>NC_082697.1:56128252-56757627 GCF_949987515.2 Delphinus delphis
AGTTCCCCTGGAAGGTGCTGTTTGGAGAATTAGTCACTGGGCAAACTATTAATGCCAATATTAATAATAATAGCAGGTGGGTGGAGGGGATCAGACCCTCACCGTATTCTCACCTCCAGGCATTACTTTTCTTTATTTCCCTCCATGGATTCTGCGTGTGTGTGTCATTACTGTTCTTGTTCTTTTTTAAGGTCCATTTCAAATGCACCAGAAGCAGGGAGGCCATAAAACAACCAGCTGTGAGTTTGGTTTTAATCAATCAAAGCAACGCCTGTCAGGATGGCAGGTGCACATGAAAGACTGAGGGTGGCCAGAGTGAGGGTCTCCCTCCAGCCCATGGTCCTAACGCTGACGCTCTCATAACACGCTTCTTCTGTGAAATAATCAAAGCGATTCTCAGAATCTGCTCTCACCCCTACGCTTCTCTCTTGGGAACACAGACCCAGGGACCCTGGGTGGGGAGCTACTGATCCCTTCCAGCTAGGAGATCACAGGAGGGGGAAGCAAGCCCCAGAAGCAATGGGACCCCCCAACCCTTCCCTTCTGGGGGATCGGGCACAGCCCCTCCTGGAACCCGGGCCCCGTGCAGGGTGGGCACCTACCTCCAAAGAGGAAGAGGGTCCCCGTGAGCAGGAGAAGGAGGGAGGCTCGCAGGAGGAAGCTCAGAAACCCTGTCATCCCCCCAAAAACCATCAGGATGAGGCTGAGGGGCAGCAGAATCACAAACGTCCCATGCATGGCTTAGGGGAGACAGGAGGACAGCAGGTTACTAACATCCTTCTGTTAATCAACAGACATTCACTGAGCACCTCCTGTGGGCCAGCACCCAAACGCTGGGGGAAGAAATCAACACCACTGCTGCTTATAATAATGATGGTAGGGCTTGCCTGGTGGCGCAGTGGTTGAGAGTCCGCCTGCCGATGCAGGGGACACGGGTTCGTGCCCCGGTCCAGGAAGATCGCACATGCCGTGGAGCGGCTGGGCCCGTGAGCCATGGCCGCTGAGCCTGCGCGTCCGGAGCCTGTGCTCCACAACGGGAGAGGCCACAACACTGAGAGGCCCGCGTACCGCAAAAAAAAATAATAATAATGATAATAATATTATTAATAGCAACAGTTATCGAGGCTCAGCTATGCCAGACTTTGTGCTGTATGAGTATCAGCTCAAGTAATTCTCACACACCCTGCGAGGGAAGTATTGTCCTTGTTCATTCGCTTCTTCACTCAGCACATGTGTATTGAGTGCATGCTTTGTGCCAGGCTCTGTCCCCGGCACAGCGGATTCAGCGGCAAATCCACCAGGACTCCTGCCCTCGTCGGGCTGTGTGGATTCAAGTAAGTGAACAAATAAGTGACAAAGTTGAGAGGTGGTGACAAACTCCTGGGGCGGGGCGTGAATAAAGCAGAGGAGGGGCCAGAGCAGTGGCTCCACTGAAGAAGTGACATTGGAGCAAAGACCTGAAGAAGGCGAGGGAGGCAGCTGCGCAAGGGCCGGAAGGGAGGAGCCGCAGGGAGGGGCGGGGGCGGAGTCTGAGATGGGAGGGCGTGTGCCCGGTGCGGCTGAGGCTGGCAAAAGCCGGCGAGGGCAGCGGGGAGTCAGGGAGGGGAAGGCAGTGCAGGAGGAAGGCAGAGTTAACAGCAGCTCACGTGGGGCTCCTGAGCCATCGGGAAGATTTTGAACTTCTCTCTGAATGAGATGGAGGCCACCAGACAGTTTGGGGCGGAAGAAACTATAATTTAACTTCAGTTTCTAAAGGTCCCTCTGGCCACTATATTGAGAGTGGACAGCAGAGGGCGTAGTGGGTTGAAAGGCGGCTCCCAAGTTCACATCCAGCAGGAACCTGTGAATGTGACCTCATTAGGGACAAGAGTCGTTGCCGATGTAACGAAGTCCAGGGTCTCCAGATGAGCTCATCTCGGGTGAGACCCAATGACTTTATTTATTTATTTATTTATTTAAACATCTTTATTGGAGTATAATTGCTTTACAATGGTGTGTTAGTTTCTGCTGTATAACAGAGTGAATCAGCTATACGTATACATATATCCCCATATCTCTTCCCTCTTGCATCTCCCTCCTTCCCACCCTCCCTATCCCACCCCTCCAGGTGGTCACAAAGCACCGAGCTGATCTCCCTGTGCTATGCGGCTGCTTCCCACTAGCTAGCTATTTTACATTTGGTAGTGTATATATGTCCATGCCACTCTCTCACTTCGTCCCAGCTTACCCTTCCCCCTCCCCGTGTCCTCAAGTCCATTCTCTAGGTCTGTGTCTTTATTCCTGTTCTGCCCCTAGGTTCTTCAGAACCTTTTTTATTTTTTTTAGATTCCATATATATGTGTTAGCATATGGTATTTGTTTTTCTCTTTCTGACTTACTTCACTCTGTATGACAGTCTCTAGGTCCATCCACCTCACTACAAATAACTCAATTTCGTTTCTTTTTATGGCTGAATAATATTCCATTGTATATATGTGCCACATCTTCTTTATCCATTCATTTGTCGATTGTCACTTAGGTTGCTTCCATGTCCTGGCTATTGTAAATAGAGCTGCAATGAACATTGTGGTACATGACTTTTTTTGAATTTGTGTTTTCTCAGGGTATATGCCCAGTAGTGGGATTGCTGGATCGTATGGTAGTTCTATTTTTAGTTTTTTAAGGAACCTCCATACTGTTCTCCACAGTGGCTGTATCAGTTTACATTCCCACCGACAGTGCAAGAGGGTTCCTTTTTCTTCACACCCTCTCCAGCATTCAGTGTTTGCAGATGTTTTGATGATGGCCATTCTGACCGGTGTGAGGTGATACCTCATGGTAGTTTTGATTTGCATTTCTCTAATATTAGTGACATTGAGCATACTTTCATGTCTCTGTTGGCAATCTGTATATCTTCTTTGACTTTATAAGAGAAAGGGGAGAAAATACAGAGGAGAAGATGAGGTGAAAACAGAGATGGAGATCAGAGTAATGCTTCTACAAGCCAAGGACCACCAGGATGGACGGCAGCCCCCAGAAGCCAGGAGTGAGGGCTGGAATGGATTCTCCCCCAGAACCTCCAGAAGGACCAATCCTGCTGACACCTTGATTTTGGACTTCTGACCTCCAGAACTTGAGACGATAAATTCCTATTGCTTTAAGCCACCGAGCTTGCGGTAACTTCTCAGCTGGCCGAGAAAACAGTACAGGGACCCAGCTGGAAGCAGGAAGACCATGGGGTGGCTACTGCAATAACCCTGGACCTGGATGGAAGCAGTGGGGTGGTGAGAAGTGGTCGGGGCCCAGGTGTATTTTGAAGGTAAAACAAGCAACCACTTTGATGAGAGTAGGAGAAAGAGAGAGGGGCAAGGTGACACTGAGATTTAGGGCCTGAGCCACGGGATGGATGAGTTGCCATCTGCCAAGATGGGAAAGATGGGGGAGGCAGAGTGGGCTGCGGTGGATACCAGGACTTGTCAAGGGTGAGACGCCTGCTGGACTCCAAGCAGAGATGCCACAAGCAGTGGTTTACAGTAGAGCAGAGTTCAGTGGGAGATCTGGGTGGGTGTCAATATGGTACCATTATTATGAAGGTTGGAACAGAGAGCAGACAGAGTGGGACCCAACTCAGCCAGGGTGTTTGAGAAAATTTCACAGGGGCTGAGCTGCAGCTAAGACGTGAAGGAATGCGGCTTCACCAGAGGACGGAGGCGATAGTCAACAAGTGTGTATCCAGCACCTGCCAGGTTCCAGGGCTCAGCAGGGAGCAAAGCCAGCAAGGATGCAGGAGTTCATATCCTTCCCAGCCACTGGAAGCATCCTCTGCTGGAGAAGAGTGACAGGTGGGGGGATGAGCAGGAGAGAATAAGGGGAGGCCAGAGAAAGAATGACTCAGAAAAGTGCCACCAGCATCCATCCCCCCCTCCTCTGACCCCAAATTGCTTGTCTTTTGTGAGTCACTTAATCCTCAGAACCCCATTTTCACATCCATGAAATGGAGGTCATAATGTGCAGCTCATGGTATTATCATAAGAACAATGTGTGTGGAGAAAATGGAGAGTTCCATAGAGCAAGCATTAAATAAACCATAACCCTGCCAACAATAAAGATGATGAAGATAATCACTCAGTTGGACTTCCACTGTGATCAAATCTCTTTGTCTTCAAGACCCTAAATGCCACCAGCCTTGGCAAGTCGAGGAAACAAAGCTGATTTCCTTTCCGGGGCTGTCACACGATAAAATGTGATTCCAGGGGGCGGGACCTGTAGTCCTTCCTCCTTCCCTCCTTCCTTCCCTCCCTCCCTCCCTCCCTCCCTTCCTTCCTTCCTTCCTTCCTTCCTTCTTTCTTTCCCTCCTTCTTTCTTTCCTTTCTTTCTAAAGGAAAAACTTTGGGAAAGGAAGCACAGCAGCTGGTGTGAAAACCTGGTTCTGTAAGCTCTGTCTCCTGCATGGCATTGCCTCCAGATGATGGCTGAGAAATGAAATCATTTCTCATTTAGAAAGTAATGAGGTTTCCCGGAGCTGGTTTGGCCCAGCAGTCCCACGTGTGAGGTCCCCAGACAAGGCTGCTGCTGAGTTCGCGTCCATGTGCAATTAAATGTCTGTGCAAGAACAGGACACCCGCTGGGAAAGCTGTAAGATCGCCTGCTGAAATTTGGTTTAGTATATATATATTTTTTTGGTATGTGCCTTGGTATTTTTTATTTTCTGATTTTCAGGACTGCTGTCTGGGGACATAAATATTGATTCTGAGTTATGTTCTACTTGGAAATGTCCCCACCTCCAGTCACATCTCACTCAGAAACAAACGTCTATGGGCCCCATAGAGCCTGGGGCTGCTGCAGGGGACAAGGTCTCTGCCCTCATGGAGACCATAGTCCAGTACAGGAGACAGACTAGTAGGAAATAAAGGGGATAATTACAGACCAAGTGTCACAAAGGACATGAGTGTGATGATGCAGAAAAACAGGGTGGGCAGCGAGGGGGGTGCACTTCTATAGATGAGATCGTTGTTTTAATTTCCTAGAGCTGACATAACAAATTACTACAAACTAGGTGTCTTAATAGCAGGAGGAATTTATTCTCTCATGGTTCTGGAGGCCCTAAGTCCAAAATCAAGGTGTCAGCAGGACCGCGCTCCCTTCAGAGACTCCAGGGGAGGATCCTTCCTTGACTCTTCCAGCTTCTGGCAGTTGCCGGCAATCCTTGGCATTCCTTGGCTCGTGGCAGCATCCTTCCGTCCACCTTCATCTTCCTATGACCTTCTTTTCTCTCCTCTGTGATTCTCCTTTTTTTTTACCAGGACACTCGTCACAGGATTTAGGTTAATCCACAATGATCTCATCTCGAGAGCCTTAACTCAATTACACCTGCGAAGTTACTTTTCCCAAATGAGGTCCCATTCACAGGTACCGAGGGTTAGGATGTGGACACATCTTTTGTGGGGGGGCGGTGATACCTTTCAATCCACTACAGTGTTTACAGTAGGAGCTCAAGACGTGAGAGCTAAGATTACCGTCTAGAGTTAATAATACTAATAATGTTGGAGATCAGGAAGATAACTAACATGCAGCCCTGTCCTCAAGGAAGCTATGTTCTGATGACAATAGACTCGAAAATTTACAAAAATTATAAAAATCCACTTCCTTACCAGGCATAACAGGACTGAATATCTCTGAGCATTTCTTGGAGTCTCCAAGTCATACTGACAAGGTTTGAAAATAAAGATAGTGACACCTTCCCCTTTGGGAAATGGTTCCTGAGACTTCCTTCTTTCGCCAGAGCTTCTGATGTTTCTGGAGAATAATACTTCTCTGCTCTCTTTAAGAGAAGGACTGTTACTTCGCTAACCACCCCGGGGCTTCCTGACCTCACAAGCATTCTGCAAGGCTGCTTTTCCCATCGAGCTATTCTCTGAACAGTGCAATAATGAATCATTCACACAGTTATCCTTGGCGTGAACGACTTGGCATTTTTCTGGGTTTGCTTTTCCTTTGCAGCAAAGCACTTCTGAGTCGAAAAGATCTCTTACACCTGGTACGTATTTGCTCTTGATGGAAAAAAATGACCTGTCAACATTATTAGTGTTATTAATTCTACATGGTAATCTTAGTTCTCACGTGTTGAGTTCCTACTATAGGCAGTGGAGGATAGCAGAACTCTGAACCCAAGAAACAGGCTGGGAACTTTTCCCCTGGTCTGCCGTGGCCTCCGGTCTTGGCACACTCACGTTATACTGGAATTACCCTCGACGTAGCATCATTCTAAAAGAATAGAAACTGCCTGGGTTCAAATCCCAGATCAACCAGTTACCGTGCAAACTTTGGTAACTTACCTAACCTCTCTGTGCCTCGGTTTCCTCATTTGAAAAGTGAGGAGTATAATAACTGTACCTGCCTCGTGGGTCTGTTGTGAAGATTAAATGGGTTAAACACGTAAAGACCTCAGGACAGGGTCTGGCACACAGCACCTGTTCTGTAATCATTGACTGTTATTTTTATTGCCCTTCAACCACTCCACTGAAAGTGGTCCCCACCTCCTTTTATTACATGCCCCTGTTTTATTTCCTTTGTTATACCTACTACTATTTGAAGCCATTTTATGTTAATTTATTCACTGGTCCGTGTGTTTATTATCTGTCTCCTGCACTAGACACTAAGCCTATGTGGCAAGGACCCCACCTGTCTCATCATGTTTTATCCCCAGCACTAAGCAAAGGCATTTGCAATGATTAGCTCCATTTTACAGATGAGAAGCCTGAGGTTCAGGGAGACAATATGACTTAGAGCAGAAGGAGGAGACAATAACTGACCTCCTGCTTTGGGTGATACCCTACGCTGGATGCTTTCCTTCTGTGATCTCATTTCATCTCAAAACAGCCCAGTTATTTTCTCAATTTATTATTTTATTGAAGCATAGTTGAATGACAATGTTGTGTTAACTACTGCTGCACAGCAGAGTGACTCAGTCATACATATATACACATTCTTTTTCATATTCTTTTCCATCCACAGGATATTGAATATAGTTCCCTGTGCTATACAGTAGGACCTTGCTGTTTATAAAACAGCCCATTTATGGAAGGAGGTGGCTGGCCAGAGGTCACACAGCTGGGAGGAAGGAGGGCCCTTATCTATGATGTGGCTGACCCCACCCCCCACATCCTGCTGGGAGAGGCACATGACTCAGCTCAGCCAATCAGCACATTCCTTCCCTTCGGCCACGCTGACTGGCTCAGACCTGGGCACATGATCCAATCTAGTCCAGTCAGAGACCTACCTGGAGGTTTTGCAGAATGACTGGGCAACAGGCTCCTTCTGCTTAGGTTGCTGATTCTGGAGAGGATTTAGTTGAAAGCAGAACCCAAACAGAAGCAAAGCCCAGAGAGGAGAAAAAGAAATCGAGTTTAGCTCTGGATCCCAGGGGGCTTGAGCTTTTCAGTTTCGTGGACCAGGAATTCCTTTTCTGTTTCAACTAGTATGATTTGCGTTTCCGTCACTTACCATCAAAAGACTCCTGGCTGATACAGCTAGCCTGGTTGGTTCTAGACTGTGGCTCTTTTATGTAAACTGTGCTGAATTTGAAGACCCCCCCGCCACCAAAACAAATTCCAGTCCCTAGCCAGGGAACCAAACCCATGACATCCCCAGAGCTAATCAGGAAGATAAAACATCCAAGCAAGGTGGATTTTTATTGGGTACTGAAGTAGGCTACCTGCTTGGATTTTCTTGGAGGGAAAACCAATGGTTCTTCCCATACACCCCCACGGGGATTTGTCTAGGAGGCTGACTCACAGAACACGCTGCTTGTCACCTGGCCTCTCTCCTCTATGGGCTCTGCATAAAGGGAATGAAACGTCTTCATATAATAAAAGAACTTGGACAACATTCAAAACTCTTTCTGGGGATAAAGAGATTCTGTGAAAAAGCTCTCTCTGGGGGTGATGTGCAGTGAGCACGAGGTCTGACGCGCAGCCTCCTCTCTGTGATGATACAGTGGTAGTAAGAGCAGCTAACACTTACAGCAGACTTAAAGGAGCCAGACACTGCCTGAGGCTCTTTAAACACTCTCCCGCTTCATCCTTGAATTAGCCTTATGAGGAGACATGGCAGTTATCTTCATTTTGCCCGTGGGGGAACTGAGGCTCGGAGAGGTAAGAAATTTGCCCAAAGCCACGTGCCTAGTTGGTGGTGAAGCAGGGCGTTAGACCTAGGGCCAAGGGAACAGATGAACAGACTGTGGATGTGAGTTTTGCCTGTTTCTCAAAACCCTGGACAACACACGGTTGGTTCGTTATCAAGTTTCATGAAGAGGCCAGACCAGTGGTGACTGTGGTTAGCCATCCAGTTTACTCACTGATGTGATAAGCAGGCTGAATGCCAGCACCCAGCCCAGCAAAGGGCCATAGATGTGACTGCACCTAAAAGAGGCTGGGGGGACTTCCCTGGTGGCTCAGTGGTTAAGAATCTGCCTGCCAATGCAGGGGACACGGGTTAGAGCCCTGGTCCGGGAAGATCCCACATGCCGCGGAGCAACCAAGCCCGTGTGCCACAACTACTGAGCCCGCATGCCACAACTGCTGAGCCCGCACGCCACACCTACTGAAGCCCTTGTGCCTAGAGCCCATGCTCCACAACAAGAGAAGCCACCGCAATGAGAAGCCCACGCACTGCAGCAAAGAGTAGCCCCCGCTCGCCGCAACTAGAGAAAGCCCATGCGCAGCAACGAAGACCCGACACGGCCAAAAATAAATAAAATAATCATAATAATAAATAAAAAATAAATAAAATAAGCTGCACAGGAACAATTTTAAAGTCCAAAGAGACACCAGCTTTGTTTTAAGGCTGTAGTAGCTTGGTACACCATCTCCTTGCTACCTTCTCCAGCCTTCTCTGTGGACCACAGCACTACATTCAGAAGCCTGTTAGCCAACACAGGAGTTTTTGAACAGGAATTCTTGATTACTCTTGATATGCTCTGAGGACACCCAAAGTTCCTCCTAGCACAGCTTGGGGCTGAGGACAGAGTTCGTGAGACCACTTCCTTTCCTCCACCCCCCTCATATTCCAAGCATCTAGGGGATATCTCCTTCAACGGAACTTCATTCAGTGGTGTGCTGGAGCTGGATTATATCACAGGGTCAGCTGTTAAGTTTTCAGCAGTATGAGGAGCCAGTTGACATCATGGTGACAGCCTGAAACTGACCACAGTGGGAATATTTACACCACAGAGATTGGCAAATGCCACAAATCAAGACTCTCCCCTCCCGCAGACAGCCAATTGTTAAGTATTTTCCAGCCCACCACTGGACTTTAGAGAAAGAGTCTGGTTCATTCATATACTCATTCAGTCATTCAACAAATTTGGATTGAGTTCTACCTCTAAATAATAGAGTTTGCATTCACTCTCATGCCTGCTCAGCAAACCTTGGCTCATGGGCTACTCTATACCAGGCTCTGTGCTAAACACAGGGAATCCAGCAGTGGCAAGAAAGACGTGGTCCCTGCCCTCATGGAGCTCAGGGTCGAAAACAATGCCACACAACCTGTAGCACGAGTAGGAGCTGACCAAGTCAAGCTGGAAGGATGGGAGCAGGGAGACTCCAATTGGAGGCAATGGCATGTGCAAAGTTCCTGTGGCAGGAGGAAACTGAGCACCCCTCCAGGAACTGGACCAAGGCCAGCATAGCCAGAGAGGAAAGAGCAAAGGGGAGAGTGGAGTTGGAGAGGGACCCTGGCAGCCCTTGTGGGCCATGCTAGGGACTTGTCTTCATTCTAAGAGTCACATCCCCAAGCCTCACTCAGTAAGTCTATCAAAAGCTGCGCACACTTTTCAAGGTCTATGGAACTCAGTCCTCATTTCCTCATCGTGTCCTTTCTGTGGTACCTCTCTGGGCCTCAGTTTCCTCTTTGGAAAAATAAAGATTAAGACAGAGATGACAAAGAACTTCATAGGGAGGCTGTGGAGATGAAATGAGGACACAGATGGAGAGCGTTCAGCTCCATGTCTGGCCAGCTGCGAGCCTCAGTGAATCGAACTATGACTTTGACTTCCCTCCTTCCTCCACTGTTTATTCAGCCCGTTTGCTTTCTCAAATTCTATCCTCCCACCTTTCCAGAGTTCCAATCACCGTGCCAGGCACTGGGAAATCAGCCAGGAACAACAGACACATGGTCCCTGGCGACAGGGAGCCGTCCTCTGCCTCCTGGTTGCCTCTCTTGAATCATTCAACAAATATTTACTGCATCCCTCCTACTGCCAAGCGCTTGTTCTCAACACCGAGGATGCAGAGAAGGCTGACAAGGGGTTGTGACAGTCAGCTCCCCGGGCTGGTTTAGGTGTCTCTTCGGGCTCCCAGCCACCCTCCCTCGTGCTGCTTGTCACTCTGAAATGTAACTGCGCACTTCCACCTCGGTCTCACCAGCTAGTCTGTGCGCCCCCTGAGCGCCTGACCTGGGCCTTCGGCAGCAGCACGGTGCCTGGCGCACAGAAAGCCTTCAGCCAACGTTTGTTGAATGAATCCTCAACCACACGTTCCGGGTGGAGCAAGTGGACCCCGGTTCCTGCTCCTACCCGCGTTCCCCTCTCCCGCCGGTGCCAGAGGCCGCCCCGACCGCCCTCTCCAACGCAGCGCCAACGCCCCCCACCCCACCTCGCCTGCTGTTTGGACAAAAGCTCCCAAACTGGTGTCCAGCCCCGGGTCCTCCCCCATCCCACACTCCCCGGACTCACTGAGAAGTTGTCGGCTCGAGTCGCTGAAGGTCACGTTCTCCTGCCAGAAGGGGTTCATCAGCGGCGCGCACGGGCTCTGGACTGGATGGGCAGAGGACTCGGTGGGCGGGGGACCCGGGGTTCGGACCCCGGACCGAGGCTTCGCCCCGGCGCCTCTCGGAACTGCGAAGGCAGCCCCAGAAGCCCTGCCCACCTGCCCTTCCGACCCCAGATACCGCGTTTCGCGCCCCGGGGCTTGGGGGGTGGATGCGCTCCAAGCAACAAGTCCCGGGCGAGCCCGGCGCCGCGCAGGGGCGGCGGTGGCGGCCACCGCCCCGGGTACCCGGGTACGTCCTTACCCCGGCAGGTCCGCCAGAGGCCGGAGTGCGAGCTCAGAGGTTCGAGCTGGCTGCGGTTGGAGGCCCCTGCCGGGTCCCGCGCCCCCGGGCCGCTCCGCTGCAGCCGCTCTGTGTCAATGATGTACCAGAAGTCCGTGCCGATGGCGGCCGCCAGGAGCACAAAGCTGAGCGCCCCGCTCAGCGCCGCCGCGCCGGCCAGCGCTCCCAGGTGCACCTGCATCGCCGAGCCGGGACCCCACGCGCCGCCCGCAGCCCCCCGCGCCGCCTCCCGCGTCCCTGAGCTCGGAGCCGGAGAGCCGGCCTCCGGACCTCGATCCCTCCCTCTGACCCTGGCTCCGCCCCTCAGCCCCTCACCTGCGCCCTGGGACCTGCCCCGGCTCCTCCCTCAAACCCCATACCAGCCAAACCCCACCTCAGTCAACACTCCCAGCCCTAGCGCAGCCCCTCACCCCCACTCCTCACTTTCCCCCGACCCTTCTCCCTCCTACCCCCTCCCGCGCTCTCCACGAACCCCCAGCCGTTCGCCACTACGCCCTGCCTCTGCCTTTCCTCCCCAAGCCCGGCTCCTCTCCTCGCACCACCGACTCAACTTCCCACTTCCCTCCGGGTGCGCCAGGAGTCTTCCGTCTGCCGCCCTTCCCACCGCTCCCTCCTCTGCTCACAGCGCCCAGGTGACCTGCACTGTGAGAAGGGCTGGGTGGGGTGGGGGAGGGAGGGCGGCCTTCCCGCAAACTGGGGGAGCAAGAAGGACGGGCAACGGCTGTCGGGTTTGCAGGTAATCTTCAATAGCCTCTCGCTCCAGCTTCAACCACCCTTCCTCCAAAATCCACCTTCAGTTGATTTTTCTAGGCTGGCTACAGAGGAAAAAGACAGATCAGGTTCTTTTTTATAAAAGCTCTTTAACAGATTACCAGCAAGGTCCTACTGTATAGCACAGGGAACTCTGCTCAATATTCTGTAATAAGCTAAATGCGGAAAGAATTTGAAAAAGAATAGACACATGTATATGTATAATCGAATCACTTTACTGTGCACCTGAAACTAACACAACATTGTAAATCAACTATTGCCCAATATAAAATTTTTTAAAAAAATTTTAAGTTCTTTAAAGCAATGGGCCACGTCTTCTGAGTCCATCATCTCTACCACCAAAGTCTTCATCAACATCACTGCCACCACCAGCACCACCACTACCAGCACCACCATCACCACTACCGCCAGCACCACCAGCACCACCACCATCATCACCATCACCATTCTTTTCTTCTATCATCACCATCCTCTTCTTTATCATCACCATCACCCTTATCAATTCCACCACATTTTTCACCACCATGAAACCTTTCATTATTTCAAGAAAGATTCTTGAGTGCCTACGATGTGGCAGACACTACAGTTTATATTAAAAATATAGCCATAAACAATCCAAACACAACCCCTACCCTTAAGAAGTGTGTGGTGTAGGCTTCCCAGCTTTTTCAAAGCCAGGAATGCAGAGGAAAAAAATCATACTTGCATGGCACACCGGGATAAATAGAAGACGCTTCTAGAAGCTGGAGATGACCAGCCTCAGGGGCTGCAGCTACCAACGGCCCCTGGAGGCTGCCCTTTATGGCTGAGAGACCAAAATCTTGGTGCTCCTGTGACACGTTCTTAAGGAAATATTGTGCCAACTCCCAAAATTTGATGAATTGGGGAGAGAATCCTTCAACAAAGCTTGCTTTGAACAGGGTACTCTGAGAGAAAGTACAAGAGGGGAGGTCTCACTGGGATTCGGAATCCAGGAAGTGACATGGAGGATGAGACACAAAGAATATAAAGGCACTTCACGCCTAGGGGATGGCTTGTACAAAGGGTTTGGTACATTTTAGAGAAACTCCAAGAGTAATCAGGCTGGAACATAGTGAGAGAGGAGTAAGTAGAGGGAAATGAGACTGGAGGAATAGGTTGGGGCCAGGCCATGCATGTCCTGGGGTCACAATAAAGAGTTTGGTTTCTAGTCTAGGCTTCTGACCAGTTTTGAGAAGAGTAGTGAAATGCTGTAATTTACATTTTAAAAATCTCACTCTCCGTATCGGCTTTAGTGTGGAACAGAGACTGTAAGGAAACAGGAAAGGAAGTGAGGAAGCCAGTTAGGAGCAACATAGAAGTAGAAGCAGCAAGAGATGCTTGGATGCCTAGGCTACGGTGGTGGCAGCAGTGAGGAGGGAGGGAAGTAAATAGATTTTTTTTTTTAATTGAGAGGGGTAGAATTGATAGGACTTGGGGATAGACTAAGGCTGAGAACCATTCTTTTCCTTGTTACTTTGTTCTCTCTTACCACCACCATCTTAATCTTCATCATTGGCATCCTCACCTCCATTATCAGCAGCAGCAACACACTGAACAGAGCCATCATCAGCGAGAACACATCCTCCCCTTGATGTTACACACATTCTACTGCATCACGCCTTCAACCACCGTCTTGATTAAGATTGATCTCTCCCATTACCATCCCCACTGATGGTTTTGCCTTCAACTCCATCACCTTATTACTGTTATCTTCCATTGCATCATCATCCAAGCAGTCCTCCACTGTTCCATCTACATTAGGGAGCCTACATGAAGGTAAAATTCAATAAGGCTGGTCCCAGGACCCCTAATAATGTCTTTAAGGTTTAATCTCTTCTCTCTCCCTTTCTCTCCATCTCTCAAGTGTTTTTCCTCTCTTGGCTTCATTCTTATTCAGACTCTCATTTGTTGGACCCCAGGAGCTACCTTTCACTGCTTAGCAACCCCAACAAAAAGAACAAATCTCTTTCTCAGTGGTGCAAGTCACATTTCCAGAATCGAAGCCTATATCCCCATCTCTGAACCAATCTCTATGAGTGATAGGGATAGAAAGCTCTGATTGGCCAAGCCTGGATGGCCTGCCTGCTCCTGGAACCAAGGCAGGGTGAATTGGTCCCATCCTAACCATTTGAGTTTAAGCAGTGTCAAGGCTGCCAGATGTACCAAATAAAAGTACAGTGTGCCTGGTTAAATTTGAATTTCAAATAAATAATACGATTTTAGTATAAATATGTTCCATGCAATATTGGGGATACACTTATACTTTTTAAATTGTTATTGTTGTTGTTTAATCTGAAGTTCAATTTTAACTGAGTGTCCTGTCTTTTATGTGGCAAACATAGCTGGCTCCCCAAAGCAAAACCAAGGTGCTATGACCAGAAACAAGAGAAGGGGTGATGGCAGGGTGGATGGTGGCCCTCCACCCAGCACATGCATTTTCCTTCACTAAGTCCCACGTCTCTCGTCTGCATAAGGAGAACTTCTTCCTGGCCCCTTTGTAAAGACAACCTTGTAAGCTTTGATCATTCTACTTTTCCTGAGGATTTTGATATAATGTACCTGAATCGTGCTCGGTCACTCTAAAAAGCACAGAGAGTAATGTTTTTCAATGAATCTGGGGAGGGATGGAGCACATCAAATATCGGATGCTATCATTACTCAGCCAGTCAACTGAAGAGGCAGGATAAAACCTGAAGGCTCCTGAGGCGGAATGCAAAGGAAGCACAGCATTTAGGATTCAAGCCACACCAGGCGCCATGCTGGGTACCGGACTGGTGGAGAAAGGGCATTGAACAGGGATTCCAGAGGCTGGTTTTGAGTCTTAAATCAGCATCTTACAGGCTGTGTGAGCCCAGAGAAATTGCCTGTCTTCTCTGAGCCTCAGTTTTCTCGGCTGTAAAATGGGGGCACTCATACGTACCAATCTCAGAAGGGCACCATGAGGGTGTAATAATGGTGGGTATAAGTACTTTGTGACCTATGCAGAGTCATACCAACATAATTATTAGCATATGTGGAAACGCTCTGAGAAGAGGGGAGGAGTGCATTTCAAACATGCAAAGAAGAAATATTTAAAAAAAGAGGAGGGCATCAGCACCTGCGCTGCCTCATACTGAGAAGCAGGAATTTGCTTTTCAGCACCACGGACAGCAATCTGCTGGCAGCCGGGAAGCAGAGGGAGCCAGAATTTGGGGCATCCATGGAGCCAAACGAATACTGACTGAGCACAGCCTGGGGCCAGGCACGCTAGAGAATACAAAGATGTATGTGGTCTTGACGTCCAAATAACTTAATCTCTTCAAGTCATCAACATTCCTAGACTGATACAGCTGGGGCAAGGCTTCTGATACTTGAAAAGTGGGGAGAATCAAAGGGAACATGTTTTCTTTTCCAACAATTGCTGAATATCTGCTGTGCGTTCACATATGCCATCTAATTTTCTCACTAGACTACCACCCTCAAAGAGAACAGTTACTGCAATGTCCTATGCATTGTTACATTCCAAGTGCCCAGCATGGCGCCTGGCATATGGCAGATACTCAGTAGTTTTTGAATGGATGTGTGAAGGAATTCTTATAAAATCCTATTTTACTCTTTAAAAAAGAATTAAAAAAAGAGGAAGGCAGAAGGAAGGGAGGATGTCGAGATACCGGGAAGAAAGGTTACTTTTCATTATGAAGCATTGAGCATCATGGGAAAGCCGACATTTTTTTAATCAGTGAGATCTGGATTTGTGCAACTCTGCAGCCCTGAGGCCCTGCTTGCCTCGCCAGCCTCACAAACCCAGGCTTCAAACACGTGAAGTTTGTTCCTGCCTCTGAGCATCCGCACATGCTGTTCCCTTTAACTGAAATACTCTTATCCCCACCTTTTTTTTCCTTTTTATTTCTTTCCATTTTCGGGGGGGGGCTTAACTTAAAAATTAGTTCTTTGGAAAGGGCTTAGCCAGCCCCCGATTTAGGTTGAAAGCTCTTAGGATACGATGATTTATGATGATTCAGGTGTGGTTAAGGTCCATTGTATCTCCTTAGGCTCTCAACTGCTCAGCGGCACGCCTACAACATTTACCACACACACCTGTGACTCTCCACATATGGACTTTTCTCCCCAAGTGAGAAGGCTGGAATTACTGGAGAGTGAAGGCCCCCAGGAACACCGAGCACTGATGAAGTTGGAGGATAAATAGCCCTAGCTATCTCACCCCTTTGGGGAGGGAAAGGCTCTGAAGCCTGTTCTACTCTGTCCCCCAGAGTTTCCAAGGGGGAGTGAACCCCAGCTGCCCACTGCAATGATGTCTTCAATTGATTTCCTTTCTTCTTCATCTTAATTCCCCACTCTTGTACCAGTGTGTCCTAGGATCACCCCCCAAATACAATTACTGGCTCTCAAATCCTTATATCAGAGTCTACTTCGAAAGAAACCCAACCTAAAACATATGCTATCTTAGCACTGAGACTCTCCCCGTAGTAATTAATGATTATTGAGTGATGAAGTCATTTGCTACCTGTCCGTCTACTCCTTTGGACATTCAAGCAGGATGGTAGTTACTAGAGGATGGTTCATCCAACACCATTCTGATCCACCTCCCCCTTCTTATTTCTAGGTACCTTCCAGCCAGTGGTGGCCACGTAACATAATTCTGACCAATGAAGTAGAAGCAAGAGTCTGTTGGGAAGGGCTCCCCCAATTTAAAAAAGGCCAGGCCCTGGGAGGAGAAGGCTTTTGGTCCATTTGTAATACAGACGTGATGTCTGGAGTTACAACAGCCATCTTACAACCATGAGTTTAACCCTCCTGGTGGGAGGCAAAAACAAAAAGAGTCTGAGTCTCTGATAGCATCGTTGAACAGCTGCCCCATCCTTGAATTGCCTACCTCAGAAATTCTTGTTATAAGATAAAAATAAGCCCCTATCAGTTTAAGCCACCATCTTCGGGTTGTCTGTGTTTGCAACTGAATGCCTTATGAACTGCGGCAGACACAGAATATGTTGGTCCTACACCATGCATATCATTGGCCTTTAGGTTAGTACATGATACACAGTAGACGTGTAATGAAGATTTGTGGATTCAATAAATGAAAAGCCTTCCCAAAAGTCTCTTCTTGCAAGCACAGAGCTTATTTTGTGTGGCAAACTTGTAAGGAACCAACTCAAGGCTTTAGACATATAGCCAGGATATCGGTTCAGTTATTAAGATCGCCACACTAGAGACAAATGGCCTCTGTTTATTAAATCTCATGAGGTCATGATGTTCTGCTGGCCAGTTGGACTCCATGGACTTGACCCCTGCATAACTGTTTAAGTGCAAAGCCTCCATCTGTCCATTAGAAACTTCTAGAAGGACTGGCTGCCACTCTTCATATCCTATATGATGTAATCAGCTTAGAATGAAAAGGGATCAGTAACTCACTGGTCTAATTTTCCCATTGCACACCTGGCGTGATGCCAAGATGAAGTCTGAGTTGCCCTTTTTTCATTTCAGGGAGTCTCTTCCCAAATTGGAATAAAAATCCCTCAGCCAGAGAGAAGCCGCTTCCAGGAGCAATGTGGTAGGGAAAGAGCTAGGACCATGAGCCAGTGTTCCTGGATTCCAGCACCACTAGCCTGCTGAGAGATCTGAACTGATTGCTTCCCTTCTCTGAGCCTCAGTTTTCTCATCGGTAAAAAGGGCTCGTAGAAGTCCTCTTCTGGGAATCTATTCCTGCCACAGTTTACATGCTGCATAGTTGCAATGTGGCAGGCATCATAGATTTCTTTTTTTTTTAATAGATTTCTTTTCTGAATCTTGACATCAATCCTGTGAAAGAAATATGCTCTTCCCCTGACCCAGTCTTATAATGGGTACAATTGGTATACAAAAAAACTGCACCAAATTAATGTATACAATTCAGTGAGTTTAGACATATGTACACACTTGTGTCACCATGACCACAGTCAAGGTAATAAACATGTTCTTCACCTCCAAAAATTTCCTTGTGTCCCTCTGTTGTTTTGTTGTCGCTATTGTTTTGTTTTTATTTTTCAGTAAGAACACTTAGCCTGAGATCTACCCTCTTAACAAATGGTAATCTCATCGGGCAGCACACTGACAGGTACACCCCACAGGCGCACCCGGAAATAAGGCTTAATCTGGGTGCCTCGTGGCCAGTCAAGTCGATGCATAAAATTAACCATCACAGGGAATTCCCGTGCGGTCCAGTAGTTAGGACTCGACGCTCTCACTGCCAAGGGCCCAGGTTCAATCCCTGGTCGGGGAACTAAGATCCTGCATGCCCCACGGCGTGGCCGAAAAGAAAGAAAAAAGAATTAGCCATCACAGAGGGGATGAGGAATAACTGTAAATAGCCATGAGGTTGCTTTTGGGGGTGAAACAAATGTTCTAAAACTAGATTATGGTGATGGTTACACAACTCTGTAGATATACTAAAAACTATTTTGTATATATAAATATATATACACTATATATATAGATAGATAGATATGCAAATATAGATATGCAAATTTATAGAAGCCTAGGCCAGACTTGCCCAGGACTGAACAAAAGGAACAAAAAGGGAAGAGTTCAGGAGCAATGAGAATGGTGATGCAATGATGGTGGAGGTGACAAGGACGATAGTAACCACAACGGCACCGCTTACTGAAAGTGGACGTCTGCTCTGTGTCAGACACTGTGGCATCCGTCATATCACTTCATGAACACGGCGATCCTGGGAGGTAGTTCTGGTTGAGAGGCTGGGGGTCTATGACCAGCACACAGCTCTGGAGGCAGGCTACCCAGGATCAAACCACACGTGCAGCCCTTCCTAGCCTGGGACCACGAGCAAGGTCCAAAGCCTCCCTAAGCCTCAGTTTCTCCATCTGTAGAGAAGACATAAGATGATCCTGACCTTGGGATTACAAGGACACGACCTGGAATCAAGCACGTGAAGCCCTGAGCAGAGTCCCCGGAAACCCCTAGAAAACAGCCAGTGTAAATGTTAGCTCTGGCTACTAGCGTGGGTCCCTGTTGTACAAAACATGACACAGTCATTCAGAGTTTGACCCAGCAAGGTCAGATATCTAATAAGGCACAGACGTGGCTTTCAAATCCAGGCCAGACTCCCAACTCTGGGCTGTTGCCACTACCTGGGTATGAATCTGAACAATTAGGCCTGACACCTTCACCTACCCCAGTGCTGCAGACAGCAGACAGCCTGCCCCAGCCCTCCCCCTGAAAGCATTTGCAGCTCCCAAGGAGACAGCATCTCTCCAGATTGTTAGTGCCAGAATTGCCACATCAGTGCCCAGCGTCAGCCTGCAGCCAGCTCCCTGCAGCCCTCCCAGGCTGGGGTAAGCAAAGGTCAGACTAGAAATTTGCTAATAGAGATTCTGGACATCACAAGGGGTAGGTCTGGAACCAGCCAGATCTCCGAGGTCATGTTCTCTTGAAATTGCCTGCTGCTGGGGCCATTGCCACTCCCTTCCCCACCAGGACCTGCAACCATGAGAGACAGATTTCGTCCTTCTCAAAACAGTGGCTCAGCGGGGTTTGGGGGAGAGGCGGAGGCACTAGAACCATAGAGCTCGAAGAAACCACAGAATCAGCCCAATCATCTTACAGAGGAGGAAAGCGGGACCCAGAAAGGAAAGAGCACAGTTCTGCAAGCCCTCATGGAAGACAAGAAGAGGGGCATCTCTGTTCAGCTTCGAAAGCTCTCGTTTATTGAGCAGCTACTGTGTGCCAGGCACAAAGGATACAATAGGAATAAGACAAGGTCCCCTTCCTCCTCTGAGGACCTCACAGTGTCCCAGGAGACACAGAACAGGAAAGGAATACACTCAACACGACGTAGTACATGCAGTCACAGAAGAAGGTCGAAACCATACTCTTTGAGGACAGCTACCATTTGTGAAGGTCTGACTTAAAAGCCCTTCCCGTAGCAGGATATTCAGACAGCCCCCCACTCCCTCCTCCAGCCAATCACTCTCCCCCATACCTGGTCACGTTCCTGAGATTTCATCTACACTGCAACCCTGCATGAGTTTCCTGTGGCCGCTACTCCAAATTATCACAAATTGAGTGGCTTAAGACAACACAAGTTCATTCTCTTTCAGTTCTGGGGATCAGAAGTCTGAAATTAGTTTCCTCGGGCTAAAGTCAAGGTGTGGGCAGGGCTGTGCTGAATCTACAGGCCGCCTGTATTCCTTGGCTTGTAGCCCCTCCCTCCATCTTCAAAGCCAGCTGCATAGCATCTTCCCTCCTCTCGGACCTCTGCTCCCTCTGCTTTTGCCCTTATACCTTCTCTCTCTGACCCTTTTGGCTCTCTCTTATAAGGACACTGTGATCCCCTTGAGCACACTCAGGCAATCCATGAAAATCTCCCCATCTTGAGATCCTTAATTTAATCAATCTGCAAAGTCCCCTTTGCCATGAAGAGTACTACAGTCACGGGTTTCAGAGATTAGGACCCGGACACCTTTTGGGGGGCCATGATTCTGCCCAGCACAAACCCCAAAAGGTAGGGACTCACTATCACCCCCACATTAGAGATCAGGAAACCAGGACTTAGAGAGGTGGAGTAACTTACCCAAAGTCACAAAAGGGAAAGAGATTTGAAGTGGGTTTACCTGATTGGGAAAGAGATTTGAAGTGGGATTTTGAAGTGGGTTCCTAAGAGCATGGTCTGGTCTCTACTCTGCTACAAAAGACGGAAGGTTGAGGTCTAGAGCCAGCAGAAGAAGACTTCCCGAAAGAGGCTTCCCAAGCCAAACTGCCTTTGCAACTGGGGCATAAATAGGGCATTTGGGGCATTCTGGGGTTGAACTGCAGGACACCTGGCTACACTTTCCACCCCGCTCCCCAGACCAACATCAACACAAGCAACATGGGGGAAAGAAACCAGGTAGCTGATGTCTCCAAACAAGCCAGGCCACTTGCCCCTGTAGTTCCATATCATCGAGACAGAAATGGTAGCTTGGCTGGAAGCTTCAACAATTCAGTCGTTTACCTCCAGTCCCCAACTCATCTGAATCTCTGAAACCTCTACAAGCATCTTTCTACCATCTGAAAAATGGGCATAATTGATGCCTATTAAAGTAAGCATATTCAGGGGAATTCCCTAGTGGTCCAGTGGTTAGGACTCCGTGCTTCCACTGCAGAGGGCACAGGTTCGATTCCCTGGTCGGGGAGCTAAGAGCCCACAAGCCGCGCAGCGTGGCCAACAAATAAATAAATAAGTAAAGTAAGTAAGTAAGCACATTCACTACCCTCCCTACCTCCTTCCATTCATCTCCCTGGCCCTGGAATTTTGTTCAGAGACATCTTTCCAATGTTAAGAAGTCTCTCTTTTCTACAACAGCTGAGGGAAATAAGGCATCTAGACACAGGACAGACAAGCCTGGCCTTATCCAACCTCAGCCATTACTTCAAGTCTGAATAGAATCCCACAGAGAATGTACCATCAGAGACTCTTGGGATGGGATGGGCCAGGAAGGAGTGGAAATGTTCAATATAAAAATACTATGTAACTTTTTTTTATTCTTGGGGAAAAGGAAAAAAAATAAAGTTGTTTATTATGCAGAGAAACCTCTGTTAACCTGTCACGTGCGTTTCTTTCTAATCTTTTTTCTATGAATAAAAATCATGATAGTAGCATTTCTTTCTTTCTCAGGGTGCGGGGTCCTGCTCTGAGTGTTTTACTTGCATCGCCCCGGTCCTCATGGCAATTCTACAAGGTTATAGAATTACAATTCTACAAGGTTAGAATTGCTCCACGTGGCATGCGGGATCTTAGTTCTCCGACCAGTGATCGAGCCCGTGCCCCCTGCACTGGGAGCACAGAGTCTTAACTACTGGACCACCAGGGAAGTCCCTATGGCAGGTGCTTTGTATGTTTTACTTCACTTAAGTCTCCCAACAATGCTATTCTTATCACATTATACCGATTTTACACACCAGCAAATGAAGTCTCCAGGAGATGAAGTGACTCACCAGAAATGAATCAGACAATGCTCGTAAAATTCTTACTACCACGTCTTGCACAAGGCCAGTCCTCCATAAATCTTACGGTGTTTGTACTCATTCAGTTTCAAGTTTCAGAAACCTAACTCAAAACAGTCTAAGCTAAAAAGAGCTCACAGAACTGGGGAGTTCTGGGTGGCTGGCTCCAGGCATGGCTGTATCCCGGAGCTGGAAGGATATCTGTTGGCAGGACTCTGTCTTTACCAATCTATTAGCTCTGTTTGCTTCTGTTTTTCAGGCTCTATCCACATGACAGACCTATTTCTTCCCGGCCTAGCAAGCCTGGGAGAACACAAGGCATCCCTCTCCCAATATCCACAGGCTAACCTGAAAGAATATGATTGGCCCAGTTTGGGTCACATACCCCTTGCTAGAATTACATCACCAGGAGGTTGGGGCTCTATGATTGGCCATCCTGGATCACATGACCAGCTTCCAGGGGCAGGAGTGTCATGATTGACAGCCCCACCCAGAACCTAGGTCAGTAGAGTGATTCAAGAAGGAGTGCTGCGAGAAGAATGGGCGGGGCACCTTGATTGACAGCACCGCTAAGACTGCGCAATGCAGGGGATGGTTCCCCTAAGAAAAATTAGGGTACCATTGCCTGAAGAAGGAGAAGGGGTGCTGGGGAGCCTCAAACCCCAGGTGTCCACCGTAGAGTCCCTTCTGATTCCTGGTGTGCCAGCCGTACCAGGCTGCTGGTGGTTTTGCAAGGACAATGCTCTCCCTCCGAGTCTTTGCACCCAGAACGCCCTCCCTTGTGACTTGGCCGTTGATTAGTTCCTACACATCTTTCAGGCTCTCCATCTTTTGGAGTCTTCCCCATCCCCTTGCCAGGCTGAATCAAGGGAACTTTGTGTTCCCGCAGGGGGGCCTCGGCTTACTTCTATCAGCTCCTAGAGGTGGTGGCGCTGTGGTCTCCTTCTCGCCTCTCCAGCCCCTATCCAGCTTCTGGTCCTGGTGCCAGCTCAATAAATAGCGATTTTTGGTCTGACTTTGGATATTCTTCCTGTTCTGTGGGGGAATTTTAGCTGCAGGAGAAAAGGGCAGCTTTTGTGCAAAAAAACAAAAATTTCTATTTCTTCTCTCCCAGTTGGGGAAATGTGTTGCTGTCAGAGCAGTGCCGAGCTCTGTGGAGAAGGAGAGAGCAAGATAGCTTAGGGGTGTGGTTCAGGGAAGGTGTGCTGGCAGGAAGGCAAACAAGAGGTGCTTCATGTTCTCTGGGATAAAGCTGGAATGCTGGGGGAGGGGCACACAAGGGCTGAGGGACCTGGAATGGGATACAGGAAGCAACAGCCATCCCCAGGGGAGGCAGTGCCACGTGCACACAAAGGCCTGGGCTTGGAGTCTTGGATTCAAGTCCTCTTTTGTTAATGAGCTATGTGAATTTGGGCAAGTTATCAATGTCTCAGAGCCTCAGTTTCTTTCATCTATAAAATGGGGTTAATAGTGCCCACCTGACAGAGTTGTTTTAGGGTTTAAAGGGAACAGCCCAGCTTGGTCCCTGGTTTATAGTATTTGCTCAATAAACACACATGCTTCTCTTTAGTTCCTGAACAGTTCTCATAGAACCACGGTCCCAGGCCAAATACAGCCTGGCTTTTGTGAGTAAAGTTTATTAGCAAACAGCCAGGCCAACTCATTTACAGTTGTTTATGGCCTCTTTCATGCTACAACGGTAGAGCTGAATAGTTGTGTCCGAGATAATATGGCCAGGAATGCCTTAACTATTCACTATTCTGGCACCATACAGGGTTAGTTGGTAACCCTTTGTGTATATATAAGATATATATCTTATATACAGAGTCTCATTCTTTCTAGACTGTCACTGTGTCACCGTAGACTAGGGAACCCAAACTCAAATGATTCCAGGGGTCTCACCAGTCATGCCAACATGCAGTTTGCTAATGTAAACATTTTTGTGGATGAATAAGCTATCTTCCATTTTTCTTGAAACACAAGTTCTTCTACGTCTTCGTTGTGTGTTTGTTTTCCATGTTTGATTGAGACAGGGCACTGAGAAATTTATTCATTCAATAAATGTTTATCAAACGCATGATATGTGCCAGGCAGTCTTCTGTAAGCTGAGAATAAAGCAGTGAACAAAAGAGACACCCACCCAGTCCTGCCCTCACAGAACTTCTGTTCTAGTGGGAGGGAGAGAAAATGTGTCAATTAACCTGCAATATTGGGGGGTGATAATTGCCCTTATGAGAGGCAAGGCATGGCAGCAGGATGGAGAGAGAGGTGGGGGCCATACTGAACCGGGTGGCCAGGAAAAGCCATGCAGAATGGCTTTTCTCTCTCCTTGAGCACAGACGAAAGTTTTTGTATTCAAAGAATCAACACTGGGAAAGAGGAATGAGAAAGCTCCCTTGGGGCTGGATAGAAAATGGGAGCATCCAGAGACCTGGTCTTTGTTCCCTCCCAGAGTTTGAAGTTCACACTCAAGAGGGGGGAGACATAATAATAATGTCACCAAACGCAAGTAGTTCGTGTTCCTGATGCACAGTGAGGCCGACCAAACCCAAACGCAGGAGTTTGGAGCAGAGAAAAGTTTATTGCAGGGACATGCAAGGAAATGGGTGGCTCGTGCCCCCAAACCTGCAAACTCCCCCAAGGGTTTCAGCAAAGCATTTTTAAAGGCAAGGTAAGGGAGGGGCGTGGTTAGTTGTTGCAAATTTCTTGGTGCCGGAATCCTTTGTTCTTGCAGCTGTCCATGTAGGTCAGGTCTCGATGTTCCTGTAAACCTCCAACAAGACAAATGTTATTCTCTGTTCTGCAATTTTTTTATCTCCATGTGAATGGAAAAGAGCCTTGAGAATGGGCTATCCTGTCTATTTCAGGCTATAGGCAACATTCTTAACTGGAAGCAAAAGCAATAGAATACAAAGGTTCAAGTAAAAGAAACAGACCCAATATGGAGTCGGATTTGTTCTTCCCTATTACAATAATAGCAATAATAATAATAATAATGTAAGCTAACCCTTACTTAGCCCTTTCTGCAGGCCTGGCACTGTTCTAGTTGCTTTATCTAATCCAGTGAACCCAAGTGATGCAAAGGAGTGGGGTATGGAATCCTGGAACCCACAATGGGGGTGTTCCCACAGCTGAAGTGTCTTTTATATGCCTTGCCTAGACCTGTCTTGAAAGTAAGAGGGTCTCGTATGGCAACACTATCTACTATGATAATCACTGTCCCAAATGACTATTTTTTTCTTTTGTTAAAAATAATCTGCACTTAAAAAAATAATAATTATTATTTATTTATTTGGTTGTGCCGGGTCTTAGTTGCAGCAGGTGGGCTCCTCAGTTGTGGCTCCAGGGCTCCTTAGTTGCACCCTGTGGGCTCCTTAGTTGCGGCATGCACGTGGGAGTTAGTTCCCTGCTCAGGGATGGAACCCGGGCCCCCTACATTGGAAGCACGGAGTCCTATCCACTGCGCCACCAGGGAAGTCCCCCAAATGACTATTGAGCACTTGAAATGTGGCCAGTGTAACTGAGGAGCTGCATTTAAAATGCTTAAAATTAAATCGCCACATGGTGAGTAGTGGCTATCATTTTGGATGGCATAGCTCTAATCCACATAATCTATAAAATTATAAACCTACTGTCTCCTTCCCATTTCTTCTGCCAAAATCCAGATGTCCAGTTACCTACTTAATATTTTTCTTTAAATAGAATCACCTTGTTAAAATCATCTTTAAAAGAGCTCTGGGTGCTACTGCTGCAGTGGAAAACTGCCATTTCTTACCAGGCAGAAAAGGTGGCTGTGAAAGTGAATATCGTGGGAAACGAGGCAAGCCTACTGGATTCTCGCCTGGAACTGCCCAAGTCTGAGCCTGAAGCTTGCTGTCTTGGTAAAAAGGGAAATGGACAAGCGTCCGCTATAAGGGCATTTGTTCCAGCAACAAATTGAGACTTCCTTCTGGGAGCGATCAGAGGGCTGAAGGAGCATTGGAGAGGAAATGGCTGTCTCTCTGTGTGATCAGATGTTACTCAATCCTTGACATGCAACATCTGAAAACACTCTCCAATCCCACCCACCCCTGGAGGATGCATCCCACCCACCTCCAGAAGATGCAGCCCCCCCCCCCTTGGGAAACCGGTCCATGTGCAAGCTCATGAAGGGCAGCTGGGGCTGTTTCGCTCTGCATTTGCTCCCCAGGGCATGGTACACTTGCTGGCACATAGTAAGTGCTCAATAAACGCATGTTAAAGCCTTTCCACCCTGCCTTACCCTGGCTCTTTCACCTCCCTTGCCCCACCGGTAACCTTTGCAGTCATCGAAGGTGGGCGTGGGTTGGAAAGATGAAGCAGCTGTGCAGATCGGCAGAGACCAACGTCTTCTCCTGTCCACATCTCCACCAAGGGACACTCATCACAGGCCCCAGCTGTGCAGATCGGCAGAGACCAACGTCTTCTCCTGTCCACATCTCCACCAAGGGACACTCATCACAGGCCCAGCAGCCCTTCTGCCAGGAAGGGTCTTGGTGAGCAGATAGTGGGGTGACTTTGAGTTAGTGCAGAATTGGGGATGGGCCCAATCGGCATCTTCCTTACCTACGATAATGTGTTAGGACATGATGTCCAGGGGCGAACAGGGAGATGCCCGCCCCCAACCCACCTAACGAGGCAGGAGGGATCATCATTGGTGATGCCTATGAAAATATTCCTGATCTGAAAAGTGGGGCTTTCGGGGGACATGGCTGCCCTTCTAGTGGGCTCTGAGCACCTTGCTCCTCTTCGCTGCGGGAATTGGAGGGTTAGCAACATCGGTTCTGGGCAAGTTACATCACCATTCTGTGTGCCTCAGTTTATCTGTCAAGTGGGAGTAATGATAGCACATTCCTTCATAGGCTGTTGCGAGGATGGAATTCACATGGGTAAAGTATTTATAACAGGGCCTGGCACACAGCAAGCACTCAACAAACAGTTGCCGATTTATGATTGTTTTTGTTGCCAGGGTGGGGCGGGCCACGGAGAAGCCCCTCAGCCTTCTAGAGACCGTGTCCTGGGCTCACTGTGTCGCTGACAAAGCTCCAGACCTGGAGCCCTTGTGAGCAGGGACCAGGGCACCGCAGCCCCGCTGGCTCTGACCTTTGCGTCCAGCCAGCGTTCCTTCACTGACACTCTTTACGAGCTGCTTTTTAGCCACACGCTGTTGGGCAGAGGGGTTGTTTTCCAGGTCAGCTGACAGTGTGAAGTGTGAAAAGGTTAGAGTGTGGACGTGGGAGATGAGGTGTGTGTAATGGAAACGACGTGAGCTCCAGAGCGGGGCGGTGGTGTTCTGACCGCCATCTTCCCCCAATATGCATTCTGGAGTCATAATTCCTAAAGGGTAGACCAATCAGATGCTCTTCTTTCCAGAATATGCCTCGTGAATAGAGACCGTGATGAAGGAAAGTGCTTGGGGCGTAGGGTTACCCCATTTCTAAGGTAACGCCTTGAAGAAGGACGCTTTGCTTTTGTCTTAAATTTCCTGAGCTCTCTGGACCCTGTCCCTCTCAAGGTCTGGCTTTCCCAGCTTTTCCATCCTTTTGGTGTGAGAGTCCCCCTGTACACTGTCATATTTTTTAGTATATTTTAGCCATTGCTGTTTTCAGGGGCTTCCAACCAAGCCATCGGAACAGGCACAGGGCTGTGCAAGGTCAAAAGGTCTAGGAAAGCGTGCAGAATGGATCAGACATTAGACGAGTGAGTCCGTCATCAGAAGATCATCTTGGATTACCTGTTAGGGGCCTAAATCCAAGGGTCCTCATAAGAAGAGAAGACACAGACACAGAAGAGAAGAGCATGCAAAAATGGAGGCAGGGATTGGAGCAATGCGTCTACAAGGCAAGGAACGTCCAGGGTTGCCAACTGGAAGAGAAGCCTGTAACAGATCTTTCCCAAGAGCCTTCAGAGGGAGCCTGGCCCTGCCAACACCTTGATATTGGACTTCTAGGCTCTGGAACTGTGAGACTATACAATTCTGTTGTTCTAAGCCACCCAGTTTGTGCTGGTTTCTTACAACAGCCCAAGGAAACTCCTACACTTGTCTCAAGGAAGGGGAAAGGCTGTAGTACAACTTATGCTCCACAGCTCTCCGTGGGATCAGGCTGAAGCTGGAATTCCACCTGAGCCCTCTCTCATGCTGGCCTTCTCGCCTTCCCTGTCCTACTTTCCTCACTCCCTTTCCAGTTTCTCCTGGAAACCCTTGAAAAATCACTTGCATGTGAATTCCCATCTCTGGGTCTGCTTCTGGGAGAACCTGACCTGAGACATGGGGTAGGGGGCAGGGCTAAGATTGGCATCGAGGCTGCCTGACTCCAGAAAGCTGGAAGCACGTTTTAGAAGAGTCACTTTACTTTTCTGAACCACTTTTCAGAGTCAGACCCACCTGGGCCAGTCCCCTAGGAACTGAGTTACTGCAGGCAAGTGACTTCACATCTCTGAGCCTCAGTTTGCTGATCTGCAAAATGGGGCCAGTCTTGGTTTCTCCCTCTTAAGGCAGCCTGGAGAATTGGAGATGACGTGTGTGAGCGTGCTGCAGGCCCCCGACCCATGGGTGCTGTGTTCTGCACTGCTGGGTATGTCCAGACAGGTGTGAGTTCTCAGGCAAGGCAGCCTCATCCTGACTCAGTGCTCTTGAAGGAGAGCCGGGCCGATGCGGACCTTCCGTGAGCCCTCTGCCGCTCTGGATTGATTAGAGTTGGTTCGCCAGATGTTCCCAAGATAAAAGGAGCTGATGATGAGCCATATGATCAAGGTGTCTTTGTAAGAGCTGAAGCCTCACGGAGTATCGTCAGCTAGAAACGAGAAATTCTGAGTTGGAGAGAGAAAAAAAAAAAGATCACAAAGGCTGGGAGCAGAATGAAAGGGGCCATCTGCATTCTGACTCTCCAACAAGAGCCCCCATTCCTGTTCGGGGGGGTTGCCTATAGGATGGGGGCGATTGCAGGGGAGAAGGCATTGGACCAGCCTATCCTGGTTCACCCAGAAAGAAGCCAACGCTCAGAGAGGACACCTGAAGTCTCACAGGTGGGGGCCAGTCCCAGGTCTACTAGAGTCCAGAGCCCAGACTCTCAACCCATGTCTCCCTTAAGCTGCCCAGGGTCCCTCCTGGGCCCAATTCGGTGCTTTTCTCGCTCCCCCAGCCTATTCCCCATCTACCAAGTCCAGCATTTCAAACCACAATGTGTTCTAGGAAGTTCTTACTCAATACAGCCATGACCCCCAGAGGACTCTCAGGAACAAACAAGAAAGCATCTCTATGAGAGGAACCATGGGCATTCGTCAAGTCACCGCTTTCCTGAGTGTCGAGACCACGATTGCCCGCCTGGATGGTGGATTTCAAGGCACTCGGAGAAACAGGTAACTACAGCTCAGCTGGAGAGCTTCCTGGGGCTACCGATTGGGGGCGGGGCAGTTTGCAAGGGATATATTGGATATAAATCTCTGCACTTAACACTTAATTTTGCTATGAACCTAAAACTGCTCTAAAAAATAAAGTTTATTAATTTTTTCATGTTTTAAGAAAAGAAGGACGGAACAGGAGGGAAAGAAAAGAAAAGGGAAGGACATGTTGGGCACATGACTTAACCTGTCTGACCTCATCTATAAAATGGGAACAATACTTCACTCATAGCGTTGTTGTGGGAACTAAAAGCGATAAAACATATGAGATGCCTGGCACAGCCTCCATTCGTCCAGGAATTATTAAACAGGACATGGCTTCGCATTCCGGAGTTACTGTCCCTTACTCAGCTAGCAAAGATCAATCCCTGCCCAAGCTTGAAGAAAAGAGACATTTTAAATAAAATTAAATAGAAATCAGAGGGGAGACCCAAAGAAGCTGTTGGGCAGAGACAGTTGAAAAGCAGCTTAAAAATAATTTTAAAAATAAATAAATCAATCAAAGTAGCTAATCCTTCCCTGGGGAGATGGTGCATTCGCCTCCCCTGTGCCTCCCTCCACACTGGTCCTGCTATTCAGAGGATGTACCCCGATATCTGGATCCTGGTGATTCCACTGCCACCCTACAATAAGTGGTCAGATGCAGCAATCGGACACCTTGCTAGGAGACAGCCATAATCAGAAGAGGGAGGGAGCCTCACCAGGAAGAGAAGAGGCCATTCAAAGTCTTCCACCAGCATCCTGGGTCCCGGGGTAATCTGGGAAGAAGGAAAACAGAGCAGGCTTGGGACACTTGGAAATATTCATTATTCTCCCAAAGCCGGACACAGGAAAGAACAGGGTGACTTCTTAAGCTCATCTCAAAAGAGAACATTTTGATCCTGGTCTAAGTGTTTCACCAAAACCTCTTCTGCCCACAATGCACAGCGAGTGGGTGGGGTGTCAAGGACCAGTTTCTCTGAAGTTACACCTTCCCCATGACATCTGGGGCAGTAGCGCCTCCAGAGGTGCTCCAAAGGTCTCCAGCCTTTCGTTCTTTCTGCAGAGTCCCCGATCACAGGTGCTCAGGAAAACAGTGAACCAGGCAGGCAAGGCCCCGCTGTCATGCATCTTACATGCTAGTGCAAGAGACAGATGATAAACACGGAGAAATTAAATAACAGGTCGTTCTGGAGAGCGACAGGCCTAGGAAGAAAATAAAACAGGTGTGTGATAGAGATCCTTGCGCAGATGGTAGGGGGCAACACAGGATGGGGCGGTGGGGAGAAGGCCTATCTGAGCAGGGAGCATTTAGACTGTGAACTTCAGAAGGAGCTGATCGTGGAGGTGGAAACCGGGCTGGGCACTGGCCTTCGGAGCCCAGGGGACACCAAACCCTTGAGGCACCAACCAGCTGAGACCACCCGTTAGCTTCCTAACTGGGTACCACAAACTAGGGGGCTTCAACAACAGCAGTTTCTTCTCTCACAGTTCTGGACAGCAGAGGTCTAAGATCAAGATGTCAGAAGGGTTGATTCCTGCAAGAGACTCTGAGGGACGCTCTGTCCTCTGCCTCTCTCCCGGCTCCTGGTGTGGCCAGCAATCTTTGGTGTCCCCTGGCTTGTAGACTGGTCACTCCAATCTCTGCCTCTGTCTTCAATCACCTTCTTCTCTCTGCATCCTCTCCTCTTTTTATTTATTTTTTTAATATTTATTTAATTTGGTTATTTATTTATTTTGGTTGCTTCGGGTCTTAGTTGCAGGCTCGTGGGATCTTCGTTGAGGCATGTGGGATCTTCTCATTGTGGTGCGCAGGCCTTTGTTGTGGCACTCAGGCTTCTCTCTAGTTGTGGCGTGCGGGTTTTCTCTCTCTAGTTGTGGCACGCAGGCTCCAGAGTGCGTGGGCTCTGTAGTTTTGTGGCATGCGGGCTCTCTAGTTGAGGCGCGTGAGCTCAGTAGTTGTGGCGCACGGGCTTAGTTGCCCCGCGGCATGTGGGAATCTTAGTTCCCCGACCAGGGATCAAACCTGTGCCCCCTGCATTGGAAGGCGGATTCTTTACCGCTGGACCACCAGGGAAGTCCTCTTTTTATAAGGACACTTGTCATTGGATTCAGGGTCCACCCTAAATCCAAGATGATTACGTCTACAGAGACCGTATTTCCAAAGAAGGTCACATTCGGAGGTTTCAGGTGGATATGAATTTTTGGAGGATGCTTTTCAGATCACTACAGATCCTTAATTGTGTGATTTTAACACAGTTAAAAGGGTATCTGCAGTCCTGTGAGGGCCACAGCAGGCTGTGGGAGATATGAGAAGTGGCTGGGTTATCCTTAAACAATTCATAAGAACAGCAGCCGAGATACTTCACCGCATCCCTTTTTTCCATGCATCCAGGCCCAACACCTAATAGGCAGCAGCAGAGGCTGCTCACCCACGGCCAACCAGAAAAGCCAAGAAATTAGCAGCCCTGACCAATGACTGCGGGATTTGGTGTATAAATGCCCCAGCACCCACACCCTTTGGGTGAGACAACTCAGAGGCATGTGTTTTACACTGGTTCCAAGAGTTCCCCAATAAGACTAAACTCCAGGAAACTGGAAGCTTCATACTCAGCTGGGGCTGGAATATAAAATTATGCAGCCACTTTGGAAAACAGTTTGACTGTTCTTTAAAAGATTAAACATAGTCACAAAAAGACCCAGCAATTCCATTCCTAGGTAGGTAGCCAAGAGACATGAAAATGTATGTCCACACAAAAACTTTACATGAATGTTCACAGCACCATTATTTATAACAGCCAAAAAGTAGAAACAACCCAAATGTCCATCCACTAATGAATAAATAAATAAATGTGGTCTCTCCCTACCATGGAATGTTATTTTGCCATTAAAAAGGAATGAAGTACTTATAATAACTACAGATGGAGTATAACCTTTAAAAATTGTGAATCACTATACCATAGACTTATAACTTATATAAAATTGTACATCAGCTATACTTCAATTAAAAAAGTATTCTCAGCCAAAGACATATGTTTAATCATATTGGAGTTTACCAACTCATGTTTTAAAAAATTACACTGGCAACTTAGAATAAATTAATTTGACAATTGATAAGACATCTCAAAAAAAAAAAAAGGAATGAAGTACTAATACATGCTACAACACGGGTAAACCTTGAAAACATGCTCAGTGAAAGAAGCCAAGCACAAAAGAGTGCATTTTGTAGGATTCCATTTATATGAAATATCCCACAGAGGCAAATCCACAGACAGAAAGTGGTTTGGCATTTGCCATGGGAGAGGGCAATGGAGAGTGAAACAAAACAGGACACCATGGCCCTTCCCCCACCCCCATATCCTCCCGCCTTTTGTCTGTGGAAAAACCTTAGCCAAAGAACAAGTTTAATCAGAGAAGTGAGAGAATGTAGAAGCAAAGAAAAACAGTCAAACAGGACGAAACGATAATAGTTTAGTCAGTAAGCAAAGTCAAGGACATTTAGTTCCCTCTCAAGAGCTACAGATAATATTCTGAGCCATATCCTGTGAGCTGTCTTATAGATACTGAAACCCTCACCAGGTGGAAGAAGTTAACTACATGATGACCAGGCTGTAGCCATGACATAAGCTGCCACAATTCCGAGAATTGGCCTCAAGGAAATGGGAACAAACCGACCCGGAGAACTGAAGGTTAACTGTATCTAAAACCATCAATATGGTGCTGGTCAAACAACCAATGACCAATTTCAAGATGACTGTCAGAGCTGACTGTGCTGTTTCTGCACGTAGCCCGCTCCCTCTGCCTATAAAAGCTCTTGCCCCCTGGTTGTCAGTGGGGGGGAGTTGGCCTTTGGACAGGACTCTGCACCTTCCCCCAGTTGCCGGCCTCCAAAATAAAGCAAACTTTACTTTCCACCAACTTTGCCTCTTTATTGGCTTTTGAGTGGCGAACAGAGGGACCCCACTTTCAGTTACAGGAGGATGCTGATGGGCACAGTGTTTGTTTTGGGGGTGATGAACATATTCTGGAATTAGACAGTGGTGATGACTGTACAATGTTGTGAATATACGAAATCCACCGATTTGTACACTTTAAAACAGTGAATTTGACAGTATGTAGATTGTATCTTAGTTCATTCAGGCTGCTATAACCGCATACTACAGCCTGGGCAGCTTATAAACAACAGAAATTTATTTCTCACAGTTCTGGAGGCTGCAAGTCTGAGATCAGGGTGGCAGTGCGGTCAGGTCAGTGTGGCCTGTGTGACTGTCTTGTACCTCAACTGTCTTTTTCCCAAACATCCATTGATGATTCTTATCTGGATCAGTCAGCATTAAGGTGACTTAAAGAGTGCTTTTCTATTTCTACTCATCCTTCCTTCTATAGTTTCCCACTGCAGTTTTCCATCCACCACCCTTTTAAAAAGTCTTTTAGTTTCATTATGAACTCATGGAGTTTTTCACTGAAATAAAATTCACCATTCTAAAGTGAACAATTCAGTGGCATTTAGTACATTTACAGTGTTGTACCACCACGCCCTCTATCTAGTTTCAGGCCATTTTCATCGCTCCCAAAGGAGACCCCGCACCCATGAAGCAGTCGCTCCCCATTTTTCCCTCTCCCCAGGCCCTGGCAACCACCAGTCTGCTTATGGTCTCTATGGATTTGCTTTTCTGGATGTTTCATTATACGTGGAATCATGCAGTACGTGTGTGGTCTTTTGTGTCTGGGACATTTCACTGAGTATCCTATTTTCAATGTCCATCCATGTTGTAACATGTATCAGTACTTCCTTCCATGTTAAGGCTAATTTCCCCCTGTATGGATAGACCACATTTTATTTATCCATTTTCCAGTTGATGGACATTTAGGTTGTTTCTTTTTGCTACTATGAATAGTGATTTATGAACATTCGTGTACAAGCACTGGCCTGAATGTTTGTGTCACCCCAAGAGGGCGTTCACCACAACCTGACCACGCTGGTACCCTGAACTCAGACTTCCAGCCTCCAGGATTGTAAGCATTTCTGTTGTTTATAAACCACCTACTCTATGGTATGCTGTTACAGCAGTTTCAATGGACTAAGACACATTTGTTTTGAGTACCTGTTTACATAGATTGCTTTTATTCAATGTGTCATGTTTTATTCTTGCCAATGAATATTCATTTAAAGGCTCTTATTGTCCCACATTTGACCAGTGTAAGCCCCTGTGCACTTTCATTTTTAAATAAATTTCTAACCATAGAAGTGATACATGTTGCAGCCCTTTAAAAATTAAAACAAAGTCCTCTCAAACCTACCTTCATCCCAGCCCCTATCCTGAGAAGGCATCTTTCCAGATTTTTTCTGTGTATTTATATAATATGCACATATCCTGAGAAAACATATAATTTTTGAGTGTTTTCTGTTACTTAACTAATATTATACAGTATGTATGGCATCGTAACTGGCTTTTAAAATTTTTTTATTTTAATTTTACTGGAGTACAGTTGATTTACAATGTTGTGTTCGTTTCAGGTGTACAGCCAAGTGATTCAGTTATACATACATATTCATTCTTTTTTAGATTCTTTTCTCATATAGGTTATCACAGAATATTGAGTAGAGTTCCCTGTGCTATACAGTAGGTCCTTGTTGGTTATCTGTCTTACATATAGCTGTGTGTGTGTGTTCATCCCAAGCTCCTGATTTATGTAACTGGCTTTTTAAATTATTTATTTATTTTTTTAATTTTACTTTTTTGTTTTATTTTTATTACAGAGTACAAAATACACTGCATGCTACACAATACACTGCATAACCTTCTAGCAGCGGTAGATGAGCATAACTGAGTTATTTTTCATCAATCAGGAAAATGCTCTTTTTTTTTTTTTTTTGCTGTACGCGGGCTTCTCACTGCTGTGGCCTCTCCCGTTGCGGAACACAGGCTCCTGACGCTCAGGCTCAGCGGCCATGGCCGCTCGGCGGCGTGCGGGATCCTCCCGGACGGGGGCACAAACTCGGGTCCCCTGCATCGGCAGGCGGACTCCCAACCACTGCACCACCAGGGAAGCCCCAGGAAAATGCTTTCTTAATCAATGTTCTCCAAACCCTTTGGCACATAGTAACGATCAACTCCAGAGATGCGCCTATCTCTTTCCACCGAGTTCCACAGATACGAATAATGGGCAACCCTTTTTTCCTTGCCCCCCGTTAGTGAACCTGTGGATGCGTGCAGTGGCCATTCCCGGGATGAACAAGCGCGCGGCCATGACGGCAACCCCGGGGAGAATCTCGAACCACATCGTGACACCATCACCAAGGCCAAACACTTCCTTCCAGGCCCCTTAAAGGTGACCTGGCTTAACTGGCTTTTTTTTTTTTTTTTTTTTTTTGTGGTACGCGGGCCTCTCACTGTTGTGGCCTCTCCTGTTACGGAGCACAGGCTCCGGACGCGCAGGCTCAGCGGCCATGGCTCACGGGCCCAGCCGCTCCGCGGCATGTGGGATCTTCCCAGACCGGGGCACGAACCCGTGTCCCCTGCATCGGCAGGCGGACTCTCAACCACTGCGCCACCAGGGAAGCCCTAACTGGCTTTTTAAAAATCTAACAATATATGACTTGGTGAAATTGGTGCGTTCTTTAAGATGAAGAGATACGCTCAGATCAGCTCAAGAAGCACAGGAAAGTCGTGCCTGGAACTTTCCACATTCTAGTTCACTCATTCTCACAACAACGCTTCAAAGTAGGTATTATTATCAGTACTCGAGAAATTAGAAAATTAAGTTCAAAGAAGTAAAGTAACTTGCCCGAGTACCTAGCATGTGAAAAGCTCTCCACAATCACGCATCAAATGAGTGACTATGATTACGGAGTGGCCGAGCTGGGATTTGAACCCAGCTCCATCACACGCGACGGTCAGCTTGGTTTTTCTCTACGCAGTACCAGGAACCAGAGAGGCAATCACTGTGCATTTGTAGCAGCTGCTGTTAGAGGCTGGTGAGATGCGGGGGTGGGGAGGTGTAGAATTATAATCACCTGCTCTCAGCAGATCCAGGGGAAGAGCTTTCTCTCCAGGAGGACAAAATCTTCCAGGGCCGATTGGGAAAACGCATCAAGCATTTAGTAAACGCATGACCTTTGGAAACGGGGTTGCTCTGAATACCTGGGCTAATAATGATCACCTGATAGCAATTTCCTGCAAGCTGGTTTCTTATCACACATCTGGCAGGCCATCCGCTTTACTCTGTTGCATACATGATTTTTCATTAGCCCAGGCAGTGGGGGTGATGTACACTCCAGCATATGGGAGTTAGCCAGTAACCCTTGCATCGCCAAGCCTCGGGGGAGACTCTCAAAGGAAAAGACGTGCCTGGGATGCTAGAAACGGCTTTTCACTCTAAGGCCCCATCCGACGCTGGGGCATATCAGAGACCTGGGTCTGCATCCCAGCTCTGCCACTCAGCAGCTGGCATTTTGAGCAAAGCTCCTCACCCGTCTGAGCCTCAGGGGTGGTTGTGTATGTAACTGAGACTCAGGAACGCAGGGGGCGCTCTCCCCCTAATCTGCAAAGTTCTGCGAAGAAGGGCAGCTTTCCTTCCCCCTTATTCTGCGCATCTACTGCTGTGTTGCAAACTACCCCCAAATTTAGTGGCACAGACCATAATACTTTTGTTATGTTTATGGATTCTGTGGGCCAGGAATTCAGACGGAGCACAGTGGGGCTGGCTTGTCTCTGCACTACGATGTCTGGGAGTCTCAGCCGGGAGGACCCCCATAGCTGAGGTGACTCACACAGTTGGGGGCTGAAAAACTAGGTCTGGAGCATCCCTTCTAAGATATTTTCTATTATGGGTCAAATTACGTTCCCCCAAAAGATGTGTTCAAGTCCCAAACCTGTGAATGGGATCTTATTTGGAAATAGGGTCTTTGCAGGGTAAATAAGTGAAGATGAGGTCATACTGGTTTAGGTGGGCCCTAATCCAATGACTGGTGTCCTGAGAAAAGGAGGGGATTTGGACATAGACACAGAGGGAAGATGGCCATGTGAAGATGGAGGCAAATGTGTCACTGGAATGACTCATCTACAAGTCAGGGGTCACCGGGAGTCACCAGACGCTAGGAGAAAGGCCAGAAAGGTATTACAAACTGCATGTGTCCCCCCCAAATTCATATATAGAAGACCTAACCCCTAGTGTGGCTGTATTTGGAGATGGGGCCTCTAAGAAAGTCATTAAGGTTAAATGAGGTCATAAGGATGGGGCCCTGATCTGATAGGATTAGTGTCCTTATAAGAGACACTAGAGAGCTTGCTCCCTCTCTCTATTCATGTACTCAGAGAAGAGGCCGTGTGAGGACACAGTGAGAAGGTGGCTGTCTGCAACCCAAGGGGCGATCCCCTCACCACAACCTGGTCATGCTAGCACCTTGATCTCAGACTTCCAGCCTCCAAAACTGTGAGAAAATAAATTTCAGTTGTTTAAGCCCCTCAATCTATGATAGTTTGTTACAGCAGCTCAAGCTAATACAGAAGGATCCTTCCTGAGAGCCTTTGGAGAGAACCCAGCCCTGATGACACCTTGATTTTGAACTTCTGGCCTCCAGGACTGTGGTGAAAATAAATTCACCAAACTTGTGGTAATTTGTTACAGCAGCCATAAGAACCTTAATACAGTTCCATCATTCACATTTGCAGGGCCTGGCCGAATGGTGAACAATGGATTCAGCTGGACCTGTTGACCAGAGGGTCTACACCTGCCCGCCCCCTCAGACATGTCTGGGGCGTTTACCACCTGAATGAACTAGTATAAGCAATAATATAGTTGACCTGTGAACAACGCAGGGGTTAGGGGCACTGACACTCTGCAGAATTGAAAATCCAAATATAGGACCTACTGTATAGCACTCTGCTCAATATTCTATAATAACCTAAATGGGAAAATCATTTGAAAAAGAAAAAAAAAGAAAATCCAAATATAACTTTACAGCCTGCAGATTCAACAAACCACAGATTGTATAGTACCACAGTACCTGTTTAGTGAAAAAAATCCTCCTATAAATTGACCCATGATGCACAATTCAAACCCATGTTGTTCAAGGGTCAACTGTTATAGTTTATAGGTGCTCTTGTCATTTCTTGAGTGCTCACAGCATGCCGAGGATGATGCTAACTGCTTTACAAGCATTATTCTCTTTTCCTTTGTGGATACGGAGAAATCCTGCATAAGTTGCTGATGGGAACCAGCAGCTGCTCCTGCCTCCAAGGCACTCACAACCTGGTGGGGGAGTCACAGGTGCTCTGATGGAGACCGTAGAGAGGACTGGGAGGGCCCAGAGACTCATAGTCGTGAGCTGGAGGAGGGGGAATCAGGGAAGGCTTCCTGGAGGAGGTGACCCCCAAGTAGGTTTGCCACTCTGCCATAACTTAGTGTAGAGCCCTCATAGCACATCTGTTTTGGGCCTCACGAATGATGGAAGGGACAAAGTATCAGGAACCAAGGACTCCCCAGTTTCCTGCTTAAGGGAGGGTCCCGGAAACTGCTCCGTAACACTTCCCTTTACATCCCATTGGCTTAATCCCTTTGGTTTAACCCCATGTCCTTGCTATTGCAAGGGAGGCTGGGAAATAGTCTTTAATTTGAGGGAGGCGTGTGCCCAGCAAAAATATTATACAACTATAGGAGGAGAGGAGAATGGATACTGTCCGTGCCTCAGGGAGGAAAGGTTAACGGGGTCCAAGTGGAGAGTTTGAACTTGACGCTGAGGATGACAGGAAGCCTGGGATGACGTGAATTACCTCAACATCTCAGTGAGGAGCTACCCAGACCCCCAGCAGCTCTCTGTCCAGCTCCCTAACACATCCGGGCAGCCCAAAGATGGGCAGTGACATCACGTCTGCTTTTGTCTACCCTCTCTGCACACCCCGTGAGCACACATTCCTCTTTCCTTTCTTCTTTCATTCGACAAATTGAACTTTTTGAGCAGCTCCTATGCACCAGGGAGTGCCTGGGTGGGGAGAGGTGGCTTTTTTTTTTTTTTTTTTTTTTTTTGGCCAGGGCCTGGGGATTGCGGCATCTTCGTTCCCTGACCAGGGATCGAACCTGGGCCCCCAGCAGTGGAAGCACAGAGTCCAAACCACTAGACCACCAGGGAATTCCCCGAGAAGCGGTTATTTTAAATAGGATGGTCTGGGAAGATCTCACTGAGAAGAGGATGATGCCTGAGCACAGGCCAGAAGGAGGTGAGGGAATGGAACAAGGCAGGTGGGTGTCCTGGAGAGAAGCCTCCCGGGTGAATAGGAGGGAGCAGAGTCGGGTATGAGATGGGGAGGGGATGACTGTGAGAATACTGACTTCCTTCTGTCCAAGGTGGGGGCCTCCAAGGGTTTGAACAGAGGAGGGACGTAATCTGACTTTTGTTTTTAAAAGATGGCTCTGCCTGCTTTATTCTCACAAGCTTTTAGACAAAAAACCCAGAGGTGTCTACACCACCTTCCTCGGTGCCCTCCTAGCACCCAGACATCCCTGGGAACAACCCAACCAAGACTAGAACGGGGTCCCAAGATGCCCAGCCGGCTCCCCCTGTACTGTCCTGGGGAGTTCAAGAAACAATCTGTTTCCTTTAAAAACACTTATTTATGTTGCTTGCTCACTCTATTAACCACCCCCTCATGTTTTATCCATGAAACTGATGTTGACCCTCCGTATGTGCATGTAAATGTGTGCACATTTTACATCTGTGGTCCTATGTGCTTGGAAGCTTACTTGAAGTGCAACAGTTGTATCAGATTTCATTTCCTGTTAGACGCTAATTAACCTAAGGTTCTTCATTCGCCTGGTGTTGGAGACTTGACGAGTGGATGAATGAATGAAACGAGTACCAGCTATTATATTAATAAGTACTAAGAGCAGGGATAACGATAATTAGTATATAGCTAGTATGCTGGTTAACGGCACAGGCTCTAGAGCCCTACTACCCGGGTTCGAATCCAAGCCTTGCCACTTAGCTGGGTGACCTGGGGCGACCTAACGGCCCCCCTCTCGCACACCCGTCCCACCCAGGCCGGCCACCCCATTAAACCAGGGCAGGTGAGAGCAGACCTGTGCAGGTGCGAAACTCACCTCCTCAGGGCTGCACCAGTCTGCCAACGAGGCTGGCACGCATGCGCGATTCGGCAGATAGGCGTGGTCACGGGCGACGAGGAGGGACACACGCGCAGGGGGTGGGGCCGCGCCTGCGCAGGCTGCCTGCAATGGCGGCAGCGTGCGCACCGTGCTGAGCGTTTCGGTTGGGACTTCAGGCGGCGGCCGGCGGTGGGTAAGCCCGTGGGAGAGGCGGCGGCACGCGGAAGGGTGCAGGGAGCCTCCTGGCACCGAGCCTGGCCTTGAGGTGCGGGCTCCCACGGGCCTGAAGCCTAAGTCCCCACTCAGCCTCAGTTTCCCCTTCTAAGCCAGGGTGTTGGGAGGAGTCCATGCCTTCCTCTGGGTTTCCGTTCGCGGTCCACGCAGCCCCCTCGGTTTTGGATTAGGAAGGGAGGGTGATGCCCGAGCTGTGACTGCAGTTTGAGAGGGCAATGCTTAGCTCGCCAGCTGGAGTTAAGGGAGCGGCAAGACAGAGTGAACGAAGAGCCCAGAGGGTCGAGGACCCTGGAGCCCCTGACTACGGCTCCGCGCCGCGGCCAGGGCCAAGTCTTTGCCCCACAGACCCGGGCCTCGGTGTCAGAATCCCTCCTACTTCCTGATTGTTGATGACCTTGTGACACCTGGCAGAGAGAAAGCCTGGGAGGCGGGGAGGCATTACAACCCCCAGATCCCAGCAAACTGCTTTTAGTGGGCACTCCTGACGGGGTTAGGATGACAGCGTGTGCGTCTGGCCCCCACAGCCTTAAAGGAGCCAAGGACACTTGTCAGCTGCCCAAAGGAGGAAGCAGAGGTCCCATCTGCAGTCGGGGTGTCCTTTCCCTCCTCCCCAGTGAGAAGAGGGGACTGAAGCCCATCCAGCCCCAGCATTCCCAGACAGAGACTGTGAGTCAGCTATTCCTAAATAGAGAAGCTATTGCCTTATTACATCTTCCAGCACATCAGTTAATAATTATTCTTATCAACACTATAATGATAATATTTTCTATTGTCATTTATTGAGCACTTACTATGTCCTGAACCCTGAAAATGATCATTGTCTCATTTAATCCTCACACAGATGCTGAGACAGGTACAAAGTGCTTCTGCATTCCCAGAGATCTGGTTGTAGGAAAAGCCCCTTAAAGGGAATCCACTTAACCTAGTACTCCATTGTAGAGTGCGTTTCCTGGGAGACCTGTGCAGGTTGGATTTTAAAATTGAAATTTCAACTAGAAATTAAGAATACGGGTTTGGCTTTTCTCTGTATTTAAGAAAATTTGGTATGCGGTTGCCAGGACCTCTTTCAGTCCCTGGAGAGCCAGATCTGTCTTTAAAACGATTGGTCATGGAAGGTCTAAGCTGTATTTATACTGGATACGCTTCCTGGATCCATCCTAATTTTTCCAGTCCACATTGGTTGAGGACTTTTACCTGAGGGTCGAGCATTTCTTCTCCATTGCTTTCATTGACACCATGAAATCCTGCATCCATCTGCCAGATTCACGGGCTCACTTCACAAGCCGCTTGCTTTGTGCTGGCGTATAGTGTTAGATAGGAAAGCCAGCCAGCAGGGGGCGACTCTTGTATAAAAATGTTTGTGTTGGTACAACTTTTGCTTCCCCGTGGAAAGTACTTAAGTGTAGGCACTCCAGTTATGTGGACTCAGATTGTGGACAGCCTGGGTTATGACGATCCCATTTTCCAGTTGAAGACATGGAGGCCCGACAGGTCTCATGACATGCGTGGGGCACACACGTAGTGCACGCACCCACCCAAGTAGGGACGGTTCCCGTAGGAGGTCAGGGGTTGTGGGCAGGTTTGGGTCAAGCATCTGAAACCAAGGATTTATTAACAATTGCTGCGGACCAAGGGCTCTGCTCAGCCCTTAACACCCTTCCCCCACGTATCTCCCCCCATCCCCCCACCTACTGCCAACCCTGCAAGGTGAGAATGTAGCTGAAGAAATGGGTCCAGAGAGGTGGAGTAATTTTCTCAAGGTCATGTAGCAAGGACGTAGGAGACTGGGTTTATACCTGCTCTGCCCAGCATCACAGCTCAAGGCTCTGTCTGCACGCGGCCGCTGCTGTTTAATGCTTTTTGATGAGGTGGAACATCTGGATGGAGGGAAAGCCTTCCTGTTTTTGACCACCTTGCCTCCAGCATGGTTTTCCAAATTTTAGTTACTGCTGTGTCGCCTTCATAATTTTTCCACATCTGTATATCACCTGTACAGTGATTCCCTTAGTTGCTTTTCCTTTAAGTCCACTCACTTTTTTTTTTTAATTTAAAAAGAAGGTTTAAAAACAAATGACATATGGGCAGCTGGGGCCAACTTCTAGTAGAAAAAGGTTATAGGGAAAACAACTTCTAAACGCAAAGCATAAATTGTGATTGAATACTGGTTTAGGAAAAACTAGCTGCAAAGGACGTTTGGGTGTCAAATGGAGAAAATTGATCATGAACTGGGTTTTAAATGGTATAAGGGAACCGTTCATTGTTTTAGGTCTGCTAATGGTCTTATGGTTATGTAGGAGCGTGTTCTTTGGAGACAGATGCTGAAGAATTATTTAGGGGTTAAATGGTGTGATGTCTAGAAGGTGCTCAGTTCAGGGGAGAAAAAACCTAGATAGATGGATTGATTGATCATGTGAAAAAGCATTAATGATCATTGAATCTAAGCAGTGGGTATATGGCTGTTTATTATGCTATGCCCTCAACTTGCTATTTGAAAATTTTCATAATAAAAAAATTGGAAAAAATAAAAAAGGAAGGAAAACTTTATCAGTATAAATGGAAATGTAGATCTCTTACCATAAATAAACGACTACTATGAAAATGAACACAGTGAAAAACAAAATAACAGTTCTAGCTGGATTCTGTTCCCTTGCCAAGGCTCTGAGACTTTCTCCTTCAGGAAGAATTAAGAGAGGATTGAAAAGGGAGCTCTCTGCCACCTGGCTGGGGTCGTTTGCACTGTTCCCCTCTGGGACCTGCTGTCCTGAGGACTTGCTCTCGCCTCTCAGGTGCTGCTGTCCCATGGTTGATGGGGAGCCCAGGCCATGGTTGCCGTCTCCCGCCCCGGCCATGGACGAGATCACCTTCAAAAGCGACACCGTGCTGTCAGACGTCCACCTCCACACCCCAAACCAGAGACACCTCATGGTGCGGCTGAGTGGCGTGGGGCAGCCCGGTAAGGTCCCTGCACCCCAGGGAGCCCATTGTGTTTCCTGCTTTCTCACAGAAAAGATTGGGAAGACTGGATTGTTTAGCTTATCCTCACACCACTTCTTAAGTGCCCTTGTTTCACTGAGCAAACCCCTGTGCTTTCCCGAGCACCTGCTCTGTGCCAGACCTGGACGCGATGCCGGGAAGGCAGAGGGAATGAGTCGAGCTCTGCCCTGGGGGAGGCCCCGATTCCAGTGCTCCCCCAGCCCACTGCCCCTACCCCCGGCTGACTCCTCCCACCAGGGCTCCCTGGTTTTTCTCCTGTACACACTCCCTCACTGCTCTCCCCAGCAGCGCAGGGGGTCCTTTGAAAAATACAAATCATACCACTGCCCTGATTTAGACCCTCCAGTGGCTTCCCTTGCTCTTAGAAGGAAATCAGAGCCCTCACTTTGGCCTGCGAGGCCCAGCCCCACCCAGCCCCTGCCCCTGTGTCCACACTTCTCTCTCCCGCCCTCGCTGCTCAGTGGCCACTTTCTGCCCCTTTCCGCCCCTCACACACTGCATGTACCTTCCTCTCTGAGCACCTTTGCTCTTGCTTTTCGCTCTGCCTAGAACGTTCATCCCTCCCTGGCCGCCCTCCCCAGCTCCGATCACTCTGTTGTATTTGCTTGTTGTTCTGGTGCAGTTCATAACTCCCCTTTCCCTCATGTCCCAGTTTGGATTCCTGGGTTCAGGAAACTGAGGCTCAGAACAGATAAGCGAGTTGCCCCAGGGTCAGATAGTCGGGGGACGTGGAGGACTCTGGCCCAGGACACCCCCTGCCTCCAGCCCAACTCTCCCGGCACCCATACTCTTACCAAAGCCTGTCCCAGTGACTTTCTGGCCACCAGGTGGTAAGGGACACAGTATCCTTGTCCTCACTTCCAACCTTAAGACTGAGCAGTGCGGTGAGGAGGGCAGAAGTGCAGGGGTTCAGTAGACCGGGTTTGAATCCTCAGCCACGCCCACAGCTGTGTGACCTTGGTCAACTCACGTAACCTCTGAGCCTCAGCCTCCACATCTGTAAAACAGAGTGACACTGGGACTTCTCTGGCAGTCTGTTGGTTAAGACACCGCACTTCCACTACAGGGGGTGTGGGTCCCATCCCTGGTCGGGAACCAAAATCCTGTAAGCCGTGTGGCGCAGCCAAAAAAATTTTTAAATAAAAAATAAAATAGAGTGACACTGCCACTTCCATAGCCGCTGGAAGGAGTAAATGCGGTCTTGTGGGCCGAGCGCCTGCAGCGCAGGTGCTCATCAGCGGGGCTGCGCTGGAGGCTGCAGCGTCACAGCCGAATCAGACAGACCTTTGCTGCTGGTTTTATGATATTTCCACCTGGCCTTTGTTTTTTTTTTCTTTTCCATTATGGTCTATTTACCGGATGTTGAATATAGTTCCCTGTGCTATATGTACAGTAGGTCCTTGTCCATTTTTTTTTTTTCCGCCTGGCCTTTAAAACTCTTCCCAGGTGGAAATTGAGGAAGGGAAATAGAAAAGGAGACGGTTTGGAAATATACTGCTTTTGTGTTTTGTCTTGCCTTTCAGTCTTCCTGTCCCAGTTCAAGCTTCTGTGGAACCAAGCCCCTCAGACAGACTCGGGGGCTGAGGGTGGCAATCACAGAGCCCATCACGCAGAGGCGACTCCTCCCGCCAGAAGCGGCTGCAGCAGTGAGGGAGTCTCCCTCCAGGCTGGGGCTGACGCCACCAGCCAGGAGGGGGTGGCAGCTCAGCTGGACGAGGATGGGGATTTGGACGTTGTGAGAAGACCACGGGCTGCCTCTCCCTCCAAGCCCTCGGGGCCTCCGAGAGACAAGGTACATCCCATGATTCTAACGCAGGAGGAAGATGACGTCCTGGGAGACGAAGCACGAGAGAGTGGCCCCTACGATGTCATCAAAATAGGTAATAAAGGGCTGCTCACCTGCCGCCAGGCGGCGCCACAGCGTCGGTCGGGGCGCAAGGCTGCTGAGCACGGGCCCATCCAGGCATCTCAGGGCAGGACAGGTTAGCAGAACCGGTGTCCAGACACTGGGAGCCAGTAGTGCCGCTGGCAGCAGGGGAGCTTGCCAAAGTGCTGTCGGGTCACCCTCCTGCTCCAGACTCTTCAGTGGCTCCCCATTGCCCTCGAGACACAGTCCACAGGCTCAGCATAGCTCCGGGGCCCCTGTGTGAGGTGGCTCCGCCCTCCTCTCCAGCCTCAACTCACACCAGCCTCACCCGCTCAGCCTCTGTGCGCTTTCTCCCTGCGCACCTCTGCTTCTGCCTCCTTCTCAGAGGGCTCGCTCCCTAACACATTCCTGATCGTACAAGTCCCAGCTTGGCCGTCCCCTGCTCCGGAAGCTTCAGTGCTGCTGCCTCCTGCATCAGTACTCTGATCCTACGTAGCATGCCAGGGTGTGGGTCGGGGTTGTTTGTGGAAGATTTGGCCCACAGGAGCCCGCAGCAGGGAGCCATGGCAGATTCTGGAGCTGGAGCAGGGCAGAGGGGGAGGGAGGGGGAGGGAGATCCAGAGTTAACCTGGAGGAGTGTGTGGGCCCATCAGATGGGCTGGGAGCTAGAAGCTGGGGGCGTGGGGGGTGGAGGAGGCAGGGATGCAGTGGCAGGAGAGGTGGGGTGGAAGGAGGTTTCAGCAGGCACTCAGGCAGGGCTCAGAGGGTCCATGCCCGGGCGTAGGGGCAGGCAGAGGGCTTTGGTGAGTCGGGGATTTTGATGTCTGGAAATGCCAGGAGTGGAGAGCAGCCAGGTCAGGAAGGAAGCCAGCCACGATGAGGCACCTGTAGTGCTTTGATGTTCACCTTCATCACCTCACATAGTCTTCTCAGCTTCTCTGAGGGGTGCTACAAATGAGGAAGTGACGAGCCCAAGGCCGTGCCGTTTGGGGGCAGGGAGGAAGGTTCTGAGTCCGTGTGATCCGTCTCCACAGCCAGGGCTCTGGCCATCCCCAGCACTGCTGTGATGTGAGTCAGTTCACTGAGATGCAGGGTCCTGGATGGTGCCTGAGGTCCCAGGTAAAGGCCTCCCCCAGCACTGGCCTGAGTTGCGCATATGGGGTCCACTGTTCTGTCCCAGACAGAACAGCAGCTCTGATAGCCGTGTGGTCATCCGTTCAGCAGACGGTTACCGAGGGCCTGCTGGGTACCAGGCAGGCTGGTTCTAGACCACCCTGGTGGGGACCCTACCCTGTTTTCTGTGGATTACCTCTGGTCCTCATGGCCTTTCCAGGGATGAGTATTCCCATTTCACAGAGGAGGGAACTGAGGCTCAGAGAGGTTGAGGAACTTGCCCAAGATCACACAGCTAGTCAGTGGCAGAGCCTTGACTCACACTCAGGTCCATCTGACACCACAGCCCATGTTTCTTACCCATGTCACGTGATCAGAACATTGGAAAGTGTTATTCTTGGGGGTCGATGACTGCTCCTTTCCCTCGGCCGTCACTTAACTGGCCTCCCTGAGGAGGGGAGCAGCAGACTTCACAGCGAGCTGTTTGGCCTCCAGGGCGCATGTTTAATGTTCCGGGAATTTCCCATCCTGCAAGCTGAGAACAAAGTCCCACAGGGCAGGGTAGGGTCAGTGCGCCGCCAGCTCTGCCTCGCTGTGAAGCCCCATCTCACAGCGCCTGGAAGTTCGCCCTCCTTTTCGGCTCACTGTCGCTCGGTCCCTACCTGCCCTGAGGGAGGAGAATAGAAAGGTCATTGAATACCTGAGCTTAAGCAGTAACTCCTAACTATTCCATCCGCAGCTGTACACAGGGGAGGGGGTCCTGGTCTCAGGAATGTGGCACAGGGGAGGGGGTCCTGGTCTCAGGATCCTGTAGAGCTCCTCCACCCCTCACAAGCCAGGGGACCCCGGACAAGTATCCTGCCCACCCAGAGCCTCAAGTTTTTGGACCTATGAAAGGGGGTCGGGGAAGCTGCCCTGCCTGGGTTTTGGTGGTGATTTCATAAATACTGCCCCGTAAGTGCTCCTGCAGGGCCTGGTGCAGAGCAGGTGCTGAGCAGGTGTCCCTCCCCTGGCCACCCTGTTCCTCCCATTCGTAAGCCCAGCCTTTTTTTAAGGTTATAGACCCATTTGAGAAACTGATTAAAATCAAATTCTCTTAGCGGGAGGAGAATGTGTTTTCCAGACTACTTCCAGGGATTGTCAAAAATCTAAAGTTTATCCATGAACCTGCTAGGAATCCACAGACCCAAGGTTCAAAGTAAATTATGATCATTTCCCCCATTTTATAGATAAACTGGGATGCGAAGAGAACTCAGAGGAGGCAGGGCTAGAACCTGGGCTGTCAGATCCCGAGTCACGTGCCTTTTCCATTGGCCTGTGACTTGGGCAAGTACGTTAACCTCTCAGAGTTCAGTTTTCTTGTCAGTAAAATGGGTATGATCTCTGGTTGTGGGGAACTGAGAGAGATGGCACATGTAGAGTTCTTAACACAGTGCTTGGTGCGTAGTAGGTGCTCAAAAAACGTGAGCTGCCATCAGCTTTCATTCCAGGGGACGATCTGAGCGTGGAGGAGGGAGACGGACTGAGGAGGAGAGTCTGGGTTCCTGCAGGTCTAGAGACAGTCCTGGTAGGGGTAGGGTACAGCTCAGATACAAAGACTGTCTGTCTAAGCCCATTTGCCAACCCTGGAGTTTCTCGTGTGTTCCTCAGGCTGGGCTTTTATGTTCTTAAGACGCCACTGGAATTGTTTAAATATAAAGTGTGACTTTCCCCTGGGGCAGGAGCTCCCTGCCCTTGACCCTGTTTAGGGAGGCCATTGAGCCCATGAATGAGGTGATGTTATTTCTGTATCTTGTAAAGGAGCAAACTGTGGCTCTGGTGCTGAGAAGTTCAGTGACTCACGCCACCGGCCAGACTGCGTGACTGAGCCTGGCTCACACGCAGGTCTTTTCTGAGCTCAGTCCATGTTCTCACTCAAGGGAAGCTGAGCACCCCTTAAATGCAGCTGGAGGCAAAACTTAAGTCCACGGGCCCCCTCGGAGAAAAGACCGGGCATAGACGACCGAGGTCCCTGTGGGAGGGCACCCCTGGCTCAGCCAGGCAAACTGGAAGGAGACAAAGAAAGATGGGAGGAGGGGAGACGCGTGCCCCAGCCGGGGGCCAGTGGGCCAGGGACAGTGTGCCGTGGGGCTGCAGCGGGGGGCCAGTGGGCCAAGGACAGTGTGCCGTGGGGCTGCAGAGACTGGGCAAGAGGGATGGGCAGGATGGGGGAAGCTGACACTGAGGGTCCAGAGCAGGGCTGGAAAGCAAGGAGGCCTCTTCTCTCAGGCACGTGCACACTCACACAGACACAGACACACACCCCTTCAGCCTTGCTGTCCCCTCCCCCCGCCATCCCCGCTCCCTGCTCCCGGTTTGAGGTGAGCCTGGGGTTTGATGTGAACTAGTCTGCCGTGCGTGTGTTGTGGTGTTTTGATGGCCGTCACCATCTTGCTTAAAGATACGAGAGCCGGTTCTTATTTAACAGGAAAAACGTTTGCCATCATTCCCTTTTCTCCTTGATCTCATAGTTCTGTTCTCCACCTCCCCCCCAACAACCAGCACCAGATTTTGTCCTAATGTATTTTGTGCTTGAGAATACTCGCTAACATACTTATTTTTCATCTAAAAAGGATATGATCTGAAACTTATTTTGTTAACTTCTAGTGTGGTTCTGAGTGTAAGAAAGTATTTTGGAATGAGTTGTGATTATTATTCCCATACAGTTGATCAAAAGAACATAAATATATTATGATCGTACCATGCAGTTACTGAACATAAAAAAGTGGAGTGTGGGGTATGTGTGTTTGATTAAGTTGGGCCAAGTCCTCCTGTGACCCGAGTCTCCGGGCTGCGGGCAGAGAGACCCAGGGATCTGAATGAGAGTGACGCTCACACGCCCCCTCCTGACTGTAGCCTGGCCTGTGTTTCTGCTGCCTCCCCCGCACCCCGTCTGTCTCTGTTCTATCCATCCCCGTTTTCACGGTGGCCCTTTCTCTCTCGGTTTCCGTCCCGTCCAGAGCACACCATGGCCACCCCCCTGGAGGATGTTGGCAAGCAGGTGGGTAGGTCCCGTCCGCTTCCCACGGCCCTGAAGGGTCTCTCGGGAGCCGCAGGCCACCTTTGTTCCTGGTCCCTCTCCCCTCCAGGTGTGGCGGGGCGCCCTGTTCCTGGCGGACTACATCCTGTCCCAGCGGGACCTCTTCCAGGGTCGCACGGTGCTGGAGCTCGGAGCGGGCACCGGGCTGGCCAGCATCCTCGCGGCCACCGTGGCGCAGACCGTCTACTGTACAGGTAACGCCCCGCCGTCTCACGCTGAGGGGGAGTAGGCTCTTCACAGGGCGTGTGCTGACTAGATAAAAAGTGAGGCGGGAAACTGGACACTGGACCTTGGCTGCTCTCGCCTTTGCCCTCCTCTTTCGCTGGTTTTCTCCACCCTTCGTTGTTTTCTCAGCAGCGTGAGGATGACCCAGCAGGACCGGCGGGTGCAGGACCAGTGGTTCTGCTGGTACCTCTGTTCACAGCCCCTCAAAAGAGTAAACATCTCAGAAAACCATGAGGAATATGCCTCTCACACGGCGTAAAAACAAGCTTCTTTTTTTTTCCGATTGTGGAAATCTTGCCTACTCGCTGTGGAAGATTGTAGAACAGCAAATAACATTTCCTCATAATTTTACATTTCCCATATAAATTCAACAGTATGCAGTTCATTGCATGCCCACTACGTGCCAGACACAGTTCCAGATGCAGGAGACCCAGGAGTGAATGAAACAGATCGAGTCGCTGTTGATCTGATCAAGTTTTAGGATCTATTTTTTAACGTTCGTATATATATTTTTTACAAGTTTTTCCTTTTCCTTTGTGTGTACCTATTCCCAAACAATAGCTAAAGTCAAACTGTATATATTCAGTGCTGTATCCTGCCAAAAATGTCAAAAAAGGGAAAAAGCATTTTCCACTGTCGTTAAAAATTACTTATAAATGACTTTCAATGACCAGGTAATGTTTTGTCCCTTTTTTTTTAACCATTCTTATATTACTGGACATTTTGGCTGTTTTCGTATGTTGTGTTTTGTTTGCATTTGTCTGTTGCACTGCAACAAATACCTTTGTGCCTCATTGTCTGATAATCCTTAAACTAGATTCCTCGAAGTGGGTGGGACCTTTCATAAGCTTTTGATACTTATGGTCAAATGATTGCTTTTTAAATTTTTTATTTTGAAATAATATTAGGTTCACATAGAAGTTGCCAAACTAGTATCGAAAGTGCCATGTACCCTTCATCCAGCTCCCCCGGTGGTAACATCTTCTACACCGTAGTTTGGGGATCACACCAGCAAATTGACACAGTGCAGTACTGTCAGTTACACTCCAGATTTGCCGACGTGCTTTTTTAGAGAGAGTATACCAGTTTATAAGAAAGTACAATAGTATCTTATCAGGTAATTATTGTTAGTGTCATTATGTTTTAAATCTTCGATATCTGCTAGGCAGGAAGTGGTGCTGCTGACGTGCTTTGCGTTTCGTCGATTCCTAGTTGACGTTTTCGTGGCGCACGTCTTTTGCTTCTGAGCTAGGAAAGGGGAAGCTAGGGGTGGCCTGGGAGTCGGGCGTACTTTTCAGATACCCTGCGTAAGCCACCCTGTTTACGCCTCCTTGACGATTCAGTGTAAATCGCCAGTGAACTTCTCAAGAGACAAGCCGTAAAGCAAGAGTGCCTAGCGCCTGACAACAGCATCTAATCAAGTTATCTTACCCCTGAGAGAGATTTACTGGAGAGGAAGAGAGCTTGCATCCTGTCAGCACATTCCAGTTAGTAGAGCCTTTTCATGAGCATCAGCGCCTTTAACCTCACAGTGACCCTGGGCAGTCGCCGGGGAGCCTGTCACCATCCCCTCCATCCAAGTGGGCAGGGTAAGGCTGAGGTCAGGGGGCTGGGCGAAGGTCACATACATGGCCGCTGGCTCACAGCACGGTGCCTCTCATCATGTGGGGGGCTCAGGCTGTTTTCTGTGGAGCAGGGTTCTGTGGGCTCCCTCGGGGTCTGGCCAAGGGGTGGAGGCGGGGGCAGCCCCAGGGCTCTGGGTCTCCCACCGCCGCTCAGCCATCGCTGCTCCTCTCGTATGTGCTTGGTGTGTTAGAATCCTGCACAAGATCTGTTTTGACAAAAAGTACCATAAAGGCTTAAAAACTGCTGACCCAGTCCTGTGTTGTCAGGCACATACATCAGTATTCTCTTTACCCAGTGGCCCAGGAGAAGGGACAGGTGCGGCCCTTCGGTGAGCAGAGTCCCACACACACACGTCCCCGGCTCTGCATGGTCCCTGAGGTGGAAACGATGGTCCAGTCCCGGGAGGTCTGCAGTGGGCGGGCGAATGCCATTCACAAGACCCCCTGTGCCCTCCACATGCACGCTCTCCTAATGGGAAGTTAATTTTGGCAAAGCACTTCCCCCACTGCCGTCAAGAATACACTGTGCTACAACTCAGGTCTGCTCGAGTGACAGGAACCCCCATCTCATCAGAGCAGCAGGTGGCTCGGGAGACGTGATGGCAGGACGGTGAGTCAGGCACCAGGGTGCCTGCCTCCAGCCTGCCTGAATGTGCTCTGTCTCCACCGATCACATCCAAATGCCCTCCTGGCTCCAGTCAGTTTCCTGGGGTGTCAAAGAGCGAGGCTTGTTGGAGTCAGAGACACCTGGGTTCAAATCCCAGCCCTGGCTCTGCCCAGCCACGTGGCTGCCAGAGTCGCTTTGCCTGTGACGGGACCGTGACACCAGCTCAGGTTCATTAGAAATACGGAGGGTGGATTCGGGAAGTGTGTGCATGTGTCATATGCTCTAAAGATGCTGGGAGTTCTCACCCTTCCCTGGAATGCAGAGTCTGTCCCCACCAGGACAGTCTTCTCTGTTTTAAGGCAGAGATCATTAGAAAGAGCCTTAAGGTGAACATATTTCATTTTAGTGTAAAACACGCAGGAGAAACTTTTGTTTCAATTTTGCACGTTTCTGCAGCCGTGCTGTTGGTACCAGCTCTCTCCAGGCAGAAGCACAAAGATAAAAGTGTCGTCACGGCCGGCACCTTATGACTTGCTCTTCTGTCTTTCCAGATGTCGGTGCAGATCTCTTGGCCATGTGCCAGCGAAACATTGCCCTTAACAGCCACCTGACTGCCGCTGGAGGTGAGGCCCAGCAGGTCCCCGCCCAGGAGGGAGGTTTCCCTGTTTCGCAGGTGAGACAGACACCCAGAACCACGACACTGGGAGGCGGGGTTCTCCCTGCGTCCCTGGACACCCCAGTAGCGGAGGGAGCGGACGTCTCGCTTCGTGTCACTTCAGATGCTGGACGGCTCTGTCCTCGCCTCATCTCCTCCCACGCCCACAGCCACGTCCTACCTCAGCTCTCTCCTCCCTGCAGGTCGCAGGGCCCTACCTGGTCTCCCCAGCTCCTGTCTGAGCTGCCCAAGCGTCCAGAGCGACCTTTCTAAGATGCAGCCTGACCCCTTCACTCCCCACTGAGCATCTTCCGGGGGTGAAGTCCAAGCTCCTCCTCTGGCTCCAGACCTCCGGGTCTGGCCCTGGCCGGCTTTTCCTGTCTCCGTCCTGGCAGCCCCGCTGTCCAGCCCTGCATCCAGCGAGCCCTGGGCTCACTTCACATGCTCTGCCCTCTGCCCAGAGCGCCCCCGCCCTGTCGGCCTGACCATCAGATTCCTGCCCCGCCGCAGGAGTGAGCTGCCATGATGGAGGAGCTGCCCAGCCAGGCCTTCTGCTCCAAGTGCGATCTGGGGCGCTCTTTTGGGCTCCCACCGGGTCATCTGGCCCCCCAGGCGTCAGAGCCTTCAGAGGTTTCTCATTGCTCTCGGAGTACAGACCCAACTCCTTGGCCTCTCCGGACCCCGTGGGGCCTGGCCCTCGCCTGTCGGCAGCCCCTTCCCCACAGCGGCTCCCTCCGCTCTAGCCTGGCCTTGCTGGAGCTTCCATCCGCTTGGGGCCTTTGCTCTGCTCTCTCCTCCGGCCTGTTTCCTCTCCCTCTTCCCCCGTCTGTTCCTAATCATGCTCAGACGTCCAGGCAAGATCACAGTCCCCTTACAGGCTCTCCTTACACCTTGAACCATGGTATTTTGACATTTGTTTGTGGGACTAGTTGATTGGCATCTGCCGTCCCACTAGACCACGTGCTCCGTGAGGTCAGGGCCCTGTCTGATCCCCTGTGTCATGTTTGTTGAATGCCCAGGGCACAGCAGGCTGTCAGCAGGCCTGGAAGGAAGGAGTGGTGTGAAGTGCCTTCTCAGAGCCTTTCCTGACGCCCATCGACACGAGAGCCCTGTCCTCCCGTGCACCTGGCGCGTCCTTTTCATAGCAGTGTCTGCTCCCTGCCTGTGTCCCAGGACAGGGACGTACCTCACGAATCTCTGCCCCCTGGGCCGACACCGGGCCTGATGCTTAGCACTCAACAAATGTGGGATGGATGGATCTTGGTGTGTAGTGGGAAGTTTTATCTTCTTTCCTAACTGTGTTCAGAGTTTGGGGAGTTCCACTTGTGTTTGTTTTGCAGGCGGTGTGATTAAGGTCAAGGAACTGGACTGGCTGAAAGACGATCTCTGCACAGGTGCGTGGCCTCCTCTGTCGTGTCCCAGTTGATTCATTGGTTCCTTGGGCTGCCCCCAGGCCATCAGCCCTGTGGCCTTGACCGCCCAGCAGCGTCCTAGCTCCGTTGGCTGAAGAGTGACAGCTGCCATTCTTGGTGCCGCATGTCAGGCACCCTGCACTCATTCTGTCATTCAGACTCACAGTATCACTGTCCAGTCGGTCCTAGAGTCCCCAGTTCCGGGGAAGACTGATGCTCAGAGAGGTTCAGTGCCTGCCCAGGGTCACAGGTACCTGGCAGGTCAGGGTGTGAACCCAAGTCTGGGACTCCAGGGCCTAGGCCGTTTGCCTGCCAGGAAGCAGCTTCCCGCTTAGCACCCGTCCTCTGCCTGCAGCAGGGAGTCGGCCCCAGGGGTTCAGGGGCTGCTGGGTGGGGAACATTTCTAAATTTCTTATGCAGACTGTTTGAGACCTGCACCTTTGCTCTTTCTTTGTACAGGAGCTTTTCTTTTCCCTGTCAGATGGCAGGTGAGGAAAATCATTGCTTGTTGAGTGCCTGTCACCTAGCAAGCGCCTAGCACACTCGAGGTCCTTTGGTCTCCCCGACAGTCCTGTGAGGGAAGCATTGTTATGCCCATTCTAGTGCAAACACTGCAGCCCAGAGAGGTGAAGCACCTTTCCTGGGGTCACACAGCAAGTCCACGGGGGCAGGAATGCCATGGACGGAGGTGTAGATCGTTTTCTGCACAGGCTGCTGGCCGAGTCAGCAGGTCAGACCCCCATGGATAAGGTAGCCGCCCCGGCAGAAGGGGCACCTCCTGCCCTGAAGTTTTCCACGTGGGTGGCGGAGGCGCTGGGATTCGGGGCTGCCTGGTGGCACCCACTGCACCGAGCTTACCCGACCCCATTTCTTTTCCTGAAGCTTCTTTCAGTCTGTCTCGGTGAGAGCTGGTGGCCCGCAGAGAAAGGGCTGAGCCCAAGGTGTCCTTCCCCTTTCACAGATCCCGAGGTCCCCTTCAGCTGGTCGGAGGAGGACATCTCCGACCTGTACGGCCACACCACCATCCTGCTCGCGGCCGAAGGTGAGGGCGCCTCCGCGGCACAGCCGGTGTCACCGCTCGTCGTCACGGGCCGGCTCCCACCACGGCTCCGTGCCGCTTTCATTCTGAGCGCTGTGGCTGTTATGTTTATCAGAGATTCCGTCCATGGGGCCCGCTGAGGACTCATTTCCTCTGATATTTGCCTGTTTTCTTCCCCACAGTGTTTTACGACGATGACCTAACTGATGCTCTGTTTAAAACACTGTCCCGACTGGCTCACAGGTTGAAGAACGCCTCCACCGCCATCCTCTCTGTGGAAAAGAGGTGAGCTCCCCGCGGGGCTGGACTCTCACCTTCCAGATGCGTCCTCACTGGTGTCGTCCTCATCACTTGCTTATCCAGCACCTGCTGCGGCCGGGCCCGCTGGTCCTTCACACACGTGGCCTCGTTTAATCCGCTCACCAGCCCCGTGTGCAGGCACTGCCGTCCCCATCGCGCAGCCGACGGGAGGAGGGCTGAGGCGTCAGGGACCCGTCCAGGCTGCAGCTGGGCAGTGAGTGCGTCAGAGCCCAGACACACGTCCACTCTGCACCCCGGGCCTCTGCCCTCGCCCTGACACAGAGCCCCTCCGGGGCGTTTCTGCCCGGATGTCCTGAAACGTTAGGGCTCTTGTTGATGGAGGGACCGTGTTGTGATAGACTCGGTGCTGGGCCCCCTGCACACATTTTCCTCTAATTCTAGTGATAACCCACAGCTTTTCTGAAGGCAATTTAGAGTATATAGCAAAAGCCATAAACCCAAACACACTGATTTTTTTTTATTGGAGTATAATTGCTTTACAACGTTGCATTAGTTTCTGCTGTACAGCAGAGTGAATCAGCTATGTGTATACATATATCCCCTCCCTCCCACCCCCCGCATCCCAGCCATCTAGGTCATCACAGAGCACTGTGCTGAGCTACTGTGCTATACAGCAGCTCCCACTAGCTATTTTACACATGCGAACACACTGATTGACCCAGCAGTTCAGCATCTGGAACCGGCCCTGAGGAGGCGATCCCAGCCGTGCACGGAGCCGTCCAGATGGACACATCTGTTGCAGCGTTGTTTACACCGATGACCTCCAGGACCCCCTTCAGGGTCCACGTGACCAGTGGCAACGTGTGGACCCGATCACTCGGGTGGAATCTTGGGCACATGCCTTCCCCTCTCTGAGCCCCAGTCCCCACCTGAGCGGAGGCCGTAGCCGGCCCCACCTCCCAGGCTCTCCTGCAGATGCCAGAAGGCCGTGCACTGGCGCCCAGCATGCAGGAGGCGCTCAAAATCCAGTGCCGTGACGGGAGGGAGCCGCAGAGCCTCCGGTGGTGACAGGCAGTGTGTGTGTCGCGGCTTGTGCGCAGGCTGAACTTCACGCTGCGGCACCTGGAGGTCACGTGCGAGGCCTACGACCACTTCCGCTCATGCCTGCGGCGACTGGAGGGGCTGACCGGTGGGCGCCTGCGCTTCGCGGTGGAGCCGGTGGACGTTTCCTTCCCGCAGCTCTTGGTCTACGAGCGCATCCAGCAGCTGGTAGGTGTGCCCGCCCGCCCGAGGGCAGCTTGCTCTGGCGTGAGGCTGTCGGCTGGAGGAGGTCATGAGCCAGCCTCCAGGTCCAGCCCGGCCCGCGCTCTCCCCGCTGACCCCGACGCTGGGCTCTCTCCAGGTCCAGGAGGGCCTGCCTGGCCAACAGTCACTTGGCCTTAGAGCACTTCCTCTTGCCGCGGGCAGTGCAGACTCCAGGGGAAGCGGGGGCGGGGGGGGGGGGCATTGCGTGTGGGTTGCTCTTGACTGGGCTGAAGATCTTGACGCAGGAGCCCCAGTGCCGACGGCCACGTCTTCACTGTGAAAGTGTGTGGCCTCGTGGCCTAGGCGGGCTTGCCTGATGGCCCGTCTGACGGGGCAAGTGGGGTCCCATCACATAGGCCTCTGAGCAATAACTCCAATGACATGCTCTAGGTGCCGGCTGTCTCAGCGAGAGACAAGGTGAGTCCCAGCCAGGAAAGGGCGGGACTGGGGTTAATGACTTCCTATTACAGTTTTAAAACCAGCACTAGGGGGAAATCTGCAAAGTCAGAAGACCCTTTAAAATCCCTTAAACTTTGTAGGAGCTGGATTCATATAAGTCCCAAGGTCTTTCGTTCTCTTGGCCTCTTGTCTGCAGCCGCCCTTTGTCTGGGTCTTTGGAGACCCGGCCTGGCTCTTAGGAGGAGGGGCCTGCTCAGCTCGCCCCCCGGTCCCTTCCGCCAGCAAGCATGGCATTGCGTTCGTTCGTGTGTGGGGTTCCATGTGCGAGGAGGGCCTTCCCTTCATCGCTCCGCGGCCTCTGAGCTTCCCGGGCCCCTCCTAGTGAGGGTGCCAGGCTCCCACTAAGAACTTGGCGCGTTTTGTACCTTCTCCACCTGCCAGCATTAAGAGGAGCATCACACAGCCAAGAAATCAGCTCCTCACAAAATCCAGCAGCTGTGCTGCATGGCTCCCAGAATGGAGAAGGTGTGCGACGTGTGGCCGTTCTGGTCCCTTTGACAGTGTGGCAGCCTCCTGCCTCTCAGATCAGTGCCAGGACTCAGCATCCAGCTCCGCCTCCACGGAACAGCCCAGAGCAATAAAAGCACCGGGAGAGGCTCCCTGCTCTCGCGGTAGCTTTCATGCTGCCCGTTTTTCGCATCTTGTTTGGGGCTTCTCTTTTGCTGATTACGTCCCTTTATGAAATCGTGAAGTCTCATTTGCACATCTCGGAATCTCCCCCTCTCTCTGCTGCAGGAGCTCTGGAAGGTCTTTGTGGAACCAGTAACAGAACCCATCGTGTCTGCAGACACAGCTTCTTGACTGTTCTTGTGATGTTTCTAATAAAATTGAAAGCTCACAAAGTAATGTGCTTGAGATTTTATTGTTTAAAAAATACGGCAGGTGGGCCTTGTGTGACCCAATGCGGTTTTCTGCTTCCCGGCAGCAGCCAGAGAACGTGACTGCCCTAGGCTGGGAGTCCATTTGGTTGCATGTGGTTTTTGTGCTGCCGGCTTGGAGTAGGTGTTGCAGGGTGTTTGAGAGCTGCTTGGTCAAGTTGGGCGGTGTTCTCAGCTTGGTTCCGCTGGAGCTGATGACCTTACCCAGGTGCTTCCCTTGGAGCGGGGGCCCCAGGCTGCACCCATAGTCTTTTATGTTCTCTTCTAACTGCTTACAAATGAGTTTAATACCATCTTCACAGTTGCCGTAGTACCACCCCGCAAAATGGGGCACAGAAGCCTCCTTGCCTTCCACGCTGCGTGTGCCCTGTCCCTGTCCCTCTGCTGGGGGCCCCTTCAGAGAAGGAGGCAGGAGCTCCCAGACTGGACGCCTCTGGCGGTGGCCCTTGTTTTATGTTTTAACCCTTTGTAACCAAAATTGGGTGTGCGTAGAACAAACATAAAAGCCACTTTTTTGGGCCCTGCAGCTGCCTAGGGCTGGGGTCCAGCGCAGCCACCTGCCTCGCGGGCATTTCCCTTCCTCAGCCTGGCCTTGTTCCCCCTGTCCCCTCAGTCTCTCCACCATGCGCCACCTGTGCACTTGTTTGTCTGTCTGTCTGATTTTGATCTTTTTGTCTGTGCCTCTGCTGTATCTCACCCCCTCCTTCTTGCTCTCCCCCTTTACCTTGTCTCTTTATGCCCCTCCCACCCCCTCTCCCTCCTTCTCCTTCTTTCCAGTTAGGGTCCCTCCCACCCTCCCGGAGGCTCCATTTCCCCGCCTCGCTGCTCCTGCCCGCTTTCCACCAGGGCCCGGCATGCCCCTTCCCCGGCTGCCCCTGCAGCTGCAGCTCAGCTGCTCCTGCCCACGTCGCTTCTCCCCAGGCACAGGTCCGATTGCCAGGCCCGTCGTACCCCCCACCCCCGTCATTGGCTTATCCTGACACCGTGGGCTAGGCTTTTGCAGGTCTCAGTTCATTTCATTTTCCCAACAACTCTAGGAAGTCAGCAGCCTGGTTAGACCCACTGAACAGTTGAGAAGACTAAGGCTCCAAAAGGGAAAAAGCTCCATGAGGTCAGGGACCCTGTTTGTCTCATATACCAGTGTATTCCCGGCACATGGTCCTGGCCCGAAGTAGGTACTCGGCACATGTTGTTGGTTTTTTGTTTTTTTTTTTTGCGGTAGGCGGGCCTCTCACCGTTGTGGCCTCTCCCGTTGCAGAGCACAGGCTCCGGACACACAGGCTCAGCGGCCATGGCTCACGGGCCCAGCCGCTCCACGGCATGTGGGATCTTCCCGGACCGGGGCACGAACCCGTGTCCCCTGCATCAGCAGGTGGACTCTCATCCACTGCGCCACCAGGGGAGCCCTCGGCACATATTGTTGAATGAATCGTTAGTAGGAATTACTGCTTAGGATGGTGGTTTTCAGTTGTGGGCAGTTTTGCTTCCAGAGGCATTTGGCAAAGTTTGGAAACATTTTGGGTGGTCACCACTCGAGGAGATGGGCGCCACTGGCCAAGGAAGCTGCTAAACATCCTGTCCTGCACGGGAGCCCCCCCAACAAAGAATGCTCCAACCCAAAATGTCAGTGGTGCCAAGGTGGAGAAACCGTGACCTGGAAGAAGAGAATTAGCTACTTTAGGAAAGAAAAGTGGGCCTCCGCCGTACCTGCCATGAAAGCAGTGCAGGAGAATGAGTCCCAGCCCTTCCCTCTGGGAGTGGAAGGAAGTCTACACACATCATCTCTAAATCTTAAAAAGATCCCGAGAGGAGGAAGTATCCCCATTTTAAATGTGAGAAATCTGGGACTTCCCTAGTGGTGCAACGGTTAAGACTCCATGCTTCCATTGCAGGGGGCATGGGTTCGATCCCTGGTCAGGGAACTAATATCCTGCATGCCACGTGGTGTGGCCAAAATAGATAGATAAATAAATAAATGTGAGAAATCTGAAGTTCAGAGAGGTTAAGCAATTTGTGCACCATCACACAGCTGCCAAGTGGCAGAGTCGGGCTCCCAGCCCGGGCCTGTGCTCTTCCCACATCCCCACAGTGCAGTGCCTGGACCGGCAGCACCGGCGCCAGTGGCATCACCTGGGAGCTTGTTAAACGTAGCAGCAACACGAGCCCAGACCGGAGTCAGATCTGCATTCTGACAAGACGCCGGGTGATTTGTGAACACAGTGGTTTGAGAGGCATAGCATTTGAGCTACTCCCACTTTCCAAGGTTCCTACACACACAAAAAAATCCCTGATAGACTCGCCATAATCGTGCAGATCACGATGGGATTTATTAATAACAAGTCTTCGAAATAGAACCCCCCCCCCAGACAGGGCCCCAGCTGGTGATGTATCAGCATTACCGGTGACATTTTCCTCGTGCTCCTGGGGACAGGCCTATAAATGTAATTGACACCAAGCAATAGAGTTTGTCACGCCTTTCACCTGGCGCGTTAGGGCAAGTGCTTTAATGTCCAAACCACTTGGCCTGAAAGCTTCCTCTAAGTGGAGCCTGGAATTAATCTTGATTCACTATAATTCAAGGCATCATCAGATTTTCACTTCTCAGAGTGGAAATGCACCCTTATCGCCGTGTTTTAAGGCTTTGCTCGAGCTTCTGTAAGCGCTTGTTTGGCAGTGCTATTTCAGAATCATCAAACCATCAAGGTGTTCTGCTAGAGAATTAACCCAGGCCATTGGACTCAAATTTTTTTTTTTACATATTCTAACATTTTCAGAGGCTATATGGCCCAGGGAGGGGACTTGACTTGGTGGTTCAAGCCTACACGGGAAAGATTTGGTAAAACCAACAAATAGTAACGCTGTGGGCCCAGCACTTCTCAGATTCTATGCACGTGAATCACCCAGGGGTTTGTTTTTTTTTTTAATTAATTTATTTATTTTTGGCCGCATTGGGTCTTCGTTGCTGCGTGCGGGCTTTCTCTAGTTGCGGCGAGCGGGGGGCTACACTTCATTGAGGTGCACGGGCTTCTCATCACGGTGGCTTCTGTTGTCGCAGAGCATGGACTCTAGGCGCGCAGGCTTCAGTAGCTGTGGCTCGCAGACTCTAGAGCGCAGGCTCAGTAGTTGTGGCGCACGGGCTTAGTTGTTCTGCGGCGTGTGGGATCTTCCCGGACCAGGGCTCGAACCCGTGTCCCCTGCATTGACAGGCAGATTCTTAACCACTGCGCCACCAGGGAAGCCCCTTACCCAGGGTTTTGACAGACGCAGATGCTGACTCAGTCCCGGGTGGGGCTCGATGCTGCAATTTACCAGGCTCCCAGATGATGCTGGTGCAGGGACCACATTGTGAAGAGCAAGACTGTAATGTGTCATCCCTGGTTAAGGGCACAAACTTTGGGGTTGGGCAGACCTGGGTTTGATCCTGGATCTGCTACAGACCAGCCAGATGACCTTGGACAAACGACCTAGTCTCTCTGAGCCTCAGCTTCCGCATCTGTAAAATGGTAAGTCTCCCCCTCTTCATGGAGTTATTGTGAAGATGATACTAGATAATCTGAGTAAGATGCGCCGGGGAAGTTTTCAGTAGATTGCAGGTATTGTCCTAACGTAGAGTTGTTTGGTTTGGGAGCATCTTCAGTTTGTACACCGTGGCCTGGGTGATTTAAAGGTCTGGTTGTCTGTCATCATCGCCTGCTAGAGGAGTCACTGAGAGCCATCTCTACCTCTCTGTGTACATAAAACGGATCCTGGGAATTCCCAGGCAGTCCAGTGGTTAAGACTCGGTGCTTTCACTACTGTGGCCCGGGTTCAATTGCTGGTCGGGGAACTAAGATCTCACAAGCCACAGTGTGCAGCCAGAAAAGAAAACAAAACAAAACAAAAAAAACCAGATCCTGTGTGTTACCTATCCTGCCACAATAGCTGGGCAGAGAGCAAATTTGAAAAGTCATACTGAACAGGCCTGCCTTAAGTTCCAGGCTCCGTGTTACACACAAAGGTCACTTTGGAGGACCTGAGTGGCTCTCAGAGGAATAGGCAAGTCACCCTCAACACCACTGGTGGGGGAGACCACTGCCTGGGGAAGCGATCTCAGGGTCCAGGTATCTCATACAGGGTGGAGCTGGAGGTGGGATGTCGTGTCTGCCCCACCCGAGGTGAAAACTAGTGCATGGGGCTGACCCTAAGTCGGCAGGCAGACCCTGGCCCTCCGTGACTCTGGTGTAAAGCATCCTGGTAGAAGCCCCAGCTTGCTGTGTCTCTGCATCAAGGTGACCTGTAGGCCTCTGGGCTCTGGGCTGCAGCAGCCGTACTGGGTACCTGGGCGCTGGTCCTCCCGATGGGATGACGACACCGTGCGTGCTATGCTCCCTGCCCTGCAGTCTTCTAGAAAGCTACGCAAGTGTGGTATTAGATCTCGGGAATGTGACTGCAAGGTCGAACCCACCTCGGCCAGCGCACGGGCTGAGGTGCTGAGCAGGTGGTCACACTGCAGACAGTGGAAGAAGGCAGGGGTTCACCCCTGGTCCCAGCTAGAACGCAGGACACCTCCCAGACTGTGCCGTTCCCCACCCGGCGTGGCAGCCCCGTGCCCCAAAGCAGGTGTCAGCCAGGACTTGGTGACCCAACACTGCTGAGTGGTTTTTCTCCACAACACTGGGGCAGCTAGCTGGTGGTTCTGAAATCCATGAACTATTCAGTGATGTTACAGTCTCTCTACCAACAGACTGAGAAATCAACCTGATGGTTTTGTGCATTTTAACCCTCTGTTAAAACCACAGGGAATTCCCTGGTGGTCCAGTGGGTAAGACTCCACGCTTTCAATGCAGAGGCCCGAGTTCAATCCCTGGTCAGGGAACTAGATCCCGCACGCATGCCGCAACTAAAAGATCCCTCATGCTGCAACTTAAGACCCAGCGCAGCCAAAATAAATAAATAAATATTTAAAAAATAAATAAAAATAAAACCACAAAGGGGCAGGGTCAGCCCCACAGACCAAAAAAAAAAAAAAAAACCTGTGGGCTTGGGTGATGGAAGATGCCCTGGACGCTTAGGGGCAGCCCTGACCTCTGTCCCCACATGGACACTCTTCTCGTCAGAACAATCTGGCATCCAGTGAATGTGAGTTCTGTGCTGATAGGAAAAAAATCGATGGGATGATTGGAAAGAGCATAAGAATCAGAGGAAGAAACAGTACCACCATTGGTGATTAAACCCGTGGGAAATAAAGCTAAATGCAGTGCAGTGGACAAATAAATGAGTAGAAACACCAATCTCTACTGATTGATAGATGCCTGGTCAAAATGGGTCTTGAATTGGTTTCCCATGGGAAACACTAGGTGATTTTAAGCAGCAGAGTTGTAATGATTAAAATCTAACTTTATTCTTAAGCTGCCGTATGTAGTAAAACCTTAATTAACTAGAACTCAATTCATTAAACCTGCTTCCCCATCACTTCCAAGGCTCAAGCCACTGGGAGAGTTAAGCATAGGAGGGAACTTGAAGAAGGGTCACAGCACATCAACACCCTCCCCTAAGCACCTGGGCAGTGAGGAACCACCTAGAAAGATGATGACCTCAGGGGAGGAGAAAGCCTTGCTTCAAAACCAGGCCTGAGTACGATGCTGCTGTGGGAGCCCTGGAGTATCAAGGTAGTAAAAGCCAACTGTTCTGAACACTTTGGAGGTGTTAGCTCAGTAAATCCCCCGGCATGCACGTGAGGCAGGTAGTATCAACCCCACTTTATGGCTGGGTAAACTAAGGCATGGGGGCAGGCCAGGTAACCCTCCCAAGGTCACATAGGTGGTAAGCGATGGAGTCAGAAATTGAACCCAGGCAGTCTGGACCTAGAGTCTGAACACACCCACAGGCCATCCACCTCTCCAAGTAATCTGCCCACCACGGCACTGCTTATAAATGGCAACTCTAAGGTATGTGTTTCTACGTGGAAAGTTACACACTGCACGACGGGCTTGGGTTAATCCTGGGGCGTGGGATTGAGGAAGGAGTTGATAAGAGACTTTGCCTTTTGTACTGTGCACACCTACACCTGACCTTTGAACAGCACAGGTATGAACTGCCTGGGTCCACTTATTCTCGGATATTTTTCTATAGTAAATACTACAGAACCTCACAGTCCATGGTTGGTTGAATCCGTGGATGCGGCAGGACGGCGGATAACGAGTGCCGACTAGAAATTAATTATACTTGGATTAATTCCCACATTGTTCAAGGGTCAACTGTACTTTGTTTTTACAACCAGCGTGGGGTATTTTTGTGTTTTTCTTTTTTACTGCAAATAAAGATATAAACTCACACACGTGCACCCACGCATGCGTGCACACACACACACACACACACACACACCCGCAAATGCTACCTCCACCAAGAGACACATTTGAATGCAAATGGGTCAAACCATGCTTTTGGAATGTGGCTCAGTAGCCAATCTCGGAAAATAAAATCAATTTTGACCCAAAGGCTCTAGAAAGACTTAGAGAAACAGTTACCCGTGTGGAGGCCAAATCATGCCTCAGGTGGCTCTGGGGCTGCAAGTCCCTGTGCTCCGTCCTCCTCCAGCTGAGACCCAGATGACAGTGACACAGAAGGAGAGGACTCGGGGCCATTTAATAAAGCTCCACGTTGTCCGGTTTTCCTGTTTGGGAACTTGGCATATCCAAGCCCAGGAGAGCATGGCCGCCGTCTGCGCTAAAGGCTGGAGTCGCGCCATAGGTTTTATCCACATTTCTAGCCCATTACTTTTTCAAGGAGAGCCCTCACGGACATGGCAGCAAACTGAAGGTGGGCGTAAATCCAGCCACCACAGGGGGAGTGACTCAGACCTCTGAGCCTCTGCCCAGTGGCTGGAGAACTCTAATATAAGCGAGGCCCTCTGCAGAGAGCACAGAGGTTGTATTAGTTACCTATTCACTGCATAACAAAATACCCCCAACACTTAGAGGCTTAAAAGACAAACATTTATCCTCCTACAGTTTCTATGGTCAGGAATCTGGGTTTGGCTTAACTGGGTGCCTCTGTCCCAAGCTCTCTCACAAGGGGTTCAGTGCCTTTGCTCTATAGGACATTAACCAAATTTATGTCTAAAATGGCAACTTCATCTCACCATTTTCCCAACTTACTCTGAAAATCTCTGGTTTTCGTATCCTCTTTTGAACCAGCTCATCCTGCTTAGTCCCTCTTTAGTGAATTAAACAAGGTTCTGCAGCGTGCTCGCTATCAATTTGAAGAGAATTACCTTTTAATGCTTTGAGAATTAAAACGTCCACGGGGTTGATAAGCGCTACGAAGAAAAGTAAAGCCATCTAGTAGAGCGTTAACGATGGGGGAGGTGATGGGGCGGGTCCTGAAGACAGAGGAGCCGGCAGTACAGAGAAGGGAACGGAGGAATGAACGAATGAATGAACCGCAAGGGAACCAGAGCTCTTCGTCCTCCTTGCTCTGCCCCAACCGGAGGTGAAGACGGGGGCTGGAACTACTTCTTAGAGCCTGCAGGTCCTTTTCTCCTCCCACCTCACCTCCAGGCCGGCTCCCCGGAGGACTCTCGCCGCGAGGTGGCGCCTCAGCCTCATGAATCGACAGCGGGAACTGCAGCGAGGAATCTAGGGCATAGTCATCTGTCCCCTTGGCCACTGGCAGCCGCTCCCAAGTGGACCCTGGGAGTCACGAGGGACTCTCTACCCAACCTGCGCTACATTATCCAATGGCACATTAGTTCTGAGAGCCACCAGGGCCTAGTTAGCCCCACACCCTAATTCAGGTCAAACCCACGTTTATTAAGCACTTACTACTGCTCTCCTTTATCAGTACATCAACCCTGAACCCATTTTAGAGGTGGGTAAGCTGAGGCTCAAAAAGCACACATAAGCTGTCCGAGGTCCCAGGACTCGGAAGTAACAAGGGTGGGATCTAAGCCCGGGTCTGCCTGGCTCTGTAGTCAGCATTCTTACAATTACCCCCTGCCCAGGGTGGGGACTGTTTGTCTGGAGGCAAGCAGGAGCCCTGTGGATCAGAGAGTTTGCTATGCTATTTTGCTGGGATAGATCCAAGGGTTTGATATGCGAGGAATGAGACACCTGCCTTAGGCTTTAGGAAGCAGTGCACATTGGAGCCATACAGGACCGTTTCTTTGGGGGCAGCAACGTCTGGATCAAGGAGTTAAGCTCACAAATGGGTTGCATGGGCAATTGTGGAGTTTCCAGCTTCCAGCTTACCAAGAAGAGAGCCTGGAGCTAATGGTTTGGATGCTGGGGCCAGGGACAAAAGGAACTGAGCTTTCCCCATACACCCTCTTCCACTGAAGGCTCCTGAAAGGCAATAAAGCCTGGTGGTTAGAGCATGGCACCAGGTGTCTGAACTGGGCTCAAGCCAGCCCTAAAACTCACTTCTCCAAGCCTCGGCATTTGTGTCTGTAAAAGGCTGTACTTGATAATGCATATAAAACACGCGGCACATGACCTGGTTCAGGAGAGATGCAAGAGCTGGTGGTCATCATCATCATCACTTGCATCACCACCGCCATCAGCATCATCGCCATCACTATTATTAATTGTTCACGGTTGCATTTCTACTAACTGCCTGTCTCAGTGGGGGATGGAAACTCCCCCAAGCAGCCGCCTTGCTCAACAGTTAACGATGCTAAAACAATCTCACTTGCCTAACCACTTCGCCTAAGTGTTATTTGACTGACAGGATGGGTTATTTTGGGGAGAAAAATAAATCATAGGAGCTCTTGAATGCACCATCCCTGAAAGGTTTCCATGGCAACCCACACCTGGATGTTCCAGGGAGAAGGCAGCCATGTGGGGAAGAGTGAGAACTAAACTCGAGAGATGGGGAGGGGGCGTCCCCCCAGTCCTATTTTTCTGGCTGTGTTTGTACAGTAGGACTCTTTACATAGGTTCTCTCTTTTAAACCTCACCACAATCCTATAGGACTAAGTACTATTATTCTTACCCCCATTTTACAGATGAAGAAACTTCGACTCAGAGCGGTTAAAACTTGCCCAAGGTCGGTCTTGTCAAACTAGAGGAGTTATACTAGAGCAGGGTTTCTCAGCCGTGGCACTGTTGACTTTTTGGGCCAGATAACTCTTCGTTGGGGCCTGGCCTGTGCACTATTAGATGTTTAGCAGCATCTCTGGCTTCCACTCAATTGATGCCAGCACCTCCCTCCTCCCCTGGTCATGACAACCCAAACCGGCTCCAGACCATGGCCAGGTGTCTCAGCTGGTCACCCCCAGGCTAGGTTAATAGTCATTCCTTACACTTGTAGGGCGCTCTACATGTATAATGCTCTTTCACAGGACCTGTCTCATGGGATCACATGTAATCATGTAACTCTGAGGTCCTTAATGGCGAGGATCCTGGGATCCTGGGACCCAGGGTGTGAGCCCAGTGGCCGAACTAGGGGAGGGACCTGGGAAAGCAGGGTGAAACTCAACCGTCTAACCTCCTCTCGGAGCAGACACATCTTGCAGTACCACCCCTTTTTATGGGCAGGGAAAGGAGGGTCAGAGAGGAGGGGGAGCCCCCAAGGATCCCGGGGCCTGTGAGCGGCAGTGCTGGGTGAGTGGCTTCCACTGTAGTCTCTAAGGACTCCAGATCCCAAAGGTCACATCTGTTCAATAGGCTCGCCCAGCTCAGCTTGCTGTGCTGTATCACAGACTTGAGGACGGACTGAAGCAGCCTAGACTCACGGGCACCCCACTCAGGACCCAGCGTGGCAGACGTCAGGCCCTCGGTCACACATAGGACCGTGGCATGGGGGGAGGGCTGTCACCTGCCTGCGGTTACAGAGGAGAGTGGAGGATATTTCAGTGAAAGTAGCTTTGGTTCGTTGGTCCTCATAAAGAGGGTGGGACCTCACGTGATGCGAACACTGATTTCCCAAGCTGTATGCACAAGCTACCGCATTTAATCCTCTCAACACCCAGCGAGGAGAAATCATCATCCCCACTTAGAAAGCTGAGGCTCAGAGAGAGCCAGTGACAAGCTCAAGGTCACACAGCTGGGAAGTAACAACCGGTCTGGGACTGGAACCCTGGTGAATGCAGGTAAGGAGAGGCCCGGGAGCTGGCATGTCATCTGGTACCTTCCAGGCAAGGCTGTGAATTCAGCAGGAGTATGAGTACTTGCGTGTACTTCATGTCTGCAAACTCCCAGGGACCCCCAAGATTCGTTTTCATGAAGACCTTTTCTGTGGGAAATGTATTTGAAACATCAGTCAACCAAATGTCCGCTTCCCACAAACCCTGGATTTTTTTTTTTTTTAATTTACTTATTTTTGGCTGCGTTGCTGCACGCGGGCTTTCTCTAGTTGCGGTGAGCAGTGCGGGGGCAGGTGGTGCTACTCTTCGTTGCGGCGCACGGGCTTCTCATTGCGGTGGCGTCTCTTGTTGTGGAGCACGGGCTCTAGGTGTGCAGGCTTCCGTAGTTGTGGCATGCAGGCTCAGTAGTTGTGGTGAACGGGCTTCGTTGCTACATGGCATGTGGGATCTTCCTGGACCAGGGATCAAACCTGCGTCGCCTGCATTGGCATGCAGACTCTTAACCACTGCGCCACCAGGGAAGCCTGGATCTTTATGGCCATGTTCAATTCAGGAAGAATAAAAAGTAAAAATGATACTGTTTCCTCTACTTTGTTTCAGTTCAATTAGACACATACTGAGCCCTGCTCTGTGCTCAGTAAGCCAGGCCGGCTCCTGCGTTCCCCAGGGGAATGCCGCTCTGCTCGCCCGTAGAAACCTTTTTATCATCCACCTTTCCTTCTCTATCTCACCACCCAACCCTGTACTGGGGTCTCCTGGGATCACTTCCCAGATAAAGCTATCAAATCCTGGTTCCAGGAGGAACCCACACTGACTGTGATGATTTGATGATGTTCATAATAATGGCTAATATCGTGGCGTGCTTACTGTGTGCCAACCATTCCACTATGTGCTCTGCAGACATTTCTCCCACTGGACACTCAGGGGACCCCAGTCATGCAGGCATCATCATCATCATCCCCATTTCACAGATGTAGAACTGAGGCTGGGAGAACTTAAGTTGTCTATGTAAAGTCATACCCCTCTTAACTGTCAGAGGCAGGATCTTCCTGGACCAGGGATCAAACGCTGTCCCCGTTTTACCTGTCCTTCAGGTAAGGAAAGTTGCAGGCAGCCCTGGATCTTCCAGGAGCCCAGCACAAGGAACAAAATATATGGGAATCAGTGCAAGGAAATCCCATCCAGGTTTGCATTCAGGCGTCCACTTATGTCCCAGCCTTCCAGGTGACCTCTGGCCATGATGGCTGACGTACCTGCTCCCACCCTGGGAACATCATCCTGTGTTTGCTTCTAAGAGTTTTATAGTTTTAAGACGTATTTAGGTCTTTGATCCATTATGAGTTAATTTTTTATATGGTGTGAAGTAAAGGTCCAACTTCATTCTTTTACATGTGGATCTTGTGGTAGATACTTTAATTACCCAGTTTACAGATGAAAACACAGAGGCTGAGGAGGGGTAAATGACTTGTCCAGTGTCACATGGCCACTGGAAGGTGAAACTGGAAATCAATATCAAGTCCCAAACTGGTCCCCTTTCCCTTATACCCAAATGCCCTCTATGACACCCCTTTATTAGTTTGTGAGCAGGGAGTATGGAAAGCACAGACCTCAGAAATAAGGCACACATTTTAATCTGTCTCTGGGCAAGTTCATCCTCGTCTCTGAGCCTCAGTTTCGTTTTCTGTACAGTGAGTTGCTGATTGCTGAGGGTCTTTCCTGCTCAGAGCCCCAAGAGCCTCAGGCTCCATTGTCCTCATTTCTCCTCTCAGGAGGTGCAGTGGGAACCCTCACAGGCAGAGCTGCTTTTCTGGCAGGAGTTCCCATCCTGGGCCTCAGCCAGCCTCTGGAAGACATTCTCAGCATCCCCTGGAAGACACCTGCAGCCCCACAGGAAAGCCTCAGAGCTGAGGAAAATGCAGGCAAAAAAAAATGCTAACGTGAGCAGGGCTTTCTCTACCTGCTGACAGTTTCCTTCATAAGTGTTACAGTGAAGCTATTTGAGAACCAGCTTGCAAAGCCCCTCGCTCTAAATATCCCTCTCACACCCTCCCTGAACCAGAAACAACGCAGCACCTCCTTGGATGCCCAGCACCAGGGCCTAACCCACAGCGGATGCTCCGTACACAGACGCATGAATGAATGAACAGATGAAGATGACTCCACACACTTTGTCTCCCCTGACTGCCTTAGACCAGGGCCTGGCAAACTTTCCTAAAAACGCCAGATGGTGAACATGTTTGGCTTCGCAGGCTGTGTGGTCTCTGTCGCCAGTAGTCCTCAGCTCTGCTGTGGTAGCACAAAGACAGCCACAGACATGCAGAAGTGGGTGGGAATGGCTGTGTTCCAGTAAAACTTTAGGCACAACGAAATTTGAATTTTACACCATTTTCTTGAGATACAAAATAGTCTTCTTCTTTTGACTTTTTTCTACTATTAAAAATGTAAAACCTATTTTATATCCTAGCTTGCAGGTCATATAAACAGATGGTGGGTTGCATTTGACTTAGACTTTTGCCTTTTGTTTTTCATTTTAAATATTTTTTTCTTAGTACAGAAGCAATATATATTCATTATAGAATAATTAGAAATTAGTGACATGCAGATAAAGTAAAATTATAATCATCCACAATTTCAACATAAAGAGGGAACTACTTCTGGGCATTTATTTTTTCAGCCTATCTATCTATCTATCTATCATCTATCATCTATATTGGTGCTGTCCAGTGTGATAGCCACTAGCCATGTGTGACTATTTAACTTAAAACTAAAATTAGGGAATTCCCGGGCAGTCCAGTGGTCAGGATGCATGCTTTCACTGCCGAGGGCCCAGGTTTGATCCCTGGTTGGGGAAACTAAGATCCCACAAGTCGTGCGGCACAGCCTAAATTAATAAATAATAAAATTAGATAATATTTTAAAATTCAGTTTCTCATTCGACTAGTGACATGTCAAGTGTTCCGTACCTACCTATGGCTGGTGGCTACCATGTTGAACAGCACAGATAAGAACATTTCCACCATCACAGAAAGTTCTATTGGATAGCACTGATTTATCTGTATCTATTTATATAAATTTACCAAAAATAGAACAACACCAAATAAACTTTTTAGGTGAATATCTTTTACTCACTTAATATTTTGAGTCAACCATTCAACGTCCAATACTATGTTTTATTCAACTCCATACCATTCAATATTCAACACCTATGCGTTATTGGAGGCATTCGGTATCACGTAACAGATGTCCCTTCCGAGTCCCTGTTGTACATTTAAGTTGTTTCCAGTTTTTTGCTACAAGAAACAAAGTGACAGTAAATCACTTTATCACTAAACTTATGCATCATTCATTGTTTTAGGATAAATTCATAAAGGTTTAACTGCTAGTTCAAAGGGTAAGCTCATTTTTCAGATTTTTTTAAATAGGAGTACTCAGTTTCTTTCCAGAAAGGCTTTGAACATTGATACTCCCAACAGCAATTTATGAAATTGTCCACTACCTTGAAACCTCCACAAATAATGGTAATTATAATAAAAACGAGGCCATTTTCGTAGATGAAATTTTCCATCTCTTTAATTTGCCTTTCTCTGACAAACTTTATTTCCTCCCATATTTACTGATCATTTTATTTCTTTGAGTGTGTCTTGGGCAATAAAAGGGATTACCTGTGTGGCTTAGGTTTTAAGGAAAAATTGCTCGATTTATACCCCAGGCCTCATAAAGTTCTGCAAGGTGACAGGATTAACATACCAAAGAGACTGGCAAAGCTCAGTTTTAGTAGAACTGTGGATCAATTATATTTCGTCTATTCCTTCGTATTACTCTTATTATTTCTTTTGGTCCCTACAGTCACAGACCACACTAGGGGGCAGGTGGTTTGTTTGAGTTGTTTTTTTTTTTTTAATATTTATTTATTTGGTTGCATGAGGTCTTAGTTGTGGCAGGTGGGCTCCTTAGTTGAAGTATGCATGTGGAATCTAGTTCCCTGACTAGGTATCGAACCCAGGCCCCTCGCATTAGGAGCGTGGAGTCTTATCCACTGCACCACCAGGGAAGTCCCTGTTTGGCGGTTTTAAAATGTATTTGTTTGCTTTATATTTATCTTAATTCCTAGGACTATAGTCCTGCTCACCTAATCAGAGATAGGGCAGCCTGGATTCGTGGAAGGCAGGAAGGAAGGACCTCAGGGTTTTGCAAGATTCCAGCAGACTAAGGAAATAGTTACCTGATCATGCTGAGTGGGAAAACCCAAGCTGTATTCTTCCTTGGCCTTTTAAGTTCTGGAATCCCCATTCATCCATTCATTATGAGCACTTGGTCATCTCATGTTGTTCTGATGGGTAGTTTCTTGTGTTTTGATTTTACCATTGAATGAACACATCCTCTTTCTAAATACCTTTAGAAAGCTACCGGGCTATCAGTCATTCACACTTTAGTATTAACTAGTTTTCATACAGCATTTTAATTTTTATAAAAGCACCTTTATCACATCTACCACCTCTCTTATGCCCATGAAGGAGGTACTATCACAGCTGTCTCCACTTACTATTGAGGCAATTGAGTATCAGGGGGGCGGAGTGACCTGCCCTAGATCGTGCAGAATGAACCATGTACTCCTAGTCCAGTGATCTTTGCATGACCCCAGGATGCACTAGCTATTCGTCTTCCGGAGTTGATGGGCTAGGAGGTGTTAAGTGAATGGCAGCTCTTAGGGCAGAGAATGAGAGGGCCCTGAGCACCTGCAAGGGTGGGGGGGAGCACGTGAGGCGGGGTGGGGTGGGGGGGTACGTGGAGGCGGGGAAGGGCCCGATGCTCTTTCCCCTCCCTTTCATACGGAACCTTGTCTGACTCCGAATCTAGGTTTCCAGAGCCCGGAATCCGGGCCGCAGGGTGCAGATGGGGCAGCTACACTAGCCCGCAGCCGCGAGGGTCCAGAAAATGGTCAGGGGGTAATTAAAGTCTAGGTGAAATCAAACTATAGAGCCACCCCGCTTTTAGAGACGGGCTCCCCACCCCGCCATCAGATAGGCTTGGTGGGGGCTCCTCGCGGCAGCCGCCACAGCCCGGACCCTCGCTCCCGGCCCTCGCAGTCCCTCCTCCAGGCCCCCAGTTCTTCCGCCCCCGGAGGCCGGACTGTGCCCCCGTCCCTCCTTCCCCCTCCCTCCCGGGGGCGGTGGCCCGTGGCGGACGCGCTGATTGGCGGCGGTGCGAGCGAGGGCCGGAACCGGCAGCGCTGATTGGCCAGAGCCTCTCGGCGGAGCCACGGAGCCCGGCGAGTCGCTGGGGGAAGCTGGGCAGAGACCGGGAGGAACCGGAGCTCAGGGCGCGGATCCCTGAAGTCGGTGCCTGGTAGGTCGGAGTCCGAACGTTGAAGCAGGGGCCTGGAGGTAAGGACCTGGCGCTGGGTCGCGTGAGACGAGCCCTTCCGCGGGAGCTGAGACGGAATCCTTCGGCCCTGCCCCAGGGAGCAAAAACGGGGCATCTTCTCACAGAGACGGAGCCCTCATCTTCCCGAGACGCGGGTCCCCCGCACCCCCCCCCCCCGAAAAGAGAGGGTCTCTCGTCTCCCAGAGAGCAAGATAGTTTCCTTTTCCCTTCAGAAATGGGCCTTTCCTTCCTGGCCCCCGGCTCTAAAGATAGGATTCCTCTTCCTACTTTACCCCTTGGAATGGAACGTGCCCCCTCAAAGTGGGTTCCAGCCTCCCCAGGTATCTAGGGCCCCTTGATCTCTTTGGAGACCCATGCCCCTTCCCCTTCCCTAAAAAACTAAGTTTGGATTCTTCTCCCCACCCAGCCTTCTCAGCTCATAGATAACGGTGTGTTTCCTCCAGGAGGGGAAATAAGCCCCTCCCTAAGAGAAGGATATCCCTCTCCAGAGATTCTGCATGTCACCCTCAAACGCGATACAGACCTCCCTGGGCCCCCCAACTCAGAAACTGGACTCTGCGATTTGCCTTCAGAGGTGGATGATTACCTACCTCCTCCCACCCCCCCCATCCGTAAGAGAGAGACGATGGTTGGTTGCCTCAGACACCTCCACACTGAAGGCATTTGGGGGATTTCCCCTCTTTCTCCAGTCAAGATGTAACAGAAGGGGTTTTCATACTCAGAAACAGGGCCAGGGTCTGGTCACCAGTCTGCACCAGTCACCCACCTCAATCCACCCCTCTGTAACCCTTTTACACAAACCCCATCCCACTAACACCCCCCCCCCCCCGCCCCCATCCACCATTCCCAGTCCCATCCTTCCCACCTAATTCCATCTCACCTTTCCTCACCCACCCTGGCCAGAGGTAAGGCCAGAGGATGAGGTTTAGTAAGACTGAAACTCTTAAAGCTGGGATCCTGAGCCTAGAGATCATTCCAGGAGCCTCCAAACTGCCAACAGAGATGGGCTCTGAGGCAGCAGGACCAGCAGGGACCACCCCCCCCCCCGCCAACACACACACACACACACACACACACACACACACACACAAAGGACTGTGTTCAGAATATCCTCCCCTGAGGCAGGCCAACCCCTCTTCTAGAGAAGAGGGTGTCAGTGCAGACAGAAGGGCCCCAATTTGCTCCCTGGGGCTGCCGCTCCCCCAGCTCCTGTGGGCATTGCCTGGTGGAATTCCCTAGGCCCTTGGCCAGGGGAGATGCTGCAGGAACCATCCGTTGGGCTGGCTTCAGTGAAGCTGGACTAAGGGACAGGATGTTGGTGACCTGAGCGGGGCTGGGCACCGCTGTAATCTGGCAGGCCAGGATGGGGGCGGGAGGCAGGGGAGAGAAAGGCAAGGAGCTTTGCTTTGCTCTTTGGAGTTCACCCTAGAGGTGGAGTAGGAGAAGCGTGTGTCCTGGACGCCCAAAGAGGTCAGCCCTGGAGAGAGAAAAATGGCCCAGTCGGGAGTCCTTAGACCTCCCAGGGACTCCAGATCAAAGATCTTGCTCCTTCATTTGACAGTTGAGCAAAGAGAGGCACGAGGAGGGGAAGAGACTTGCTCAAGGTCACCTAGCCAGTGGGTAGCGAAGCTGGTCACAGCCTCGCCGGGACTCCTGGGCTGCCGGGGTCCTGGACACTACCTCTTGCCCTCATATTTAGAACCGGGACTTCTGGGCACTGTGGTCCCCACTTACCAGAGGTGGTACAGAGGCTCTGCCAATGTCACGCAGCTAGGAGCAGACCGAGCTGGAACCCAGCGCCGTCCCCCAACAAGCCACCTTGTAGATCCATTCCCAGGGCTTTGCACTTCACCACTCAGACCTTGGGATCTTTGTATTGAGCCCGCTGCCCAATCTAGGCTTGCCAGAATACAAATGGACTCGGGATAGCAAATGAGATCAGTTGCAACAGTCTGGAGCCGACGCTGCTGCAGGAATATCTGCTGCAGGTGAGGCTTGCTCCAGGCACTTTGGGCAGAGCTCCCCCCAAGACCTGGAAGTCACGGCCCCTCCCTCCAGGGCCCCCCACCTCGATCCCTGCCTTTTCCCTCCGACCCCGAGTTCCCTGCCGCAATGTCGCGCCCCAGCTTAGAGCCTGCTCCTTTTCCTGAGGCATTGGATACCCACCAGCCCACTGGGTCAACAGCAACCAGGTCCCTACAAATGGGAGGGTCTTGAGGCAGAGACTCCCCCTGCCTCCAGCTAAGGGGTTGGCTATTGTGCTCCAATGTAGAGCAGGGATCCAAGTCCAAGGTGCCGAGGTGAAAGTTCAGAGTATGAGGGAGAACTGTAGTGCATGGGGGTTGAGAGATGGGTCTCTGAACCCCTCTTATCAGGGTCTAGAGCCCAAATCTGCTACTTAGTATGTTTCTTGGAGGAATTATTAAATTCTCTGTGACTCAGTTCCCTCAATGTCCTTATCAGGGTAAAATGAGTTAATCTTTGTAAAGTGCATGGCACAGGGCAAGTGGGTGGAAGCAGTGATTATGATTACAAGTCATAAAACCTCTAAACCTGAGTAGGGAGGTTGTGCTTTTAGGTAAAACTTATGACATCTCTTTGTCATAATGAACTTATGACATCTCTTTGTCAAAGAAAAGGAATCCTCTAGCCAGCTTCCTGTGCATTACAGATGAGCCAAGCACAGTCCCCAGAGGTTGGGGCTTGCTCAGGGTCCCTCAGCCAGGAAGGATGGCAGGGGGACTGTAGCCCGAGTTCTACAGCCCAGGCTGGGGCTCTTTCAGCTGCCTGGCCCCCAGGTCAGTGTGGCGGGCGGGGTCCAAGGACTGGACATTCCTGCACACCCTGGTCCCTCTCTCCTGGGAAGCGATCAGGCCAGAAGCTGCCAGTGGCTGAAACTCAGGCCTTTGAGCTTCCTAAGAGTTCTGGGGCCAGGAGACAGGAATCTGAGGCCTCACGTCCACAGGCTGAGCCTCTTCCCTGGCCACAGCGGATTCTTTCTACCAGCATCCCAATGGGTCTTGAGGTCACACTGACCAGAGGGAGGGAGGGAGGGAGGAAGGAAGGAAGGAAGGAAGGAAGGAAGAAGGAAGGAAGGAAGGAAGAGGGAGGGAGGGAGGCAATGGTAGAACCTACCTCTGGGTTACTCTGAGGATTAGCTGAAACCCTGTTCAAACACCTGGTACCTGGTCCCCCTTAGGTAATGTGAGCGCTGGCTCTCTCCATCTCTGTCTGCTTGCCAGCCCCCCTTGCCAGGATGCAGGGGAAAAAAGCCTCGTGGGAGCCTGAGGGCTTCAAGAACACCCAGGCTGAATCACCAACCCCCCTCCCTCCACTGCATCCCTGCAGAAAGTCCGGGAGGGGTTTCTATAGGTGTCTGCACTCCTCCCTCTCCCTTGTGTCTGACTAGCCCAGGCCGTCTCAGGCATTAAATTGTCTTACCCATCCCCGGAATGGCATAGCGTGATATGGCCTCTAGTCACACATTCTTTCCATAGTGGGCTCGACTCCCCAAGGGCAAATTGCCCTCCTTCTTCAAAAGCTCTCTCCCTGACCCTCCCTGGCCCCAGCCTGGAGATCGATTTTTCCTCGGAACTCCCAGCACTTACATCTGAGGCCTCCTTGGGTCCATGACTGTTTGCTGTCTTTTCGCCCCTTCCGTATCCCTGGGGAGTAGAGATCATACAGTCAGGTCTCATTCCCTCCTGTCCCAAGTACAGAGCACCTTTCCTGGCACACAGTAGAGACTGGACGAGCATTTATTGTGCAATACATATAGCATAAAATTTGCCATTTGAATCATTTTAAAGTGTACACTTCAGTGACATTAAGTACATTCACTGTGTTGTGCATCCCTCACCACTCCTAGTTCCAGAACTCCTTTATCACCTCGAAAGGAACCCTTGTCACTCTCCCTTCCCCCAGCCCCTGGCGACCACTAATCTCTTTTTTGATTCAATAGATTTGTCTATTCTGAATATTTCATAGAAATGGCATCATCCAGTATGTGGCCTGTTGGGTCTGGCTTCTCCACGTTGTAGCACGTATCAGTACTTCGTTCCTTTTTATGGCTAAATAGTATTCTATTGCATGGATAGACCACAGTTTGTTTATCCATCTGTCAGTCGATGGACATTTGGGTTTCCAACTTTTGACAGTTGTAAGTGCTGCAGCTCTGGGCATGTATGTACAGCTTTTGGTTCCCAGATCTGTTTTCAGTTCTTTGGGAAGTGGAACTGCTGGGTCATATAGTAATTTTTTGCTTAACCTTTTGAGGAAATGCCAGACTACACCATTTTACATTCCCACCAGCAATGTGTGAGGGTTCCAATTTTTCCACATTTTTATCAACACATTATTTTCTGATTACTGTTATTACGACGTATTATTGTCATCCTCGTGGGTGTGAAGGGGTGTCTCATTGTGGTTTTGATTTGCGTTTCTCTGATGATTAGTGACGCTGAGCATCTTTTCATGTGCTGGTTGGCCATGTGTATGTCTTCTTTGGAGAAAGGTTCATTCAAGTCCTTTGCCCATTTTTGAATTGGGTCGTTTGTCTTTTTGTTGCTGTTGTAAGACTTCTTTATATACCTACGTATATCTTTGTGTTGCCATTTCCTCTTGCATTTAAACATTTGCTCAGCTCCTGGGGGTCAGGCACTGTCTTGCGACCTCGGGATGTCAAGGTGACTACAATACAGTTCCTGCCCACAAGGGGCTCCCAGTTTATTTATTTATTTTTATTAATTTTTGTTGGAGTATAGTTACTTTGTGTTAGTTTCTACTGTACAGGAAAGTGAATCCGCTATACGTATACATATATCCCCTCTTTTTGGGATTTCCTTCCCGTTTAGGTCACAAGGGGCTCCCAGTTTAGAGCAAAGTTTCTTGACAGCACTAGTGCCATTGCTGGGGTGCGTTTGGGGGTGCTGTCCCTGCACTATAGGATGTTTAGCAGTATTTCTGGGTTTTACTCCACTCGGTGACAGTAGCATACTTCCCCCCAAGCTGTCACAACCAAAAATGTCTCCAGACATTGCCAAATGTCCCCTGGGGGGCCACTTGTCCCCTGGCTGAGAATCAGTGGTTTAGAGGCTTAGACAGTTGTGTGTATCTACAACTTCAGTCATATCTCTTGTGCCTAACAGGGTACATAGTGGGCATTCAGGACTTACTTGTTGGATGTTGGATGGGGGGGATGGATGGATGGATGGATGGGTGAAATAATGAATGCAATTTACAGGGTTTGGACATGTGCCTGAAACTCTAATATGTGAAACAAAACACTCTTCTTCCGACTGGAATATTCTACCCCTTTCTGCCTAGCGCAGTGGTTCTCACACTTGAGCATCAGAATCCCCTGGAGGGTGTGTTAAAACAAAGATTGATGGGCCCCACCACCAGAATTGCGGTCCCACCACCAGAATTACGTTGAATCACTGCCCCCCAGAATGCTCCCAACCCAGTTTCCATGTCCCTTGGGAACCCTGCACCAGACTTCTCCCACTTCCGCCAGCCTGTCCATCCTCAGAGGTCTCACAGCTTAACTGCCAGCATCTCCCATTTGGATGCTAACATTTATTGCTTTGGACTGTCAGCAACATGCTGGACATCTGCCGCTCAGCCACTGCATTGAGAATTCCTTCAAAGCCGGAACCCACCATGTCCTAGCACCCCTAGAACCCTGCTACCCAAGTGTGGTCCAGTGCCCAGCAGCATGACATCACTGGGGAACTGGTTAGAAATTCAGGCTCTTGGGACCCCCTCAGGCCTACAAAATGCAGTCTGCATTTTAACACTATCCTGGTGGGATGGGGGGTTCATGTGCACATTCGAGTAGTTTGGGAAGCCTGTCCTAGGCTGTCTCTATAACCCTCGCAACTCAGAGCTAATCCCTTGCAACTTCGCTGATGTGTTATATTGACAGCATCTGTTACACTGTACATGGTGTCTGGGCTGGAACATCATTAGCGCGTTACTGGCCATTCATCTCTTTGCCTGATGTATTTTATCTCTTGGAATGGCTAAACTGACCTTGCTTTACCCCCTGGAAAACCGGAGGGGCAGCGTCTCGCTCAAGATCAAATGAAGACCGTGAGGCAGAACAGAGAGACGGCCATCCATTCCTTAGAGGGGAGCAGTTGAAGCACCATGGTGGTGACACATGAAAATATGGGGTGGGAGGGTAGCATTCTGAGGCTACTAGGTTTGCTTTTCAAACGTGGAGAGCTGGGAGATGATTCAAAAGTAGGCCAAAAACAGGGGCTGAAGTGCTATCTTGCCATTTATTCAACAAGTATTTATTGAGTACTTCGTAGATGCCAGACATCAGCATCACGTGTGTGGTATTAACAAGGAATACAAGGTCTCCCTCTTAGTGGCTTCTGTCTAGGTGGGCAGTGTTGCCATCTGCATTCATTCATTCCTGTGAGTGTACCCATTTATTGCACAACTTCCGTGTGTCCTGACAGAACTAGTGGTGTGTGTGTGTGCGTGCGTGTGTGTGTGTGTGCGTGTGTGTGCATGGTGAGGGAGAGATGAACACCCAGCTACTACACCAGAGGATCTTCTAGGCTAGCTGTCAGGGGACAGGCCTATAAACAACCGTTCAGAGAGATGAGTGCCAGGTGTGCGTGTGGGAGCGGATAGTGGTCAGAGCTCAGAGAAGGAAGAGGTTCCCTGTCCCTGGGGATGCTGGGAAGGAAATTTCAGGGGGAAAAGTCAGAAAAGCCAGGAAAGATATTCTCAACAGATAGAACATGAACAGGGGCTCAGAGACTTCATGGAAAACTGTTAAAAGAAAATCTTCAGGAAAAAGGTGCCGGGGGCGGCCGGGGGCGGGGGGTGGGGAATAAAATCATAGTTCCAAATACAGATGCAAAAACAAACACTTGTCAGTGATTTTAGTAAGCTCATTCAATGAGAGAACCAAGCAGATGTTGGAACTGGTTCAAAGGAAAAGTCAAATAAAGCACAATTGTCTACAGAGTCAAGGAATGCTTAAATGCATTACAAATGGAGACAAAATAAAATGGTTGGACAAGACAGAATTGGCTTCTCTATCAGATTCCTACAACTTACAAAGAGTTGAAAAAAATAGCTCGAAGATAATGAGCAGGGCTAGACTCAGATATCTTAAAAGTTTGTGTTGTATGTAAACGATGCATAGTTTTCCATTGAGATGCAATTTTTTTTTCTATAAAACCAATGTTCAGAGGATGGGGGAGGCATATGGTGGAGCCCACCCAGGGTGGATGGGCTAGGAGAGGGAAGCTGCAGGGGGGGCCAGATCATGGACAGCCTGGTGACCCTAGGTAATGAGTTCAGACTTGACCTAGAGACCCCTGGGGAACCTGGAAGGGTTTTAAACAAGGAGGTGACCTGATTTGATTAGCACTTGAGCAATATCCTTCTGGAAGATTCGTGGAGAGTGGACTGGTTGTAGAAGGAGCAGACGGAGAAGCCTGTTAAAAGATGAGATGGTGGGGGCTTCACATAGAGTAGGGCTCCGCAAATATTTTCTTTAAAGGGCAGGTAGTAAATATTTGAGGCTTTGTGGGCCACACAGTTACGATCGCAACTGCTCAAACTGTACCGTGAAATGTAAATGAATGGACGAATCTGTGTGCTAATAAAACTTTATCTACAAAAACAGGCTGGGGGGCCAGATGCCCCCCCACCACAGTTTGTCAACCCCTCATCTAGAGCAGCGTCGGAGAGGCTAGAGCTGTCCATGGTTTTGACAGGTCTCCTGCATCCCTTTCTCGAGATGTTTAGAGTCCATTGGCAGCTGTTGGTGGGAGTCCAGGGACACTGCTCCCCTCCCTTTGAGTGTGGGTTCCCTGAGGGAATCAGACAATCCCTGGGGCGGATCACTGGCCTTCTAGCAAAAGCTTTCAGGACCTCGAAGCTCCTTCAGGGCAAGATTGGCCAAACAGCCTCTTAAAGCAGCCAAAAGAGCAAGCCGTCACCTCAGCAGGGCTTTCCTGCGTAAGATCAGAGTCTGCCTCCCCTCTTTGCCCAGAGCTGTAAATAGCTCTCTGCTGGCTTTGCAAGTGCCATTCTGGGGACAGGCTGGAAATGAGCACACCAAGGAGCATTTGTGCAAATTACTGCCTGCATGCGAATTTGCATGCTTGGCATCCTGCCCCAGCCCTAAGTGCACAGTCCTCCCAGGGGCTGAAAGCAAGACTCAAAGAAGAGCCACACACAGAAGAGCATGGACGTTCTGACCTGGGGACAGCGTCCAGGAGCGATCCAGGGTTGGGCTGCCAGGGTAATGATAAGCTAGAGGGACAAGAGGAAACATTCAGAGGACCCTGGACGGAGTTTCAACTCAGGCTCTGCCCATCCGAATGCAATGACCTATAAACAGTGGCAACTCATATTTGCTGAGAATTTGGTGGGTGCTAGGGCTATTCTGAGGGTTTTATGTGTATTTTGTTCATCCCATTGCTCACCACAACCTAAGGAGGAAAGACTGATCAGGTTACAGAGGTAGGAAATGGAGGCTCAGAATGGATGACTGACTCCCGGGCTCTCATAGTAAAAGCAGCAAGTCTAGAGAGAAACCCAGGCTTACAGACCCCGACCCCTGCTGTCTAACACTAAGCCACACGGATGCCTCTGGGTATGCCCACTGCTCTTGCTGGCCTCAGTTTACTCATCCATCAATAGGAATAATAATGTCTTATCCCTTGATGATCACAGCAGAGTTTGGGAGGACCAGCTGCCACAGCAAATGAGAAAGCATGGTTCGAAAGTCAAAAATGCTGAATAAAGCTGGTGGTGGGTGGAGAAAGCCCAAAGCCCTTCCAGCAGCAGCCGCCCACCAGCAACTCGGATCATTTGCGTAATTGATAGATTCGACCCTGTGCAACCCCTCAATGTCCTGCTGTGGGCTTGGGGTGGGGTCTGTTTCTTAGACCCTCCTATGGGGTCAAGGAAGAAGTCCTGTATTTGGAAAGCAGCTGTGTTGCTGGCCCCCTGAGCGCCCTGGAGGTTGTGACTTCTGGGTCTCAGTTTGTTCGTCTGTAAAATGGCAACAATACTGCCCTTTGAAACAGCGTATGGGTGGTTATTAGACTGGATGATAAGGGTGAGTGGTTGAATGCTTTCTACCTGCCAGGCACTGGGCTCTATTTGGATTATCTCATTTAATGCTCTCAATACTTCAGATGGGGTTGACCTTTCTGTGGACATGGAAACAGAATCAGAGAGTTTTAAGTTTCTTGGCCAAGTTCACAGAGGTAGGAAGGGCCAGAAACTGGACATGTGAGACATAATTCAGTCCATAGCAAGACTACTATAAGTTGTGTTGCCATGAACATTCTAGAACAAAGTGTTTTAGACTCCACCAGCAGTGTGTATGAGGGTTCCACTTCCTTCATACCCTTTCCAGCTCCAGCACCTCGACTTGCTATTATATTTTAGCCATTCCAGGGGGTGTGTAGTTGTGGGGGTTTTTTTTGTTTGTTTGTTTTATGTTTGGCTTCATTGGGTCTTCGTTGCTGTGCACGGGCTTTCTCTAGTTGCGGCGAGCGGGGACTACTCTTCGTTGCAGTGCGCAGGCTTCTCATTGCGGTGGCTTCTCTTGTTGCATGCAGAGCACGGGCTCTACGCACGCGGGCTCAGTAGTTGTGGCTCGCGGGCTCTAGAGCACAGGCTCAGTAGTTGTGGAGCATTGGCTTAGTTGCTTCACGACATGTGGGATCTTCCTGGACCAGGGCTCGAACCCGTGTCCCCTGCTAACCACTGTGCCACCAGGGAAGCCCCTGTAGTTGTTTTAAAAATTTCTCTACTAACTGAATTCTATCACCTTTTCTATATGTCTGTTGACCATTTGAAGCTTCTGTTTCATGAAGTGCCTGTTAAGATCTCTTGTCCATTTTTCTTTCTTTTTTTTTTTGTTTGCGGTACGCAGGCCTCTCACTGTTGTGGCCTCTCCCGTTGCGGAGCACAGGCTCCGGACGTGCAGGCTCAGCAGCCATGGCTCACGGGCCCAGCCGCTCCGCGGCATGTGGGATCTTCTGGGACCGGGGCATGAACCCGTGTCCCCTGCATCGGCAGGCGGACTCCCAACCACTGCGCCACCAGGGAAGCCCGCTTGTCTATTTTCTTTTTCTTATAGCTTTGGACTTGTCGATTTTCTTTTTCTTATAGCTTTGGACTTGTCTATTTTCTTTTTCTTATAGCTTTGGACTTGTCTATTTTCTTTTTCTTATAGCTTTGTAGGAGTTGTTTAATCATGCTGGATAGTGATCCCTTTGCCAGTTATATGTTATGTATATTCTACTCTGTGGCGTGACTTTAGTTTTCAATGGTGACTTTCGGTTATTGGAATTTTTAATTTTTACATATTTCATATTCATCTTTTTTCATGGTTGAGGCTTTTTGTGTTCTATTTAAGAAATTTAAAGTCATTCATATTGCCCCCTCAATTTTCTAGTAGCTTTCACATTTTGCGTTTCATATTTATCTCTATAGTCTGCCTGGGGTTGACTTTTAGGTATCGAATGAGGCAGGATCATGATAAATTTTTCTTTCCATATGGATAATCCCATTGACCCAATATCACTGACTCTTCATAGGAAATCAAGCATTCATATAAGTGTAAGTCTGTTTTTCTGTTCTCTATTTCATTTGTGAAGTGTGTTTCTTTGTCCCACGCCACATTGTCTTAACCACTGTAGCCTTAGAATATGATGGAACATTCCAGATTGCCTCTAAAGAGGCTGAACCAATCAACACTTTTACTAACAATTCAATAACGGTATAATTTATGGATGTATGATCCTAAGCATAGACACAGCTTAAAGAAGTTTACAGTTTTATAAGTGACCAGACATGACCCAAATAATTATACAACAGAGGTGTCCTGTAAATGGGGTGCCACAAAGAGGGAGGTATGTGGGGCTGAGTGTGCATGGGGTGGGCAGGGGCTTTGGGGAGGTTTGATCTGGTGGGAGAGAGATCAGGGGAGGCTTCCCAGAGGAGGTGTGTCATGAATCAAAATTGAGTGTTAGTAGGAATTAAGAAATCAGAAACAAGGGAAAAGCATTGGAGGCAGTGGGAACAGCAACTGCAAAGTTGCTCTGGCACAGAAACCTACACAGGATGGACACTAGATCCAAGTGGCAGAACCTAGAGAGAAGGGGAAGTTGCGGTACGTGAAGGTGGGAAAGGTCAGAGGATCCAGACCTCAAGGCTTTTGAACCACATTCAAGAGCTGGTTTTTATACCAAGAACAACTACCCTAAGAAAAGAACAGGAATCTTCCAGATTAAGGGCAGTTCCAAGCACCTTCTCAGTGCAGCTAGAGTTGCTTCTTTGCAGGAGAATCTGTGTGACAACCTCTGTAGTAACACATGGGTCCTATAGCCTCATCCCAAAGTTCCTGGCACTGAGCGTCTGGGTTTTCCTGGAAGTGACAGTTTTTCCTTGCAGGCAGCCCGAGTTCTGCCGGCAGCAGCATCTGCCCAGCTCCATATCAGGTCTGGAACCCTTCTCTCCCCAGCCTGGAGAGTGTATCCTGCCTGCTGGGCATTTGTGGGATGCCAGGCCCTGCGCCATGGACTTGAGCCATTCCTCTTCATTCATCATCATCTCTACTCATCACCCCACAGATGAGAAAACAGCAGCTCAGAGAGCTCAGGTCACTTGCCTAAGACCACACAGCTTCCAAGGGGCAAACATGACAGTTTTCAGCTCTCTATGAATTTTATTTTCTAAACTTGAATGTTACTTTTTTTTCCTTTTCAAAATAGTGGGTGAGATTCTTCAGGAATTTCACCTGCAGAGTTCCAACACTGAGTCTGGATTTTAAAATATCCCCAGATCTGTGCCCTGAACTGAACCGATGAATACCCAGGCCTAAGACCCCTCATTCTGCCCTTGGCACTGCTTTTTCAATTTGGTAGCCAGCATGGGGTTTTGGTTCTTTCTGCACTGAGTAGAATAATTGAGAAGGTTTTAATATGTCAAGATATATGTCTGCTGGGGTTTTACAGAACTGGGGGAGGGGGAGAGAGCTATATCTACACCAGCACTTAAAATCTCATCAAATGGGTCCGTCCCTGTTTCAGGATGGGAAATCCAGACAGGGCCGACAAGATTGATGATGTTTTCATGAATCTGGGCATCTGTTGTGTTCCTTGTGGGTTTTCAAGGCAGGAATTTGCTGGCAAGAGAATGAAGAAGCCAGGAGCTTCAGAGAGGTCTCAGAGCCTGGAGAGATGGTATAGTTTTGGAACAAGGATTGGCTTTCCCCTCCACAGTGGGGTATGCTGGTGGGTGGGGGTGGGAACAGACTACGGATTTCCCTTATTCCCTCCCTTTGCAAGCCGCGCTCCCCGTATTGGCTGACACTTCTGTTTACTGAGCACCTTCTGTGCACGGCAGTGTGCTGAGTGCTGCAATTACCCTCTCTTGGGACCCCATAACAACCCTGGGACGGGATTTCAGACCCATTTTACAGATGAGGAGCTATTAACAAATCTTGCACCAACTCCCAGAAACTGACTGCGGGAGTTGGGATTTGAACTGAGTCGCCTGACCTGCTGCATTTGTCTGTCAGTGGTCAGGAATCCCCTTGGGGCAGACATAGTTTTGATTGGCATTTCTCTGTTAATTAGCGATGTTGAGCATCTTTTCATGTGCCTGTTTAAGAGTAGGGGATTTCCAGTGGGGCAGTTGTGGCCCCACAGGGGACCTTTGGCAAGGTCTGAAAACATTTTGGGTTGTCACAGCTGGTGGAGGGGATAGTACTGGCATTTAGTAGGCAGAGGCCAGGGACGCTGTTAACATCCTGCAGTGCACAGGACAGCCCCCAACCCACATACAGCAAAAAATTGGCTGGCCCAAAAAGTCAATAGTGCTGAGGCTGGGAGACCCTGCTTGAGAGCACGCCTTTTCCACCCCCTTTCGAAGGTTTTCTTGGGAAGTTTCTGTAAGGGGACGCCTCTCTCTGACACATTGTGCCTTGGGACTGGTTCTTACCGGGTCTCTGGGTGTTTCTTCTGCTAGGATGGCATGGCCTAGGCTCTGCATTGGAGTCAGTAAAATGCTCTAGATAACATCCAAGAAGGAGGCAGCAGCTGAATTCGTGATGCTCAGCTCAAGATGGGTTGTTGTTTTTTTTGGCTGTACGGTGCGGCTTGCGGGATCTTAGTTCCCCGACCAGGGATTGAACCCGGGCCTCCTCCTGCCGTGGAAGCGCCAAGCCCTAACCACTGGACCGCCAGGGAATTCCCACAATTTAAAAACCCACCATTCTGGATCCAGGGCATTTCCAGTACTGCCAGTTCACCCCTGTGTTGATAGGGGGTTAAGAGAAAAATCCCCCCATGGGGGCCTGAAACTCAGGACACTTGCCATATTATATTCTTTTCCTTCTCGTGGGAACGTAGCACATGAATGCATTCATGCTGAAGCTACTAAACACGTGTGCCCGGGGTCACCGCACGTGTCTGGGTGAGATCCTGCGTGTTTATCCTGGGGGATGAGCAGCTGTGCAAACTCTCGCCTTTTGTGTGGGGTTTTGCTACGTTGCCCAACTGAACAGTGGAACACTTGGGCAAGTTAGTTAGCCTCTGTGCCTCTTCTGTAAAATGGGGTTAATAATCACATCTGATGAGGCATCAGACAGATTGCTTGTCTTCTCTGAGCCTTGTTTTTTCGCTCTGTTAAATGGGAGGGTTGGACAAGATCTCTGAGGTCTTTATCCAGCTCTGAAAGTTTTAAATTTGAGATGCCCAGTTGCCGCTGCCACTTTGCTAAAAGAAGAGCTTCCGGTGGAATAGTGGACTTGGCCGTGACAGGTGCACCCCGAAGGCTGAGCCATCCCTGGAGTAACTTTAGAAAGCTAGTCTCGGCCCATGTCCGGTCAGGCACTCACGGGCAGAGAAGGAAAAGGAAACTCGGGGAGGCCACCTCATCCTGACAGAGTTCCAACTGGGGGCTCTCGGGGGTGAGTCCCCCAGAGCTCCATGCCCCCTTCCCCACACACACGCTGTGCATCCCCAACCTCCTTCCGGCTCCCCACGTATTTCCTCACATGAACACAAGGCCCAGTAGACGGTGTTCTGTGGGAGCCGCTGAGCCCGGGAGCCGAGCTGGTACCAGGAACACCGGCATCCAGCCTTGTCTGACCAGAGCCCATATCTCCGTGAGCTCTTTTTTCTGCATCTCTTCAGATCTGTGAAATGAAGAGTCCCAGGTTTGCTTGGGGATGTCCTTTGGAAAGAAGAATGGCATGTCGACGCCACATGGTTATTGGGGAAAGTTGCTGAGTCTACAAGACATCTCTGCACTTGAGTCGGCATTGGATGAGAGACAGGAGAACTCCTCAGAGATTTCTGTCAAAAGACCAGAAGGAGAGGCAGATGGTTCATAGTGGCTGCGATAAGAGGCCGGTGACTTGGTGTACTTTTCATTTTCTGCAGGAGCCAAATGATGGTAGAGATCGCATTTCTCCGCACCTGTAGAATCGCCCCATAGCAGCATGCTCGTGATTCTGCAGAAAAGCCAGGCAGCCAGACAGATATGGGTTCAAACCCCAGCTGTCAACTTGTTCAATACAAGAAGGGGGGTGAGTTTTACTTAACCTTCTGTGAATCTGTCTCCCCACCTGCAAAATGGCTCTGCCGTTGCATCACGAGATGTTTAAATGCATCAGTGATCAGAGAGCAGAGATAAAGCCTGACCCACAAAAGGGCGCTTCAGATTTCTTTGCCTTGGTTTTCTTATCCACTAAATGGGAAGACGTCTTCCATGTGATGGAGTGGTGTTTTGTCTCAAAACAAACAGCACTCGTGGTGACAGAGAGACACAGGGTAGTTACTGGTGACAACCAACCAGAGCAGTTTGCCCCAGGACACCCGCCATTCCTTGGACAGTGGACCCGGGGGAGTGGACAGTCCAACAGGGCACAGAATCTCAGAACCTGGGACCAGGAGGAATCTCTGAGCTGATCCAGTCTAACCGTGATGCTTGAAACTCCTCTCCTGCATCCTAGATGAGAAGACGCCCAGCCTCTGGAGTCGAACCCACTCCAACACGAGGAGCTTCCTTAGTTATTGGCCCGAAATCTGCCCGTCCTGGTTATTTCTCTCTCGTTTTGTGACTTACCCAAGACGGCAGCCATCGCACAAGGCACAGCCGGCACATGAACCCAGGTCTCCGTGCTCAGCTCGTGCCCATAGCCCCCATGTTATTCGGGATCCTATTGCGGCCTTCTGTTCTGCCCAGGTTTCTGGGCACACAGCAGGGCTGGTGTGACTGTGCAGGGGGACTCCCGGGGAGAAGGCTGCTCTCTACCTTGAGAACTCTTGGGAATTTTGGGAGTCAGCAATCTGACTGTGTCCCTGAGACCTGGTCAGCCCTTCTCATCTGCAGGTGCTGACCGGCTGATGGGACTGTCACAGGAGAGACGGGGGAGTGTTCCCAGCAGCCGGGTGTACTGGGGGCAGACCTAAGGAACACTGGTCTTGGATGGCCTGTCCCAGCTGACCCAAGGCCACCTACTTCCCCAGGAGAAAGCTGCCTAGGTTGAGGAATCATTTGTTCTCGCTCTTTTTTTTTTTTTTGGCCTCACAAAGCTGCAAGATCTCAGCTCCCCAGCCAGGGATCGAACCCTGGCCCTGGCAGTGAAAGCCCTGAGTCCCAACCACTGGACCACCAGGGAATTCCCAATCATTTGTTGATTTTAGTTTTCCCTCCTACAAAGTCAGCATGCTGCCCCCATTCCCAGAGGTGTCCACATCCCAAGGACTTAGCAACATTCAACACATAAATTATATTTCATGTCCATGATGAAACAGAGGTGAAGAGGAGCTTGCATTCCGGGGCAGGGAGACGAATGCATCAATGAACAAATGGGAAACTGTGAAGGGCCTCAACGAACATAAAATTTGGCAAGGTGAAGTAGTGGAGTCTGGAAGCCCTCTCTGAAAGTGTGATTTCTGAGCTGTGGAACGTGCCACCCATTCAGAGACAGTGAAGTATGTTGGCCGGGGCCGGGGGGGGGGCGGGGGGGGGCAGGGCTCTGTACAGGAAGTGCACGGCAGGACCCAGGTCCAGGGACTTTGAGGTTGTAATGAGAAGGTTGCGTTTTATTGTCTTTGCAATCAAACACCATTGGTAGGCTATTAACCAGGGAGTGACATTGGTCTGTTTTGGCTGCCCCATGGAATGTGGATTGAACAGGGCCCCAGGGAAAGCTGCTGTGACTTGGAGGTGGCTTGGATTCGGGTGGAAACAGAGAGAGAGGATGTCCTGGAAATGTCTGGAATGATGTCAGGACCTGAGGGAGTGGCATCAGTGCCTGGGTTCAGATCCCAGCCCGAGTGATGAGCATACGAGCTTGAGCCTTCCTTTCCTCGTGTGTAAATTTTAAATGGGAGGAGCCGACAGTTTGTGAATTGGAGGTGATGAGAACAGTGCCTATCTGTCGTGACTGTCAGAAACATTCATTGAGAGGATGCTGTCGTAACAAAGTATCACAAACTGGGTGTCTTGAAACAACAGAAATTTATTCTCTCACGGTGCTGGAGGCCCGAAGTCCAAAATCAAGGTGTCAGCAGGGCCACGCTCCCTCTGGAGGCGCGAGACCTCCGACTCGGTCTGCCCGAGGGAGAATGGAAGCAGCTGAGTCCACAGCTGGGAGGTACCTTCAGTCCCCTCCCCCCAGGGCCCCTACAGGCGACCCCATCATGGTCTCTGAGCCAGGAGAGCCAAGAGGTAGGCAGAATGGGACAGTGCCCCAGATATATCTTCTCTCCCTAGAACCACCTGAGAAATGAGGTGTGCCCAGGTTTGAAGGAAACTGAGGTTCAAAGAGATGGCACTAAGCAGATATTGACTAGAAGAGCCAATATTTGAATTGCAGCATCGTGACATAGGGCTTGTGTACTTTCCTTCCGCCCTTCCTCACCAGGGCTCTCCCTCCATCACACTAGCTCCAAAAGTGCTGAGATGTGGACAGAGCCTCTCAAACTGAGTGTGGTTAATACAACAATTGATCATTCTCTCCCCCACTTCTGTGGGTTGGCTGGGCTCAGCTGGGCGGTTCTGGCTGTGGGTCTCTCATACAGTGGTGGGTCAGGTGCAGACGGGATGGGAGTCATCCCAAGACTTGACTGGGCTGGGTGTCCAAAGCACTACTTCCCTCCCAGGCCTGGCCCTGTGGTGCTTCTGGCCTTTCTCTCTGCACAGCTCTCAGCCTCCAGAACCTCTCCCCGTGACTTGGGCTTCTCATGCATGGCTCGGAAGTCTCAGAGAAGTTCGTTTGCTTCCATGGAGGCTGCTTCCAAGAGGTAGGAAGAGGCTCTGCCTGGAACTGGCACAGCATCACTTCCGCCATATTGTTTTGGTTTGTTTCCTGGAGGCTCCATTAAGATACAATTCACATGCCAAACAATTCACACATTCATTTCACAATTCGATGAGTTTGGGAATATTACATTATTAGTGTTTTTTAATTGTGGTAAAATATATATAATGTGAAATTCGACATTTTAGACAGTTTTAAAAGTACAATTCAGTGACATTAATTACGTTCACATTGCTGTGCAACCACCACCACTATCTAGTTCCAAATCCTTTTCATCCCCCCAAACAGAAATTCTGTAACCAGTAAGCAATAATTCCCTTTTCTCTCCTCCCCCCTCCAACTGGTAACCTCTAATCAACTTTTTGTCTTTATGAATTTGCCTATTCTAGACATTTCAAATAAGTGGAATCATATACTATCTGTCCTTTACTTGACTCCTTTCACTGAGCATGATGTTTTCAAGGTTCATCCATGTCGTAGCATGTATGAGTACTTCATTCTTTTTTATGTTGTATAGATAGACCATATTTTCTTTATCCATTTATCTGTTGACGGACACTTGGGTTGTTTCCACTTTTTAACTACTGTGAATAGGGCTGCTATGAACACTGGTTTACAAGTATCTCTTTGAGTTGCTGCTTTCAGTTCTTTGGGGTATTTACCTAGGCGTGGAATTGCTGGGTCGTCTGGTAATTCTCTGTGTACATTTTGAAGAAACAGCCAGACTGTTCTCCCTAACGTGCCATACTGTTTTGGTCAAAGTAGCCACAGTAGCCTTTCCAGATTCAATAGGTTGTAGAGACAGACCCCTACCTCCTGAGGGGGGAGCAAGGTCACAGAGACAGGATGTGCAGGAGGGGAGATACTGCAGTAGCACCTTTGCAACAAGCAAACTGCTGCACGGACGGGGCATTGATCAGTCCATTTATTCATTCCTTCAGTGAATATTTATTGATGTTGTCTGTGCCAGGTGCTGTGCCATGGTGGGGATACAGGGCATCCAGTGTGTGGTTCTTGCCATCTCAGAGCTTACAGTTACTTGGAGAGAGTCCTGAACTAAAATTATGCAATTGATTTTGGAGGAAGGGACCTGGGTTTTCTTGATATTCCTTTTCTCCTTCCTTTCACCCTTTTTTATGTTTTAAATTGTTATGATCATCTTTAAAAAATTTTTTTTTATTAGAGTATAATTGATTTACAAATCAGTACACCTGATTTACAGGTGTATGGCAAAGTGAATCAGTTATACATACACACATATCCACTCTTTTTTTAGATTCTTTCCCATATAGGTCATTACAGAGTACTGAGTAGAGTTCCCTGTGCTATACAGAGGTCCTTATTAGTTATCTTCTCCTTCCTTTTACCTTTTTTAAAATGGATGAATAGCTTAATATGGCAAACTGCACTAAACTTAACATACGGCTCCATGAGTCTTCACCTATGTAAACACACACGGGACCAGCACCCAGATCACAATACGGACCATTCCCAGCCCCCAGAAAGTTCCCTCGTGCCCCTTCCCAGTTAATAACCCCCAGAGGGTAACCGCTGTTTGACATCTATCAGCAGAGATTCGCTTTGTCTGTTTTTGAACTTCATCTGAATGGGATCTGCAGGAGATGCCCTTTGGTGTCGGGCATCTCCCTCCTGCTTGTGAAACCCTGCAATTAATGCTTTAGTTAAAAGCTGCAGTAGGGCTGTGAGCGCGTGCAGTAGTGAGACAGAACCAAATCTGGGGAGAATCATATCAATACTGACAACAGAAGAGCTTGCCTTCTGTTATTTATTATGCTTGCATTGGCAAGCATAATAAATGCCTGCGAAGCATTTATTATGTACCAAGCCCTGCATGAAATTATAATGGGGGCAGAAGTCAGAAGGCCACGGGCTCTGGGACAGTTCCCAACGGGGTTGGACTCCCACCTCTGCTGTTTATCATCGGGTGTGACTCTGGGCAGGTTCCTTAAATCTCTCTGTGCCTTTGTTTCCGCTTTTGTAAAATTAGAATGACCATTGCTGTATCATGTCACATATCTCAGTGATCAAAATAGACACGAAGCTCTGTATTTAAGCTCGAATCCTTATGGGGATGTGGGGAAGATAGACAGCTTTTTTTTTAATTGAAGCATATTTGATATACAATATTGTCTTCGTTTCAGGTGTACAGCATACTGATTTGGGTTTTTTGCAGATTATGTTCCATTATAGGTTGTTACAAGCTGTTGGGTATAATTTCCTGTGCTATACAGTAAATGCTTGTTCCTTATCTCTTTTATGTATAGTAGTTTGGATCTGTTAATCCCATACTCCTCCTAATTTATCTCTCCCCTGCTCCCTTTCCCCTTTGGTAACCATAAATTAGTTTTCTATGTCTGTGAGTCTGTTTCTGTTTTGTATATAGACTCATACTATTTTTTAGATTCCACATATAAGTGACATCATATAGTATTTTTCTTTCTCGGTCTGACTTTACTAACATAGTATTCTCTAGGTCTATCCATGTTGCTGCAAGTGGCATTATTTCATTCTTTTTTTATGGCTGAGTAATATTCAATTGTGTGTGTGTGTGTGTGTGTGTGTAGACTGCAAATGCTGGCTCTGGAGAAACACGCACCTCCAGTGCTGCCTACGTGTTAGCAGGAAAGGAAACAGCGTCTGCTGCAAAGAGTGGCTCCACCAAACCAGGGTTTTCGCGCTTTCTCTAAAGACTGCGCTCTGGACGTGGATGCACATGGGTCACTGTTGTGTCGTTAGGAAGATACGACCAATCCGTGGTTTCAAGGCTTGGAAAGCCTAGATCAGCGTTCAGCAAACTTTTTCCACAAAGGGCCAGATGGTCAATATTTTCTGCAGTGTGGCCGTGTGATTTCTGTTGCAGCTACACAGCTGCCTTTGTAGTGCTTTGTAGTAGCCACAGTGGCCGGAAATGAACGAGCAGATCTTCATTTGCAAAAATCACGCAACTGGCCACACTGTGCAGACTCATAGCTTAGAATTTGAATCCCTGGGCAGCCAAGCCTCAGAACATCCTCTTTCCTGGCCTTCCAGGAATTCTGGGCTTCCTGACTCCAAGCTTCCCTCTCCTCCTATGTCTTGGGATGAGTCGAGAAATTTCACTTTGTGTTGACAACACGTGCCCTGAGCTCCTTGACTGTGCTGACCTACTTTCAACTTTCAAGCATTTACAACTGGGATTGGAATCCGGTTTGACCTGGTTCAATGCCAGGAAACAAATGTCCCTTTTAGAGTCCATTTGAAAGCTCACCTCCTCCTCCCACATCTTCAGAAACCAAATCGAACACAGAGATCAATGTTCCAGTGTCTGTGAGGCTCTCTGTTAATGCCGTGTCAATTTATTCAGTACTTGTTTTCCTGTAATTAAATGTCTAGACACATTTTGCTGCCATCAGCTGAGGCTACCCTAGCTCTCTGTTATCATTTCTCTGTATATTATTAGAGAGAGAGGCTGCTTTCAGGTCATTAGCAATGATTCAGAAAATACCAAAAGGTGGAAAAAAGTAGACTTCCACTCCATAGCCCCATATCCAAGACAAAATGGTGTTGAACAGAAAATCCATTTCTTTCCAGCCTTCCTTTCTCGTGTATTGGTTTATGGGTTTGTTTTGGCACCTCTATGAAAGTATAGCCAGACTGCATATAAAATTTTACGGTCTTTTCTCTCTCATTACATCACTTCAAAAATCATTCCTCTGGGGCTTCCCTGGTGGCGCAGTGGTTGAGAGTCTGCCTGCCAATGCAGGGGACACGGGTTCGTGCCCCGGTCCGGGAAGATCCCACATGCCGCGGGATCCCACATGCCACTTATTGAAGAGGCTGTCTTTTCTCCATTGTATATCCTTGCCTCCTTTGTCATAGATTAGTTGACCATAGGTGCGTGGGTTTATCTCTGGGCTTTCTATCTTGTTCCATTGATCTATGTTTCTGTTTTTGTGCCAGTACTATATTGTCTTGATTACTGTAGCTTTGTAGTATAGTCTGAAGTCAGGGAGTCTGATTCCTCCAGCTCCGTTTTTTTTCCCTCAAGACTGTTTTGGCTATTCAGGGTTTTTTGTGTCTCTGTACAAATTTTAAGATTTTTTGTTCTAGCTCTGTAAAAAATGCCATTGGTAATTTGATAGGGATTGCATTGAATCTGTAGATTGCTTTGGGTAATATAGTCATTTTCACAGTATTGATTCTTCCAATCCAAGAACATGGTGTATCTCTCCAGCTGTTGGTATCATCTTTTTTTTTTTTTTTTTGCGGTACTCGGGCCTCTCACTGCTGTGGCCTCTCCCGTTGTGGAGCACAGGCTCCGGATGCACGGGCTCAGCAGCCATGGCTCACGGGCCCAGCCGCTCCACAACACGTGGGATCTTCCTGGACTGGGTCGTGAACCCGTGTGCCCTGAATCGGCAGGCGGACTCTCAACCACTGCGCCACCAGGGAAGCCGTGTTGGTATCATCTTTAATTTCTTTAATCAGTGTCTTATAGTTTTCTGCATACAGGTCTTTTGTCTCCTTAGGTAGGTTTATTCCTAGGTATTTTATTCTTTTTGTTGCAATGATAAATGGGAGTGTTTCCTTAATTTCTCTTTCAGATTTTTCATCATTAGTGTATAGGAATGCAAGAGATTTCTGTGCATTAATTTTGTATCCTGCAACTTTACCAAATTCATTGATTAGCTCTAGTAGTTTTCTGGTGGCATCTTTAGGATTCTCTATGTATAGTATCATGTCATCTGCAAGCAGTGACACTTTTACTTCTTCTTTTCCAATTTATATTGCTTTTTCTTCTCTAATTGCCGTGGCTAGGACTTCCAAAACTATGTTGAATAATAGTGGTGAGAGTGGACATCCTTGTCTTGTTCCTGATCTTAGAGGAAATGCTTTCAGTTTTTCACCTTTGAGAATGATGTTTGCTGTGGGTTTGTCGTATATGGCCTTTATTATGTTGAGGTAGGTTCCCTCTATGCCCACTTTCTGGAGAGTTTTTATCATAAATCGGTGTTGAATTTTGTCAAAAGCTTTTTCTACATCTATTGAGATGATCATATGGTTTTTATTCTTCAGTTTGTTAATATGGTTTATCACATTGATTGATTTATATATATTGAAGAATCCTTCAATCACTGGGATAAATCCCACTTGATCATGGTGTATGATCCTTTTAATGTGTTGTTGGATTCTGTTTGCTAGTATTTTGTTGAGGATTTTTGCACCTATATTCATCAGTGATATTGGCCTGTAATTTTCTTTTTTTGTAGTATCTTTGCCTGGCTTTGGTATCAGGGTGATGGTGGCCTCTTGGAATGAGTTTGGGAGTGTTCCTCCGCAATTTTTTGGAAGAGTTTGAGAAGGATGGGTGTTAGCTCTTCTCTAAATGTTTGATAGAATTCACCTGTGAAGCCATCTTGTCCTGGACTTTTGTTTCTTGGAAGGTTTTTAATCACAGTTTCAATTTCATTACTTGTGATTGGTCTGTTCATATTTTCTATTTCTTCCTGGTTCAGTCTTGGAAGGTTATACCTTTCTAAGAATTTGTCCATTTCTTCCAGGTTGTCCATTTTATTGGCGTAGAGTTGCTTGTAGTAGTCTCTTAGGATGCTTTGTATTTCTGTGGTGTCTGTTGTAACTTCTCCTTTTTCATTTCTAATTTTATTGATTTGAGTCCTCTCCCTCTTTTTCTTTTTTTTTTTTTTTTTGCGGTACTCGGGCCTCTCACTGTGTGGCCTCTCCTGTCGCGGAGCACAGGCTCTGGACGCGCAGCTCAGCAGCCATGGCTCACGGGCCCAGCCGCTCCACGGCATGTGGGATCTTCCCGGACCGGGGCACGAACCCGCGTCCCCTGCATCGGCAGGTGGACTCTCAACCACTGTGCCACCAGGGAAGCCTCTGGGGTTTTATCTTGTTCCTTCATCTGGTACATAGCGCTCTCCCTTTTCATCTTGTCTATCTTTCTGAGAATATGGTTTTTGTTCCACAGGCTGCAGGATTGTAGTTCTTCTTGCTTCTGCTGTCTGCCCTCTGGTGGATGAGGCTATCTAAGAGGCTTGTGCAAGCTTCCTGATGGAAGGGACTGGTGGTGGGTAGAGCTGAGTGTTGCTCTGGTGGGCAGAGCTCAGTAAAACTTTAATCTGCTTGACTGCTGATGGGTGGGGCCGGGTTCCCTCCCTGTTGGTTGTTTGGCCTGAGGCAACCCAACACTGGAGCCTACCTGGGCTCTTTGGCGGGGCTAATGACAGACTCTGGGAGGGCTCACGCCAAGGAGTACTTCCCAGAACTTCTGCTGCCAGTATCTTTGTCCCCATGGTGAGCCACAGCCACCCCACCCCCGCCTCTGCAGGAGACCCTCCAACACTAGGAGGTAGGTCTGGTTCAGTCTCCCCTGGGGTCACTGCTCCTTCCCCTGGGTCCTCATGTGCACACTACTTTGTGTGTGCCCTCCAAGTCTCTGTTTCCCCCAGTCCTGTCGAAGTCCTGCAATCAAATCCCACTAGCCTTCAAAGTCTGATTCTCTAGGACTTCCTCCTCCCGTTGCTGGACCCCCAGGTTGGGAACCTAACGTGGGGCTCAGAACCTTCACTCCAGTGGGTGGACTTCTGTGGTATAAGTGTTCTCCAGTCTGTGAGTCGCCCACCCAGCAGTTATGGGATTTGACTTTACTGTGATTGTGCCCCTCCTACCGTCTCATTGTGGCTTCTCCTTTGTCTTTGGATGTGGGGTGTCTTTTTTGTTGAGTTCCAGTGTCTTCCTGTCGATGACTGTCCAGCAGCTAGTTGTGATTCTGGTGTTCTCGCAAGAGGGAGTGAGAGCACGTCCTTCTACTCCACCATCTTGGTTCCTAGTCACAGATGCTATTTCTTGAGTATAACTGTGTGCTAGCAAATTGGCCACATTTCTTGGCAGAACGTCTAGACCCTTTGGATTAGAACTTTGCATACAAGAGGATGTCAATAATTTTTTTCTTTTCCATTATAGTTGATTACAAGATATTGACTATAGTTCCCTGTGCTATATAGTAGGACCTTGTTGTTTATCTATTTTATTTATTTATTTATTTTTATTTTATTTATTTTTGGCTGCATCGGGTCTTAGTTGTGGCATGCAGCATCTTTATTAAGGCAGTCAGGATCTTTCATTGCAGTGTGTGGGCTTCTCTCTAGTTGTAGCATGTGGGTTTTTCTCTCTAGTTGTGGCGCGCAGGCTCCAGGGTGCGTGAACTCTGTAGTTTGCGGGACGCAGGCTCTCTAGTTGAGGCACACGAGCTCAGTAGTTGTGGCACGTGGGCTTAGTTGCCCCGTGGCATGTGGGATCTTAGTTCCCTGACCAGGGATCGAACCTGCCTCCCCTGCATTGTAAGGCGGATTCTTTACCACTGGACCACCAGGGAAGTCCCCATCTATTTTATATATAGTAGTTTGTATCTGCTAATCCCAAATTCCTAATTTACCCCTCCCCCCCTCCCTTTTCCCTTTGATAACCGTAAGTTTGTCTTCTATGTCTGTGAGTGTGTTTCTGTTTTGTAAAGAAGTTCATTTGTATCATTTTTTTTAGATTCCACATATAAGTGATATCATATGATAGCTATCAACAATTTTTTTAATATAGTTGTGTCATTTGGAGAAGTTTCTTTTCTTCCAAACCCTCAGTGCTCTCATCTATAAAATGGGAATAGCAAGAATTCACTCAACAAATAGTGAATGTGCGCCTTGTGTGTGCCATGCAGTGTGCTGGGCGCTCACCCCATCTCTGGGGAATGGGGAATATCCTGGAAGGCATGGAGTAAGAAGATACACAAATGTTTAAGTGCAAGCTGTGATAAGTGGAAAGGAACAGTAACACAGGAAGCTGTAAGAAATTACAGCAGGACAAGCATATTTCCATGAGGTTCCATGAGGAGATAACACGCAATGATTGAGACCTGAAGGATGCACAGAAGCTGGCCGAGGAGGCCTGAGGGAAGCAGTGCAGGCAGCAAGAATGGCCAATGCAAAGGCCCTGAGGCCACAGAGCTCTGTGCTTTCCAGGATTCAGAGGCCAGAATGGCTGGAGACAGTGAACAAAAGGCAGTGGCAGGACATGAATTAGGAGAGATAGACAGGCGGCTTCGTGAAAGACTGGGAACCAAATTGTCCTTAGCTGTGGAGTGACAAGCTGAGAGCGTGGAATTAGGAAGATGACTGTGTCCCTGCGGTAGACCTGCCGAGAGATGCCCAGGCTGGAGCACCTAATGGAAATGGAGAAAAGCAGATGAGTTAGAGGCAGATTAGAGTTGCCTTTCTTCCTCCCTTCTCTGGTTTCATCCTCAAGCTGATGACCAGGTAATTCTGGTCACATTCAAAGAATCAGCACCAAGGTGTGGTTGACTTTTATGCCGGTTTACAGCCTGCATTTCTGAGGCAGCAGCCACACCATGGAGCCAAAGAGCTGGCTGGACTAACTCTGGTGCATCCTCGCCAGGCATTAGGGATGTTGGCAGCCCAGGTCAGGTATCATTTGTGCTTCAAACTGGTCCAGGATCATCCAGGACCAGTCGTAAAATCACCACCACCACCCCCATCCCCAGTAGAATACAGCCAATCTTTGCATGTCATAAGTAAAACCAGGGGGAAGAGCAAGCTCTTATGATCTCACAAAAGAATGAAGCCACCATTGTGTCCGACAGGGAGCTGCTTTGAGGGGTAGAAACTTGAACTTGGTCATTCCCTCTAATTCATATCCCATCGAAACAAAAGGAGGCATGCTGGTGGGGGATTCACAGTCTGGTTTGCTATCCATTTTTTCTTTATTTGAGATACGCGGGCCTCTCACTGTTGTGGCCTCTCCCGTTGCGGAGCACAGGCTCTGGACGCGCAGGCTCAGCAGCCATGGCTCACGGGCCCAGCCGCTCCACGGCATGTGGGATCTTCCTGGACCAGGGCACGAACCCATGTCCCCTGCACTGGCAGGCGGACTCTCAACCACTGCGCCACCAGGGAAGCCCTCCATTCTTAAGGTCCCACGTTGGTTCGGAGTTGAGAGTGCGTTGCATACTTTTTAACGTTTATTTGATCGTATATATTGATTAATCAGATTGTTTAAAATTAAGTGCCGCAAGTCAAATCCTTTTTCTTGGGAGTTTAATTTTTACAGACTGATATGTTGTAGGAGGAGATCGGACATTAGCGGGTGGCCGTGAAGGGCCAGGTTTCCTCGGATAATTAGCTCCATGGTCTTGGGCTTGTCACCTAAACTACCCGAGCTTCATTTTTCTCCTCTGTAACTTGTAGGAGCGCCTGCTTTCCGGGGTGGAGAGAACAGTGGAGTTAATATATGTGAAACACTTAGAAGAGGGCCAGGCATCTAGCAGGTGCTCAGTAAATGGTGACCAAAAACATTATTGAAGGTTTAGAGTCATTCTAGGTATGTAAAGGCACCACCTAAGCTGCCACACACGACTGCTGAGCACCAGAAACGTGGCTTACCTGAACCGAGATGTGCTGTAAGCGATTCTAAAGATGCAGTAGACCCCAAAAATTAAAATGCCATTAAATTGTTAAAAAAAAAGAAAAGAAAAAAAAAAGAAAAATATGCCATTAATTAGTTTTTACATCGCTTATGTGTTGAAATGATATTTTGGATGTATCAGGTTAAATAGAACATACAACTAACGTTAAAATTTCACTTCTTCCCCTTTTTTGATAACGTGTTCAGTAGAAAAAATTTTTAATGGGAATATTCAGTAATTTGGGTATGGCTCTGGTCTTTTTTTGTTTTTATTATTAGAGAATAGTTGATTTACAATGTTGTGTTAGTTTCTGGTGTACAGCAAAGTGAATCAGTTATACATATACATATATCAGTTCTGGCCTTTATCCTGTCCTATTCTGGATGTTAGGTGATCCATGAATTTACCAATGGCTATATCCATTTTATTTTTTTTAATTTTATTAAAGTACAGTTGATTTAATAGAAAATTTTAAATTGCATACCTGACTCGCATTTAGAGTTGACCCTTGACCTACACGGATTAAACTGCACGGATTGTTTTCAATAAATGTAGTACCTATAGGGACTTCCCTTGTGGTTCAGTGGTTAAGAATCCGCCTTCCAATGCAGGGGACGAGGGTTCAATCCCTGGTCAGGGAACTAGATCCCACATGCATGCTGCAACTAAGAGTTCACATGCCACAACTAAGGAGCCCGCAAGCCACAACTAAGGAGCCCGTGGACCGTAACTAAGACCTGGTGCAATCAAAAATAAATAAATTAATTTAATTAAATTTTAAAAAACTGAGTCTATAAATATATATATTGTGTGTGTGTGTGTATACACACACACACACAAATATATATATAGTACCTATATTTCCACTTTCCAGATCTTTGGATTAACTAAGTGTGACAGAGAGTTTGTGTTGGGTTTAGAGATCACAGTATGTAGAATACAAAAAACTAGGGTTTGAGTCCTGATTCTATTCACGCTGTTTCAGCTTCCTGCCCTTGGGTGAGTCATTTATCAATTCCTTTGTTTTTGAGGCAGAGAGAGCAGTACTCGGATTTTGGACTGTGGAGGGTTGATGCCCCTAACCACCACGTTGTTCAAGGGTCAAGTGTATATTTTCAACAACACTGGTCTAAAGGTCTGATATAAGAAGGTGGAATGATTAAGAAGTGGGAGAAACATGAACTTTGCAGTCAGAAAGATTTGGGGGTATCTGGGTAGCATCCGTCTGTATTTTATCAGGGAAGCTACTTAACCTCTCTGTGCCTCTTTCTCATCTGTAAAATGGGAGCAAAAATCCCTACCACAGGAGAGTTGTTTTGAGGCTTAAATGAGATCATACAAGTAAAGTGCTTACCTCAGTCCTAGGCAAAAAATAGGCACTCAAACAGAAGCAACAGGTATAGCTTTAGTTCCAGGCACTTAAGGGGTGTTTAGTATTCAGAAGTGGGCTTGAGGGGCTTCCCTGGTTGCGCAGTGGTTAAGAATCTGCCTGCCAATGCAGGGGACACGGGTTCGAGCCCTGGTCCGGGAAGATCCCACATGCCGCGGAGCAACTAAGCCCGTGTGCCACAACTACTGAGCCTGCGCTCTTGAGCCCGTGAGCCACAACTACTGAAGCCCGTGTGCCACAACTACTGAAGCCTGCGTGCCTAGAGCCTGTGCTCCACGACAAGAGAAGCCACTGCAGCGAAAAGCCCTCGCACCACAACAAAGAGTAGCCCCTGCTCGCTGCAACTAGAGAAAGCCTGCGCACAGCAGTGGAAGACCCAAAGCAGCCGATAAATAAATAAATAAAATCTAAAAGAAGTAGGCTTGAATACACTATGGGAAACAGTATGGAGGTTCCTCAAAAAACTAAAAATAGAGTTACCATATAATCCTGCAATCCCACTCCTGGGCATATATCCAGAGAAAATGCTAATTCAAAAAGATACATGGACCCCTATGTTCATAGAAGCACTATTCACAATAGCCAAGACATGGAAGCAACCTAAATGTCCCTTGACAGATGAATGGATAAAGATGTGGCACACATATAAAATGGAATATTACTCAGCCATAAAAAAGAATGAAATAATGCCATTTGCAGCAACATAGCTGGACCCAGAGATTATCATACTAAGTGAAGTAAGTCAGACAGAAAGACAAAAACCATATGATATCTCTTATATGCAGAATCTAAAATATGACACAAATGAAACTAACTGCAAAACAGAAACAGACTCACAGACATAGAGAACAGACTTGTGGTTGCCAAGGGGGTGGAGAGAGTGGGAGGGAGGGGGAGGGATGGAATGGACTGGAAGTTTGGGATTAGCAGATGTAAGCTCTTATATATAGGATGGATAAACAACAAGGTCCTACTATATAGCACAGGGAACTATATTCAATATCCTGTGATAAACCATAATGGAAAAGAATATTTTAAAAGAATATATATATGTATGGGCTTCCCTGGTGGCGCAGTGGTTGAGAGTCCGCCTGCCGATGCAGGGGACACGGGTTCGTGCCCCGGTCCGGGAAGATCCCACATGCCGCGGAGCTGCTGGGCCCGTGAGCCATGGCCGCTGAGCCTGTGCATCCGGAGCCTGTGCTCCGCAACGGGAGAGGCCACAACAGTGAGAGGCCCGCGTAACGCAAAAAAAAAAAAAAAGAAAAAAAGAATATATATATGTATGTATAACAGAATCACTTTGCTGTACTGAAGAAATTAACACAACATTGTAAATCAACTATACTTCAATTTAAAAAGAAGTGGGCTTAGTAGATCTGAAGATTAATAATAATAACTCTCATTTGTGTAGCAAGATGACTTTGCCATGCTGTTTTCACCTCCATTGCCACCTTTGATCTTCAGAACCCCTCTGGGAGGTATGGTCAGCCCCTTGTAGATCTGGGGAGACTGAGGCACAGGGACCCTGCGAGGTTTGAGCAGGACCTAGAGCCAGGCGCCTTCCTGTCAACCCCATCACGCTCCCTTGAAACTTGCCATGCCTCCAAAGTGTGTTCCAGTTTTTGCTTCACCCTCCGGTTAGGTATTTTCCACAGTCATCCCTGGAACAGGGGAGAAGACCATCACCTAGTACAACCAGCCCCTACAGGACTGACCTTACCTAAGGGTGCTGCTGGGGTGCTGTGTGTTACCTGGGGAGGCTTGAAAGGCTGGGAAGGTATTCCTGGTGAAGAGCTAGTGTTGATACTTGTGACAGAGAAGAGGCAGCTTATAAAAGCACGTTCCCTGGACGCATTGGTCCACTTAAATCTCAAACCAATGTGATACCCAAGTGTAGGAACTGCTGGGGACTTAGGAGACATTGCCCCATACATGCTCCTTTGCAAATTCTTTGACTTAGATTTTGATAAATTGCTCTCCGAGGTATTTGTATAAATGTGTGCCCCCACCAGCATGGCCAGATATTTCATGAAGATAAATCAGTGTGGAGAAAGCAGAGGGAGAGTGAGATGGCAGCCGGGAGACCAGCCAGGAGGCTGGGGCAGCTGTCCACCTAAGACATGACGGGTACCAGAACTGGGACAAGAGGAGAGGCTGGAGCCCAGAGCTAGTGTGGAAGTAAAATCCCAGGGCATGGTACCAAGTGAAGGTAATGGGAGGGAGGAATCAAGGGTGTGTCTCGAGTTTCTGGCTTGAATAAATGGGTAGACAGTGGTTCTGCTTACTGAGGTGCTGAACACAGAAAATGGAATAGGTGTGGTGAAGGGAAAAAATGATGATATTTAGTTGAGAAGGTATTGAGCTTAATGTGCAGGACCTCCTGTTGGAACAGGGAGGAAGATTCAGGGGTGGTGAATCATTCATGGAAACCATGAGTGTGCATGAGGTCTCCCAGGGATGCTCGGATGGATGGATGAGTGGGAGGCTGGGTGGGTGAATGGGTGGAAGAGAAGGTAGATGGGTGGATGGATGGATGGATGGACAGCTAGATGACAGAAATCTAGATTTTGTTCTACTTAGATTGAATCAAATTAAATTGCTGTTTTGTTCTTAAAAATGATCAAATATTTAATTTTATTCACGCTGAAGTATTTGAGGGGGAAGGGCACTGATGTCTGCAGTTTACTTTGAAATGCATCAACAAATCGGGAGGGTTAATGGATGGAAAGAGGGGTGGATATGTGAGAAAGCCATCATGGTAAAAATGTTAACAGCAGAAGCTAGGCAGTGAGTGGACAGGTATTCAACTTTGGTGTACGTTGGAAATTTCCATAATAAATTCAGGGGAAATGTTTTTCAATGGTCAGATGTTGACATTTTTCATGTGGTTTCACCGAATGTTTACTCTTCATTTGGCCAAAAGATCCTTCCAGGTTTCCTTTCTGTGGCATCAACAGATCTGCCTTGCTGAGACTCCTTTGGCCTTACTCTTCCCAGAGATGGGGGCTGGGGGTCAGCGATCCCCACGCCACTCCCAGAGTTCACGTTAAATTGCCCCAACACGCTGATTACCGCGCCAAGTTCGCCGGTATCTGGCTTGTAATAATTATAGATTTCCTCTGCGATTTGAGCCCATTGGTTGCCACGGCAACGGCGTAATAGCTCAACTGAAGCGCTGTCACGATGATTTAGAACCAACTCGTCTCTCTCGCAGCCTCCAATCTGGGTGCCCCCACCCCCTTGCCGTCGTCATAGCAACTGATGAGCAGCATGTGACCAAAAGCTCTGTGTCCTCCGCCCACCACTTGCCCTCCCCATCTTGTGACCATTCCCACTTCCTCTTCTGGGCCCCCTGTGGACAGGCATTGACCCCAGCTTGGTCTGTAATGGGGAGGCTAGAGTAATCCCCCAGACCCCGCCCAGAGAGGGGGTCAGAGGGACTGGAAGAGACAGGGCAGCCCGTCAGCCCCTGGAGGTCTTGGAGATGACCTGGCGCCCCTCAGAGCCCCTCAGGGCTGTGGCCCCATCATAGGCTGGATCTGCTGCCGCCGCCACCGAGTCCTGGGGAAGCCATTTAGGAATCTGAAACCTTGGATCTCTGCTTTGTAGCTTCAGGAATTCCCGAGCCTGTTAGAGAAAAATCTAGGGAGAGACCCCCGATGGGTCAAGGGGAGAAAAACAGTCTATTTCAGAAAGTCCCAGAGCAGGTGTTTCGTGTGGATCTTTTCCTTTCTGCTTCTGTCTGGAAAGCTCTCTCTCTCTCTCTCTGAATCCATGTCTCGCTCTCCCCGCCCCTCCTCCTCATCCCTTCTCCCTCTAAGCACTTGCTGGGAACCAGCTGAGCGCATCCTTTTCCAGATCTGCTTTGCTTCCTTTTCCAGATCTGCTTTGCTTCCGAGGAGCCCTTTTCTCCCTCCAGTATCTGAGCCCATGTTCTGGGGACGGACGGCCTGGGAGTCTGGAGCATCCTCCCGAGGGGGGAGCTGGTACCCGGTGGCGCCTCTTAGGATGAACCAGCTGGCCGCGTCCCTGGGACTCTGCAGGATGGCATAGAGGAGGCATTTTAAGCAGGCGGGAGCTGGGCTTGCTGCAGGACCCTGACGACCAGGCGCTGTGAGTGTAGACGTGTGTGTGCGTGTGTGTGCGTGTGTGTGTGTGTCCATGTGTTCGCATGTATCTGCTGACATGTGGAGGTGTGTCACTGATATCTGTGGTGTTTGGCGTACAAGTGTGCCTGTGTGTGACTTTCTGTCTGAAGGACACACAAACCTACATGACAGATTTTTCAAGGATATTTTGTGGAGAGAACAGAGCAGGATGAGCCCCACCCCTTTTTATTTAATTTAATTTTTTATTGAAGTATAGTTGACTTTTTAAAGTATGGGCCCCTTTCAAGTGGGAACAAAATGAAGACAGATGTTAAAATGACAAGTAAGGAATTTGCATTTATCAGTAGGTTGGCAGAACCACTTCCGACATGCGTCTGCCTCCTGGCCCCAGGAAATGAAGTGTGGGTCACCTTGAAAGGGCATTTTCAGTCAAACCCCCCAAAGAGATCCTTCCTTTCTGTCCTAAGGGTTAAAACAGCACACACACACACATACACACACACACACACACACACACACACACCTTTCTCTCTGAAACTCTGGAAAAATGGAAGCCTCACGGGGCCCCATCAGCGGGCATTTCACTTTCTTCCGCCACAAGACGGAAGGATTTTGCTTGACAACCTGGAGGGCTTAGTCAAGGAGACGTGAGGAAACTTTGGATGGCAACCTCCTCACGTGGTTTACTTCCGCGGTCAATTAGAAGTCCATTTTGAATTTTTTGAGCGAAGCAGCCCAAGCCCCAAGAACCAGCAAGAGGCAAGCAGGTGTAGAAAGGGAAGTTTCACTTGCAGGGCAAGACGTGGGAATCCTGGTGACTCGCCGTCACCCCTGGAAGGGAATCCTTTGTGCTTTGCCTGTCCCTGAACTTCTGGGAAGCTTGGTGGCCAGTCGCTCTGGATGAACACTGCCTGTGGGCTGGGCAGTGCCCTTGGCATCTTGGAGGAGAAGACAGATCCAGAGACAAGGACCGGCCTCAGGAAGGTTCTGGTCCACGCAGGCACAGACCCTGCTTATTCAGTGCGGTGCTCTCACCCTCAGAGGCGTTGCTGCCACTGGTAATTCCAAGATGCCACTCTCGTTCCCTACACTATGGCCTCTGTCTGCAGTGGCCCCGCCACCTTGGTCCACCTGCTCAAAGCTCAAATCACCTTTAAACATCCTCTGTCATTGCTTCCGGGAAACCTCGTACTTAGACCCAGGTAGAGCTGATGCTGTAGGGGTAGAGGGTAGGGGTAGAGCTCTGCCCCGCCCCCAAACCCCCTGTACCTCTACCCTATAGGGCACTTTCTCCATTTGCCCATGGGCTACAGTTTATCTTACAAGGACTTAAAAATATATAAAGACTTTCAAAGCGACTGGCCTAGACTCTTAAAATGTCAATGGCATGAAAAGCAAAATGGCTGAGAAATGGTCCCAGGTTAAAAAGAGATGAAAGAGCCTTGCACACGAATGCAATGATGAGTGATCCCGGGTTGGAGCCTGGAAAACAGAAACAGCTGCCAGAGACATTTTGGGGACAAGTGGGGGAATCTGAATACAGAAGATATTAGATAATACTATTATGTCAATGGTGAATTTCCTGAAGGTGAAATACCTTGTATCTCAGATGATTTGTACTGAGGTTAATATAGGACAATGTCCCTGTTCTCAGACTATACAGGCTGAAGGATTTAGGGACGAAATCCACAATGTCTGCAACTATCTCTCAAAGAATCCAGAAGAGAGATAATAAATACATAGACTGATAAATAGATGCGTTAGGTACACATGTGGCCAAGTATTAACAATTGGTGGTTCTGGGATTATGGGTGGTTGTTGACCTATGCTTGCATCTTTTCTGTACCGGCCACATGCTGGGCACTCTGCCTGGCTCGGCACGTGGATTGCCTCATGTAATCCTCAGAGCAGCCTCGGGATGGGGGAACTCTATCATACCCATTTTCCAGTTGAGAAAACAGAGGCAGAGCCAGATTCCAGCCCCAGCCAAAACCCACATGATGTCACTGCTCCACTGCCACCCTTCTTGTGAAATTACGAAGGATAACTCAACAGTCTTGCCCACTTCCAGTTTGAGTCCGAGTGACTTCACCTCTTTACTGTGGTGTAGAGGTTAAGAGCGCTGGATCTAGAGCCAGCCTGGGCTTGTATCCTGGCTTACCTACTTAGTGGCTGTGTGTTTCTGGGCAAGTCACTTAACCTCTCTGGGCTTCCAGTTTCCAGCCCATCCCCCCCCTTTTTGCGGGGGTTGGTAAGAGAGGAGGATCATTGTAACTGCTTCAGGGGATTGTTCTAAAAATTAAAGGCACTATTATATGGAAAAGCTTAAAAGAGGGTTGGCCCGAAGTAAGAGATCACTAAATACTGTTGTTGCTGTTATTCTTGTAATCCCAGCACCCCTGCCTCAGCCACTGATGGATGAACCTGGAGGGTCTTTCCCTTCTGCACCCAGGGCTGGCTTTCTAGAGCTGGCCTCTGGGCAGGTGGCCCCTAGTGGGTACTGCAGAGATCTTGGGGTGGGGGGTATGGTAAGAGGCCTCCCTATCCCACCTCTTCCCAACAGAACTGCCCTCCTGCCTTCGCCAGGCAACGAGTTACTCAGGTGCGCTGTAAAGACCTCCAGGAAAACACACGTTTAGTCAGAGCCCATAAGCCCACGAGCTCACCAGAGCCTCCGAAGTCCATCCCAGAGGGCTGGAAACAGCCTCCTGTGTTTTGTCTGTTTTGTGTTGCTTTCAACCCTTGACGTTATGGGGGTGACTCTTCAGGGTGATCAAGAAAGAACCCAGGTAGGGAGTGTTTATCAGTTCACTCGGCCTTTTGGTTTTGTGAACCAGATGTTCGCACACTTGAAAAGTCATCCTGAGAGCAGACTGTGGTGGCCAGCGGGTGCGGGAGTGGAGGGAGCTGTATCTCAGTCCTGAGCAGCTGGGGCGGATCCTCAGTCATCCTGGTCTACATCCACTGCCCCCTTCCAAGGGGGTGGAAAGGGAAGGACTGTTGCCATAGTGACCGCAGAACCCAGGCTGCCTCGGTGGAACCCTGTGCTCAGAGCATCCAGCTCTGGGAGCACACAGATGTTTGCTGGGCCTCCTCTGCCTCTGACATGTGCTCAGTGCTGGAGGTGATGGGACAGGCGGGTTGATGGCTGTCAAGTGTTGCTGATGACCCTTGTCACGATGTGAAATTGTCTTCCTTGTTTACTTAGTTGTTGTCTGTCTCTTCCGCCGGAACAGAATGCAGGGACTCTGCTGTCTGGTCCCACCATCCCACCTGGGTCCTCAGGATTTAGTGTTGTGTCTTCAGGCCATAGGCTGTCAGGACATAGCGGTGCCTGCTGGTGGACCCGTGAGTGAATGAATGAGTGAATACATGAATCTCACAGGCTAAAGGCAGAGACAGAGATGTGAACAGATAGACAGTACAGGTGAACAGGAAAAGAATATGCGTATAAATCTGTGGCTAATCTAAACATGACAGATGTTGACAGTTGGAACAAGGTGGTAGGTAGAGTCAGATTCATCTTGTGTGTTTGAAATTTAATTATTTATTTATTGGCCATGCTACGCAGCTTGTGAGATCTTAGTTCCCCGACCAGGGATTGAACCCGGGCCCCAGCAATGAGAGCGCTGAGTCCTAACCACTGGACCGCCAGGGAATTCCCCTAAAATATTTAAAAAATAATAATAAAAGGAAAGATTGCTGGAGAAATACAGATGAGTGGCATCTAACCCTGAACTGAGAAGCAGGAAGGCTTCTTGGAGTAGGTGGCCGGAGGTGGCCACTCTGAAAAGGTACACAAGAGGTAAGGGAATATGCACAGGACGAGGGGCAGAAAGGACACTTCAACAGACAGGATCATGTGAGTGAAAACCCGGAGGCAGCGAAGAGCAGAGTATGTACAGGTCAGCGTCCAGAGGGCAGGACATACAGGTTGGGGGCAGGGGGTACCCAGCCAAGCAGCTGGGCTTTATCCTGGGGGTAGCAAGGAGCCAAGGAATGTTGGGGCATTTCACATTTTTTAAATGTGAAAAAATAAGATGGTTTCAATAGGAAGCCCTCAACTCATTCCTGAAAGCCTTATCTTTTTGCCTGGAGGATGGCTGGGGGTTTTGTACATGTCTCAAGGAGTATCATTTTAGAGATTTTCTTTTTTTAATTAGCAAGTTTGTTTTCCTAAAACTATCAAAAAGCCATAAAATGGAGGCATTTTTCTCAACAGGAGGGAAGGCAGAGAACGCTGTTGATGAGAGAAACCCGGGGAGGTTTGGGCACCTGGGTGGGTTTCCCCTCCAGGGAGGATGCCAACCAGGAAATATTCCATGCCAGTTTTATTTACTCTGCGTATCTGGCTCTGTGTGGACAAAACACCGTGGAAGTGATGGATGTTTTGCGCTAGATCAATGCTCCAGCCTCACGTGTTGATAATCACCGGCAGCTGTGATCAGCCTTCTTCCCCAGATTCATGTCCCAGCTCTTTCTTTGGTGCTATATGTTGTCCTCCGGGGCCCACTCCTTTCAATAAACAAGCTAAACAAGGCATTGTGAGCTGTAGGGTTAAGGGCTCCAGCCGTCTGCCCTCTGTGGTCCCGTGGGAAGACTCCCTAAACAGACAGATTACGTTTGATGTCTCAGATGCTGCTAGATCTTTGTGGGGGGGGGGCGGGTAAGGCTGGCATGAGGATCTTGGAAATCAACACACAGTGCCATCCAGAAGGCCTGACTGTTTGGCCAGGATCATATGACTGATGGCCGTTGTGCCACATCAACAGCAAGGGGTGAGCCTGCTTGATTGGCTCAGAAGGCGGCGAATCGGCTGCTTTTTCATGACTCTATCTTTGGACCTCCCCTCCCCTTCGCTGTCTCTCCTGCACCAAAATGTTTAAAGCGTTGGCTAGAAGAATTAGGACGCAGGAAAAGGTAGGCAAACCCTTGGGTCACATATTGATGTTTAAAACATGCAGTTAGCATTCTCTGTTACCTGGAGCTGTCCTAAGTGCCATGGAGTCATAAAGATGCTGCTTCTTCCACACCAAGGACCTTACATGCCATAGGGTGGGATGGGGCGCCTCGTGGAATTTGGGCCTCTGCACCCTGGAAGGGACTGTGGGACAAGCTTTGGGGTTTAGGGAAAGTGCCACGTGTGGGCTGAGGTTGGAAACGAGTGTGTGGCTAAAAGATGAAGGTCTTGGGACTTCCCTGGCGGTCCAGTGGTTAAGACTTCATGCTTCCAGTGTAGGGGGCGTGTGTTTGATCCCTGGTCAGGGAACTAAGATCTCACATGCTGCAAGGTGCGGCAAAAAAAGAAAAAGAAAAGATGACGGTCTTCAGGAAGGCTGCAAGCAGTGGAAACTGTTGAAGTTTTTTGTCCCTGTAAAGGAGGTGTATGTATGTTGGTCTCTGTTGATTGATGAGCTCTCTGGGTAAGGATCACAACCACCAAACTGGTAATATACCCAGATCTTAGTCTTCAAGCACAGAGGGCCGTGGTTCTAACACAGCTCCACTATCTCCAGCTTTGTGTCCTTGCGCAAGTGGCAAAACATCTCTGAGCCTATTCCCTCACCTGAAAAATGGGAGAGTAGTAGTTGCCTTCCAGGAGTAGATGAGATAGTGTGGGTAACGCTTGGCACAGGAGGGATTCGTTCATTGAATTGTAGCGGACCCTGCATCACGCATCAGTGAAAGATCCTTTGAATTTCTGAAAAGTTAAAATATTTCCAAGGGATCGTAGGAATACTGTCGGGCACACACTGTAACTCCAGTCACCAAAAAAGTGCTTCCAAGTCGCCTGTGGTGCAGACCTGGAAGGAAATAAATGGCTCATTTGTTATACGCTGTGGTATTTGCATACTTAGCAGTTCCTGGAGTCCTTAAAATGATTTGGTTTCTCTAAACAGGAAGCACGTCTCCTCTCATCACACTGACCTTATCTGTTGCTTGTTGGCCCCCCGCTTGGGAACACTGGATCCTGAGGACAGAGCAGGGCATGTGCTCGCCCTGCAGCACGTGCTGGCTCAGTGCAGGCGCCCCGTAAACATTTGTGAAGTTGAGCAGACTCGCGTACGTTGGCCTGGGTCAGCTTCTTCAGTGCTGGCACAGCATCCTTCCCAGCCCAGATTCTGCTTTCTCACTCCTGCTCCCTTGTGGGGTTGGAAATCCAAAACTAGCCCAGCCATTCCAGGATGCGTCTTTACACCTGTTTCCTGCCCCCAGAATAAAGCCTGTGTCTCTCCCATTCAGAGGACTTGGACTTGAAGCCTTGTCTGTTCTTTCCTCCCTTCACTCTGTTCTAGTGATGCCCTGTTCATGCTGCCTGCATGCATGATTTAAGTTCACCTTATGCTTCCTGATGGAGCCTGGCGGGCTGGGGCAGGCAGGTGAACTGGGAGACAGGAGCCTGAGGATGGGAGATGTTGGGGCAGACCAGCTTCTGTCTCGTGGAAGCTGGATGTTCAGGCTCAAGCAGAGCTAGAGATTTGCACGTGCAAATGGTCCCTCCCAGCACTTGAGGCTGTAGAAGAAATACCTTCCCTGCAGAGGAGGGGTCTTTGGAAACTGAGAACATGGCCTGCGGGGAGCCTTCTCTTCTACATCTTGTGTGTCGGCTTCAGTTGGCCGGAACCAAATTCTGTGCCTCGTGACCACATGGGTAGGTTTTATTCTTCCCACTTTACAGATGAGAAAACTGAGGCCCTGGCGAGCTGAGCAATGGTTTTCTTTTAATTAATTAATTAATTAATTTTTAGCTGTGTTGGGCCTTCGTTGCTGCATGTGGGCTTTCTCTAGTTGCAGTGAGCGGGGGCTACTCTTCGTTGCAGTGTGCAGGCTTCTCATTGCAGTGGCTTCTTTTGTCACGGAACACAGGCTCCAGGTGCGTGGGCTTCAGTAGTTGCAGCACGCGGGCTCAGTAGTTGTGGCTCCTGGGCTCTAGAGCGCAGGCTCAGTAGTTGTGGTGCACAGGCTTAGTTGCTCTGCGGCGTGTGGGATCTTCCTGGACCAGGACTTGAACCCATGTCCCCTGCATTGGCAGGCAGATTCTTAACCACTGTGCCACCAGGGAAGTCCTGAGCGACTTTTTTTTTGGCCATGCCACACGGCTTGTGGGATCTTAGTTCCCCGACCAGGAATTGAACCCCAGGCACTCACCTGGGCCCTCGGCAGTGAGAGCGCAGAGTCCTAACCACTAGACTGCCAGGGAATTCCCTAGTTGAGCAACTTGCCCAGAGTCATCAAGCTAATAGACAGCACATTTGGGCCCAATTTCTGGCTCACGTTACTTTCTCAAATGAACCCTTAGTCTGTCTTAGGAGTCAACACTTGCCTGTTTCTAAGAACAATATTCCTCTCTCCTGATACAAGCCACTGATGATAGTATCATGCTCCACGAGGCAGGTTCTTAAAGGAAATCATGAGTGCAGGGTGGGAGGGCTGGGGTCTATTTTGCAGAGAAAACCAGGGAGGAGGAGTCACAGGAGTCGGGGCCGGAGGAGGGAAGCCAGGTCTGAGATGAAACCTTCTGTCCCAAGGCCACCGTCACAGGCCCATGAATGGGGCCCTGTTAGCCATCTGTAAAGGCCCGGCCTCTGGCTTTATTGGTTGCCATGACGACCCCTGGCCTTGACAATGGAGGCCCACTTAGCTGAACGTGTCATTGTGTCCCCATTGAGTCTGCAGAAAAGCCGACGGCTAGGGCTGCAGATGGGAAAGGAATGTCCCCAGCCTCTGCCAGCCCCTTTGTCTCTGTCCCTAGAGCAGATAGAAGAATGAGAAAGAGCATCTTCAGGGCCTCAGAGAGGTCTGGGGCTTCTATCTCTAGCTAATGACACGTGCAAAGATTTGGTGTTCATAGGGCCTGAGAGGCAGCATGGTGGAGAGATGAGTCCATCTTCGTAGGATGGTTCTGGAGTGTTTATTATTTATTCAGTGATTGTTCTCAGCCGGGCACTGGGGCTGGGGATACAGCAGGGACCCGAGTCCCAGGTCTCAGTTCACCCTCTGCTAGCGCATGAGTTAGGTGCGATTGGTATTGTCCCCATTTTACAGAGGAGGAAACTGAAGCACAGAGAGGTTACTTAAGGTGCCCAAGGTCACACAGAAGGCAAAAGAGGCTGGTTTCACATCAAACACCCTGCATACCACCTCCCCAAAGTGCCACCTTGATCTTCTTCTTTCTCTTCTTTTTCATCTTTGGGATGTTTAACTTTCAAAGTCGGAAACCATTTCCAAGGATTTGGGGGCCATGCAGACCTGGGTCAAGTGCAGGGTCCACCGTTTACCCCTTAGGAATGTGGTTCCAACCCTGCCTCGGGAGCTTCACCAATGCCCAGGTCAGATCCGTGGGTGTGCCCAGGGCGGGGGTGGGGGGTGGGCGTCGTAGGTGGAGAGCTCCCCTGATTCTCACGAGCAGCATGGGGAAGAATCACTGGCTTCTGAGACCCCAAAATCACTGGCTTTTGAGCTTGGGAAGCCATTCACCTCTGAGCCTGTCACCTGAGGTGGATACGAAAAGTAGTATAGAAGATACAGGGCACACAGTAGGTGAGCCTTAAACAGCAAGGGAGGGGATATGGTGATATATGTATACATATAGCTGATTCAGTTTGTTATACAGCAGAAACTAACACAACATTGTAAAGCAATTATACTCCAATAAAGATGTTAAAAAAAAAATCCAGCAACCAGTACTTTTGACTTTTTATTCTCCCACCAAAGCAAATTGGGAAGGTTCCCCGCCCCCCCCCCCCCCCCCCCGCCCCGTTCACCTGAATTCCTCTCCCCCTATTGATTTAAACACATTGCTTTCTCCCAGCCCTGCCCACCCTTCAGTTGCACCAGGCAGATAAGAGGGAGCAGAGAGAACTAATTAGCATTTTAATTAGAGGAAAAGGGATAGGGAGCAGTGGGTGGAAACCCAAGGGTTTCAACTTGTTTTGACTGAAACGCACAGTAAGAAACAGCATTTATTGTAGGGGCTCTGGGTGTCTGAAACAAAGATCGCCCCCATCTGCCGCGTACTCTGATGGTTCCTATTCTGTCTAATTTATTGATTGATTGAAATTTCTCTTTAGGTTCTGTCAAGGAGAAAAGTCCCTGTCCTCCTTTAACACCTGTCTAAGAGCTGGTGGTCTCCATGCCAGCAAAAATAGGGGGCCTGGCCGAGGCTGGAAACCTTGGGTAGTCAACTGCATCCAGCTTTTAATTTAACAACCTGTCTTGATTTTCTTACATTCTTTCCCCCATCACCTTTATTTGCCCCAGATGAAACTTTGAGGAAAAGGGGCTGGGGAGTGATTAGTAAGGGTTGTAGGAAAATAGCTTTATAAAGTTTAGAAAGCAAGTTGATTTCTGGGCTTCCCTGACAGTCCAGTGGTTAAGACCCGGAGCTTCCAAAGCATGGGGCGCGGGTTTGATCCCTGGTCGGGGAACTAAGATCCCAGGTGACTCTCGGCACAAACAAAAAGTTAAAAAAAAAAGATATAAAGCAAGTTGATTTCAAGAAGTACGTTAAGTAAATACATGTTGTACGAGATTAAGAATGTGAGGGAGAAGTAGTATGCTGGGAAGAGGTTTGGAAAACACAGAGGGAGACGGGATTTTAGGGACCAGGGGTGCCTGCAACCAGCTTGTTTCCATTCAGAGTCTGGGATTTCTCCAGCCCCGCCTTGGCCACAAGCCTCAGGGTGTGCCAGTGCTCAGAAAGTTCGCCCTCAGGCCCGGGATCCTTCAGGTCACCTCCTCCTTTTTCCAGATGTGCCACAGATGGCAGAGGGCATAGCGGGAGGAACAGGGTGATGCTGGGACCCCTTCTGGGGTAAGAGTGGAGGTGGGGAGTAGTGCTGCCAGGTATTCTGAGCAAACTGCTCGCCACATGCTTCTCGGGGTCAGAAGGGGCCTTAGAAACCATATGATCCAACACCTACATTTTACACACGAGGAAACCGAGGCCAGGAGAGTGATGTGTCTTCTGTGCCCGAGCCAAACAAGGGCTGTGGTGGACAGTCAGTGACACAGTGACTTTAGATTTGAGGGGAGGGGAATGTTATCGTTAAATTGTTTTTTTAACACAAATTTCAGACCTGCTCGCTAATTTTAAATATGATCTACCTTAAAAGGTATGTGGGAATGTCTGCCTTTCACAGCTCGAATGCGATGAGTCCGGGAGCTGTGCTGAGCTCCGGGTACCTGGTGAACAGGAAAAACTCCATCCCCACTCTCTCGGGGTTTGCATTTTTCTAAGTGTGATTGGAGGGTTTTAGGCAGGAGAGTGATGTGAGATGAATTGTCCTTTAAAAAGGTCAGAAACCAATTAGAAAACAGAAGGAGAGGAAGAGAGAAAGCCAGGAACCCCCTGAGGGCATCATTGCCCTGCCAGGTGAGAGACGGGCATGACTGGCCCCCAGCAAGACCCCTGGGCACCCAGCTGTCTGCTGTCACTGTTGCTGCTTTGGGGTCTCCGCCCGGGAAAGGGAGCCCCTCCTGTGACTGACTTGCATCTGAGGGGCCCCAGAGTGAGTCTGCAGGGAGAGTCTGCCTGTAGGCTGTCCTCTTTCCTCAGTGACCCCAGAAACCTCCAGGGATCTCAGACCACAGAGCTCTAGAATCAACGACTGCACTATTACAGTGCACGTGACAGACATCACTAATCTATCACAGCTCTTTTAAAGCTGGGTCTTGCTCTGCATTTCATCAGAGTGCCTATGCACGGTGCCTGGCGTATCACAGGGGCACAGGGACACCTGCTAAGTGAATGAATGAAGCAGATGGGCCAAATGACAACTTGGGATCACACAGCCTGTAGCGGCAGGAATTCAAACGCAGGCCTCTATGATCAGGATGTGTCATTCCCCTCTATGCCCTTTTCTGGTCCTCTCTCTCCCCTCTGTGAAAGAGGAGGGATCACTCAACAATTCTCTTTCTTATTGAGGTCAAATTCACATAACAAAATTAACTATCAACCATCTTCAGTGAACAATTCTGTGCCTTTTAATACATTCACAATGTCGTACAACCATCACCCCTATCTAGTTCCAAAATTTTTCATCACCCAAAATAGAAACCCCGGGGCCATTCATAGTCACTCCCACTATCCTCTCTTCCCAGCCCCTGGCAACCACTGATCTAAGTTCTATCTCTTTAGATTTACCTATTCTTGAAGTTTTATATATAAACAGAATCGTACAATATGTGACCTTTGACGTCTGGATTCTTGCATTTACCATAATGTCTTTGAGGTTCATCCATGTTGTATCGGTGCTTCTTTCCTTTTCATGGCGAATAATACTCCCTGGTATAGACAGACCGCATGGTGTTCATCTGCTCGTCCATTGATGGACAGTGGGTTGTTTCCAGCTTCTGATGATTGTGAATGGTGCTGCTGTGAACATGCATGTTTATGTATTTATTCCTATTTTCAGTTCTTTTGGGAGTGGAATTGCTGGGCCATATAGTCATCCTACGTTTAACATTTTGAGGAAGGCATAATTCTTAAACCACCATCTCTAAGGCTGAGGGTTTAGGAGCTGGTCCCTGGCTGCTTCCTCACCATCATCTCCCACCCTGGTTGGTGCCCTCCACTCAGCTCACCCCAGCAAGCCCCCCTCCCCAGCTCAACGATGACCCCAGCATCTCATTGACATGCTGAGTACTCATTCCCTCCCTGTCCTCTGGGACTTGACTGAACAGGATCCTTCCGGATAAGACGAGCAGCTGGCACCCTCCCTCCTTGAGAGGGTCTCCAGAGGGTTCCATCTGGCGATCAGCTGTTTCTGCCCCTCATCTTCCCTTCCACCACTCTGTGATTTCTTGCTTGAATCCTTGGCCATTCCATGTCCTTTCATGCCTCCGAGCATTAGCTCAGGCCTTACCTCCCCTTTCTTCTGTGACTTCTGAAATCTTGCAGTCTTTCAAGGGGCAGCACTCCCCCCAACCCAGAATTAATTTCTCTGTTCCCATGGTACCTTGCTTATACCAGCAAAAGGCAGGGTTCCATTCTGTCTTATACAGAATTAGTTGTTGACAGTGAACTGGAAATTTTTTCACCTGCATATCCTGCCAGGTTATTTTAAGAATTTATCAACATGATGCGTAAAGCAGCTAGTACATTAAATTCTCCCATTTTTTCCCCCTTCATTCCTCTGACACTAAATTATGAGCTTCAGAAAGAGAGGAGCATTTTATCCATCTTCGTTTTCTCCTATGCCTAAATAATGCAGTGCCTTGCCTGAAACAGGTGCCTAATTAATTTTGTTGATTGAATTAGTGGGCCAGGGACAGTGGATGAATGACATTAATTCTTCTGATTGTTGGAAATATATTGTGCTAAGAACTAACGTCTGATAGAGATCAGGTTTCGTTATAAGGTCAGTTTCAACTGCGGGCCACTGAAATACCACTGAGATATATTTCCCAGTGTGACATTTTGTAATTGAAAGTGTATAGATGTGACTTTCACTTTTGCAGAGCATTCAAATGTTAATATGCTAGCTCTCCGAGATTCTCGCATTTTCAAAAACACATCTAGCATTTTCAAAAACACGTCTACTGGAAATTGAACTGTGTGGAGTCTTAAGTGCTCCCGTTTGAGACCAATGCTCTTAAATGAGGGACAGCAACTACTCTTTCTACCTAGTTACCAGGCTGCTAAAAATTAACAGGCTTGCATTGAGTTGGCTGTTCTGGAATAGATCAAATATCCATTGAATTATCAAGGAAAGAGTCTGGTTTCTCAGTTAATTTAAGGTCGCACCTTCCAAGCCCATGCTTTTCTCAATAATATTTTCTCGGGTGAAAAGCCATAAAATTTCCCCTCTGAACTAGATCATTTGTATTCATCAAGCCCCATTGCTTCTACAGTAGGTGTTTTGTTATTCACTGACTTAATCGATGTTGTAATGAAGGGTTTGGGGTCAGGCAGTCCGAAGCAATCCTATGACCAAATCCAAATACCATAACTCCTCCGAGCTTCCATCTCGTCGTCTCTGAAACGGAGAGATACACTACTGCTGGTTGAGCAGATTGAGGGGAATAAAGCACCCTTCAGAACAGTCACTTCCACCCTGGAGGAATCCCGATCCCCCACTGGGCAGAGAAGGTTTGCCGCCCAGAAGACTTCATCCTTAGCCACCCTGCAGGGCCTTGCTCCACCTGCAGTGCAGAGTAGAAGCAGCATTATTATGGTTTTGTTTATCATTTTCTTTTTCTTTTATTGGCTGTGCCGTGTGGCATGTGAGATCTTAGTTCCCTGACCAGGGATCGAACCTGCCCCCCCTGCAGTGGAAGCACGGAGTCTAAATCACTGGACCACCGGGGAAGTCCCAGAAGAGGCATTATTATTCCCAGTGCACTCCCAAAATTTGGGGCTCTGACCCTCTAACCATGCTGTTAGCTAGGATTCTGTTTGCAAGCAACAGAAATCCATTCAAAGTAATGCAAGCAAGCCCCGAAAAGTGGGGGAAGGGGGAGGCTTTCTGAACTTTCTTACCAAGGCACTATTAGGATGGGAACACTTTTCCCTCACTCCTGATGTTTCCTCCCATGTGGAGGGACATCTTTGAGCATAACGCTCCTGGCTCTCCCCTGCCCCCACCCACTCACCCCCCGGGAAGGTAACTCAGGTCCCCCAACAGGTTCAGAAGTGGGTGCTGCACTCATGGCCGAGCTGAGCTGCAGGCTTGAGATGGAACCAGGGAGTCCCCCACATGCCGGACCCACTTTCTCTCTCCTGTGGCTGCTTCTCTCTAGTGCACAAGCCACATTCTTCTCCATGAAAAGACCCTGTTGGGGGACTTCCCTGGTGGTCCAGTGGTTAAGACTCTGCTCCCAATGCATGGGGCCTGGGTTCGATCCCTGGTCAGGGAAGTAGATCCCGCACGCCGCAACGAAGATCCCGCAGGCCGCAACTAAGACCCAGCGCAGCCAAATTATTAATTAATTAAACAAAAGACCCTGTTTGAACGCCAGCTCCTCTTACAAGGTAGATAGTGGCTGACCCAACAGCTCCCAGGACTCTGGCCCAGCCGGGACCAGTCAGGTATGACCAGTGGGGCTGGGTCACACAGAACAGACCTGGCTGCCATGTCTACACCCCTGTAGATGGAGGGAGAAGTTTCTGAGAATGGTGAATGGTGACATTTGCTGACCCTGGACTCAGACAGCTGAGTTCTGTTTTCAGATCCACCATTAACATCTATGTACCTCAGTTTCCTCATCTGTAAAAAGGGTGTGATATAGCATTGTTGTGGGTGTTAATAATAATAATAAATGTTAATAATACTGTATGTAAAGTGCTTAGCACAGTGGGCAGCATGTAGAAAGGACTCGGGAAACAGTAATAATGAGAAGCGAATGCTTCCGTCGTTGTTCTGAGAAACAATACAGGTCTATACCCAGTATTGTAGGTACGCAAGGAAAATACATGTACCAAGTAACAAAGCATGTATTTAGTGAGAAGACCCACAAACGAAAAGATGCACAGGAGTACGTTTGAATGGTGGCCTGGGGAGAGGGGGATGGAGCGGGGAGAGGTGATAAGAAGAAGCAGATAAACAATGCGGGAGGGAGGCTTTGCTCCAGGCCCACAGTGCAAAGGCAACTAACAGAGCTAGGTGCCGGGATTTGGGATCAGGGCTTAGGAGCAATCTGGAGAGAATCAACCAACACACCTGTAAAGTCGGAGCTGGGAACCCTGACTCCCTGGGGCTGCGTAGAGTAACTATCCACTGGGCTCTGGGCCTGTTCCAGTTTCAAAACTGAAAATCCCACATTCCAGGGACCCCTCTCAGTCCAGAACAAACTCGGGAGAAGTACAACCCCCAAAATGGGCCACCGGATACGCCTCTGGATCTGCGGGATTCCCAACCACCGATATTCTGTATGTGAACAGGGCAGAGGGAGCTCCCCACTTCCCACATTGAGCAGTCATCATGACGTCTGCTGTGAAGTTTCGTCCGTCTGGGTCTTTCCATCGTGTAGAACACAGGCCTGCCTTGCTTATCCCAGGTGGACGATGCCCTGAGCTTGCCAGCTCACCTACAGAGAGCTCTCAAGCCAACTCTGTCCCCTCTCTTTGTTTTTCCATCTAGAAAATGGGCATAATAATCCTACCTGGCTACAAGGTCAAATGAAAACATGGGAACAGGCTTTGATTTAAAGTGTATATTCTGGGGAATTCCCTGGAGGTCCAGTGGTTAGGTCTCGAAGCTTTCACTGCTGTGGCCTGGGTTCAATCCCTGGTCCAGGAACTAAGATCCTGCAAGTCAGGCGGTCAAAAAGGTTTTTTTTTAAAGTTTATATTCTGGGCTTCCCTGGTGGCGCAGTGGTTGAGAATCCACTTGCCAATGCAGGGGACACGGGTTCAATCCCTGGTCCGGGAAGATCCCACATGCCGTGGAGCAACTAAGCCCATGCGCCACAACTACTGAGCCTGCAGTCTACAGCCTGTGAGCCACAACTACTTAGCCCGCGTGCCACAACTACTGAAGCCCGCATGACTAGAGCCCGTGCTCCGCAACAAGAGAAAACACCGCAATGAGAAGCCCGTGCACCAAAACAAAGAGTAGCCCCTGCTCACCGCAACTAGAGAAAGGCCACACGCAGCAATGACCCAACGCAGCCAAAAATAAATAAAATAAATTTATTTTTTAAAAAAGTTTAGGGCTTCCCTGGTGGCGCAGTGGTTGAGAGTCCGCCTGCCGATGCAGGGGACACGGGTTCGTGTCCCGGTCCAGGAAAATCACACATGCCGCGGAGTGGCTGGGCCCGTGAGCCGTGGCCACTGAGCCTGTGCATCCGGAGAGGCCGCAACAGTGAGAGGCCCACGTACCACCAAAACAAAAACAAAAAAAAAGTTTATATTCTGTATAAAAGCAAAGGATTTCATATTAGAAGAACCTTCTCCACTGTGTGGGGAAATTGTGGGGAGTAGGATACTTGGCCAGCAAGGGTGTGGTCTTGGTTGGCGTGACTCTGTGCTTCTGTTTTCTTTCAGGGCAGGAGCGTGTGACGGGGGTCTCTGTTGCCGGTGGAGGTGACCATGGCCTCCATGTTGCTCACCCGGCGGCTGGCCTGCAGCTTCCAGCACAACTACCGCCTGCTGGTGCCCGGTAAGCCCTAGGGAGTTCTCGGCAAGAACTGGCCCTAATGGAAGACACAATCCAGACTAGGAATTCGGGGTCTGAAAAAGTCCTTGGGGTTAAAGGGATCCACTGTCCCACCCACCCCCATAAAACTGTCCCCATCGCCACACCTCCCATCTCCACCATGTGTTCCTGTCCCCGGGTGGACAGCTCTGCAGTGGTCAGGGAGCTGATCCATCCTGGAGCCACTCTGCTGGCACGGAGGTGGTGGTCCCAGCAGCCAGAAGGCCCAGCTGGCTGCATAGGGATTGCTGGAGAAAACATAGCTGGGTTTACTGCGGAGAAACAAGAAAACTACAGAAGTCCTTGCAATTCACCTGAAAGCTTCAAGGGCACTGGGTGGGAGGCCCCATCCCAGGAATGTCCACCCCACCCTCTCCCTCACCTCCACTCACCCTGCACCTAACCGGCCAACAGCACTGGCTCATTCTGCCGCCGTGGTCTCTCTCAGATGCTTCTACTTCTCTCTGTCTCGCTGAGTTCAGTGTAGCCCAGTGAGCACCCTGCCCGCGTGATCTCAGGAGACCTCCCTCCCTATAGTCTAATGAGGAAGGAAAGGGTGAATCCCATTTTACAGATGAGAAAACTGAGGCTCAAGAAGCAAAGTCACACAGCCCCTTGAATGCAAGTCAGTCCGGCTCCAGACACTGGGTTATCATCACCACTCCCCCACGTGCCTCCCAGCAGCTCTGGGAGAGGGAGGCTTGCAGTAGCCTCCTTTGGACGCCAGCCCCTCCAGGCTGTCCCCAGTTTTCAGAGCGCCGTGCTTGCTGTCACAATGTCCCCTTCTTATTGTCAGTCCTGTCTGCCTTCTGAAGACAAATTGTTTGCCGAGGCCTTGATTTGCATGTTGAATGTTGCAGGTGTTTATATCCTGAGTGCGATAAAAAGCAGGAATGTTCTCTCCTCTCCCACAGGTTTTATTTTTAAATAAACATTTTCTTTTGGAATATTTTAGGTATGCAGAGAAATTGCAGAGGCAGTACAAAGAGATCCCATATGCTCCTCACCTAGTTTTCCCCAGTGTTAGCATCTTACATCACCAGGATGCGTTTGTCACAACTGAGGAACTGACCTTGGTACGTTGCTCTGAACCAAACTGAGACTCAGAGAGGTTATGTAAGTTTCCCAGAGTCTCAGAGCCTGCCAGTGACTGAGCCAGGCTTTGAGCCGAGCCAGGTTGCCCCAGGACCCACACCCTTAACTACATATTAATTATCTATTGTGATATAACAAATACCTGCAAACTTAAGAGGTTAAAATAATGCACGTTTATTATCTCACAGTTTTTGTGGATTATGAATCCAAGGCTTGGTGGATGCTCTGGGTCCAGGTCTCTCATGAGGCACAGCTGAGCTGGTACCAGGGCTGTGGTCCTGTGTGAAGGTTCATCGGGGGAGCCGGGGATCCACCCTCAAGCTCAGTCACGTGGCTGTGGCTGGCTTCAGTGCTACGTGGATGTCTTCATGCAGCAGCTCACAACACGGCAGCTGCTTCCTCAGGGTGAGGGAGAGAAGTGGGTGCCCAAGTGGGGAGCCACAGGCTGCTACCACGCTCACTGTGTTCAGATGCTTCCGTGCAGTGCCTCCACCCACTGGATCACTGCAAAGCCATTAAACATGCTGATAGTTCATGGCCTGAGGCAGTGTTCCCAATGGCATCATGCAAAGCGTTTGTAATCTTATATCAGCAGGTAGAGCACAGAGACCCGGAGACCAGACAGCAAAATGGTTCTCTCAGGGTGGTGAAATTAGACGTGTTTGTTTTTTCATTGTTGCTTACTGATATTTTCCTAGTTAAGAGTAAGTGGGGTGGACAGTGGAGGGGAGGGATAAGGTATGTTGTTTTGTTTTTAAACAAAAGCAGAGCAAACAACTCCAGTGGAACGTGACCTTGATTTTGGCCAGGCTCACATACAGAACCCTCGCTATTTGGGAAAATGACATTCATTTATTACTCTCAGCAGAAGACTAAGAGGACGTTAAAAACATTGGATGGCTGCTTTTACAGTTTAGAGTTAAAAAATGACTGTGTGGATTGGCATGGCCACAGAGGGCTGGGCTGGATGTACCCGCTGTGCCTGGTCTTGTGCGTCAGGGCACACCCCTGGCTTCTGGGCGTAGTGCTGCTTTATTCATGAATGAAAAAGCTGGATCATTCAATATTAATGCAAACATTTTTTGGCTTCCTTGTACTTTTGATAGTAATTTGCCTCTGGGGGAAGTGAGTCGTTTTGCTGCAAACGTTTCATTTGAAAGACCCACACTAGATGAAATGGAAGACACATCAGTTACAGTCACAGTATCTGGGAAAGGAGAGGTCCAGCGGACAGATTTCCAGCTTAGCCACTCAACAGACGTGTGACTTTGGGCAAATTAATTGACGTTTCTGAGCTTTAGTGTCTTCTTTAACATGAGAATCATAATAACGTTTACCACCTAGGGGGTTGTGAGCGTTACTTGCAGTAATCCATGTAAATTGCTCAGAATAATGCCTGGTATGTTCACCATTAGTGCTCAATAAATGGACATCTACTCATGCAACTTGGTATAAGCGATCCCAGAAAAGGCTTCCTTGACAATTTAAATCTTGTTCTTTTTTTTTTTGTGGTTTATGGCATTATATATCATCAAGAGAAAATTTATCATATTGGTATTTGGTTACTTTCCTCTACAAAAAATCAAAATTGAGATATAGTGGGAAAAGCACAAGTATTCTGGATTTAGGTTCTGGCCTTGCAACTCACTAGCTGTGTGACCTCAGGAAAGTTGCTTAACCTCTCTGATCCTCATCTGTAAAATGGGGACAACATCATCTCACAAAAAGTTTGTGGATTAATTAAAACAAGAGGTGAGCGTTTGCCTAGGTAGGGCCTGTCTAGCACAAAGTAGGGACTGAAACTGTGTTAGCTTCCCCATCTTCCTTTTTCCGATAGCACAGTTGCCAAAAAACTCACCAGACTCTGATTTTCAGGATTTCTGCCCAGAGGTTTTGGCCCTCTTCCATCCACACCCACAAAGACTTGGCACATGGTAGGAACCAGTACAGTTCTTGACCCAGACCCATCCGCCTTGCACCTGGCCATGGCCTCCCCGCCTCATGCCCCATTGATCTCTGCTCCCAGTGGAAGCATCCTTCCCCTCTATCCACTGCCTCTCCTAGCTCCTACCCCAACCCCACCTCCCAGTCCTGTTTACTCATGGTCTTGGCATCTTCATAACCGTGACTCCACATGACCCCACACGCTCCCTGTCATCAGGATCCTTTCAGCTGCAGGTCCTACTGCTAACTCCCTCCATTCCTGGTATTCCTGCTTTCCAACCCCCAAGAAGTCTGATTCCTACAATGCGATGTCAAGACATTTTCTGGAGAAAGGAAGGGAGGACTTGTGTATCCTCATGAGAGGGCAACTTACTACTTACAAATTTTTCACTTTCCCCCTTTGCTGGAGACAAAGCAAGACCAGCACTGGTTAAGAGCTCTTTTTATCCAAATAGGCATCCCTGTTGAATGCAGGTCTAGCTGGACTCAGTCTTGACCAGTAACCCTGAGCTCTGGAAGAGAGAAAGAGTTTACAGTTTTCTTAGAAGTCATCAGTGTGTTCCATGACCTTTAACTCTCTGCTAATGGAATAAATGGTAATTCCCTTTTCAGTGTAAGATCAAACAAAAGATAATAAAAGCTGGTACCTTCATGCCTCAAAATAAGGGTAGTTTTGGATTTTAACTGGATTTTACGTTCAAAGGGCTACACTTTATTGCATAATTAATTCAGAAACCTTCTTTGATATTCAAAGCAATTATGAAAAATTAAGAATGAATTTAAATATGTTTTCTAATATCATGGCTTTTTATAGTTTGGCAAGTTGTGTGTGTTTGTGTGTGTGTGTGTGTGTGTGTGTGTGTGACACAGAGAGAGAGAAAACAGAGAGAGATGCTAGCATGTTTTAGTGTTAGTTTCCTTTCCTATGTAATGCAAACAATAACGACCTACCCCTCAGGGTTGTGGAAAGATAAAATAAGATCACACATACGATTTATATGAAGCATCTAGAGATTCCCTAGTTTGATGCAAGTATGGCAACCCGTGTAAGAGGAACTCACGTTTGCCAACCACCAAATATGTGCCAGGAAGATGAAAGATGAACAGGGACATTAAAAGGATTTCTAGGGGTTACTGATTATAAATCATTACACACTTATCTTGGATTCCGCACAGCCGTCTTTTGCTTAGCGATCAGTGAGACTTGGAATTGAAACTACCCTTCATTTCAGCAAGATGCTGAGCTAAAAAGTTCTGTGAGGTTAGCCTGGGAACTCAAGTTTATTTAACCCTCTACAAGTTTATTACTATGCAAAAAATGTGAAATCAGTTTCAAGCAAATCACTTGTGCCCCAAATATTTTTTAACCAAAAAAATCTATAAGTGAGGACCACCTGAATTTAGACATTTGCTTATTCTCTCCTGGATGATTTTTGATCGATGCAACTAGGGGCACAACTCCTGGGTGGGTGCTACTGGCATCTAGTGGGTGGAGGCCAGGGAGGCTGTTAAACATCCTGCAGTGCCCAGGGCAATCTCCCACAGCAGAGAAGATACAGCCCACAGTGTCAATAGGCCCGAGACGGAGAAACTCAGGTCTATATATACATATGGATATAGATTAAATTTTTTACAAAATTTGGATAATTTTTATAATGGGTACATAATATTGCCAGTATTCCGCTGTCTGTGAAATGGTAGAATGTGGCATATTCTATTCAGCAACTCTCCATTGTTGGACATTTAGGTTGTTTCCTCTTTGTTGTTGTTAGAAACAATACTATGACAAATATTTTTTGTGTGTTTTTGGGTTTTTTCTTTTGGCCTCCCTGTGCTGTATGCGGGATCTTAGTTCCTCGACCAGGGATCAAACCCATGCCCCCTGCAGTGGAAGCACGGAGTATTAACCACGGGACCGCCAGGGAAGTCCCAATATTTTTAACCTATATCTTTGTGCACTGGTCCCGTTATTTTCTTGGGATGAATCCTAAACACTGAGATTGCTCACTCGAAAGGAATAGGAAGCCGGCATCAGCTTATCCTCACACCAGCAGGACGTGAGCATGCCTTCTTGCTTACAGCTTCACTGGCACCGGGCTTTCCCGTTTCTTTAAATCCTCAGCGTTCTTGTGGTGCCCACGTGGCCACACTCAGAGTTCTGGGGCAGTCTGACGGGGATGGGGCTGAGGTACTGACACTGCCTCTGTTAGGGACATTGGGTGTTATAAGGGCAGGAGTCTCACATCTGCTGTCCCCAGGGGTTCTCACCATCTTTGTTTACTGCAGGATCCAGACACATCAGTCAGGCCGCAGCCAAAGTCGACATTGAATTTGATTATGATGGGCCTTTGATGAAGACGGAAGTCCCAGGGCCTAGATCTCTGGTGAGTTGAGCACAGCTGAATGGTGTGTTTCAGAAAAGAGCAAAAAGTGTCCATGGGGCAAGAACACAGCCAAGCTGAGGGCCCCGTATCCTTAGCTCCTTTCAGAGTTCACCATTAGAGATCCTGAACCTTAAACCAAGCCATTCCTTCATAAGAAGCCAAAGAAGTCTTCTCAGAGGAGATGTATCAGTTGTCTATTGCCACAATAATGCTGTGTAACAAACAGTCACAAAACCTCAGCAGCATACAAGTTGCTCGTGCATCCAGGGTTAACTGGCAGTTGGGTAGGCAGCTCTCTTGGGCTCATCTACATGCCTGAGGGATGACTGGCTAGGCTTGTCTTGGGTCACTGTGGTGACTTGGCTCTGCTTTGTGCATCTCTCATGCTCCAGCCAGCCAGGCTGAGCTTGTTCTCACAGTGACCGAAGAGGAGAGCTTGCTGTAGGTCTCTTGAGCTAGGCTCCACACTGGCCCACCATCATTTCCACTTCATTCTGTTGGCCAAAGCAAGTTACATGGCTTGCTTTGAGTCCAGAGTCAGGGGCTGGGGCACAGCATTCCAACAACAGTGAAGGAACATGACGATGTGATATGGCACAGGGCGTGTATAGCACGTGCCCCACTGAGCTTGATCTTAAAGGGCCACAAGGAGGAATTGGATGAAGGAGTGCATTCTGTTCTAGGCAAGGGGAATGATGTACAGAGAAGCCCTCAGGGTGACAGTACAGGGTGTATGAGAGTAGCTCTGAATCCCTGGAATTGATGTTAGCCTGTGAGATGGAAGAGACACAGGTGAGTGAGGGGTGTTGCTGCTTCTCCTCAAAGAAGCTACAAAACCTGCATACAACACACTTTGGAAGGCTGGTTAACCTTGATTCTGTGTTGTAATGTGCAATACTATTTCTAATGTTTGCACCTAAAATATAACAGTGTAAACCTTTTTAATACAAATTTATTTTCTTTGCATATTTTGCAGATTTTATCCACAGTGTCTTTTTTTTTAAGTCAAAAGCTGTCTCTTTTGTCATTGAAACTATTTAATAAATACAGAAATCTTTGTACCGATGTAAATGATTGTAGTTATTTTGCATAGTCTTTTGCTGACAAAAGACTTTTTTCATGCATAGTTGTTTTGGGGAGGGTGGATTTTAATTTAATAATCGTAAAATACTTGGAATAAATTTCATATTCTTGTCATGAATATTATTTTGTATTTTTACGTGGAAATACATAGTTTTATGACACTAATTGCTAAAGTTTACTTTATGTTGACTTGTTTTTAAAGAAGAAATCCTTGTAATAGTAAAACCACTAGTTTGTAATTCCCGGTTTCTATGTGGAATTGTACAAGTGGGGTGTTCAGATTATAATTATAAATGGTTCTTTGATGTGCAAATTTCTATTTTCAGTTAATTTTATTTTCCTAATGGGATGTTAAAGCCTTTTTTTTACCCCTTAATAAAAAGAGAGCCCATGCTTTTCTGGACATTAGATAAATATCTTCAGCTTAAATTTTTTTGTTAAATAGTTTATTTGACTGTAATCTTTGAAGTGTCTAAACCTCCAGCCTGTCTGTTGTACTGGTAATTTAACTGGCAGGAATTGTTTCCTGCCCACTAATTCTTTTAAGCAATTTTAAAATACTTATAATATTGGGAAAACATGAAAGATTTTAAGCTGCTCTGGCAAGCATGTGTCCTTGCTCTAATGCATTTCTCTTCTCTCCTGCAGGAGTTAATGAAACAGCTGAATGTAATTCAGGTGAGTGGGGATGAAACAGCTGAATGTAATTCAGGTGAGTGGGGATGAAATAACAATCCTTCCATTGCTTCTTTGTTACAGTTTCACCAAAGGAGGCAAACACTTAATCTGTGCTGGCTCTTTTTTAAAAACATGCAGCTGACTTTTTTTTTTTTTTGCGGTATGTGGGCCTCTCACTGTTGTGGCCTCTCCCGTTGCCGAGCCCAGGCTCCGGACGCACAGGCTCAACGGCCATGGCTCACGGGCCTAGCCGCTCCGCGGCATGTGGGATCTTCCCGGACCGGGGCACAAACCGGTGTCCCCTGCATCGGCAGGCGGACTCTCAACCACTGCGCCACCAGGGAAGCCCATGCAGCTGACTTTTGATCTAAACATTTTTTTTCTAATTTCCCTTGTGATTTCTTCTTTGACTCATTGGTTATTTATGTGTTGTGTAATTTCCACATTTTGGTGAACTTCCCAAACTTCTTTCTTTCTTTCTTTTTAAATTTTTTAAAATTTTATTTATTTATTTATGGATGCGTTGGGTCTTTATTGCTGTGCGCGGGCTTTAGTTGCAGTGAGCGGGGGCTATGCTGCTTTGCAGTGCACAGGCTTCTCATTGCAGTGGCTTCTCTTGTTGGGGAGCACGGGCTCTAGTCATGTGGGCTTCAGTGGTTGTGGCACGCAGGCTCTAGACTGCAGGCTCAGTAGTTGTGGTGCACAGGATTAATTGCTCCGCGGCATGTGGGATCATCCCGGACCAGGGCTCGAACCTGTGTCCCCTGCGTTGGCAGGCAGATTCTTAACCACTGCGTCACCGGGGAAGCCCCCCAAACTTCTTTCTGTTATCGATTTCTAATCTCATCTCATTCTGTTGGGGTTGGAAACTTATTTTGAGTGATTTCAATCCTTTGAAATTTATTGAGCCTTTTTTATGGCCTAGCATATCGTCTATTCTGGAAAATGTTCCACATGCGCTCGAAAGGGACATGAACCTTACTGTTGTTGGGTGGGGTGTTCCATGCATGTCTGTGAGATCTATTGATCTGGAGTGTATTCACGTTAATCCTCTGCCTGTTTGTTCAATCCGTTGCTGAAAGCCAGGTACCGAAGTCTCCAACTAGTCTTATAGAATTATTTTTCCCTTCAATTCTGTTGGGTTTTGCTTCATGTATTTTGGGGCTGTTAGCAGGTGCTTATATGTTTATAGTCGTCTTAGTGGATGGACCCTTTTGTCATCATAAAATGCCTCTCTTTACCTCTAGAAACATTTTGTTTGTTTTACAGTCAATTTTGTCTGATATTAGTAGACACCATGGCATCTTTCTTATGATTGCTGTGAGAATCATATATCTTTTCCCATATTTTTACTTTCAACCTCATTTGTATTCTTGAATCTAAAGTATGTCTCATGTAGACAGCATATAACTGAATCTTATTTTTTAACTTTTTTTTTTAACTGAATCTTTTTATCCAGTCTGATGGTTTCTGATTTTTTTTTATTGAATTGCTTAATCCATGCACAGTTAATGTTATTATTGGTGTAGTTGTATTTACAGCTTCCGTTTTATTTTTTGTTCTCTCTCTGTCTCATGTCTTTTTTGTTCCTCTCTTCATTTTCTACTAATTTTTTGTACATAAAGTGAATATCTTCTAGTGTACCATTTTCATTTCTTTCATAATCACTATATATTTTTTAGTTTTCTTAGGCCCTAAGGCTTACTATATACATTTTAACTTTTCAGAATCTTCTTCAGAGTTATATCTCCATCTTTTTTGTTGTGATATATAAAACACATACAGAAAAAAATCATAAAATACAAATCCACAGCCTAATAAACAATTATAAAGCAAATCACCCATGTAATTACCAGCAGGGCAAAAAATCCAACACTGCCAGCACCCACAGATACCGTCCATGTGTCCATAAATGGGCAGGACATGGCTTACTTCATCAATTCAAGCTTAATCCTGAAAGACTGAGGGTCTAAGGAATTGCAGTGAGCCTGATCCAGTCTCTCCTTTCCCCAAGAATGCAGAAGCCGTGCACTTTTTCTGCAATTACGAAGAGAGCCGAGGCAATTACCTGGTGGACGTGGATGGCAACCGGATGTTGGATCTTTATTCCCAGATCTCCTCTGTCCCCATAGGTAAGAGCTGGAAAATCAGTCCCTGAATGTAGCCTGTGTCTCTGTGTAGTTGTGGCTCTCCAGACTTCAGCCACTCCTTCCAAGATGTGCATCCTTGTGTGCAGCCAGACACTTCCCTCAAGGGCAGAGAAAAGGAACAGGTCATTCGTAGAGCATGTATTACTAGGGACTTTATATGTCTTTTCTCATTTACTCCTCCCCCAAACCCCACAAGTATGGATCTGGGTACATATGCCCATTTTGTAGGTAGATGAGCAAAGCTTGGAGAGGAAGCATAGGTAGAATGTGAACCCATGTCCAATGTCAGCAGTCTTAGGATTCCTGGAAGAAGATCCTGAGGCAGGGATTTGGTGCAAGTGGTTAACTGAGGGAGAGCTCTTGGGAGAAAGGGCAGGGAGGGAGAGAGCAGAGGGCAAGGGGAAGTTAAGAAGGATGAGGTCTCAGCCAGAGACCAGCCACAGCCTGATTCCACGGGGGTCTCTGAAGCGGGCATTGCACCCCAGAGTCGGTCCCAGACCAAGGCAAAGAGGCTGGCCTTTTGGTACCCCTGGGCCAGTCGGTCCCTGCCCATCAGCTGCCAGAGGGAAGGACTTGTGTCATCTCTTGGGCGAAGCAGCTTCCATTCACCAGGGGCAATTTTCCAGAGAAGGAGGCAGCTGGAGCCATTAGCAGCGCTGCCCCCGCCCCCCGCCAACACACACACACAGAGCAGCTGGGAGAGGGGTGGCTTGCCCAGGAAAGGTGACCTGGAGGGGCACCAGTAGCCTCTGCCTTACCAGGCTCCCCTCCTGGCCATCCAGAGCGAGGCTGTGCTGCTGCAGGAGGGCATGGCAGACGGGACAGACGGGGCTGATTGGCACGTGCAGGTGGCTGCTGTTGGTAGCTCGGACGGTCGATGCTTCTTGGGTCGATGGATTACCCATGGCATCCGCTGGTTTGTAGGCTGAGCGTCGGATGAAACCTGTCCCTTAGTGGATGATGGCAGACATCCTGGGCTCCCCATCAACAGCTCCCCACCCGCCTCCAAGCCCCTGCACTCAGCCACCTGGGGTCTTTCCCCTGAGACCCCCCTTTAGGTCCCCATGCCTCTTCTGCTTTTCTCCTGCCCAGTCCCTTGAACCTATTTATTTCCCATTAAGATGAGATTCTATGGGAAAAGAATCTTAAAAAAAAAAAAAGGGAATGGATATATGTATATGTATAACTGATTCACTTTGCTGGACACCTGAAACTAACACAACATTGTACAACAACTATACTCCCATAGGGGACTTCCCTGGCAGTCCAATGGTTAAGACTCTGCGCTTCCACTGCAGGGGCGCAGGTTCGATCCCTGGCTGGGGAACTAAGATCCCACATGCTACACAGTGCGGCCAGAAAATAAAAAATAAAAAGAATCATACCAAAAAAAAAAAAGCTATACTTTTTTTTCCAATAAAAATTTTTAAAAAAAAGAGATTTGGGGAATTCCCTGGTGGTCCAGTTGTTAAGACTCAGCACTTTCACTATGGAGGCCCAGGTTCGATCCTGCTTGGGGAACTAAGATCCCGCAAGCTGCACGGTGAGGCCAAATTAAAAAAAAAAAAAAGGGATTAGATTCAACAGTTGGCAGATGACTCATTGTTTGGGGGAAGTTCATCATTCAGAGATCCCTTGGCCTCTGAAGGCGATTTGGAGTCCAAGATTTACAAAACCCTCTCTCCATATCCTGTTGGGGTGAACGGGATAAGATCTCGAGTTTTCCTGGGACTGTGGGCCAGTCTCTTCCCAGCTAACCTCTGCATCCTTCACACCACCCCCCACCACAACCACCCGGGGCTCCTTCTGCTTCAATCCCCAGCCAGCCAGCATCTCTATGGGGGGGTGGGAGGATCAGGCTAGCAGTAGCTGTTAAAAGACCAGAAGTTCTAAAAAATTCCCTCTCTGGCCACCTTTTTTCCCACATCTGTAGTCAATGAGATGATTTTTTTTTTTTTTTTTGGGCGGTACGCGGGCCTCTCACTGCTGTGGCCTCTCCCGTTGCGGAGCACAGGCTCCGGACGCGCAGGCTCAGCGGCCATGGCTCACGGGCCCAGCCGCTCCGCGGCATGTGGGATCTTCCCGGACCGGGGCACGAACACGCGTCCCCTGCATTGGCAGGCGGACTCTCAACCACTGCGCCACCAGGGAAGCCCGAGGTGATTTTTTTAAACTAATAATTATTGAGAAATTACTGTCTGCCTGGCATAGTGCCTTCCATGTTATCTCAGGTAATCCCTAAGACCGTCCTATACCATCGGGTCTTTTACTATCACTTCCAGTTTATTGATAGGGAGCCAGGTTTCAAGGGGTTGCAGCTTCCCCCAGCTGTCCAGGGAGCCCAGGATTTGAACCAATGACTCTGCCTCTCAAGCTGACTTCTGTAATAGCAGCCTCCCAGACAGCCGCCCCTGCCCTGCAGTGTGGGGGCCCATGGCATCAAAAGCCCAGGCATAGGATTTCCTGATCAGAGGGCCAGCTCTGCTTTCATCTCTCCTTCTGAAGCCAATAGGAAATGCTGCATCTGTGGCTTAATTTGATTCCCTGAAACTGCCTTATCTACTGAGGCAGAAAAGTCATAAATACCCAGGCAGCGTGATAAAGAGTCAGAGCTGGAAGACCTCTAGCCAAAGGTCAGTTGGAAAAGCCCCACAGAGTGTACCTTCCTTGAGTACTGAGCACTCCCCAGCCTTGGTCCCAGCACAGCTGTGAGTGGGGTGGGGAGGGGTGGAGTGGAGAGGCAGAGGAACAATGTTAATTACTCTCCCCCTTGGTCCCCACATCACTGCCCCAACCCACGCTCCCTGCATCCCGCAGAGTGAAACCACAGGCTTTTCAAATCTGTTCGCTCTTTAATTCCATCAGGAGAGAGTCTCCCCTGGGTGATGCTGGGCCTTTAACACCTGAATCTACACTTGTTAATCTCTTGTTATGGAGGAGATCAGGCCCCAGGTTCAGAGCCTTGGGCAGCTTTCTTACCCTAGTGATAGAAAGTGTCCGTTCAAAAGTAAATCTTTTTTTTTTTTGGCTTCTCTGCAAAGCTTGCGGGGATCTCAGTTCCCGGACCAGGGATCGAACCGAGCCATGGAAGCAAAACCCTGGAATCCTAACCATTAGGCCACGAGGGAAATCCCAGAGTAAATCTCTTTAAATTAAAAAGTTAATTGGTTTAAAGAAAGTAGGTGCAAAATATGCATGATAAAAAAAAAATGTGGTACTTGAAGACTGGGGGTTTTTCTCCAAAGTCTGCTTCCTGCTCCAAGAGTCACTGATGTGTTTTCTGATCTGTAACAGTTTTGAGTTCTAGCCTGTGTTACTGTATCTTCACATTGTTCCATCATTCAACCAATATCTATCGGGCTGAACACTTGGCATCTGCCTTTGAGGGTCCTGCATCTGGTCTCCTGACTTCAGTGCCTCCTACAAACTTGGCCTTCCTGCGCAAGTTGTTGCCAGGATTAGCAATAAGGAACAGAAAGCCCCCTGCACACAGATGCTCAGTAAATGGCAGTAAAGGCTCTGCAGAGCCCAGGACATCTGGCTCCAGTGCTGTGTGGGCCTGTCTTACTCTTCCCTCCTCTATAATATCCCATTTTATCGAGCATCTACTATGTGCAAGAGACTTTGTGTTCAGTATTGCTAATCCTGGCAACAACTGATCTGCTGTTGATGGACGTTAGGTTGCTTTCAAGCCTGCAGATGTTGGCGAGTCACCATGAAGATAGGTATACACAGGTTTTTTGGGTTTTGTCTTTTTTTGCCATGCCACCTGCGGCATGTGGGATCAGAGTTCCTTGGGCAAGGATCAAACCCACATCCCCTGCAGTGGAAGCACAGGGTCTTAACCACTGGACCCCGAGGGAAGTCCCTACATGGGTTTTTATCCACGTGTAGGATAAATTCGTAGAAGAGCAATTTTGCGGAATCAAAGGGCATCCTCGGCCTTGTCGCGGGGTGGCAGGCCCAGGCTGGACATGAGCAAATGTGTTCAGGCAGCACCGGTTGTGCTGGTCGCAGAGTGCAGCCAGCATCCTTCCCTCCCTCAGTCCCTGACCGAATGCCTGTTGAGATTTGACTCAAGCGGTGGACACCGGCGGGGAAGGCAAGGACCACGTTTGCAATTCGTCACGCAGGCCTGGGGAACCCTCCCAACCCTGGTCCCGAGTTAGCTTTAACCTTCATTCACTGTCTGTCTAGTCCAGTGTGTCTCCCACCTGAACATCAGAGTCATCCAGAGAACTAGTAGAAGACTTGGGGGCCTCAGCCTGAGTGATTCTGAGTCAGGGGAATCTGGGCTGGGTCCCAGGAATGGGCCTTTGTGTGTAAAGAGAGTTGCAGGGTTGGAAGGGAAGGGAGGAGGCAGGCAATGGGAGGGAGCGGCATGGGACCCCTGGATCCGATGCTGGTCTCTAACCATATCTTCCTCTCCCCAGGTTACAACCATCCTGCTCTCATGAAACTCATCCAACAGCCTCAAAATGTGGTGAGTCCCCGGGTTATGCAGTGTTCACAGAGATTCAGAGGATCACTGGGGCAGCCTTTGGAAATAGTCCATCCCTTTAGTCATCCCCTAAGGTTTTATTGAGCACATACTATGCGCTAAGTGCTTGGTACGCCTTGGGTGAGCCCTGCTCCCATGGAGGCAGCCAGTTAGCCACACACATAAGTAGAGAATTGCAAACATACTAAGTGCTACAGACCGAGGCAGTCAGTGTTATGTGGGCATAAAACAGTGATAATGATAATAATGAACAATAGTTACGAGCATAATATGTGCAAACACTGTGGCTGGCACTTCACAGATTGAATGTTGCCAAGTCTATGAGGCAGCTACTGTTGTTATCCCTGTTTTACAGAGGAGGGAACTGAGGCACAGAGAGGTTAAGTATTTGTCCAAGGTCACACAGCTAGAGGAGGTGCTGGGAATAAAACCCACAGGAGCTGGGCTTTCTGGGGATGGAGGGGCCGGGGGTCAGGGAAGAGTGGTCCCTGCAGGGAGAGGAGGGTGGGAGGGAGAGGAGCAGAGAGCTTCAGGAACAAAAGAGGACAGCACAGCCGGAGCAGAGAGGGCCAGGAAGGATCCAAGTATGACTGGAGTGGCAGGCAGGGGGCAGGTGACACACAGTTTCTCATCCTCGGCACTGTTAACATTTGGAGCCAGATTCTTCTCTGTTGTGGGCGCCGCTGATGATTGGTGACACTGGCTGTAACACACACGTGGAGACATGCCTACATGCTGAGTGTACTGCTGAATGAATTTTCCCTTGTAACCCAGTGTTTCCCAACTTTCTTTTTTCAATTATCACTCCATTAAGGAGCCTTTTTAGACATTAGTTTCCTGTTGCTGCCATCACAAACTGCCGCCAGCCTAGGGGTTTAAAACGTCACGCATTTATGGTTTCACAGATCTTGTGGGTCCGGAGTCTGGCCGGCTCAGCTGAGTGCTCTGCCTTGGGGCTCACGAAGCTGAGGTCAGCTCTTAGCTGCAAGCTCTGGAGGAGGATCCGCTTTGGGGCTCGGGCAGGTTGTTGGCAGAGTTTGTTTCACGTGGTCCTTCCATCGTCAAGCCAGCAACGGCTGGTCCAATCCCTCTCTCTGCCGCTGCCCTCGGCAAAGGGCTTGTGTGGTTGCACTAAGCTCATCCAGAAAATCCAGAACAGCCTCCTTTCTGAACTGAATACGAAGCTTACTTACGTCTGCAAAGTTCCCTCTGCCGTGTGATACTGGGTTGACCAAAAAGTTCATTGCGATTTCCCCAGAAAAACCCGAACGAACTTTTTGGCCAAGCCAATATATTCACAGTCCCGGGGATGGAATGAGGGTTGGGACATCTTCTTGGGGCATCTTCATAATTGTGCCGACAACACACCTATGGTGTGTGGTATCTATGTATACGATGTGGTACATACGTAGATAATAAGCACCATAGAGATGTCTGTGCTTTCTATATCACAAGGGTAAGATGCTTTTCACCCCCACTGAATTCAACATGCCCTGACCCAGTTCCTATTCCCCCAGACCAAATTAGGCCGACCACTCCCCTTACTTCTAACGGCACATGAGTAGAATCGTACCGGCTGTGCCCTTTATCACGTCTGGCTTATTTCACTCAAAATCCACCTGAAGATGCATCCTTGGTAGCCGCAGAGGATCCATCCTCCTGGCTCTAATCATTCCATTGTGTGAACACGCTGCAATTAACATCCTGCCTACCGCTGATGAGCATCTGGGTCGCTTGCTACTGTGAACCTTCCAGTGTGTCTTTCAATGGCACATTCACGCGTCCCATGATACAAGGCCAGTCCGTCTCTGGCCATAGTGAGCGCACACAGTTGGCCTCAGCAGATCCCGCCGGACAGCTTTCCAAACTTTTCCAAATCTTCTCCCTCCAGCAGTGTGAGAGCTCCGGCCACTCCCCACCCTCCCGGGCATTGCCTGTCATTGGGGCTTTCATTTTTCTCAGGTGTGACATACGTGTCCACACGTGACAAAGAGTGTGATTCCTAAAAGGAAATCAAAGAAAAGCAGGGGGCCCGAGAGCCCGACCACGTCAGGAACTGACTATCCAGTCTTAAACGTTTTCCCTTGAATCTGAACAGCAGAAGATAATAGGAAAGAACTCGGGTCCTCTTTACCTGTGGGTGTGCCTGCCTGGGAGGGGCCTGGACGTGGTTCTCACCTCCAATTAGTTGACAAGTCTAGGGGCTGCTCCAGCAGAGGCCGCGTCCTCCGGAGGGTGTCTGGCGAGGCCCGTCGGTGGCTCCAGGCGTGTGTTTACATTCAGAGCCCCGCTTTGTTTCGAAACGTTCTGCGGATCCCAGATGCCTCAGCAGTTGGTGCTAAAAAACTATGTCAACAAACACACCAGACACATTTGCAGTGTCAGCTGCCTCCGGAGGCACAGTTGCCCAGCAGCACGTGACTTCCAGGCCCAGGGATTCTGATTTCGGGGGATGCCCTGCCCCCACCCATCCTGCCCGGGACCTGGACCTGGATGCCACCCCCCATCCTCCCTTCTCCCACCCAGTCCTGGGCCTGTCCTGGCTCTGCCCCCAACTTCCACTTGGAGTTTCCTCAACAGCCCCTCTTCATCACTCCCTCCCACCTCCACGTCTATTCTCACCTCCTCCAAACCACCCTCCAAGCTGCGCTGTGCCTGGAACCCTCTCCTGGTACCTACTGCCTTCAGGATGCATCCCAGCTCCTCCACTGCAAGTGTAAAGCCCTCTGTGATCTGGCTTCTGCTTCTTCAGCCTCACTTCTTGACATCTGTTTGCTTACTGATGGATGGAGTGCCTACTATGTGCTGGGCACTGTCCTTGGTGCTGGATTTGATGGCGAGATCACAGTCTAGATTACAGTCCAGAACAGTCTAGACCACAGTCTGGATCACAGATTCGATCCGTCTAGATCACCATCTAGACCGTAGTCTGGATCATGGTCTAGATCACAGTCTGTGCTGACGTCCTGCAGAGGGCACGGTGACCAGCACAGCCTTAGAGAAGTGACAGCTGACCGCCACAAGCTCAGCAGAGTATATCTGGGGCATCAGACCAGACGACCGTTGATTGACATCTTGGGTCTTCCAAACTCTTAGCGGGAAATGCGCTCAGGTGGTGGTCAAGGTATTTTACCTGTACTGGGCAGGCTCCTGCCAAGTCATTGAAGTTCTGAGAAGGGCTTATCAACCCTTTTGTACCCCAAACACATCATCCATTATTCATGTGCCATGTCACCTGGATCCAATATCTGGGTTCCAGTTAGAACTTCTTATGTCACCAGGGCCATCTCATTACATTGCCCACAGGTTACACAATAATTATTGGGCATTGCACATGCCCCGCCATTGCAATGTGTGATGAGTGCCGACTGACATCCGTGGCACCTTGGCTAGGCTGGCTGGAGGGCAGCTGGCCTGGTCAGCTGAGACATCAGTGTGACCTCCAGGCCTTTTCACCTGCGTGATTCTGTCCTTCAAGACTGAGCTCCTGCCTCATCTGTATGTTGTGTTTTCCCACTGGCTCCTTCTGAGCACCCAAGAAGGGATCCTCATTTTTGCAGATGAGGACTCTAAGGACCAGAGGGGTTAAGTGACTTGCCTCAGGTTGCACAGCCACTTAAACCAAAGCTCATTCTCTTCCCGCTACAGCAGGTCTGATGGCGAGGATTCTAGAAACCTGTCCTCAATTGATTCTGCTACCCAAAGTCCCAGGTATCTTCTGTTCTTCATGAATATCACGCTTTGCCAAACAGGAGTACCACCTCCACATCTTCCCTGGGCCCAGATAGGCAGTCACGCTGCCAGCACGGCCATCCCCTCTGTGAGCTGCTTCCCCCGCTGCCAGTGATGGCAGTTCGCCTCCATCCTGATCTCGTGCTGTGCTTGATTTCTTTGGATCCCATTAATAACTTGAAGCCAAAACAAAAGGCCCCTCGGCAGCCCGCACAGGCCACCCAAGGTCTCTGGGCTGTGCCAAGTAAACTCGTGTCCGGCACTGACATTTTCGGGTGGAGACTGCTTGCGGCGTCTGGCAGAGGGTGGGATCTGAAGTCAGCAAACCTGGGTTTGAGTCGTGGTTCTGCCCCTTCCCGTCTGTGTGACTTGAGGCAGGATGCTTGACCTCTCTGGGCCTCCGTTTCCCCAGCTCTACGGTGAAAACGGTTAACTCCCTCCACCGCTTATCCTAGACCCACCCGGCTGGTCACAAAGAAGAAGAGGCAACAGAGGTATGAGCCTGCCATGAACTCTAGTGGGCCACGCCAAATCCCAATGCCACCAGAAGGATGAGTGCTGGGGCCTCCCTATCCTTGGGTTTCCTCCGATGGAGTGATGCCCCCATTTGGATTTGCACTGAGTTTATTACACGATTGAGTCCGAGAGAGAGAGGGGTGCCTGAGAAGTTCCCAAATCCCAGGCTCAATCAAACCTTCCATACTTTTTAATTCGATGTTTTTATTTTTATTATTTATTTGGCTGTGCCTCTCGGCTTGCGGGACCTTAGTTCCCTGACCAGGGATTGAACCTGCACCCTCGGCAGTGAAAGTGCTGAGTCCTAACCACTGGACCGCCAGGGAATTCCAGACTCAGTGTTTTTATTTTTGACTAATTTCAGATTTACAAGTTGTGAAGATAGTTCCCATCTACCTTTTACCCAGTTTCCCCCAAGGTTAACACCTCACCTCTCTATGGTACCCTTGTCAAAACTAAGACATTAACATTGGTGCATTACCTACTACAGACTTTATTCAGATTTCCCGTTTTTCCACTAGTGTCCATGATTTTGGTCCCCAGAATCCAATCCAGTACGCTGCATTGCATTTAGTATAATCCCTTTCTATTACCCAAGTCCACTTCCTGATGACCTCATTCTTGTCCATTGAGCAGACAGACCCCTCCCAGACTCTTACCAAGCCTTCCAGGGGGCACTGGCTAGACCTGGAGGGACTGGACCGCTCTATTCTTATCCCCATTTGCATCTCCATTTGTGTCTTTTCCATAATGGTGGACACGTGTCATCATTATACATTCATCAAAACCCATAGAAGGTACAACACTCAGCGAACCCTAAAGTAAAATTGTAACATTCTTTTTACACATTTTTCCGGCAATACAACATCACCTTCAGTTAATGCGCCTTCGTTTACTTAACCTAATGTTGGCATTTAGAGTGGTTCTCTTTTTTGTTGTAAATAACACTCCCTCTTTCCTGGGTATCAGAAGCGAGTGTCTGTTTAGCATCAGGCTTGCATTGTTGATTTCCTTACAGAGGGAAATCCTTCTCTGGACGCACATCTATCAAAATGGTGCGGGGCGGGGGTGGGGTGGGGGCGGGGAGGAATTTTTCTAACACTGCTTTTTCATATGCAGCTCATTCATTTATTAACCAGCTCCCTCATCAGATTGCTCTCCTAAGGCTCATTCTATTTAGAAATTGCAGAGCTACTGAAGCCTCTTTTTTCCCCGTTTTTTTTTTTTTTTTTTTAATTAAAGTGTAATTCACATGCAGTCAAATCCATCCTTTGCAGGTACAGTTCTGGGGTTTCAACAAATGCATAATCTGGGAATTCCCTGGTGGTCCGGTGGTTAGGACTCCACGCTTCCACTGCAGGGGGCACAGGCTTGATCCCTGCTTGGGGAACTAAGATCCCACAAGCCACGTGGCCAAAAAATAAATAAATAAAAACTTTAAAAATTTTAAAAATGCGTAATTGTACAGCCACTGTCAAAACCCGGACATTTGCACACCCATATTCATACTGTTCACAGTAGCCCAAAGGTGGAAGCAACCTAAGTGTCCATCAGCAGATGAACAGATACAGGAAATGTGGCATACCCATACAGTGGAGTATTATTCAGCCTTAAAAAGGAAAGGAGAAAAAAAAAAAAAGGAAAGAAAATCTGCCGTATGCTGTAACATGGATGAACCTAGAGGACATTATGCTAAGTGAAATAAGCCAGTCGCAAAAGGACACATAATGTTTGATTCCACTTATTTGAGGTGGTTAGCGGCCTCAAGATCAGAGACAGGAAGTAGAATGCTGGTGGCCAGGGGCTGGAGGGAGGGGAGAATGGGGAATCAGTGTTTAGTAGGGGCAGAGCTCCAGTTTTGTAAGATGGAAGAGTTCTGGAGACGGATGGTGATGATGGTTGCATAACAATATGAATATTCTTAACATTACCGAGAACTATATGCTTAGAAATGACTAAGATGGTAAATTTTATGTTACTTGTTTTTTAACCACAATCCAAAAAAATCCAGACACAAACCATTCATCTCCCCAAACATTCCCCTGAGCCCATGGGTAGCCGATCGCACCCGAGCCCCTGACAGCCATGAGCTGTTTTCTGTCCCAATAGTTCTGCCTTTTCCAGAATGTCGTAGGAATGGAGCCCTGTAGTGGGTGACCCTCATTCCAGCTTCTTTCACTCGGCATCGTGACTTTGAGATTCTCCCGTGTTGTTAAGTGTGTGGGTAGATTGTTCCATGTCATTGCTGAGCAGCGTTCCATGGTGTGCCTATACCATGGTCTATTTATCGTTTCCCCAGTGGAAGGACATTTGGGCTGTTTCCATTTCTTGGCAACTGAAGATAAAAGCCACAACAAACCTTCATATCCGTTCACATCTTTGTCTGACATATGCTGTCATTTTTCTCTTAGGTAAATACCTCAGAGCGAACTGCTGGGTCATAGGGTGTGTGTCTGTTTAACATTATAGGAAACTACCAACCTGTTTTCCAAAGTGGCCGCACCACGTTACATCCCCACCAGCCGTGAATGAGAATTCTCACCAGTAATTGTTATTGTCCATTTTTTGTTTTTCAATCATTCTGATTTTTTTTTAAGATTACAGGTTTAGAGGGAGGTGCAAAAAATAGTACAAAGAGGTCCCATGTATTTTCTATCCAGTTTCCCCCAATGGTAGCATCTTACCTAGTGATAGTGCAATATCCCAACCAAGAAATTGACACTTTGTTTTAAACCCAGAGCAATCCTAGTGGATTTCTCTAAAAACGCAGGGCAGTATTTATATCATTCCCCACAGCGTGGAACACATCCACTCTGAAAAGCATCGCTGGTGGGTGGGAGCTGGGTCAGGTCGAGAAGTCACTGCTGGTCTCCTGGCTTTTTTGCAGAGCACATTCATCAACAGACCTGCCCTCGGAGTCTTTCCTCCTGAGAACTTTGTGGAGAAGCTCCGGGAGTCCCTGCTCTCAGTGAGTCTGTGGGGACAGCTTGCCACCGTGAGAACCCACCTCTGCCCTTCACCACGCTGGCCCGCAGCTCTGGTCTCCAGGAGGCTGGAGCAGCAGGGAAGGAAAGAACTGAGATCCATAATGATTAAGGATGGGATGTTTCTACTTCAGTCTTGCTCTCCGTGCTGTTTCTTTCATGAAGAGTCTTTTTAATTTTCCTTTGCAAGAAAAGCTGGGATCCCTTGTGTGCGGGAAAAAGGGAACCCGGGGAAGTTAGTATTGATCCCATGACAGGGCCTTTGCCTGTGCCCTTCAGTCCTCCTTTGGGTTTCAGTTGCTACAAGGATTAGAGTCCTTCAGAACCCCGAATTCCCACCTGTAAAATGTGGGTGTCTCTGGGCAGAGGTTGCGTCAGGAGGGATGTCTGGGCTTTTCTTCACCTTTTTTCCTGTCTGGCCTCCAACCTGGGGCCTTTTGGGGCCTCTCGTCCACCCCGCCCCAGTCAGACTGCCTCCGGGACTGCATCCCTGTTTCCCTCCCAGACTCCCACAGCCTCCGGGGCCCAGTGTGCAGCCCCTGCAGAGGCCCCGCTCCAGCTGAGGGGGCGGGGAGCCCACAGCTGTTTCCCTCCCACAGGTGGCTCCTAAAGGCATGTCCCAGCTCATCACGATGGCCTGCGGTTCCTGCTCCAACGAAAACGCCTTCAAGACCATCTTCATGTGGTACCGGGTGAGGTTTGGGGCTTGTATGCAGGCAACGTGCACACACACACACACACACACAGGCCCCCCAGCCCCCAGCCACACACTCAGCCCTTGTCCGACTGTTCATCCCAGCTGGCCAGAGTACTGGACATCAGTGGTCATGGTCGAAATCCAAGGAGGGCCACTGCCTGGACCGGGTTTTCCAAACATCCTGGCAGTGTGTCGTGTAAAACCTCCCCAGTGTCCTTGTACTGTGTTACCTGAAATAACATACCATCTCTTCATCTTCATTGTTGCCAGTAGAATAGTAAAGCAACTTATTCATCCATCTATTTATTTCATCACAAGGACAATGAATGGTCTCATGCTTCAGTCCATACGTGTAATGTCGACGTGTATATGATCAGCTTTTGAGAAAGCATCCCCTCGTTGACTAGATGTTGGGTTGGGTGGAAAGTGGGAGCCCTTCCTGCCCCAGAGCGTCTCTGAGAGTTTGTTCTGTTCCATTTTATCAGAGCAAGGAAAGGGGCCAATCGGGTTTCTCCAAGGAAGAGCTGGAGACGTGCATGATCAACCAGGTGAGCCCAGCATCCCCTCCTCCTCATGCGTGGGGCCCTGTCCTCCTCAAGTAGGAGGGTGTCTTAGTTAGCGCAGGCTGCCATAACAAAACCCCTAGACAGGGTGGCCTAAGCAACAGACATGTATGATGTATTTTTCTCACAGTCCTGGAGGCTGGAAGTCCAAGGTCAATGTGCTGGCCAATCCAGTTTCCCAGGGCAGGCTCTCTTCCTGGCTTGGGGATGTCCACCTTCTCACTGTGTCCTCCATCTATCTCAGGGAGAGGGATCAGGCTCTCTGGTATCCATTCCTATAAGGGCACTAATCCCATCACAGGGCCCCAACCACATGACCTTGTCCAACCCTAAGTACCACCCAAAGACCCCATGTTCAGATACCATTACACTGGGGGTTAGGGCTTCAATATATGAACTTGAGGGTGACTTAAACATTCAGTCCACAACAAGGGATCCTCAAGCATTCCAACCCCCTAGTCCATTCCCTTGGTTTCAAGGCCGGCCGAGTGGAACTCTTCCGACTAGCACTCATCAGTTTCCCAGGACAGCTGCCTGTATTTGACCCGTCTAAAGTGGCATTTCATGTGTTCTCTAGAATAATCCAAAATGTCAACACAAATGTATGTGCAAGGGTGTTCACTCGTTGGTGTTTAGATTGGCAACCACCTGTATATCCAGTAATTGGGAAAGATGGATTAAGTGTAGGGGTTCCAAGTGGAACCCCAGCAGTTCAGGGAGGCACCAAGGGGGCCAGTGTTGGGGTACAACAGTCGGGGGTGCACGGGGAAGACCAAGTAAGGCTCCAAGATTCCCAGCCAGCTTCAATCAGAGCAGGCCAGTCCTTCCCCTAAATCCCACTATGATTGAGGCAGAAGTGTATACCGCTTAAAAAAAGGGGTGGGGGCGCAGGTGTTTGCAGATCGAGAGCCACTGAATTCAGTTACCGACTGTGTCCAGACACAAAGTTCTGCAGCCAGGATAATCACAAAGGGTTTCTCTTGGCCTGGAGACACGTGTGCTATAATTTAGTGAAAACAGGGGGATGTAAGTTGCATAGGCACTGTGCTCTCAACCATGTAAATCAGCATAGGGGCACACCTCAGAGATACTGGGGGTTCGGTTCCAGATCACCCCGGTAAAGCAAATGTCGCAATAAAGCGAGTCACATGATATTTTTTAGTTTCTCAGTGCATAGAAAGTTATGTTTATACTATACTGTAGTCCATTAAATGTGCAACAGCCTTAACGTCTTAAAAAAATGTACACACGTTAATTCAAAAATACTTCATTGCTGAAAAATGCTAACCATCATCTGAGCCTTCAGGGAGTTGTAGTAGCAACATCACAGATCACCGATCGCAGGTCACCACGACAAGCAGAATAATAACCCAAAAGTCGCAAATATTGTGAGAATTACCAAAATGTGACACAGAGACACGAAGTGAGCAAATGCCATTGGAAAATGGCTCCAGAAGACTTGTTCCATGCAGGGTTGCCACAAACCTTCAGTCTGTAAAAAAGTGCAACATCTGTGAAGTGCAGTAAAACAAGTTGCGCCCTATATATCACATTTGGAGACTAACAAAGGCATATGACAAGAGGGCATTCTGGGATTTGTGGGAAGAGGTCTTGGAGCTTTTCCCGGGGGTCTCAGGGACCCAGTGGAGATCAGCCGGCCTGAGAAAATGCCATACAACCTCCCAGAGACTCAGGGGTCCCCAAGGTGGCCTCTGCCGCGTCCCCAGCGGCTCCTGAGTCACTGGAGGCAGGTCTGATTCCCTTGCCAGCTGGAGGGTCAGAAGGCAGTGCTGCTGGGCCATTCGCTTGGGGCTGGAAGAAGACTGGGGTTCATGAGTCCCTCCTGAGCTCAGGGGCAGCCCCGTGGGGAGAGGGAAAGCTGGGGGTCCCACCCTCCCGCCCTGGCCCAGCAGACCTCATCCAAAGCCTGGGCATGTCCTGTGTGGGGCCCAGCTCAACCTCAGGTCACAGGAGGCAGGTACCACCACCAGCACCTGGCCCATCTGTGGGCTGTGGGAGCAGTCGGGGGGGCAGGGGGACTGAGGCAGGGGAGTTTGAAAAGCCTGCGGACGCCTGCCAGTGACGGAAAGGAGAAAGGTGGGTGGTGAGGGCCCAGGGCCAGCATGCCCGCCCACCTTCAGGCTTGACCGAGAAAAATGGGCCCACGTGGTGCAAAACTTGTGAGAAGACAGAGGTTCAGGATATCTATTTCATGAAATCTCTTGATAAAAAACAAACAGAAAACACCACGTGTGGGCTGGATACAGACCTCTGGAGTCCAGTTTGTAACTTCTGCCTGAGAGGGGATCCCGGTTCTCCTGAGACTTTCGTACTCCTTGAGGTTCGTGGGGGCCACCATGTGGGTCCCCAGCTCACAACCCTGACTGACGGCTGTTTCTTGGTTCCAGGCCCCCGGGTGCCCCGACTACAGCATCCTCTCCTTCATGGGTGCCTTCCATGGGAGGACCATGGGTAAGGAGGGCCGTGAGATCCCAAGGTGGCAGGTAGAGTAATAATAACAACAACAATAGTGACGGCTGCCTCTGCTCTGACGCTGGCGGCTTCCACGTATTGTCTCATTGATTGCATACCGTTCCCTGGAGACTGGGGACGGCTGTTGCCACTTTGCAGATGTGGAAACTGAGGCTCGGCAAGGGAAGGAACATTCCAAGCCCATGCAGGGGCCGAGCTAGGATTTCAATCCTCGTCTCTCTTCCTTCAGAGTCTGTGTTAGTCTGTGATAGATCAGAAAGCAAAGACACACACACACACACACACACACACACACACACACACACACACACACACACACACACAGATTAAGACACATGGGGGCCACTTCAGCTTCAGGATGTTCCCAGAACTGGGGTTCTGCAGGCACCGGGCCTCCCTGGGCTGCCCCATCTCCTCCTCAGAGACCATCCATCCTCCTTCCCTGAGCCAACCTCTGCTCTTCTGTTGTGCTGGGCTTAGGTTGCTTAGCGACCACGCACTCCAAAGCTATTCACAAGATCGACATCCCTTCCTTCGACTGGCCCATTGCACCATTCCCACGGCTGAAGTATCCTCTGGAAGAGTTTGTGAAAGAGAACCAACAAGAAGAGGCCCGTTGTCTAGAAGAGGTAACCCCCGGGTCCTCCCCTCACCTCCCCCTCAACCCTCACCCCAAGACTTAGCCCCGGGGAAGAGGAACACACAAAGAGTTTATCCAGGGGCCCGCGTGGCGCTCCCTGGGTGGGACGGAGGGACGGGGGCGCTTCCTGCCCCAGTGTTCCATGTTAGGAAAGGTACTGAGACATTGATTTTGCACCCAGCCTCCATCACCCCGCTTCTGGTACCAACTTCTGTATCATGTGAGTTTCTTTGGGGACAAGCTTCATTGCCTCTGGAGTAAGAGAAAATGAATTGATGGAAAGAATACAGGGCAACTCATAGGAAAAACAATTCCATGGGATCCTGTAGTCCACTGTGTGTCAGTCTTCTCCAGAATCCTGGGGCTTTTTTGGGAGCCCTGGAGGTTGCAGTGGGGGCGGGGAGGGACTAAGGATGGGCAACTCTGGTCCCCGTGCCTCCACTTCAACCACAACAGCCCCCCTTTGATCTGTCCCATATATTGGGGTTCCATGTAAGACATTGGAAGGATTCTGTTGCAGGTGTGGGGTGGCGGGGAATGGCTATCACCCTTGATTTGGATTTGAGCTCACATAAGGCTGGTTTGCCTCTTAAGCTCATCATTCTTTTTAATTAATAGTTAACACCTACTAGGTGTAAAGCAAGGTGCTAGGCGCTGGGTATTTAATGGTAAATAAAAGAGACAAGGTGATGCAGTCCAAGCAAAATAAGGCAAGCTAAATGTCACTACAGCTTTTCTAGTAACTACATTTTTTAAAAGTAAAAATAATTGGGTGAAATTAATTTTAATAACATTTTATTGAACCCAGTGTATCGAAAATATTGTGTCATGTCATTAATATTTAAAAATTATTGATGACATGTTTTTATAGTCTTTTTTCGTGTTAGATCTTTGAAATGCTGTATTTTACACGTAGAGCGCATCTCAGTTTGGACCAGCTACATTCCAAGCGCTTGCTAGCCACATGTCTTTCCTGCATCCTATCAGAGAGTATAGGGTAGTCAGAAACACAGCACTGGACAAATAAGCAAGAAAATAGCTATATGATGACAAATTGCAGATGACACTGATTGCAAAGAAAAGCATCTTAGAGCTTCCCTGGGGCAATTGGTGAGACCGAGGCTAAAACTGCATCATCCAAATAGAAGGTTTTTCCTTAATTCTGCAAAACAGGGAAAGATTGTACTTGTTACTCTCTCCAGGTGTATGGTTTGGGTTTTTTCAATTATGTGTAATTATTAAATTATTTAAAAATTATCACAATTATTTTTTTTATTTTTTATAAATTTATTTATTTATTTTTATCTTTGGCTGCATTGGGTCTTCATTGCTGCACGCAGGCTTTCTTTAGTTGCGGTGAGCCGGGGCTACTCTTCATCGCGGTGCACGGGCTTCTCATTGCGGTGGCTTCTCTTGTTGCGGAGCGTGGGCTCTAGGTGCGCAGGCTCAGTAGTTGTGGCTCGGGGGCTCTAGAGCGCAGGCTCAGTAGTTGTGGCGCACGGGCTTAGTTGCTCCACGGCATGTGGGATCTTCCCGGACCAGGGGTCAAGCCCGTGTCCCCCGCATTGGCAGGCGGATTCTTAACCACCGCACCCCCAGGGAAGCCCCAAGTATCAACAATTATTAGTCTTTAATTATCTGTAAGAAGAGGCCCATTTTAGAGCAAGAGTTCAAGAAATATAACCTCTTGGGGAAAATAAGATGCTTTTCTCACTGTTAACAGTTAAAATTTTTTTTCTTATAATGACCTATAATGGAGGAGAATCTGAAAAAGAATATGTGTGTGTGTGTGTGTGTGTGTGTGTGTGTGTGTATGTAACTGAGTCACTTTGCTGTACACCAGAAACTAACACATTGTAAATTAACTATACTTCAATTTAAAAAAATAGTTTAAAAAAGTTAATTTTTTTTTTTTTTTTTTTTTTTTTTTTGCCGTACACAGGCCTCTCACTGTTGTGGCCTCTCCCGTTGTGGAGCACAGGCTCCAGGACGTGCAGGCTCAGCGGCCATGGCCCACGGGCCCAGCCGCTCCGCGGCATGTGGGATCCTCCCGGACCGGGACACAAACCCGTGTCCCCTGCATCGGCAGGCGGACTCTCAACCACTGCGCCACCAGGGAAGCCCAAAAAAGTTAAATTTTTATTTTTATTTTTTGGCTGCGTTGGGTCTTCGTTGCTGCACGCGGGCTTTTCTCTAGTTGGCGAGCAGGGGGCACTCTTTTTTGTGGTGTGCGGGCTTCTCATTGCGGTGGCAAAGTGATTCAGTCATATATATATGTATGTATATATATGTATATATATATTCTTTTTCAGATTCTTTTCTATTATGGATTATTACAAGATATTGAATATAGTTTCCTGTGCTATACAGTAGGACCTTGTTGGTTATCTGTTTTATATATAGTAGCTTGTATCTGCTAATGCCAAACTCCTAATTTATCCCTCCCTCCCCACACTTTCCCGTAAGTTTGTTTTCTATGTCTGTGAGTCTGATTCTGTTTTGTAAGTAAGTTCATCTGTATTTTTTTTTTCCATTTTTTTTTGGCCGCACCGCGTGGCATGCGGGATCTTAGTTCCCCGACCAGGGATCGAACCCATGCCCCCTGCAGTAGAAGCGCAGAGTCTTAACCACTGGACCACCAGGGAAGTCCCTGTATGGTTTTTTAGATTCCACATATAAGCGCTATCATATGACATTTGTTTTTTTCTGTCTGGCTTACTTCACTTAGTATGATAATCTCTAGGTCCATCTATGTAACTGCAAATGGCATTATTTCATTCTTTTTTATGGCTAAATAATATTCCATTGTATATTTATACCACATCTTCTTTATCCATTCATCTGTTAATGGACATTTAGGTTGCTTCCACCTCTTGGCTATTGTAAATAGTGCTGCTCTAAACATAGGGGTTCATGTATCTTTCAAATTAGAGTTTTCTCTGGATATATGCCCAGGAGTGGGATTACTGGATCATATGGTAACTCTATTTTTACTTTGTTAAGGAACCTCCATACTGTTCTCCATAGTGGCTGCACTAATTTACATTCCCACCGACAGTGTAGGAGGGTTCCCTTTTCTCCACACGCTCTCCAGCATTTGTTATTTGTAGACTTTTTAATGATGGCCATTCTGACTGGTGTGAGGTGATACCTCATAGTAGTTTTGATTTGCATTTCCCTAATAATTAGTGATGTTGAGCATCTTTTCATGTGTCTGTTGGCCATCTGTATGTCTTCTTTGGAGAAATGTCTGTTAGGTCTTCTGTCCATTTCTTGATTGGGTTGTTTGTTTTTTTGTTACTGAGTTGTATGAGCTGTTTGTATATTTTGGAAATTAAGTCCTTATCAGTCGCATCGTTTGCAAATATTTTCTTCCAGTCTGTAGGTTGTCTTTTCCTTTTGTTTATGGTTTACTTTGCTGTGCAAAAGCTTATAAGTTTGATTAGGTCCCATTTGTTTATTTTTGCTTTTATTTCTATTGCTTTGGGAGACTGAGCTAAGAAAACATTGCTACAGTTTATGTCAGAGAATGTTCTGCCTATGTTCTCTCCTACGAGTTTTATAGTGCTGTGTCTTATATTGAATATTTAAGTCTTTAAGCCATTTTGAGTTTATTTTGTGTATGGTGTGAGGGTGTGTTCTAACTTCATTGATTTACATGTGGCTGTACAGCTTTCCCAGCACCACTTGCTGAAGAGATTGTCTTTTCTCCATTGTGTATTCTATGTAATGATAAGACACTATGACATTTTCAACTTAAATTCCAGGGGTCCACAGCACCCCACATGCCCATCCTCCAAGGCTGCCCAAGAGCCTCCACGAATCCTTGTCATGTCCCCCTTTGGAATCCAGGTGGAGGACCTGATCGTGAAATACCGGAAGAAGAAGAAGACGGTGGCGGGGATCATAGTGGAGCCCATCCAATCTGAGGGTGGAGACAACCACGCATCGGACGACTTCTTCCGGAAGCTGAGGGACATCTCCAGGAAGGTCAGCACACAGGGCCAGGGCTGGATGGGGCCATGGGCCATTTCCAGTTGGTTTTCCAGAGCAAAGGGTTAGCCTGGGGTCCTTGTAAACTTCCAGATGTTCAGAGGCTGCCTGTCGGCCTCATGGGTAGAGAAGTTGGGGGTGAGGGCAGGACGGGGGATTCTCCCCTAAAATCTTATTCCAAAGTCAGTCTCCAACCTGCCGTCCTAGTCGGGGACATTCCCAATCAAGAGAACATCCTGGGGAAAGCCTATGCCTCCTCCCTTTTCCTTCTAGGGACCCCACCTCATCTTTCAGCGCATTGTGGTCCACACTGAACAGAAGCCAAATGAACAAACTTCATGTTAATATCATGTCTATTTTAACGTGTCTTGCACGTATAACTGGCCTGTCCAAGCAGTCAGTTCACGGATAAAGGTGACATGACACGAGTTGATTTAAACACAAATGCTAAGTAAATAATAGTCCGGGTGATGAGCAGAGCTGGCAAACACTGCACCGGAAGTTTGGGAAATGGGGCTGCCTTACAGTTGGGACACCCTTCCTTCTGAGCAGGGCAACTTGCTCAGGGACCGAAGCCGATGGTTCAGGGAGCATTTGATGTTCCGGTTTCGTACCAGCCGAGCAGTTTGAGGCCACGTGCAGACACAGCCCTGCTGGAACTGCCCTCCTGCAGCCTTAGTTTGGTTTTGCACAGCCCAAGAACACAGGCTTGGTTTGAGGTTCAGAAAGCAGTGGCTCTTGGGCTGGATTTGGGAGTCCGAGGTGGGCGAGTTGCACTGGGTGTTTATTTCTCCTTCATTCCATGTCGGCCAGCACGGCTGTGCCTTCTTGGTGGATGAGGTCCAGACCGGAGGAGGCTGCACCGGCAAGTTCTGGGCCCACGAGCACTGGGGCTTGGATGACCCAGCAGACGTGATGACCTTCAGCAAGAAGATGATGACCGGGGGCTTCTTCCACAAGGAGGAGTTGAGGCCCAACGCTGTGAGTGTGGACCCTCTCCTGTCCAGGGCAGGGGAGGGAGGCGGGGCAAGGGGCATCGACGTCTCATTACTGCTTCTTTCTCACCAACAAGGAACTAAGTGAATACCTAATGTGTCACAGAGGTTTCCTAAAGCCTAGTTCTTATCAATTTAATTTAAAGCCAATGATTACGATTACCCCAGCTCTCTCTGCAGGGCTGACTTCATAGCAGTCCATTGTCAGGCTTCTAATTTTTGCTTTGTGCACAAGCAAAAATAGCTATTAGCTGCTGCTCTGAATGGAGCATTTGCTCCGTGCCTGGCCCAGTTCTAAGTATTCCTCTTGTACTTTTAATCCTTACAACAGTCTAACCAAGTAGATGGTATTTTTCTCTCCCGTTTTGCTAATGAGGAATCAGGCACAGAGAGGTTAAGTAAGTTGTCTAAGGTTACACAGCCTGTTAAGTGACAAAGTCAAGATTTAAACCCAGAGCTCATACTCTAAACCATTTTACTGTACTGCCACTTGTACGTATGGATTCTCATACACACACACACACACACACATGCACAGAGTCATCAAGGGCCCAGGATCGTTCCTTCCACCATTCCTGCATGTAGCTTCTACCCTCAAGGTCACTTCATGATCCAAAATGGCTACTGGAGCACCGTCTCAATTTGATGCAGTAGGAAAGAAAAAGGAGGGAAGGATAAAGTGGCCCCCTTCTCGTCTTTAAGCAGCCTTCCCAGAAATCCCACAACATTTCTGTTTCTACCACTTTTGACTAAGATCTGGTCACATGGCCACTCCTAGCTGCAAGAGAGGCTGGGAAGTGTGTTTTAGTTGGCTGCATTGACACCCTGAAGGGGGAGTAAAGCGGGTGGTCTTTGAGGGTCAGACTGCCACCAATCCACTCCTGACTCCACCACCTAAGGGGCCATATTTTCACAGACAAATCACTCAACCACTCAGCACCTCAGCTTCCTCCTTTATAAAATGAGGATTATGGTAATTAGGGGCCAACCGTCTCGGTTTCCCCAGGACTGAGGGATTTCCCAGGACCTGGACAAGTTGGTGTCCCTAATAGTAGTACCTGCCTACAGGGTTGCTGTTACGGAGCGATTTTGGTGAGACCATATGCGATATCCTCCCAGCACTTAGTAGCTACTCGCTGGGTTAGTCTCTCTTCTCTTAAATGGGGAGGAGTGTGTCTGGGGTGTGCCTGGAACCCTTCTGATGCCCTGTGTCTTGTTCCAGCCTTACCGGATCTTCAACACGTGGCTGGGGGATCCGTCCAAGAACCTGCTGCTGGCTGAGGTCATCAACATCATCAAGCGGGAGGACCTGCTGAATAACGCGGCCCATGCTGGGAAGGTCCTGCTCACGGGACTGCTGGACCTCCAGGTACTCCGCCCGGCTCTCCCGGATCCCCATCCACGGCTCCCCACGGCCCCCGCGGACAGCAGCTGAGCTCTTCAGTGTAGCATCACACCCGCTGCCCCAGCAATTCTGAATAGGCTGCGCCATTTCTGTAGGGGACGCCTTCCCACCGCTCCGTCCCGACCCCATTCCCAGTTCCTGAACTCCCGGTTTTCTGCTGACACTGAGTTCAGGCATCCCTTCTTTGAGAAACCTCCCCAATGTTCCCTGTCTCTCGTTCCCACCCATTTGCCCACTATTCCCTCCTCTGGACCACCTTCTACATCCTGATCACTCCGTAGCAGTGCTCTCCAGGGGAACAGATTGCTAGCTATGCACATAACTTCAAAGGTCCTAGTACCTATACTAAAAGTGAAAAAGAAGGAGCTGAAATTAATTTGAATAATATATTTTACTTAACCCATCATATCCAAAATATTATTTCAACATGCCACCAATATATAAAATAATTCAATATTTCTTATTCTTCTCACAATAAGTCTTTGAAATCCAGTATGTACTTTACACTTACAGTGCATTCCAATTTGGACTCACATTTCAACAGCTACATGTGGCCACCTCATTGGACAGTAGAGCTCTTTATTATAATTATTTGTCTTTGTTATGTCTACTCCCTGCCCGACACGCTCTCCTAGATTTGGGGACGGGGGAATGCTGCTGGGAGGAACCAGTGTTTCCAGGACTGGCCAGCCCAGCCCAGGAGTTAGGAGGAGAGATGACCCTAACCCCAGAGGGCTGGATACAAAGAGCCCTTCCTTGAAGCACCCAGTCACCAGTGAGCTGAGCAGATCCACTGATGGTGATGGTGATGGTGATGACGAAGCGAGGAGGGATGGTAGTGATAACAGCTTCCATTTACCGAGAGCCTGCTCCTGCCAAGTTCCGTAATAGGGGATCTCATACACTCTTAAGTCCAATGGTAACGCTGTGGGTGTAGACACCACCATGATCCTTATTTTACAGATGAGGAAACTGAGGTGTGGCGGGTTATTAACTTGTCCAAAGTTACACAGCTTGCACTGGGGTTTGAACCTGATTCTTGTAGCCTTCAAAGCCCATGTTCTTTTTTTTTTCTTCTATTTTTTGACGAGATCTGTTCCCCAACTAGGGATCGAACCCAGGCCCCCGGCAGTGAAAGTGCCAAGTCCTAACCACTGGACCACCAGGGAATTCCCAAGCCCATGCTCTTTGCCAGCATTTACCTCTCTGACATGATCAAGGACATAACAATAATAATTATTATTATTTATTATTATTTCCATTAATTGAGAACTTGCTCTGTGCCAAGCATTATGTTAGGTGCCTTATCTCATTTAATCCTCAGAATAGGATTGCTGCATTTAGGGGAAAAAAAAGCAGGTCCCCCCCGCAGTTAAATTTAAATTTCACAAATCTGAAGCCCAGGAGGGAAAGGCAGACACTGGACTTGGTTCCAGTCACAGGGCAGAGGCAGGAGCTTCGGGGACCACCGTCTTCCTCTCCCAGGTAGGGATGCCAGGACACCCGGTTAAATTTAAAAGATGGCAACTAATTTTTTTTCTTTTTAGCGTAAGTATATCCCATGCAATGTTTGGGACATATTTATACTAAAAAATTAGAAGTTGCTTATCTGAAATTGAACCAGGTGTCCTGTTTTTCTTCTGGCACCCTTAACCCAGAACAACTTGAAGTTAGGAAACTATAATTCTCCTCATTTTCTGGATGAGAATGGGGAGAAACCCAGATTTAACCCAGATCTGCCTGATTAAACCCAGATCTGCCTGATTGCAGACTCTGAAGGGGCAAGTGTGGCTGCTGAGCTAGCTGAGAGCCTCTAACTGTGCTGTAGCTCTAGGGGGAATTTCTTTTTCTTTTCTTGGCCTGGATTTGCATTTAGACTGAGGCTGGGCAGGGGTAGGTGCTAGGAAAAGCCTCTGGGAAGGGTGGAAGGATTGGGCCCTTCCCTCCTGCCACAATGTTCCTTCCCCTGTCACCAGCGTGGCAGGAGAAATGTCAGGCGCTAACTTATGTCCCCTGGGGGGACAGATGCACCCTGCTTGCAGTTGGTGCTGGAGTATGGGATGCGCCAGGGCCGGGCTCGGCAGGGATCTTGTTGTTCTGAGGCTCTCACAAACGCAGGCCGCCCCTGTCCTGAGTGGCCATGAGGTCCACGTGGGCTGATGGCTGCCTTCCTTGGCTTTGATGCCGGCCTTGTGTCCCCACTGCAGGCCCGGTACCCCCAGCTCATCAGCAGAGTGAGAGGACGAGGCACCTTCTGCTCCTTCGACACGCCAGATGAATCCATACGGAATAAACTCATTTCAATAGCCAGAAACAAAGGTAAGGCAGCCAGGGGTACCCACATTTCCTGGTGGGGGGCCTGGAGGGAGGGGGAGGGGAAGGTGATTCACAGGACTAAAAATAGTCTGAATTGCCTTCTCAAAAGAAGAGAAAGTTACCAGGGAGCTTTCCTTATACATTTATTCATTCAACGATATTCGCCGAGAAGGTGAGCAGAAGGTGAGAGGTACCAACTCTGGAGAGGGTCAGGAGAGCCAGGGTCCCTTCCTTCAAGGAGCTTGCAGTCTAGCAGGAAGGGGTGACATCAAAGAGAATATTCCATAAACAATCTATTACAGTTATAAGTCCTAGAACAGAGGAAAAGGAGTTAGAGAACAAATAGCTGGGGAAAATGTCCAGGAAATCAGGGAAGGCTTCCTTGAGGAAGTGGCATTTTACCCTACGTCTCGCCGGATGAATAGGGATTGGCCAGGTGAAGAAGGTGAGAAGGAGCATTCCAGGCAGGGGAAGGGATGTGTGCCTTTAGCTGGGCAGAATGGGGCATACAGAGGGAGAAAACAAATGCATGGAGTGGAACGAGGGACAGACGGGTGGCAGGGGGTGAATCAGGTTCACGTCAGCCTGGGGATGAGGTTCGAGATTGTGGACTTTCTCCTAAGAGCTATAGGAGCCATGGAAGTTTTAAGTGGGGCAGATCAGAGAGCCTACTATGTGTCAAAGCTGGTGTCTTTCACCCGGACCAGCTTAGAGAATCCTGCAGCAGCCCTGAAGGGCAGGGGTAATTCACCTCCTCTTGAGAATGAAAAAACTGAGTCTCAGAGACGCTATACAACCCAGCCAAAGAGCCCCATCTAGTCAAAGGTGAAATCGCCCTTTAAAAGAAGCAGATTCCAAGAATTCCCTGGCGATCCAGTGGTTAGAACGCCACGCTCTCACTGCCGGGGCCCCAGGTTGGATCCCCGGTTGGGGAACTGAGATCCTGCAAGCCGCGAAGCACGGCCCAAAAAAAATCCAAAACTCAGATTCCATCCTTCATAAGCGCTGCTGACCTGCCCCCACTTGTGTAATTTATTTCTTATTTTCTTTCCCTGCCACACCACGAGTTTCTGGAAGGCCAGGACTTTGTGTCAGGATTTCTCAATCAGCAGGCCTAGCTCAGGGGCAGCAGAGCTGGCCTTCAAAGTTGGAAGGGAGGGAGGGGAGAGAAGGGCGGCTGAGCGGGCCGATGAGCGAGAACGGGAAGGAGGGCTGGACGGGTGGCTGCAAGGAAGGACAGAACGGTTCGGACGGATGGGGTAGCCACCGTGTGTGACCCCGCCCGGCTCCCTGGCCCGTGACTCCGAGCCCAAGCCCCTAACCCACCCCCGCCTCTCCTTTTAGGCCTGATGCTGGGGGGCTGCGGCGACAAATCCATCCGCTTCCGTCCCACTCTGGTCTTCAGGGACCACCACGCACACCTGTTCCTCAATATTTTCAGCGACATCTTAGCCGACTTCAAGTAAAGAAGCCATTTCCTCCACGCTCTGAGGAAGCCCTGATCTCACCCCTTGTCAAATTGATTAGTTTGCCTAATTCATGTTTTCACTTAAAGTATCAGAGGTGAATGCATAAACTGGAGGATTATTTGTGGGGAGGGGATGTTTTTCGTGGCTTGGGGGGAGGGGAGGGACTGGTTTGCTCTCTCCCTGCAAAGCCAATGGTGCACATTGGTTTTAAGCCCAGAAATTCTGCTTGAGCCCTGGACATAGTCTCAGGTTGGGCCCCGAGGGTCCTGGCCAGGTTATCTGCCACCCTTGACCCCAACGATACCTTTGGAAGCCAGTCAGGGGAATGATACCTGCTCCTGGGGCTGGTGGCTGGGACTCCTGGGTTCCGTCCCTCTCAAGTGACACGTTCTGAACGGGGAGGACGCTGGCTCCCCCTGCCCTATGCAAACAGACATGCTTCCCCCTCGCGCCCAGGCCCCGAAGCTCTGAGCATGTCCCATGCACAGTCCAGTGACGGGCAGGACAGAGCATATTAAGGCAGGAGAGTAGGGACACGGCATTGAGCTTGGGGGTGTGGGAAGGGGTCTTCTGGCCTAAAGAGTAGGGCCACTCCCCTGATCCATCCGGGGATTCCTCTCCAAACTGTGCATTCTCGCCTTCATGGGGCTTCGTCCTGGGAGAATCTCTGGGTGGCATCGCCAACAGGTCTTACTCACCACCCTCGTTCCCCAAATTCCCTCCCTCCCGTTAAACGTCAGCCCAGACCTCTGTGGAAAGCAAGCTGCACCTGCTCATCCCAGGGACACACGCCCAGGAGTGTAAGCCCAGGCCTGGGGCAGCAGAGACCCCTCCTCCTGTCCCCACGGCACCTGGGGTCTGACTTTGGACCCCTCGCCCCGGGACCCTGTCTCTAGCTCTGCTCACCCACCTCTGCTCCACTTCTGAGCCGTCCCAGGAACGGCTTTGCTGCTACATCAAAGCTGGACTAGGTGTCTTCTTGCAGGAGGTATCATGAATTGAGGGCGCCACAGTTCCATGCAGGAAGAAGTAGCCTGTTGGTGCAAGGTGGCTTCCTTGTCGTTACCCCTGCAAGTCAGAGATTTTCCTGCCATGAGTGACTGTGAGATGACCAGGCAGGTGATACTTAGAGGCTTAATTGGATGAAGGCTGAGGCTAAGGGGGTCTCTGCTGGAGGCGAGACCATTTTGGAACTGATTTGACCTCAGATGCTCCTAAAAAGAGCATTTGGTCGTCCTCCAGCAATGAGTGTTGTTTAGCGGGTAGATGAAGGAAGTCTGTCCAAAAGGAAGCCACTTGGTCTCCTGGTGCCTTGGTTGACTATTTTGGGAGCCGGGCAGATCAAGATTCTCAATTCAGCACTTTTCTCTTTTAATAACTAACCATCCAAAGATCTCAAAGTGGTTTGGTTTTTTTCTGCTTCCGCTTTTCAGCAGATTTGGTCATCATCCTATTTTTGCCAAGAATGAAAGGCAGTCACGTGTTTAACAGACGAGGGGGAATCCCTGAATCCCGGTTCACCCTGCATTCCTGCACTCAGTGCTAATCCGTTGCTTTTAAGGAGCTCTGCCGTGTCCAAGGGCGTTCGCACTGCCAACTAAATGGAGCCTCCCTCTCTGCAAGCTTTCGCTCATTTGTATGTTCATTTATTTATCCAGTCATTCATTCATGAAACTTGCATTAAATACCTGCTCTGTCCCAGGCCCAGTGCTAAGCACTAGAAATCCAAAGGTGAAATAAAACCTAGTCCCTGCTCTCAAGGGACTCACATCCCACTGCGGACAACAGAATCCTAAACCAGCAATTAATGCCATAATAGTCGTATGTGTAGGAACATCAGGAAATCAGAGGGAGTGGCCCAATCCACCTAAGGGTCAGAGGAGGTTCCAAGGAGAAAGTGACATTTGAGCAGGATTTTGCAGGATGAACAAGAGTTCACCAAGTAGACAAGACAAGGAAGAGTGTTGCAGAAAGGGAACAGCATATGCAAAGACACATGAGTTCACAGCCTCACACTTTTCACTGGGGATCCAGATTCCACAGGCAATATCCCAAGATTCAAGGCCTTATTTAACAAACAAGCAAAATGCAAACCAAACCATAATTCATGTATGCTTTCTCCTGAGAACTTTAGCATTGGATCGAAACATACAATGAGATTGCTGGAGTCCAAAAGGTTTTTAAGCCAGGGCACAACCAGAAACGTTGGCTGTCTTTGGTGGAGAGAGTGGCTCCAATATTTTGTTCTCTCCCCACAGGGCACAGACAGAGAAATGAAATCTTTTTTATCTGGAAAGTCATTTCCAGACTTCTTCACTCCTTATCAAGGGAAGTTACTTATAAAACTTTTTAAGCCATTTATCAGCCAGTCCTCGTTGACTCAGGGCATAGTGAGTTCCTGAGACGTTCTCTTTTGGAAGTGGAGGTGTAGCTGTGAGAATTTCAAGGAAAACCTTCTCAGCAGCGCTCAAGAAACTTGCTAGAGGTTGGTGAAAACATAGGGAGCCCAGAGGACAGGGTGCTGGCTCAGGCAGAGCCCACGCAGAAGAACTTCTGTGGCCGACGGTCCGGAAACGAATCCATCACACGTTAGTGCCATAGACTTTAGTAAATGTCGCCAGCAAATCTCATCACTTTTACAGAAAACAAGGTCCAGTCATGGCAAATCTTAGCACATCCTCACTTTTACTATAAATGGGTGTTTTTTAAATAATTTTTACTGACACTCAGTAACCATGCAAAATCGTGCACAACATTAATATAATCTGTATATCTATACCTGTCTATATCTATCTGTATATCAGCTCATGGTAGAAAACCATAGCTAGGGAGCCTTGCCAACTTACGCATACAAAGTGATCTTGTTTACAGTATTCTGTTGACAGTGCCAATAAATGATCAAGAAATAACACGTCACAGTGTAACTGATGACCATATGCGCAAGTCCATGAACTCAGTCTGTTTCCTGTGTTAATCAGTATTCTTAAATTAAAAACAAAATATTTATAATGGAAACATCAGAGTAAATGTGGTCTTTTTGGTTGGAAATGGTTTTGGTAAGGACTTCTTTCACAAGTTCTTATGAAGCGCCTATGATTAAGCACCTCTTAGGGATGTCTTGGGGGAATTCTCTTCCTGCGTTAAGTCTGCCTTGGGCTGAGAAGTCTGGTGAGGCCATTCAGTTCATCAGAGTTCATCCAAGACATGCCATGTAATGGGGATGGACAAGGTGTGGTCCTTACCCTCAGCTCACCTTCCAGTGGGGCAAAGGTCACAGCAACCCAGCGTAAGGACCAGGATACAGGAGGATATTGTACATGAACAAAGGATAGGCCCAAGTCAGGGTGGAGGTTAGGCCTCTGAGCTTCAACTTCAAGGTTGAGTGGGAACTGCTCCAGCGACTCAGAGGAGGGGTGGAAGGCATTCCGGACCAAGAGGACAGCTATAGCTGAAGGCACGAAGGCAGGATGCGGCAGGGACTTCTACAGCGTTCAGCATTACTAGATCACAAAGACAAGGAGAGCAGAAGAGCCTGGAGACCAGGCCAAAGAAACAGGCAGGGCTCGGACCTGGAGGGCCTCCTGTGCCAGTCTGGGCCTTCCATGAACTGATGGAGCAGGGTTTGGAGCAGGGGGGTAATCCAACATGCATTCTAGAACGAATGTCCTGATTGTCCACTGTGAACAAGAGAGACTGGGTGATCAGTCGGAATCTGTGGCCATCGAGATGACCAGGTGGCCCAACCAGGACAGCGGTAATGGGCTGGATGGAGAGGGAGGGAAAAGCACAAAATCCACTACATCCAGGGCAGTGACATTCAACACTAGAGGCACTTTGGAGTTGCCCTAAAGAACTTTGTAAATATCCTAATGCTCAGGCCCCACCCCAAACCAATTAAATCACGTTCTCTCCCTCACGGATGGAGGTGGTAAGCTGATGACTGATGGGAATCAGCCGGGAGGCAGGTGCAGCGTGGGAAGGCACGGAAGAGATGCTGAGTCAGCACCTGTGGAAACGAGCTGGCTCTTTGGTCCTCCTGCTATCCTGACCTAGAACCGCGGGCCGTGGGCTCCTGACTCACCTGCACCCAGCTGTCTCAGTGGCCCTCCATGGCCCTTCTTTTTCTCACCTGGAAAATGTATGGTTTGGACCACGTGATTTCTAAGGTTCCTTCTGGCTGGGACACCGAACAGGTCTATGAAATAACTGACTAGGAAAGCAATATCTACCATTAAATATGCTTTTAAGAATAATCACATATAGTGATAATATTTATCATTTGTTGAGCATCTGCTATGCACAAGCATATTCTGCTGGGGCTTTGTCATGTTCACAGCACACCTATGAGCCGTGTATGTGTCTGCCTGTTTGTGAGATGAGGAGCCTGATGCTCAGAGAGATTGGGGAACCCGCCTGGCATCACACAGCCTGGAGGCCAGGATTTGAGACACACTGGTGTGTGTGAATGAGCACATGCAGTCAGCATGGGGTTGGTTGAGGATCAACCACTCAGGACCCTTCTCACCACCAGCCTGGCCACTGGCCTGGGAAAGTGAACTTGAACTGGTCAGCATTAGTGTGAGCTCCTAAGCGTATATCCCTAAGGCAGGTGGGTGGAAGGTGCCAGGACCTTTGTTAAAAACAGTCACTGTTTCCATTTTCTGTCCTTCTTCCCCCTTCTCCACCCCCCGGGGAGGCAGGACAAGGCAGTAGAATGACCTAACTCTGCTGCTTTCTAGCTGGGTGACCTTGAGTAAGTCACTTCACCTCTCTGAGCATCACCCGCAGAGAGTGATCACAGTAAAGCAGCTGACACTTACTGAGGGCTTCCCTGGACCAAGCGCTGTTTTTAAGTGCTTTTCATGTAGTAAGTCAGCCCCTTCAACTACCCTCGGTGGGTGCCTTTATTATCATTAATTCACAGATGAAGAAACCAAGGCACAGACAGTGATTATATTACTGGCCCACAGTCACAGCCTGGGAGTGGCAGGGCTGGGGTTCAAGCAGGTAGGAAGTCTTGCTTCCAAACCACGTGCTTCACCCTACACCTGCGACCTCTCTCCGGTTCTCCAACTCCAACAGCTGCTGGGAGGATTCAAGAAAATCTCGAAATCAGGACTTCCCTGGTGGCGCCGTGGTTAAGAATCCACCTGCCAATGCAGGGGACACAGGTTCAATCTCTGGTCCGGGAAGATCCCACATGCCGCGGAGCAACTAACCCCATGCACCACAACTACTGAGCCCGTGCTCTAGAGCCCAAGTGCCGCAACTACTGAGCCCACGCAACACAACTACTGAAGCCTGCACGCCTAGAGCCCGTGCTCCACAAGAGAAGCCACCGCAATGAGAAGCCAGTGCACTGCGACGAAGAGTAGCCCCCGCTCACCGCAACTAGAGAAAGCCCACGCACGCAGCAACGAAGACCCAACACAGCCAAAAGATAAAAATAAACAATAAATAAAATTTAAAAATCATGTAATCATCTCCTGACTCGTGGTAGGTGCTTAATACATGATGGTTCCTTTTGCCACTCGATCTCTGTGAACCTGGCTCACGTATAGTTCTAAATGTTAAACCTACTTCCCAACACGGGGACAAGTCCCACCAGATCCCAGAGCAGATTACAACTGTTAATCAGTAAAACGGATGTTTGTCACTAGAGTTGGTACAAACGTGGCCAGATGGTATTGACCCTGCCTGATTAACCCTCATCAGGCATGATTTTATAGTTGAATGAATGCTGCAGGATCAAAACAGGGCCATAAAAGTTGGACTCTGCCCAGGTTTCAAAGGGACCCGGTGGCTTTCCATCTGGGGACTCACAAGACCTGAATTCTTAAAGCAGCCAAGGGCAAGCTCCTAGTTATTTGGCTAACTCACCCCAGGCTGGCCCCCTGCAAGCAGCTAAGCCCATCAAATCTGTTCTGGGAAGTGCATTAAACATTTTTATTTATGATGGGCTGGGGGTGGGATATCTGGGCCTATGACCAGGTAAGGCTCAGTTCTGGTAACCGGTGTAGGAAGGACAACGGCTCCCAGCCATGCACACTGTGAATGTCCCCAGTTGGAGCAGACCTCACCATGGTCTGGAGGACTACCTGTCTCAGCTCAAGCTGCTCTAACAGAATATCAGAGATGGGGCAGCATAAACAGCCAACATTTATTTCTCACTGTTCTGGAGGCTGGAAGTCCAGGGTTGGGTCCTTGGTGAGGGTCTCTTCCTGCTTGTGTCCTCACATGGCACTGATTCCATCGTGGGGGCCCCACCCTCATGACCTCATCTGACTCCAATCACCTCTCAAAAGCCCCATCTCCAAACACTATCACATGGGGGGCTATGGTTCAATGTATGAATTTTAGGAGGGGATACAAACATTAAGTCCCTAGCAACTACCACGTGAAAATGGACGTGCTACAGGTTACCCCATTTCCTGCATCTAAATAATACACAGCCCAGGGCAGGTGGGGTGCCCAAAGTCCAGATGGTTCTCAGCAGATGGGAATGAAAACCAGTCTACAAAATACAAACACGGTTGTATCACTAACGCTTTTAATGACTGTTTCCTACTGTCCACCCAGCTTCCAAGTCCAGAATGGAGATTCATGGTTGAGAAACTTTTCTCTTTACCTCGAAAGCTGGCAGGAGGGGGAAAGGATGGCAGAAGAGATTGTGTTTAGTACAGCATTTTACTTCATTTGTTAAGATGGATGACATGATCATTACGGAAATTTTAAACAATACTAGAAGGCCATAAAGTTCAAAGTAGACGTTTTCCCTCTGTCTCATCCACCTGAATCTTCTCCCCAGAATTAACCACTGTGAAAAATTTGGAATGCGTTTTTTTAAATCACAAATAGGATCATACAGAACTATATTGTTCTCTGATTTGCTTTTTCCACCTAACACTACCCCATGATTATCCTGTCACATCAGCAGATATGGTTCAACCTCACTCTTTTTAAGGGCATGTAATATTCCATAGCTTATTTAACTGTGTTGCCTACTAATGGCAACTTAGTTTACTTCCTGTTGTTGTTGTGTGTTTGTTTCACTATTAGAAACATTCAGTGAACATCCTCATATACATGCTTGAGTATTTCTATTAGATGATTATTTTGGAACTGTTTTCCAAGGGGGAAATCACCAATATAACCACACACCACCTGAATCTAAAAACCGTTTCCATTTTCTGAGAAGCTGCTTGACCATCAGAGAGGCATGGCTCTTGGGAAGGCCCAATCCCACACAATGATTCTCAAAACCTGGGGTGCCTTGGAATTACCTGGGAAGCATCAAAATACAGATACCCAGCTTCTGCCCAACCAGAATCTGCAGGGTTGAGCACAGGCGAGTTTTGTTGTTTTTGTTGTTGCTGATCTGGAGCAAGGGAACTGGGTACTACTGCCGTGCTGGTGCACTGCAGAAACCCTAAACTGTTTCCCTTGTCACATGCAATTTTAGCTTGGAAATAAAGGGATAGAATAATGCATTTGCTCTGTGCGCCCTCTGCTGGTACTGCATGAGCAAACCACACATCCAAGTGGAGGCTCTTTTGTGCCAGAGCCGGTGAGAACTGGGGCTGTCACCTCCCACTGAACTGACACTTCTGGGCAGTAATTGTCAAATCAGGCTACGCATGAGAATCCCCTCTAGGGAAACTGGTCATGGGCCTGGGCAACAGTATTTTTTAAGAGGTGTCCAGGAGATTCTACACACGGAGCCCAGGCGGACAACCTATTCTGTAGGAGAAAAAAAAAAAAAATTGGCCCAGGGACACAGAGGCATGTGTCATTCTGGTGTTGTCCACCCTGGTCATCTATTTCAGAAATTCCCAGCATGGCTGCATAGCAGAATTAGCCTCAAGCTTGACAAAAAGACCGATTCTGGGGATCCACCCCAGACATAATCAGAATCTCCAGGGGGTGAAGCTCACTCAGGTAAGTGCTTACAGGTAGCCCAACAGGCCTACTTAACTTTTGGTTTTAATAAGTCAAGGTCAGATCATTAATCCCTCTTAAGACATTTTATAGGCACAGACTGTGTCTTTGGGAGAAGAGGTTCACAGGAACTGAAGTCACTGACAAGCAGGTGAGGGAAAGGTAGGGAAGGAAACCAGCAGCTCTGAAGATTATATAATCGAGTCTTCTATATAATTGAATCCTCAGTACAACTTCTTGAGGATAAATAGTAACACCCCTGTTATACAGAGAGAGAAACTGGAGACAGACAGATAGACACTTCTATGTAGATACCTAGGGAGAAAGGCTTTTAGGCAGAGGAACTGTCAGTGCAAAGGCCCTGAGGCTGCGGGGTCCTTGATTATTGGAGGAAGAGCAAGGGAAATATAGCTAACTGAAGTGGTAAATGCAGAGTTGTGGATGAGAAGAAAGCTGGGGGTAGGGGCGGGGCCAGGCCATGCTGGGCCCTGTAGGTCACAGTAAGGACTTCAGCTTCTAGAGCAGTGATGTGATTCTCTTTTTTAAAAGGATCACTTTGGCAGGACTTCCCTGGTGGTCCAGTGGTTAGGACTCCGTGCTTCCACTGTAGGGGGCATGGGTTCGATCCCTGGTCAGGGAACTAAGATCCTGCAAGCCACAAGGTGTGGCAGGAGGGAAGGAGGGAAGAAAGAAAGGAAGGATCACTTCGGCTGCTGCGAGAACAGATTCTAGAAGGGCAAGGATGGAAGCAGCAGGTTGCAATAATCCAGAGGCTATGAGGGCAGCTTGGATCGAAATGGCAGGGCTGGAGCAGGTGAGAGCAGTCAGGTTCTGGTTGCACTTTTAGAGTAAAGTTGGTATAAAATTAAGTCAGTGGAACCACATGCCATTTACCCTAAGAGCCGGCACTTCTAAGTGGGTCTGCGGCTCTCTGGGAACCCCCAGGCCCACAACCGGGCTCTGGGTCACACCGTCCACGGCACGCACAGCCCCTCTATCTAGACAGACCCTGCAGATATACCCCAGCTGACAATGGGAGCCCAGCATTCCCAAACATCTGAGGGACATGGTCACACACTCCCCAGACCATTGCCTTCAACTGGCTGGAATTAACACACGATGGGAATTTAACAGAGGCAATGACAAATCCATAAGTCTATGCCCTTTCATTTGCATCTTTAATTAAAAACAAATACAAATTAAAAGCTGTTTCCTCTTGTTCTTAAGAGCTCCCAAGCTTTCTTTCACTGACCTTCAAAGGCTCCCCACAGTGATTTGGATCAAATTCAGGGTCCTCCCCTTAGCAAAGGCACCCACCCCACTCCTGTCCAGGGCAGAAACGCACGCTTGTGTCCCCTCAGCCTGAACAAGCAGTGCTCATGTCCATCTCCTCCACACACCTGGGGTCCCCTTCAAAGTCCCGGCCCCAGGCCTCACCCCCTCAGGCCACCCCACTCTTCTCTCTCCTTGCACTTTCCCCCATTTTATTCATTTATTGGCTGTGTCGGGTCTTGGTTGCAGGATGCGGGACCTTTTGTTGCGGTGCGCGGGCTTAGTTACCCCGTGGCATGTGGGATCTTACCCTGTCCAGGGATCAAACCCGTGTCCCCTGCATTGGCAGGTGGATTCTTAACCACTGGACCACCAGGGAAGTCCCTCCCCATTTCTAATTATACACATGCACTTAGCATCCGCCCTCCCTCCCCACCAAGATGCTGTCAGTCCAAAGGCCCAAATCCTCCCCTTTTATGAACCGTGGTGCCTTCAGCACCGAGCGGAAGAGGTCTGGGATGATTGGCTGATTTGGAAGCCTGCAGGGACAAACTGCCTTGAATTACATGCTTTACTTGCTTCTGTGAAATGCAATAAATTGAGAAGACCTAACAACTTCTTTCATGTTATCGTCATTATAAAGTCACTTTTCTCAAAATGCCACTTGCAGTCTACACAAAGGAAAGATATCTCTCCATATAGCTGGCATTTATCACATTCTTTATAGCACTGAAAAAATGGAGATCATTTAAACAAGAAAGGTTATAGAACCAGCTACAACCACTCAGTGGAATATTTTGCAATTACTGATTTTTTTTTTGCATAAAAAGTATTTAAATGAAAAAAAATCAAATAATCGGGGCCTTTTGTTTTTATCTATTTGTAAGGTATGCTGCCCATTTTTTCCAACTTTATTGAGATATAACGGACATACAATATGGTATTAGTTTAAGGTATGCAACATGATTTATATATGTATATACTGCAAAATGACTACCACAGTAAGTTAACATCCAGCATCTCACATAGTCACAAGGTTTCTTCCTTGTGACTGAATATTTTAAATGAATGTTTATAACTGACGTAGTCCTATGTTATAACATGAAGCAAAAAAAAGCCAATTTCAGATACAGGATAACATCTATGTTTTAAGTAAATACTGAAAGCACAGTGAGATACACACCCATTAGGATGGCTATTATATATAAAAAAAAAAAAGATGTGGATAAATTGGAACTCTGATGCATTGCTGGTGGGAATATAAAATGGTGTAGCCACTATGGAAAAGGTTGGCAGGTCCTCAAAAAGTTAAACTTAGAATTACCGTATGACCCAGTAATTCCACTTCTCAGAAAATACCCAAAAGAATTGAAAGCAGAAACTCAGATGTTTGTACACCAATGTTCACAGTAGCATTACTCACAACAGCCAAAAGGTGGAGACAGTCAAAATGTCCATCAAAAGATTAATGGATAAACAAAATGTGCTATATACATATTATTCCGCCATAAAAAAGGAATGAAGTTCCGATACCCGCTACAACATGGGTAAACCTTGCAAAATTACGCCAAGTGAAAGAAGCCAGACATAAAAGGCCACACAGCGGATGATTCCATTTACATGAAATATCCACAACAGGCAACTCCATAGACACAGAAAGCAGATTAGTGGTTGCCAAGGGCTGGAGAAACGGGGTGTTGGGGAGTTACTACTTAATGGGTGCAGAGCTTCTGGTTGGGATAACGAAAAAGTTCTGGAAATGGAGAGAAGTCATGGTTGCAAAACACTAAATATACTTAATGCCACTTAGTGTACACTTAAAATGATTAAAAGGATAAATTTATGTTTATATTTTACTACGATTTGAAAATAAAAAAAGACTGGAAGGTCACAAAACAAAATTTAGTTATTGACTTCTGAGTGGTAGAATTAAAGATCATGACTTCTTTCCTCTTTGTTACAAATTATACAATAAGCATATTGCTAATTACGGGGGACATTACATGTAACTGGCTTTATTTGATAAAGTATCACACCAGCATATAGTTCATCTGACTTTATCACACTGCAAAGCCTTCTGATGTGAGAGCCCCTAGACCGCTGGGCGGTGAACTTGCTCGGATTACAACCTTGCCCCAGTGGCTGTGCAGCTACCGCGCTGGCAGGATGAACGACCCAGCTCTAGGCTTCATCCTGGTCCCCCCGCCGCCGGGTCCACAAGGGGGCGCAGCATAGGACTGGTGAAATCCCTACCCATTGCCTGGAAGCCTTTTGCGGCGCCATCACCTCTGAACTAACAATGACATTTATTGTTTATTCTCACACCCATCCCAGGAGACAGGGAGGATTTTTCCACTTTAAGATGTGAAAACCAAGGTTCTGAGAGACTTGATAACCTGCCCCAGGACAGGGATTTGGAAACGGACAGACCCAAGTCTTCTGGCTCCCGCCCCCCACCTCTCTCTTTGGTTTCACAGCAGTGTAACTGTTCGAGAGAGCTTGGCAACGCTTCCTCCAAGGACTGGCTCTTAACAGAAACTTCTGGCCATTATCTGAATGTCACACACAAGTGCAGTTAAGAATCTGCACTCAGGGCCTCCTTCTAAACCCAGTTACTTCTACCTCATGAATTTCCTTATCCCAAAAGACAAGTTCCCAGGGGCCCCGGCAAAGTCTCCAGCTGCCCGACCCCCTCCTTCAGCCCCGCCCACACCCTCAGGCTGCCTGCAGGAGGCCCCCTGTCCGTTCACTTGAACTTGTCCAGCATCCCAAACACCTGTGTGAAACGCTCTCGGTCCAGGATGCGTCCGTAGCGCAGGGTGAGGTAGAAGGTCTGTTTCCCACTGTACTGCTGGATCCGCACGAACAGCTCCTGAGGCCGATCCTGGCTTTCCGTCATGGGGATCACGTCGGCCACAGGGCAGTATGTCTCCTGTCGCCGGCCCCAGAAGGTCAGGTGGGCCACCCGCAGCATGGTGCCCGACTCATTCACGTACAGGATGCCCACTAGCCTCCGGAAGAAATGGCTCATCCAGCACAACATGGCCAGGGCAAAGCCAGCGATCCCGCCCGCCAGGCACAGGGAGTTGAAGGTCATGAGGCCCTGGGAGTACCAGTAGAGGCTAGGCGGCAAGGCCACCACCGTCAGGGCCGTCTGTGCCACCTTCAGCCGAGACAAGTACCCGAAAGACCTGATGGCATCAAACCGGTACACCATCTGAAATGTCTCTGTCTCTGTGCCGGGTGGTTTCTCCTTGGAGGTTGGTGGCCTGCTTCCCACCCACCTCCTAGGATCCCGCCCACTGCAGTACCACAGCCCGTGGAGAGGCCTTCCCCATGCAGCTGGCCCTGGCGACCGCGGCACAGCTCGGAGGAAGGCGGCCTGAAAGGGAGACAGGGAGACCATTTCTCTCATGGAACTCAACCATGCTAATCACACAAGGAACAGCTGCAAAGCATCTTACACGGAGGTTCCCACCAATCCTGTGAGGCCGGCATCACTGCCAGAGATGGAAAGAAAGGTAAAGCCAGATGCTTTACCTCACGTGATCTTCACAAAAGCTGTTTGCGATGGGAACCACGACTTCTACTTTACCACGCAGAAAATTAAGCCCAGAGAAAGTAAGAAATTTACCCAAAGACACATAGCCAGTGAGTGGGGCAGAGTCTGACTTTTAAACCGGTCCTCTTTCCTCCAGACAGCTCAAGTAGGTATAGGAAAGGAGGCGCAGCCTTCATTCATTCAACAAATACCTTGAGAGGGCCAACTCTGGGCTGGCACTGGAACCACAGCGTGTGTGACAATTCCCCAAGCAGGAAACTCAATCAATGTCCCAGTGGGGAACAAATCCGCAAGACATTCATCATAATAACTACCCAATTCTCGGTCAGGTTTAAAGCGTCATCTTGGGGTCGGAAGGGAAACGCTGTTTACCTGGCCTAAATTGAGGGATGGGGTAGAACGGAGGAGAAGGGAGGCGTCAAACCGTAGCACAAGGGTTTTATGAGATGCACAGTTCCACCCCTCGAATAGTGCAGTGAAAGATACGTTGGGCGGTGAAGTCAGATCTGGGTTCCAATCCCGACTCCTACAGTCACCAGCTGTGGGTCTTTGGGCAAATTACTCCACCTCTCTGGGCCCCAGTTTCTTCATCTTTCAAAATGGGGATCCAAAATATACTGAATGTGATGATGGTTTTAAAGCCTTCAAATGCACTTGATGCTCGGCGAGTGCTCAGTGAGTTTTAGTTATCGCCGTTGAGGGCCCACGTGACCTGAGCGCAGAGGAGAGCGGGGAATAACAAATTGGAACCCACGTCCCTCCCACGGATTCTCCGAATCAGAACCCCAGGTGTCTGCAGGCCTGCCCCAGGCCTGCCCCCGACCCACAAAACACGTCACCTCCCTTACTTCCCACCACCCGCCTTCTTACCATGACTTCAAGGCCGCCTGCCGGAAGTGAATCCCTCCTACTCCCGGAACCGCTAAGAGCGCGTGTTCGGCCTTAATAGGACAGCGTAGAGGAGCATTGCATTCTGGGATCTGTAGTCCAGAGAGAACAGCTAGCGCTAATCCGAGGCATTATGAGAGTGGATTCTCCTCCTCCCGGCGTGCCCTGCGGCAGGGGGGCTGGTCCCGGAAGTTCCGAGACGGATTCCAGGTGCCAGTGAATCCTGTAAGGTACGCGTGGAAACTGGGGTCATGGCGGCGCACGGCCCAGCGCTCTGCCTCTTCGACGTGGACGGGACCCTGACGGCCCCGCGGCAGGTAAGCGGCGTCCGGCGGGCTGGCGGCAGCCAGTGCAGAGCCCCCTGCTGCTCCCAGACGGGGCTAAGGACCGCCTATCTCCCCTGAAGGGACCGAACTATACTCTGGGTTCCTGGAGGAATGAGATGGAAGCTCCCACCAGCTAGAAGAGATGAGACAGGCCGGAAAACTCTAGAGAGCAAGAAACTTGTGTTGGGTTGGAAAACGCAGTTCTGGACTCTCACCTCCAGCCCCGGATTTGAACCCCAGCTCTGCCCCTTAACCAGCTTGTGTGCCCTTCTCAGACCTATGACGTATGGTCTCTGCCTGTAGCCTGATGTGAAAGACACAGGTTTCCAGGTCAAACGGACCTGGTAGAGTCTCAGCTTTACCTCCTGACAACTGTGTGACCTTGAGCAAAGTCATTTAACCTCAGAGCTTCAGCATCTATGGCATTAAGTGGGGATATGACCTGTTGCATGTGGTGTTTGTGGGTGTCGAATGAAATATATAAGTTCATGAAAGTATCTTGCATACGGTAGACTGGGTTCAATAATATTCAGTTAATATCAGCGACTGCCACCACTCCCTTCTCCAGCCCTGCAGTGGAGTGGGGTGATGGAGGAGACCTAGATTGCTGCAGGCTGCCTGCTGAGAACCTCCTTGGACTCCTAGAAACTTCTCATTTCCAGATTTTGTTGCCGTAGGCACGGATATGTTTCAGTTAAGATTAACATTTGTGATCTTTGCCCACTCTGACCTCCCCCTTGCACAGATTAGTCACTGAACACCAGCCATTTGAACTTGAGACTTGGCCCAAGTAGCCTCACTGTCTTCAAGTTCTAGCTCTACCCTGCTTAGTTTGGGCCAGGTGAAAGCAGTGGTATGTGTGCTCCAGAATTCACAAGGAATGTCTGTGACCTTAGCTGTCCCTATCATTTTACCTTTCTGAGCCACAGGTGCTATGTATCTAGTGATGATGCTCAATTGCAAGTTCTCCAGAGGCCCTTTTTGATTCTGAGGTTCAGTGATCCATGCACACCTGTAGGTTGTTAATTAGCGCCTAGTGGTCTGGAGCCAATGTCAGCAATTCATTGTTTGTAAAAGGCCAGATAGTAAATACCTTTGTGTTTGCCGACCATATGGTCTGTAGTAACTACTCGACTTTAATGCAAAAGCAACCATAGACCTTATGTAGACATAGCATAGCTGTGTTCCAGTAAAACTGCTCTCAATTTGGCCCATTGGCTGTAATGGCCTTGGATTTACATTCCAAGCCTTTTTACACAGTATCATTAGACCCTTTTAACCTTTCTCCCTCTTTCATCCCTGGTAGGATAGTTGTTATTTCCATTTTAAATAAGGAAACAGACTCAGTGGAACCATGACTTTGATTTCACACAAGAGATCTGGTACAAGTCTCTGGGCCTCAGGGCATCGTTATTTGCTAAGTTTGCCATTTTCTGCTACTGCTCCAAGGTGGAGGCTGTTGTGTTACTAGGTGTGTCATTCAGGAATTGCTTCTGATTCCCAGAAGGTACCAGGATATATAAGCATAAAGTATGAGATAGCAGCGAGACCAGGCAACCCGCAGTGTTCTCCCTTAAAACATTTGAAACGTGATATTCTTTGGCGAATGTAAGTAAATTTTTACACTCAAAAAAAAATCTAATTGTAAAGAGAATTGTTTCAGGGCTTCCCTGGTGGCACAGTGGTTAAGAATCTGCCTGCCAGTGCAGGGGACATGGGTTCGAGCCCTGGTCCAGGAAGTTCCCACATGCCACGGAGCAACTAAGCCCGTGCGCCACAGTTGCTGAGCCCGCGTGCCGCAACTACCGAAGCCAGTGCGCCTAGAGCCCGTGCTCCGCAACAAGAGAAGCCACCGCAATGAGAAGCCCGCGCACCGCAATGAAGAGTAGCCCCGCTCGCCGCAACTAGACAGAGCCTGTGTGCAGCAACAAAGACACAACACAGCTAAAAAAATAAATAAAATAAATTTTAAAAATTAAAAAAAACTAGAATTGTTTCTATGTGCTGGGTGCTCAAGGTTAAAAAATAAAGCTATTTTAAAAATAAAAACTTTTAGCAACAGATTTGTTCATTGTACAACCTTTCCCTTCCTCAGTACTCGCATTCTCAAACATTGATAAGCACAAGACAATCCGAAAGCAATCAAATGGGTTATCTTTTCCTGCAGCTGCTGAAATAGTATATGACCTAAACAGGTAAAATCTAATTAGAGTGGAGTCCAGAGCTTTGCACATTTTAGTGTTTTAGTAGAATTTTGCTGTTCTGAGTACTTTCCTAAGAAATGCCATTGCATCTAAAAGAAGTTGAGACTTAGAACTAGGATATAAACCTGGGTGAATTGTTTTCCAACTTCCTATCATGAAAAATTTCAAACGTACAGAATCGCTGGAAAAGTATAGTACCCAAAACATCCATATTCCCACCACTTAAATTCAACAGTGATTGATATTAATTTTCTCTCTTTTTTTAATCTTTTCTGTGCCACTTCCTAAGCTGTAGTCATAATGGTACTTCACCCCTAAATGTTCGCACCTGCAGCTTTTGAGGACAAGGACATATGTCGTAACCAAAGTACTGTCATCATACTTAAGGAAACTATCACCAGTTCCCTAATATTATTTTATACCCTGGTCCAGGGGTCAGCAAACTTTTTTCTGTAAAAAGCCAGATAGTAAATGGTTTGGGCTCGCAGGCCATATGGTCTCTGTCACAGCTACTCACATCTATAGTTGTGGCCACAGACACCTCGGAAATGAATGGATATATGGCTGTGTTCCAGTCACTCTACAAAAACAAGCAGCATGCTGGGTCTGGCCCACAGGCCCTATTTTCTAACTCTTCCTCTACTCCACTCAGTTTTCCTTAATTGTCCCAAAAAAGTCTTTTATAATTTTTTTTTTAATTTTTCAGAAGGTGAACTTTTAACATTTTTTCACCTTAATTCCAAGCTTTTGGCTCTTTCTCTGTGCTTTATTTTGTCTGGGATGATTTAGAATTCCTTGAAATTATCAGCACAAGAGTTATTTAGAAACATTATGACAATTTGGCTGTGTGGTTATTTTGCTCCAAATCTCTCCTGTGGTGTGGGGTAGTTTAGATGCTCTGTTGTGGTCACGAGCAGCTAGGTCTTATTTCCTGTCAAAAAGTATTTGCTGCCATCTGGAAGCAAAAAGGTGTTTCTGACCAATGCAAGTTGCAGAGCACGTCTGATAGCTGGACAGCAATACCATTTAACTCATCAGTGTGCACAAGGGTCAAGAGAAAATAAAGTGTGCCCTTAGGCTTCTGTTTGAAGGTGGAAGTATTGCGTTTGTGTTGCATTTTTAATATTTTGCAGTCATGGGAATCTTCCCCACTTGCATTCTGACGTCGGCTCTGAGTAAAGCAGTTGTGGGGACTCTGGGACCCATTTTCACAATCACTGACTCAGAGGCCACTAGATTTTGTCTATTAGGTCAAGATTCCACCGGAAGATGTAGAAAAGATTACACTCTGATGTAAGCCCTGCTGTACAATTTTATTAATCATATGCATGTATTACTCTAAAAAAATTTTTTTTAAGAAAAGGATAAGGGCTTCCCTGGTAGCGCAGTGGTTGGGAGTCCGCCTGCCAATGCAGGGGACGCGGGTTCGTGCCCCAGTCCGGGAGGATCCCACGTGCCACGGAGCGGCTGGGCCTGTGAGCCATGGCCGCGGAGCCTGCGCGTCCAGAGCCTGTGCTCCACAGGGGGAGAGGCCACAGCAGTGAGAGGCCCGCGTACCAAAAAAAAAAAGAAAAGGAGAAGATTGAATTCTGGATGTTTTTGTACTGAAGTTGAGTTAAGTGGGTTTTTTGTTTTTAATTTCCGGTAACTTTATTTGTGTAGATATTCCATGTAAGTGTACAATTAAGATTGCTAAAAGTAATGAAATAAAAGTTTAAAAACTTCATTGTGATTTGCTTGAACACAGGGATATCTTTTCATGTCAGTTTAAAATTTCTTTTGAATGGGCACACAGTTTGGAATTTAACTAGCATAAAATTATACCACTGAGACCACTATTTATTTTTTCTTAATATTTATTTATTTATTTTGGCCACACTGGGTCTTAGTTGCCGCATGCGGACTCTTAGTTGCAGCATGCAGGATCCAATTCCCCGACCAGGGATGGAACACAGGCCCCTTGCATTGGGAGCGCAGAGTCTTACCCACTGGACCACCAGGGAAGTCTTGAGACCACTATTTATAGATAGAGCTTTTCTTTCAGGAGAGACTGAAAAATCTAGTGGTCTTACTCTAAGGCTTTTTGTTTGTTTATATAATTATAATAAATCAACTCTCAACTTGCTCTTTAATCTCATTATGTTATTTTGTTTTAATCAACTTAAATCCATAAATGGAGCACAGTGTGGCATTTGAAAGGACTGGGGTAGGTCTACATGCGTTGTGGAAAAATCACAACCTAGTGCTGAGAAAGCAAGTCATTGCACAAGATGTGGAATGAGTCCACTTGTGTTTCAAAAAGCACCTATTTATATATGTGCATATAGACAAGTGTACATATAAATGCACAGAAAAAAGTCTAGAGCAGTACATAACAGCTGTTAATATATTTCTTGTGTGTTTTAAACTAGGTAAAAATAAGTAAAATTTAACAAGTTTTTTTCCGATAAAAAAGTTGATGTCCCAAAAGCACGACTAAATAGTTGGTCTTATCTGTAGACCTAGAAACCCAATTGGCAGTTATAAAAATAAGGGTTATATCACTCTTGGGATTTTAGTCTCCCAATTACTTCGTGACTCTTGACTGTTGTGTTTTTCTTTTTGAAATGCAGAAAATTAGCAAAGACATGGATTGCTTTCTACAAAAACTGAGGCAGAAGATCAAAGTTGGAGTCGTAGGCGGGTCGGACTTTGAGAAAGTACAGGAGCAACTGGGAAACGATGGTAAACTCCACATTGCTGGCTACATTTTGGTAAAATGTCAACTTCTCATGAGAACGTTGGGACCTGTTGCCATTTAGTATCACAGGAGCCCCGAGCCCTCATCCCCGTGTGGCAGGCTTCAGGCTTCCTGCTTCCTTGTTTGGGGAAACATTTTCTCTGCCTTTATTTTTCCTCTGTTTTTAGTCCTATTAGTAAATTTCTGGAGTTGCTAGTGGAACAGTTGGTACTCGGATACATGGACAGATTCACCTAGAAAGATGGGTGTCTGTTTCTCGGCCTGCAGTCCTTCCTGTTGGTCCCCATTAACTGCCCTTCTGGCCTCAGTTCGGGCCCCATCTCCTGACGTCCTTCTCACCCAGGTGTTGATGGGTGCTCCGGGTCTTCATGCCTCCCTCTGTTGCCCTATCGCAGTGTTCCCCAGAGTTCCCTAGTCGGGAGGCACCCAGGCTCCTCCCCACCTAGTGAACCAGAATCTCAAGCCCAGGACCCCAGGAAGGTGGAGATGCTTACGTGCCCCTTCACTGGAGATTCTGAAGGGCATGGGTCTGTGGGGCATGGGAATCATACTTTAGCAACTACCCTCAAAGAGAGTCTAGTGCTGTGGGTGCAGCGCTCTGATTATTGGAAACTGTCTGGTTGTGTTTGGCTTGAAGACCAGTGCTATGGATTATTCATCTCCATGGCCCCGGGGCCTCCAGGGTGCCTGGCCTATAAGAAATGGCAGGTAGAGAGAGAGAGATTGAGCATTCTTCTTGGCACTGTTGACGTTTGGGGCCAGTAATTCTCTATGTCCTGTGCACTGTAGGATGTTTAGCAGCATCCCTGGCCTCTGCTCACTTGATGCCAGTAGTGCTGCCACACCCAGTGTGACAACCAAAAATGTCTCCAGACACTGCCAGATGTCCCCAGGGGGCAAAATCACCCCCAGTTGAGAACCACTGTTCTAGATGTAATATCTTACAGTGAGAATCTGTGTGGGGTGTATTTATTGAACCAGTTACTGAAAGAGGGATCTGTGTAGTCCCTTTAAAACTCTCTGTTCTGGTTACACTTAATTTTCCTTGTAGGTGCTCTGTTTAGAAACGCTATAAACAACATAATGGGACACATTAAGACCCGGGGATCCTGTTACCTGGTCCCGATTGCCCTTTCTGCCTCTGGTCACGTAATTAACCACAGGCTCAGAGAGGTTTTGTCAGTGTAGCACAGCGTCTTACATTTCAGAGGGTAAGAGTTGAAACTCCAGAATCAAAACAGTAGCGAGCCAGAAGAAAGTGGAAGACCCACCTGTATCAGAATCACCTGAGGAGCTCATTCAGATGGAGATGTGGGAGCCCCACCCAACACATAGTGCCTGGGAATCTGCATTTTGGCAAGCACCTAGAGTTTGAGGCTCCATTAAGATTTATGTGGGTGGTCTTCAAATGTGAATGAATATAAGTATCGCCTGAAGAGCTTTAAAAAACAAAATCTGATTCTTAACCTGGCCTCTGCAGATTCTGATTCAGAAACCTTGGGAGCAGAGCCTGGAATTCTGCAGATTTTCATCACTGCCCCAGTGATGCAGATTCACAGTGGGGTTTGGGAGCCATCGTTGAGGTGCCCACCGAGTCTCCAATCTGCAGCCTAATTGTCATCTTTTAAATTTATAATGAAGAGCCTTCTTAAAAAAGTTTTTAAGGAGCTTTTTTTCTACCCTCCCAATCTGTTAAGATGAGATAGGCTTTCACAGTCATTACTGGAGTTTAGCATTTTTATTGGCGATTAATGTTAATCAAGAAATAGAAACACAGGGTCCAATTCATTGCATTCTCAATTTTGTTTTGTTGGCAGTGGTTGAAAAATATGATTATGTGTTTCCAGAAAATGGCTTGGTAGCATACAAAGATGGGAAACTCTTGTGCAAACAGGTAGGTTTGCAAGTATCCAAACTACTCTGTACTACTAGTGAAATGTTTTCTAAAAAGGTATCTGATACTGAATGCCTCCAGGGAGTTATATCTGGGAGAAGAGTGGTAATGAATCTTCACCCTGTATTGTTTACATTTTGGATATTGAACCATGTGACTAGTACACATTCCAAATTGTTAACTAAATTTTTATAATTGTTTTTCAAGGTTACTTAATCTAATATTTCTATTATGGTAGCAAAGACTAGGGCAAGTTGTCTTGCTGCAAGCATTTCTAAGAGGTACCATGTAGCTCTTATTACCATTAAGATCCTTCTATTCAGACGTAAGAGGAAGCCAAAGTGGAACAAATATATTTTCTATCAGTGTCTGCAGATATTTTAATTGAATAAAAGGCAGCAGCAATAAACTCTTTGGGGCTTCCAGGAAGCACTTGAGAGATAATGAATATAAAAATCTTGAGTAATGAAGCAGAAAATGGTTTTGACTGAGGCCCTTTCTGGTTTGCCTAATGTTTTCAACCAGAGAAAAAGGGAGAAAAGGAGAAAGGCAGTGGGGTGTGTCCCCACCACTGCTTGGTGACCCTCCAGCCACAGAGGCTGAAGACCTGGGTTTGCTGGAAAGCCATTTTGAAAATGCCTCCCACTGTGTCAAGTTAACTCCAGTATTTTCTTTATCTAGAACATTCAAGGTCACCTGGGTGAGGCCCTAATCCAGGATTTAATCAACTACTGTCTGAGCTACATCGCGAAAATTAAACTCCCGAAGAAAAGGTGGGTTTGCTTTTAGCAAAGAAGCACCACTGGAATATGGCTGATGCCGTCTGGTGGGTTGGAGCTAACTCAACTCCAAAGCCAGGTGCTTAGTAAGGGACCACTGGAAACCTTCTGTAAAGCCAGCGGTAGACCAATGATTACATAAATGATGGTGCGTCCACGTGACGGAAGTTGAAAACTATATGCTTTCAAAGGCTATCAGTTAAGGCACATGCCTGTGAAACAGCAGTGTGGGAAAAGCAGCATCAGCCCAGGCCCCAGCTCAGGAGTCTCAAACTGGAGGCCTTCGGGCCAAATCCCGTGCAAAGCCAAGTTCAGTTGGCCCCTGGTGTTCAGTAAAATCTGCAGTAAGTGCTATCATTTAAAAGTCTGATTTCACACATTAAAATACCTGGGTTTCCGGCTTCTGCAGCATCTGAAAACCCGGCAGCTCGATGCTCCCTCCTAGGTGGCAGCAGCCTGGCGGGCAGCGCTGCCCCCCTCCCCATCCCCCAGTCTTTCACGGGCCACTTGTCTCATTTTTCTGGCCTCGGTAGGCATTTGATTCGGGAACGTACCTCTTGTTCTGAATACTGTTATCTCAATTCCCATTTTTAAATAAAAACAACAGTAATGTGCACACATGCCCACAGTTAAAAGATTGGCAGAAAACGGACCATATGCTAATGGTGGTTGTTTCTTGGTAATGAGATTTCAGGTGGTTTCTTTGAAATACTTTTCATCTTCTCGGTTTTCTGCACTTAATGTGTAACACCCTAATGATTAGAGGGTGAAACATTTCTTAAAGGGTGATTGGATTTCAAGACATGCTGGAGTTTCGAGAGTGCTCGAGACCTGTTTCCAGAATTTCCGAAACAGATGCCCCTGCTCGGCACCTCCTCTCGGAGGGCAGGGGCTTCCTTTTTCACATCTGTCCCAGGTAGGGGGATGGATGAGACAGGAGGGACCCGAAGTCCATCTTTCTGGCAGCTGGGAGACGGCCCGTGAGGGTTCCTTATCCTGTGCTGTTGACTTCTACGTATGTTAGAAATTCTCCATTGTAGAAAGTGAACATATAACATACCCCAGGTCATTTCAGTCTTTACTTTGGGCTGAGCATTGAGGGAGGATAAAAAAAGGATAAGATACACTCCTGTCCTCCAAAGAAGATGTCATCTAGTGAGAGGGCCCAGCGTGCAGAGCTGTGACTCCGAATTAGCCTGAGACACCCGGTGAATTCAGAAGGCAGAGCTGAGTTCCTCCTTGATCGGCGTTTACCCACATTGCTCGTGGGTCTAATGCTATGTCCCACACACGCCAGGCAAGTGTAGTAAGACGTCACATCGTCCAGGTCTTCAGGGGGGAAGTGAATGCTTGATCAACCGCCTTAGTCCTGGTTTTTAGAACAGAAGCCTTTCTACAGTGCATCAGCCTCCCTCCCTGCCTTGGGCATGACCTCTTTTTCTGACAGTTTAGGACCCACAGGCCTAGTATCCCCCCTGGGAATGCTCACCAGGGCCCCATACCCCAGTGTAGATGTAGAAGGTATAGGCGACAGGCTGGTCTGTACCGAGTCCAGGACAACCGGGACGGGGTGTTTGAAAAAGTGTCATAGGTGCACATACGTTGTTGTATCGTTTGCCTCTTTCTCTGCAAGTTGAACACAGCAGGGGAAGGATCCAGTGATGGAGATACCGCTATTTTTACTTTACTTGCTTCCCAGTTTTTTAGATAAACTGGTACTTTTCATTTCCGGAGCCCTTTCAGGGGGCCTCAGAGCAAGTGCCATTAACCCCTTCCTGAGCTGAGAGCAGAGCGGTGCCCAGGGTCCCTGGTAAGTGGCGGCTTTGGCGTGGAATCTGGTCCCAGCCCCACGCCTGGCGTGTGGCCTTGGAGTATTATTACTGAGGCTCACCTGGGGATCCTCAGCAGCTTTTCCTGTGTTGCTTTTCTTGGTAAAAATCAGCATTTCACTAGGTCACTTGCAAAGGTGTCTGGGACATATATTTTCAAATTCCTCAGGGAACTTGAAGAGCTAGCAATCATTTTCATAGCTCTTTGTTAACTATAACGTTCTCTGTCAAGAGCAGCACCGTCCAGCAGAAATGTAATATGAGCCACATGTGCCGTTTTTTCCGCTTTCCGTGGCCATGTTTAAAAAAAATAAACAACGGAAAGGAATAGGTGAAATTAATTTTAATATGTTTTATTTAACTGACTATATCCAAACTATAGTCATTTCAAATATAGTCAGTATAAAGCATTGTCAATGATGGTTACACTCCTTTTTCATACGAAATCTGTGAACTCTGATCTCAGGTCAGATCAGCCACAGTTTTCAGGGCTCTCTAGCCACGTGAGGCTCGTGGCCGCCACACGGCCCAGCACAGCACCGCCAAAGGCTGATCACACCCGCCTCTGCCATCGGAATCGCCCCACTTTTTTTTTTTTGACCACACCTCGGCATGCGGGATCTTAATGCCCCGACCAGGGATCGAACCCATGCCCCCTGCAGTGGAAGTGCAGAGTCTTAGCCGCTGGACCGCCAGGGACGTCCCTGGAATTGGCCGGCTTTTTAGCCTGTCTGTCCATCTGTTGTGTTGCTCAAATAAATGATGTATCTCTGGGACCTCCGTCCCCTTTTCCTCCCCAGGGGTACTTTCATCGAATTCCGAAATGGGATGTTGAATGTGTCCCCCGTCGGAAGAAGCTGCAGCCAAGAAGAACGCATTGAGTTCTACGAACTGGATCAGGTGAGTCTTTATGAAATAGCCGGGTGTATGGACGTGTGGTGTGCATCTCTGCGGCCAAGAAAGTGTGCTTCTAATGCAGTGGACTATTGGTATCTTTTTGTTTTCCTCAGAAAGAAAGTATAAGACAGAAATTCGTGGAGGATCTGCGGAGAGAGTTTGCAGGGAAAGGCCTCACGTTTTCCATAGGTATCATGCATTCAAGCGGGCTTCAGGCTCTGGGAGCTGTTTGCTGGGAGGTGGTTGTGGGCCGGTGTGCTCTTGAACTTGGACGGTGACGAGTTTGCAGCTGGGCTGTCCGTGGCAGGAAACTGCCCTCCTGCCTGATCAGCGCTAGCCAGGACTCAGGTTAGGAGATGACTTCCACGCTGCTGGGTTTGGTTCTAAGTCCTCGCCCAGCAGGATTTTTCCTGCCTGCACTTCTCCTAGTCAAAAATAAGATTGCTTAATGAAGAGTGAGAACTTATCCCCACACCTTTGGGCAGAAGACAGCTAGCTCATGGGTGACTGTAGGAGAGAGGTGGGACAGGGCCTCTTAGATCAAGTAGACTGAATGTGTTCTGGAATCCTGTGATGTTCGAATGGCAAGGAACCTTCGAAGTCACTTGGGCTGGTTTTACAAATCAAGAAGCCGAGGCCCAGAAAGGGGAAGTCACTTGTCTAGGTTCACGAAATTTCTGTTCATAGTGACAGGCCAGCATGCGGCCGTTTCCAGTGTCTGATGCAGAGCTCTTCCTGCATCGCTGATGTCTCTGCCTCGCTTTTTGGTGGAATATGCCTGTCAAACGCTTTAAACAGACCGATTTCTGCTGTCAGTGCTGACAAGCCGTACTTACAGCCCTCTCCTTTCACCGGCTCAAATAAGCGTACGCTTGCCAGAAAACTGGAATTGCAGAGGGCCTCTGTAAAAGATGAATGGGTGTCTTGTTAAGTATCCTTGAACTGTGAGATGAGTATCTTCCCTGACACAGCTCTGAAAGGGTTTTTGTTGCCCAAGAAAGCTGCCTGGCAATCCCCGTCCGTGGGGTTTTCATTTTCCTGCACGACGAGCTGGATGCATCCCGCTCCCAGGCCTCTCCGCCGAGCGCACAGTGCAGCTCCAGGGGAGCACGGCTGAAGGAAGCTGTTCGCAGCTCTTTCACCGGCCTGCTTTGGGCTTCGTTTAAGCGCGCTCTGCAGACCGCTCAGGTGCAAAGCCATTGTGGGTCTCACTCTGATGAATCAGCACTGTGTCTCTTTTTTAGACTTTAGATTTTTAGGTTTTAGGTGAAATCATGTTGGAGAAAAAAAAAGTCATGCAAGAATTGATTTCTAGAACCTACCCGTAAAGTATTGTAATTAGCAAACTGAGGTAATAAAAATCAACCTTGGCACTCCAGTTGCCGACAAGGTCAAAGGGCACATTTTCTTTCAGTGACATATCATTAGCCTCCTTTTCACCTTTAGCTTGTGTGTCTCCCTCCCCGCGGCAGGAGGTCAGATCAGCTTTGATGTCTTCCCTGATGGATGGGACAAGAGGTATTGCCTGGGACATGTGGAAAAGGACGGCTATGAGACCATTTATTTCTTTGGTGACAAAACCATGCCAGTAAGTATAGAAGTGTTTTTGCAGTTTCGTTGTTCAATTTGGGTTTGAAGAGGGGGAAAGCGGACAGACGGGCTTTTCTGCCCCCAGCCACACTTCACCTGGCAGCCCAGCTCAAACTGAGTAATAGCTTCTGTCCTATGAGAGGGGGGTGAGGGAGCCCCCTCTTCTCTGCGCGCAGACACCCGACACCTCTGAAGGCAAGGATGGAGCCTTTCAGTTTGACTTTGAGTTAAGTGTCACCCACCTCGAGCGCCTTCCGGAATGAGACCCAGTGCTGTCATCAGATCCTCTTTGTGTTTCAAAGCCCTTGCTGTTTTTGTTTCATGTTTCCGCCGTGTTTTTTCCCCAGGGGTGTTCCTTTAGGTTGGGCACTAGGAGTCCTAAATGGTAGGAGGACCAAGAGTCTCGTGAGTCTGGAATTCAGGAGAGATGAGAGGTGGGGGGTCAGGCCTGGGCATCACACACTGAGGGGCAGGAGGCTGTCCCGGGGGGGCTGTCGGAAATCCCAAGTCCGGGACCAAATCTAAACTGGGGACTGATGGGAATTCCCTGGCGGTCCAGTGGTTAGGACTCGGCACTTTCACTGCCAAGGGCACAGGTTCAGTCCCTGGTCGGGGAACTAAGATACCTCAAGCTTCTCAGCACGGCCAAAATAATAAAATAAACTGGGGACTGAGAGCAGAGCCAGGTGTTGAGAGGCCAGCAGGAGGAATTTCCCCAGAGCCACTGAGGTAGCAGGCGAGGCTCTCCTTAGGACAGGTGGGTCCCCAAGGGGCTGGATGGAGGGGCTTTGTCGCCATCGAGGCCCAGAGGAGGCTCAGCCCCCAATGGTCACTGCCCAGCCCGGGGCCGCCTCCCTTTACCTTCCTCTTGCACCCCCGTGCCTCTCTGCTTCCCTCTCACGGGCCACCGGGTGGTGGTAGCTACCTTGCCATCAGGCTCCTGTCTCAGGCTTTGTGGCTGTACTGCAGCAGCAGAAAGGCTGCATGGATGGAGTTTTTAATCCCTCCAACCCCCGGTCCACCCAAAATGCGTGCTGTTTTGCTAAGGTTTCTCCTATGTGGACCTGCCTTTTTCAGTAAGATCTCAACGTGCTAGTCTTCCAGCGTGAAAGGGACTTCTGGATAGTATAGTCTCATGTCCTGCTTTCCAAATTATAAAACTGGGGGAATTCCCTGGCCGTCCAGTGGTCAGGACTCCACGCTTCCGCTGCAGGGGGCCACAGGTTCAATCCCTGGTTGAGGAACTAGGATCCCACGAGCCGCCCTCGCCGGTCCCCCGCCTTCCCCCCCATCCTCCCGGCTTTGGGCTGATTCCTGCAGGCTGAAAAGACAGCTCTTCAGAGGGGCTGAGGCAGGTTGTTCTGTGATGATGAAGCCTCAGCTGGGACTTTGCAGGATGGAATGCAGTTCTTGAGATAATTAGAAAACAACATCTTCGGGGAATTCTTCATTTGGAAATTAGAGAGTTTTCTGTTTAACCACTGCATTACCACACGTCAGTTTTTGTTTTTTTTTAATCTTACCTACTTTTAAAAAATGGATACTATTGAAGGGAGGTTCCCCCCCATTCTTAATTAATAGGTATTCATTGTAGAAAATTAGAAAAAGCATGAAGAAGAAAGGAAAAGACACTTGTAAATCACAGCTGACATGCCTCTCAGCCTCTTTGCAATGTATATGACCCCAAATGTGGGACACGGTGTGTTCACTGGTTTCTGCTTTTGTTCTCTTAACTATATTTCGTTCCCCCCACGTCGGGGAATGTTCTTTGAAAACAAGCCTTTAATGGCCGTATAACATTCTAGCATTTGGGCGCAGCTTATTTACCCATTTCCCTGGCAGAGGCCCTTTGGGTTTGTGGCTCTTCGTTGTCTTCACGAGCACTGGAGTAAACGCTCTCGCATCATTCTTTGACCTCCTCTCTGATCTTTTTTATCAGTGGTTTCCTGGAGATGGGAGTTAGCAGTCCAGCCATCTAAATCTTTTAACAACCTGAGGCCCTGAGCAATCCAAATACTTGCTTTAAGTTTCTTTTCGTATTCAGTGATAGATATTTAGAAAGCTGTTTTCTTTCTTTGCGCCAAGGCAAAATGTTTTTGCCGGCTCCCAGGGAGACAGCACCTGAGCTAAGCGCTGTCAGTAAAAAGCCCTTTCCCTGCCAAGCTCAGCAGGCTTAGACGCCTGCCCGGCAGCTCAGCCGGAGCCTGATGTTGCACCGAGTCCCCCGTGTCTTCCCCAGCCCCTGCCCCGAGCACCTCCAGAGAGCAGAGGGAAGAGGGAAGGGGCTGGCCCTGGCTCTCCTGGAAACTCCCTCATCCGTCCCGGCAGCCACAACAGGCAGCTTACAGGCCCTGGGCCCGGCCTTTGGTGGGAGTAGCGGGTGGGGGCGGGGGGGGGGGGGCTTGGTTTGCTGCGGGGAGGGAGATGGCCAGCGCCTGGGGAGATGCACCCAGGCTGCTCAGCCTGGCTCTCCAGGGGGCTTGCGCCTGCCAGCTCAGCCCCAGCCTTGCCGAATTCCCAGGCAACAGTGCCTCTGCTTGTTTAATGCTTCTTGTAAAAAACATCTGGACTTGAAGTCGGGGTGACGTGAAAACCCACTGGAACACTTGGTGAGCATTACCCACTGATGGGTGTGACTCCGCAGTTCCACTTTGGTTAATTCGGCTCTCAGTTCACTCCTACGTGTGTAGAAAGGGCTACAGAGAGGGGCACGCCAGAAACAACCCCACCCTTCGCAGGAGATGGAGAAATAAACGGGGGTCCAGCCACACAGCGGAATGCCAGGTAGCATAAGCACAGCTGGTGTGGAGCAGTGCTGGTAAGAGGCTCCATTTTTGTGTGAACACAGAGAAATCATCTCTCTTCGTGTCTGCTTGTAAGTGCACACGGGGGGTCTGAAAGGGTACCCCCAAAATTACAGAGTTACCGTGGGGGTGGGACGAGGATGGGAGAGACCGCTGTGACAAGACCCTGTTTTTAAATTTTTGAGCTGCATGAAGGTGCTGTCTATTGAAAAATAAAACTTAAAAATGTCAAATTGAAAAGAGGAAGGGAACGAAGCTTTTCAGGTTCTTCCTAAGCGCCACCCCTGAGCAGGACACTTCCACTCTGCCACCAGCCGGGGGAGGCGGGGAATGCGGGGGCCCCGCAGAGGGCCAGCTGCTCGCTGAGTGCTGTCTGGAAGCCCATGCCCTTTTTATTCTCCTCTCTCACTTCCAAAACACTAAGACTGCTCATCCTTTACGGTCAGCATGAGGTGGTAGGCTTGGAAACCGAGAGCACCCAAGTCGGCCCCCCAAAAGCCCGGCGCGGTGACCACACGTGAGTCTGTCTAAGCCTCAGTGCCCCGGGCCGTCCAGGGGGTTGTGGGTCCGCTTCCAAAGGACCGAACAAAGTGAGAGGTCTTAGAGGGAAGGGAGTTGGGGATGTGCCTCTTTCCCAGCGGCGGGCCTGCCTGGCCTGCATCCAGAGGCCCCTGCTTTTAAGGAAGTTGTGATAAGGCTCACCTAGTACTGAGGTTGCTCTGTGAGATTGGGGGCCTGCGGGATGGTGACAGGTTGCCCTTGTGAGTGGTACCCAGCGACCCTTGAGATTCTGTTAGGCCTTTGGCCGGGGCCTGGGCTTCCTCGGCGAGCCTGGCATCTCCCGGCATCTCCTGGCATCTCCAGGGCTCCCAAGGCTCCTTAGGGCTAACAAAAGTGCAGAATGTGTCCTTGGGACAGACCTACCTGACTGTTTGTTTCTGTGGCAGAATCTGAGACCCAGGTCTTGTGTGGCTGGTGGCAGGCTTAGGTTAGCATGGTGAGGGGGTCGCTCGTTCCTGGAGGGACCCAGGGCAAATCGCCACTCCTTGTGGTCTGAGCCTCCTGGAGGAGGATGGACCAGATTAGAGGTTCTCAACCCTGCTGAGAACCCTGGGCCCCCTGCGGGAGGACAGGAAGCCAGATGCTGTGCAGGGGAACCATGGGTCCCATGTGTCCACTGGGGGCCTGCCTTCCTTCCGGACCCCAGAATTGGTGGCCTCGTTGGTCCAGAGAACAGGACGGTGGACCAGCCCCACCCCAAGGCAGGAGCATCCCTCACCCCAACGCTCCTGCTCAGGGAGACCCAGGCTTAAGGCCCCCAGGGCTCACTGGTGTCCACAGCATCAGCATCTCCCCGATGTGCTCCCGTGCCAGGGCCCCTCACGCATCTCTGAACCCCGTTTTACGGATGAGGGGAGCTGTGCCAGAGCCATCGCCAGACCCTAAGGGGCAGTCACCCAGGGGCGTCAGCCCCACCCCTAGCCTGGTCATCACTAGATTCTGAGCTGCTGGTCCTCAGCCCTGGAGGCACATTGGAGTCACCTGATCGCTTTCAAAACCTCATGACCCTGGGGCCAGGCTGTTTTTGACCATAGCTGTTTACTTCTTTCTAGGAAAAAAATCAGCACAGTTATCTAAGGGCATTCATTTTTAAACGTGAAAGTTGTTTGAGGTTGTTTTCATCCACAGCTAATTCTGACACACTGGGAGAGCAGCGCACACCGCAGTCATCAGGTCCCCAGCCTCCTGTGTAAGCCCTGGGCACCCAGCTCTCCTGTGGCCAGAGACACCCAGGCACGGGAGCTCTTAGTGCATCCTGGGCCTTTGGCCCCCATGTCTCTTGTTCTTTCCCAGTTTTATTGATGTATTTTTAAAGCTCCTGCAGTGACTGTCACTTGCAGCCAGGGGAGAACCCCTGCTCTGGGATCTTTGAAGGCTGAGCCTTTGTCTTGGTGGCCTTTGTACCCATAATGGATAGAAGTTGGCTAAGTGCTTATTGAACTACCCGAGGTAAACGTCCATGTGCAGCTAGAGAGCTTGCCTGTGCCGCGGGCAGGTATCCACACAGCAGAGACCCCCTGGGAGTTGTGTCTGGAGCAGGGCACGCAGCCGGCGGCGGCCGGGACACTGATGCAAGAAGATCAGCATGCACTGCGACCCTCCTCCCGCTGCGACCCTCCTCCCGTCGGCCCAGACCTTGGCCTTGTAGGGATTAAACAATGGGCAGCCTGCGCTGATCCGGGGCCTCTACTTTGGGCCTGCCAGGTACACCTTAACGGAAACATGATCACTTACTCATCCCTTCGCCTCTTCCCTCCCTCCGTCTTCTCCCAGGAAACAGGAGCTTTGTTTTGGAGCTTGTGGCTGGCTGAGCCTGCCCAGCAGGAATCCAGTAACCTTTGGTGCACACGCAAACCCAGTTTTGAAGTTTCCTGTTCACTGTAGCCTTATTTTTCAGTGGGCGGCACTCACTAGCTTGGTGGTTTGGTTCTGCTTCTCCCGACCTCACTCCGAGTCTGGTTTGCAAGGTCTGTGCAGCCCCAGGAGGGAGCCCGCCCGCTCTGAGGCCAGTTGCCCTGCGGGAGATGTGGGCAGTGCGGGCAGTGCAGCTTTGCTGCCCTCTGAGAGCAGCGGGCCCCACCGGGCTGCAGGAGGTTTCTCCTTCCCGGGTGATCGGAATCTCTGGACCTGGCTTTGGTACGAGTCAGTGGCTTACAAGGCAGCAGGGCTCAGCCTCCTTCCACGGACAGCTCCCCGCCGTCGCCACCAGCAGGCCCTCTGTCAGGTGAGGCATCTGTTGGGCACCTGGGACACCCTCTCCAGGTTGGGGCAGGCGTGGCATCTGTAAGCCTGCTGCTCCAGAGGTCCTGCTCCCCAGAGAGTGGCTTCTGTCTGCCTTGCACCCTGGCTGGGGGCTGGAGCCTCCTGACTCTCCTCTGCTTCCGCTTTTGAGTCCTCATCCCCCATCCATTCTCCAGAAAGTTCCTCTTGTGAAGTGAACCTGATGGTGTGAAGCCTGGCTCCTGGCTTTCTGGAGGCTTCACATAAAATCCCAAGTCCTCATCTCGACCTGCGAGGCCTCACGGCCCGGCCCCTCCCCGGCAGGCTCTAGCCCAGCAGGCTCTAGCCCGGCTGGCAGCCTTTCCCGGATGGGCGGTCACAGGGCTTGTCCCTTCTCTTCCTTCAGGCCTCTGCTCAAAGGCGTCTCCCCTGTCACCCTGGTCCCCTCCCCTTATTCTTTGCAGATGCCGGCAAAGCATCCACAGAGCTGTTTATGTCCATCTTAAATGTAAGCTTGGAAGGCGACCCTTAGGTGGACGTCCTTTGTTTGCCACTGTATCTCCAGCTTCTGAGACCATGCCTGGAGGGTAGTGAGCGCTGCACACGGTTTGTTGGGTTAATCCGTGAAGACTAACCCCTCCCTCCAGGGTCGGTGAGTGACACTGGAGTGAAAGTGTCCCCAGGTGGGTGCTGGGTTTTTCTGAATAGAGCAGGAGTTCTTGCTTGCTTGGTTAGGTGCTCTGTGCTGGTTTCCCCACACCAGGCCATTCCTAAGAGAAATCTTTTTTTTGTCGTAAGAATTGTCTTCACGTGTACTTGTTCAGGAGATGCTGGCCATGAACTGGGGGCCAGCTGAATGACCAGAGCCCCTTCACAGGACATAAATTCGTGAGGCCCGCGCAAGGCTTGGCAGGCTTCTGGGAAAGAACATTCCCCAGTGTGGCTCCAAGGTCATGGCCTCCCAACATGGCTCCACCCAGCGCGCCTCAGCCCCAGGCAGTAGCCCCTCATGAGGTCTATGAACTTCACCTTCTCCTAGGGAAGCCGTCTGCTTGGGGGTGGGTGGTTCTTACAAAGATGAGAGCAGCCATAATTCCAGGTGTCCGTTGTTTAAAAGGATGTCATTTTCGTACAGAATCGTTTTCTCCATACTGGCTTCGTGCGCTGTGTTTTATGAAAAAATCCATTTTCGCTGCAGTGATTTTCATCACATTATAAACTAATTGATTTTTTTTTCAAGATTTTGCGTTAGACTGCTTATCCAATGTTATGAGGAAAGGATAGCTAAGCAGGGGCTTTCCTGCAGGGCTGTGGGTTGTGGAAGCAGCATTCCCCTGAGATGGGCGGGACTGGGGAAGGGGGTGCAGCACAGTCACAGGACCCCCTGCACCCAGCATGCCTGGCCCCTTCCAGACCGGGCCTCAACTCCTAGGGGCTCACCAGGGGGAAGGAAGCATGAAAACGCTAGGAAGCGGTGCTAGCTGCGCGCTGGGGCTGCCCCAGGATTGCGCGTCCACCAGTGGCCTCGGTGCTTTGGGCGAAGTGCCGCCACGATCCCCACTTCACAGATGGGGAGCTGCCCACATACCCCCCTCACCGGTGCTAGACCAGGATCTGAGCCCAGGCCACCAGGCTCAGACTCCAGCCACATGGGCCTATTTAAACTTCAGTGAATCAGACTCAGTCCCTCTGTCACAGGCCTCACGTGTGGCCTCTGTCGGCTCAGAGGTGGACCGTGTCCATCGTCACAGAAAGTCTCAAGGGCAGTGCTGCTCTGCACTGTCTGCCCTCCTACAGTCCCCCATGACCTGTTAGGAAAGTTTGGATGCAGTTAAAACAAATTGATGGGGTGAGAATTCTGCTTTCGTGATAGAAAAATAAGCCTTAGACAGATCTTCATGGGAACATCGTGATTTCTTTCACAGGCATAATTGCATGTTCCAAAGCTAAACTGCAGTTCAAGGGAAGGTGAAAAACCCTTTTTTGGTACAACAGTACCCTTGCTGTTCCTCTCCTGGGGGCTAAGAAAAGGTGCCTGAAGAGATGCTCCCCACCCGGTAAAATCGCAGGGTCCTCATTTCTGGTCCTATTTCTCTGGTGGCCCCAGGCCCCTGGGTGGCAACAGCCTTGGCCCAGGAGGAGCCAAGTGGCGCCTGCATCTGCGCCGTGTCTTCTCAGGGCGGGAACGACCACGAGATCTTCACAGACCCGAGGACGGTGGGCTACACCGTGACGGCGCCCGAGGACACACGCAGGATCTGTGAGCAGCTCTTCTGCTGACCATCCCTCTCCCCGCGGGAGGGGCGTCCCGCCACGCCCACCCCCAGCCCACTGTACGGTTGTCACTCGGGTCCTCACTCAGCAGGGAGATGGCCCTCCGCCTCCAGTGCTAGAAGCAGCCAGAAGGGAGAAGAAAAGGCTTGTCAAGAATGGTTCAAAGGACTGTCTCCAACAGAGGGTTTTGTCCCCACCCCGAGTCTCAGGACCCCCAGCCCTGCCCTGATATGTGCGATCACAGTACACCTGGGGTTTTTTTGTTTTTAAACTTTCCCATCATTCTAGAATGATACAGGAAGAACGAGTGTGCCTGGACCCTCCCTCTTTCCTCATGGGTCTTGTGGAAAATATAACAGATATTCACATTGGGACCCTCTGCATCAGTACCAGGAGGGGGGCTTTGGTGATGAGAAAGAAAGGACAAGATGTTTACAATGATCTGACCCTGGGACATGGTTAAAAACACTTCCAGAAATGAAGCTCCCCCGTGAGAGTGCTGGTCGAGTGACCACTGACCCCAGGGACTTTGCACCTAGCTGGCCCAGGAAGCAGGGGTAGCTCTGTATCCACTACACTTTGAAGAGCCCGCTGGTTTCCTAGCCATTGGGACAGAGGCAGTGGAACCAACAACCCCGCCGAGAACTGGCACATGGCCCTCCCGGGACGCAGCTCCGAGCCCAGGCCTAGAGACTAACTGAGGCGGTCACACTTCGCCCAAAGAACCTCCTCCTGCTGTCCCCAGGGCCTGTTTGCCCTAGTTCGTCAGGGATCGGGAGAGCCTGAACTAACAGATCAGGAGCTGTACCATTTCTCTGCCGGATGTTTGAATAAGCCCATCCACCCAGGCCCTCGGAGCTGCCGTGGTCGGGTCTGTAACCCTCACTCCTCCCTCCCGCCTTCTGCAAGTTCCTTGTATAACTGGAAGGCAGCGCAGAGCCTCGTCCACAACACAGAACACGGAAGAGAGCTTTCCAAGAAAACGGTTGCTGTGTCACTTTTGAGCATCTTCCTCCACAGACCAGTGCCGGGGCCGGCGTCAGTCCAGGCATGGCCTCTGCTGGGGACTTGCAGACCTGAATCTGAAGTGGGGATTACAGAGGTGCTCTGAGCAGCCCACCTTTCTGCCCCCACCAGGTACCTTCATCACAGAGGAACCTGGTTCCCCCCAACCCTCCCCCAGCCTGGCTTGTCTCAGCTCAGGATCAGCGCCAGGCTGCGAGGTCAGCCCCCTCACCTGCCCAGGGCCACACACTGGGGTGACGGTTCTCACTGGTTCCCAGGACTGTGCCGTCCTGTGGCATCCTTCCTGGCTGAATTTTACACAATACTGTAATGATCTTTCCAAATGAAGAGTAGCAAATTAAAGTGATTTTATTGTTTCCTATTTTTCTTTCTGATTACTGTTTTCTCCTCGAGTTAAGTGAGTTGGTATCTTCTCAGATTCTGGGGGAAGAGCTCAGCCCTCTTGGACCTGAGGGGCCACTCGTTGCGACGCTGACATTCCCACGATGTTGGGGGTTGCACTTTCCAACTGGCATCGACCCACCCTCCAGGCTTTTCTGCCCACTGGGTAAGGATCCAGTATTCCGTAGAAGTTTCCTTATATATCAAAACGAGACAACTGAGTCTTACTCAGACTTGTCCCAACTTTCATGAGGTGAAGGGTGCACTGTTTCTCCGCCCTGCACACGGCTGCCCTGGGTAGGTACCCCGAGGCCATCAGGCTGGGCCCCCTACCCTACACTGTCACAATTCCCTCAACCTGCCTCCCCACCTCCAACGATTTCAGACTTTGCGCCATCCTTCCCCTGCTGCGGTGGTCTTATCCCGGTCCAAGCTCCCCGGCCATGTATCCCACCTCTTCTCTCTTTAGGTATTCCCCAGCACCCACCTTGCTCCCCGAGGGCCTCCGCAGCTGGGCTCCGTGGTGGGGACATCAGGTAATAGTAGGTAAGTAACATGCAGGCAGCAGCGGCTGATGCCTTACACATGCTCACAAAGCAGCAGCTTCTGTCGTTGGCAGGTAAGAGCCGGCTGCCAGGATTCAGATCCTGGTTCAGCTGCTGCTGACTGGCTGTGTGATGGAGGACGAGTTCACCCCAGCCTCAGTTTGCTCATCTGTCGAATGGGGTTATAGTCTCTACCACACGTGTAACTTAACCGCGTTAACTTCAGTGAAGCACTTAGAACAGTGTGAGCTATCGCTAACTTAATCATCCCCAGAAACCCCGTAAGACGGGACTGTCAACCCTGCTTGACACACGAGGATAAGTCATTCCCTCAGCCTTCTGCCGTTCCAGGACGGTAGACAACATCACAAGAAATGTAAACATGGTAGCTAAATGCTGAGCAAGAGGGAAGCAAAGAGGTTGCCCCAGGTCAGCGTGGGGCTGTTAAGAAAGCTTCCTCCTCCCCTTCCCCACCCCCTGCCCCCACCCCCTGCACTGCAGAAGCTGACCAGGTATTTAGCCCCGGGCTCTAGGGCTTAAGAAGCCTCAAGGGAAAGACCACTAGCAGCTACTGGCCGCTGGAAGGCCCATATAAAGAAAGCTCAGTGAGGAGCCTGAACTCGATCCCGAGGGAGGGGCCGGGGGAGGCCCATCTGTGTGACGAGGGTAGGTCTGTCTAGCTTCCGGGCAGGGAGTGACTGGAGGGCCAGCACGAAACAAGTTTGGCAAACATTTGGGTGAGGCGAAGGTGGCCTAGGTGGCCCTGAATCACTTCCTGAGGGCTGCTTCCCTCTCCTGCCCAGACAGGGCCAACTTGGCCAGGCCTCCAGGCTCCCTTCCACATCTGCCCACCCCCCGCCCCCCTCACCTTGGCTTCCACCAAACCCACCCTCCCTCCCTCGAGCCGCATGGCATCACACGTGTTTGGGGTTCAATGCTTACTCCGGCCTTTCCCTAATCAGGCTCAATGGGCTGGTTATAATTTGTCCTAATGCACTCTGAAAATCTGTATATTTTTACAATAAACATGTTCACCTCTGCACGCCCAAAGCCATTATCTACCTCCCGAGGAAAAGGTTGGCCAAGGAGGACCTTCGCAGCCTCTTGTGCCCCCTGCATCTCCCTGCTGCACTCCTGGAAACCAAGAACCTGGGCTGCCTCCCCTCCCACTTCCCAGCTTCCCTCCGTCTGGACCGCCCTTGGCCAGACTGCTTCTGCTCACACAGTACCAATTTAAATGCGTCAGCAGTGCGTTTACCCACAGCTGACCACGTAAGTGGCATTTTCTACTGTCACGAAGCCACATCCCACTGCTAAGCTTGCCTACGCACGAGGATGATGATTAAGGAAGGGCTGATCCCATTTTCTTATTCATCCCCCAAAAAACCAGACTGCAAAGTAGAATGACTGTCAGCCTCCTCTGGGGAGACGCCCTTACCTGCTGGCTTCAAGGAAAAGCTCCCTGGCAACCAGATTCCCATTAACACATAACGCAGAGCCTCACGCAAAACAGACTTTACTGAGAGAAGGATGCTGGTGGGAGGAGACCTGCAGTCAGGAATCCGGATTCTGTGCCCAGCTCCGTCGCCAACACCGTCCATCCTCCCAGAGCCTCCGGAGTTTCTGTAACTTGAGACTCTGTGCTTGAGTGGGGAAGGGTCCCTTCCAGCTCTGACTGAGAAAGATGTGGTCGCCAGGAAGGACAGAGCAAGAGCCATTTACAAAGGAGTCTACACAGCGAGAGCCCAAAGTTTAGCTCAGAAGAGCAGATCCAACTCCCAGCCCGCTGGCGGGCTGGCAGGTCACAAGGAGCCCCAACCATGTGTCAAGGTGAGGACAAGGCAGTGGAGACACCTGGGGGAGCAGGTGGAGGGAAGGTGCAGGTTCTCAACCTCCGGGAGCCTGCACGGGTCTCGGGAAGTGGCTCTGGAAGCGTGGTCTGTACCCAACAGACAGGTCTCCAGGAGCCACCTGGGGACAGACCATCCAAGGCTGGAGGGGAGAAGGCCACCACAGGGCAGCAGAAGGCAGAGGCAGGAGGACCCTTCGAGGGGCACGACAGGCCAGGAAATAGGATCAACTTCCTTAACTATGATGTTTCACTGCATACTGGAAACCAACACACTTGCCTATTTAAAACAATCCAGTGGTCATTTTGTGATGTATGAAAATATCAAATCACTGTGTTGTGCACAGGGAACCAACATAGTGTTGTAGGTCAGTTATACTTTAAACACACACACACACACACCCCAATAACAACTCCACCAGTTCTCAGCAAAATAGTTCTGGCCTTCCACCCCCTTGCAGAAATTTCCAGATTTAAGACAGTGGATTAGGCCGTCATTGTCTTTCAAGGGCTCGCCTCCCTGCACTGACAAATGGACACTTGACTACATACAGGCCACATATTTCAAGACGTATTTCCCAGCTATTGCTATTTTTAAAACACAACTAAAGCCAGACCAAACCACAGCAAAGAAAATCCTAAGGATCTGTTTACTGGAAATATCTACAAAGGTTTGCAATGTCGGCAGCGAAGTGCAAACAGAGCTGGCTCTGGTGAGAACTTCAGTTATGAAATAAAAAAAAGAAAATCCTAAGCAGTTCTTCACACCAGTTTTCCAGAAAACCCCACCAAAGGTGTATTTCCCCTTCAACTTCTGACTTTACCAGGCTGTCAGGAAGCAAACCACCTGCTCTTTTCTAGATGGATCCGGAGAAAGGTCTGGTCTTAAAGAGCCTCCCCTCTCCACACTCCCCTCTCCCACCGCCATCCCCACTCCCACCCACCACCTCAGTGACGGGCTGCTGAGCCAGGATCACTCACCCTGAAGACAGACAGAAAGGACCAGCCTTCGAAGAGAGTTAGGATTCGCCTCTGAGCACGTCGCTGCCAGGTGGAGGACTCCGGGCTCCCAGACACCCAGCTGTGACACCTCCCGCTGCGAAGGTACCAACCTCCCCCCACTCCCCGCCCCTCCCAGCCCCCTGAACAACCAGCTGAGAACCAGAAAGAAAAGCCTGCTTTGCCCAGGGCTGAGGAGAGACACAAGGGGGCCGCTTGGGCGGGAATTCCTCCCGGGAAAACACGCAGGGTCCATGTCACTACCCAGAGGGCCAGATCTGGGGATTTTGAGCCTTCCTCCAGGGATGAGGGGCTGTGGGCTGGGGAAGACCACCCGACCCAGTCGCGGGTGGAGCTCGGACAGACCCTCCACTCAGCCACTAGCGGGCGCCTCTCCTTTTTCAATGCTTTTAATGCTTTTCAGATGGTGAGAGGCTGTGCTGGTGGCCGAGAGCACCCCACACCCCTTCCTTCAGGAGACACTTGAAAGGGACCACGCTCCCCCCTTGAAGCCCCATCTCAAGCGGTAGAATGTCCTCTCCAGTTTGGTCCTGCCTCCGGCCCCAGAGTCTCCCCCAAGCCCTGGGGAAGGGGCGCCTCTGGCCTCTCCTAGGAGCTGACGATGTGGCCGGACCAGGTCTCGTGCTTGGTGCCCGGTGCCAGGTGGGTGATGACCACCTCCACGGCCTGCAGCTTCTCGTTCTTGGGCGGAATGGAGCACATCTTATAGGTGACCTCATCGCCTTCCACGGGGACGTACTCCCCCTCCACGCTGTGGGGTGGGGAGAGAGCACTCAGGGCCGGCACTCAGAGAAGCCAGGACACCAGCCCTCGCAGAGGAACTGCCGCCCTGCCCTGCCACCAGGGGGCACCACCATGGCCCTCTGGTCGTGGCTAAGGAGCCCCACACCCAATCAGCTCCTTCCCTGGGACCTCGGTTGCTGAGACAGAGATGGAGCCCCACCCCCTGGGGATGCTCACATGGCATGTTAAACGAGGGCACCGAGGGCCTGATGGAGGGAACAGCGGGGAAAGGCAGTCTGAGCCCGAGTTGGGGGATGGCCCGGGGGGAGGGTTTCCTGAGCAGCACCCCGACCCCCTGACCCATCCAGGAGTCCCAGAAACCAGGCTACACCTCTGCTGTTCAACTCCTCAGAACCCCAGTGAGCTTTCCAGAAAGTCCGTTTCCCTTACTTTCTATGGGACATGAGTCACCATCTCACCCGTGATAGGGAGGTGCCCAGCTTGATGTCCCCTTGATGAGACCCCAGGAGGAAAATCCCTTCAGATCCTGAGCACCAATACCAGCCAGCTCCCCCGGAACTGGTTTGCCTTGACTGAAGAATAACATCGCAGATGGTGCTGCCCTCTTTGATTTGGCCACCAGGAAGCTCAGGAATAAACATGTAGCCCACTTCTAGCAGTGGAACTAGGCATCACAGTATCCCCATCTTTCTTATCTGCCCCCCAACCCTTTCCTTTCTAATTTTTTTGGTGCACTGTGTGTATCCTTGTCAACCACTACAAATCCTTTCTGGAAAGAGGCAATGTGGAGATACATGTCTGCATCCACGCATGATTCATACATACGTGAAAGGCATTGCTCTAGCGTCATCCTCGTGTCTACGCTGTACGGGGGGGTCTACTGAAGACCTGGCGTGTAAGAATGTTGGGGGAGGGTCAGAAGGGATAACTCTCCCATCCCAGCAGACATGTGCAACAGGATCCTAATTCCAAAAACATGGTTTCTATGTAGACAAGGTCTGCTGTGTGGGGTAAGGACTTTGCCTGCCACAATCGGAAAGACTGGGGAGCTGCCGCTGAGGTCAAGGGTTGGGGTGCGGGTCGGGGTGCCAATCGGATCCCCACAGATCTGCAGGCTGCTTAGAAGATCAGAAGTGAAGCACAGGCTGCTGGATGCCTTCCAGCCCCAAGACCAAGGACGTGTGGGCTCCACCCTGGGTCCCCCCCACTGCCCGCCCCAGGGTTTCCAGACACTCAGGAAGGAAGGACGTCAGTGAGCAAGTGGCAGGAGAAAGGGTCCAGCCCCAAACTTCCTTCCTGGAACAGAGCGCAGGCAGCCCCCCGCCTCACCAAGCTGCTTCCCCCGAGGAAGTGCAGGAGCCCAGCCGCCAGGTGAAACACAGCTCCCCAGACTCACAGGGACGCTCCTCCCCACCCACCAGACCCACACGGGCACTCAGACCCACCCCAAGCAGATCTCAACTCACACATGCGCACACGCAGTCGCCTACAGCCTGACACACTGCCACCACCACCACGGGCTCACGACCCCACCGCTGAACACGGTCACACACAGATCACAAGCAGAGTCACACACACCTGGCTGCACAACCATCATCATAGCCGGCGCCCAGGAGAGTCACACGCTCTCCCTGCCTCCTCGGCGCCACGGCAGCACCCACCCCAGACACAGCCCACCCAGACTGGCCGCTGTCTTACTCGGAGATGTGCAGGAAGATGTCAGGGCCGCCGTCGGCCGGGGTGATGAAGCCGTGGCCCTTGGACCGACAGAAGCATTTGCAAACTCCTTTGTAGACAGGGCCCTGTGAAGCCCGCACCGTCCTGCCAGAGAGAGGAGAAAGCGTGAGCGGCCCCCGCCAGCCCTCCAGAACAGCCCCCGGCTTCCCGGGCACACCCAGCTCATCCCAGTGCCCACCCACGCTGTGCCCCAGGGAGTCCTGGCCAGGGCCACCACGTACAGCTGTGCAGGCTGTGCACTGCACAACTCTGGGAGCCATTCACAGAGACCCTGGTGACAAGGACTCTCTGAATGACGCTGGCAGAGTTTTCTCAGGCCTCACTTTCCCCCTCTGACTAAAAGCTCTCTGCGCATCCCTCCCTCCGAAGGCTATTAGCAGCAGCAGCTAGCAGCAGCCTCCACTCGTTGGCCTGAGCTCTGCATCTCCCAGGCACCGTGTGGGTCCCCTGTGGCACCGTGGCCACCCTGCTACTGTCCCCCTTTTGCAGCCATGAAGTCAAGGGTTCACGGGGGAAGAGGCCTGTGTGTCGTTAAAGCCTGATGATTTAAGACCCCAGCGGTTTCCCACCCCTGGCCATCGCCAATCCTTGCCCCCAGCTCGTGACAGCCTCAAGTGGGCCTGGAGCAGCGCCGTACAGTTTACGAGGCGCCTGCCCAGTTTCTCACCATCAGCCCTTTCCCAACCCCGAGTCTCCCATCTGACAGGGACATGAGGCTCTCTGGACCCCGCAGGCGACCTATCTCAGGAAGCCTGACACTCACGCTGAGAAGGTCCTTGTCCGGCGAGTGGGCAGTGGGCTCGGGACCACGTTGCCCCGAAGCGGGGATGGTGAGCGGTCTCGGGCCTGTTGGGTATCCAGCAGCCCGGCCGAGGACTGGTGGGTGGGGTGCTGTGATGGGGGAGGAGGCTCAGATGACATGGCCGACCTGGAGAGGGACAGGGGCTCTCAGGGGCTCATGCCTTGCAAGGAGGGGCCTCCCCACCCCAGCGTCTGCCATCTGAGACTCATTCTTCTGGCTGTGGAATGCAGGCTCGAGGCTCACTCAGCGTGGAGGTCACCTGCTCCAGAAACACGCCTGGCTCACTCCAGCCGGGGCAGGCGCCTGGTCTGGGCTCCTGCAGCTGCCGTGGGCCTCCCGCTATCATTGCTCTGTACGGAAATGCCAGGTCGCATCACTGACAAGGACACCATTGGCCCCCTCTATGTTCCCAGTGCCCAGCACAGACCCTGGCACACGCCAGGCCAGGCGTGGTAAATCTTTGTGGAAGGAAGGAAAGGAGGGAGGGCGGGAGCAGGGAGGCAGGAAGGCAGGGCGGGCGGGGATGTTTCAATGCCAACCACCTAGATAAGGACTCCAGCCACTCATCAGACATTTCCTGGCCCCGGCTAAGTGCCGGACACTGTGGGGAAGGCAGAGGCAAAAAAGGGACCAACACTCAAGTGTTCCTCCAGGAAACTCCGGGACACAAACCAAAGAAGGCTCAGACCCTAAGTCAGGCCTGCATCCGGGAGAGGGAAGCCCGGCAGGTAAGTGTGTGGGACCCTGAGGGGCAGGGGCATTTCAAAGGCAGCATCTCCACCTGGACCCTTACTCAGATCCAGGCCTTAAAGTTAATTTCCACACAGCCTGAGTCTCCAATTGCTGCTAAGAAATCGAATTCCCTCCGTGACCCCTAACATGCATCAGAGGCTGGGGGCAGACCCAGCTGGAGGGGCTGGAGGGAGCGGACTCCATAGTCCCTGCCTCGCTCTGGCAACTGTGTCAAGAGCAGCACGTGGCCGCTGTACCCAACACACTGGCAGCCTTGCCTCAAGGCCACGAGGAAAAAGCAAAGCCCAGGAGCCAAAGGACCTTGGCTGAGTCCTTTCCCCTCTCTGGGATCAATTTTCCCATCTGCACAGTGGGGCAGCTGGGTGGGCATCACTCAGCACCTGCTCAGGAAGGGGGATGGGGACTCAAGGTGGAGCAGAGCGGGGCCCTGTGGCCCCAGGACAGTGGAGGAGGCCGACTCGGACATCACCCCCGTTCACAGGGCAGCCCTGCTGGGTTCTGTGTGGTTCACATGGGGTTTTCAAATTTAAAATATGAGCTATCTTTTAAACATCCCAGGAGTTTGCTCCAAAATCTATGTTTCCAACTAGTTTGAAAAAACTAGCAGCTTTGACAGCCTGGAGCCTCCAGTCCACCAGCCCTGCCCCATGCGTGCCTGGTCTATAGCAATACGCAGCCCCAGGACACCAGTTTTCAACCTGCATCCTCCAGGGAAAGGGCCGCCTCCTTCCTCGAAAGGACGAAACCTCTTCCTCCATTGTCCCCACAGTCCCCCACAGACCCCCCCCCCACTCCCCTTTCAGGACTCGCTCCCTCTGGCTGGGAAGGGAGAGGGCTGCCTGGCTTCCCGGGGGAAGTGATATAGCTACCTCCTGACCCTTCTCTCAGCCACAGCCGCAGCCAGCCCAGAAAGGCCCCGGCTCCTTGGCCCGGGGGTCAGAGCTCCAGCATGACCCACCAGTACAGGTCATAGAGTCCTAGAATGTTCAATGCCTGGGGTTCTGGGAAGGGGGCCAGCCCAGAGAAGGGAAAGCCCCACGCAGGACAGCAGGTGGGACCACTGCGTCCTGGTGACACCAGGGTGAGGTGGGGAAGTGCCCTCCCCCGCATCCACAATCTCCCTCTTTCCCCTGATGTCAGGCACATCTGACTTCAAATCCCACCCTGCCGGCTGTGTGATCTTGGGCAAGTTACTTAACCTCTCTGGACCTTGGTTTCTGCATGAGGAAAATGGGGATTTTAATAGTTCTGACTTCACACCATTGTCATGAAGTTGAAATGAAACAATACATGTTAGGCACTCTGCATACCCTCCACCCAGAACAAGTGAGCATTAAGTGTCAGCTACGATTGTTGTTATAACTGTCATCATAAAGTCATTCAACAAATATGTGCCCGGTGTCAGGCCCTGTTCATGGCACTAGAGACACGGCTGAATTTGGAGCCAGAGAAGAAACAGGTCAATAAATATATAAGCAAAATCATTACAGGTGGTTCCCTGGTGGCCTAGTGGTTAGGATTCCAGGCTTTCATTGCCATGGTCCAGGTTCAATCCCTGGTAGGGGAACTGAGATCCCACAAGCTGCGTGGTGTGGCCAAAAAATAAATAACCATTACAGACTGCTGAAAGGGCTGATAAGAAATACATAGAGGGACATAAAAAGTAGCAGGGTTGGGGTGCCACTCTAATGAGGGTGCAGGCTGGGTCCCGGACAGTAAGAAAGAGTGGACCATTTACAAAACAGAGGGAGGCTCTTCCAGGTGTGGGAAACAGCCTGTGCAAAGGCTCTGAGGTTGGCAAGGGCAGGTGTGACTGGAGGCCAGCAAGGAGACTGGGGGCGGGGGGGTGGCCGGGGCACTGGGGAAGGAGGGGTGAGAGGTGAGAGGCAGGTTGGGTTGGAGGGCAACACCATCATCCCCATGTGTCTTCATTCTTCACATCCATGTCTGTCTGACTGTCCCCATGTCCCCTGCCAGGGCTACCTCCCCCTAGGTTAATGAAGCAGGCCCAAACTGGGGCCCCCCTTCTCTCTCCACCCCAGCCCCCTTGACTCCCCTAGTATACCCAGTCCAGCAGAGATGCTAATGGAAGCCCACCCTCTTGAGCGGGGAGCAACCTGAAGGCAGCATGGAGTCCCTCCACATCCTGGGGCCCGGCACTGGGGCTGGGACAGAGCAGGGTCTTAACCAGCATTAGGACCCGAAGCCCCCGCTGGAGTTCATGTGTACTTGTGTGCTCGGTGCCTTGCACAGTCGAGCAGCAGCAGGGGGCTCCACGCATGAGTACCTGGCAGTGGGAGAAACTGAGGCATGGGGGGCACTAGAGCCTCTCGGAGTGGGAACGGGAAGGTAAGTGCCAGCCTGGGAGACTCAGGATCCTTAACCACCACCCTGCCCGCCTCCCCTGGGCCATCAGAGCTGAAAGCAGCTGGGGCAGCTGGAGCAGGCCTGGACAAGAGCCAGCCCGCCCCCAGGGACCTGCGTGGGGAGGGGGAGCAGCATGGGGGAGGGGGCAGGGAGAAGGAGTGCATGGCCTCTGTGTGGGGAGGCCTGGGTTAAAGTCCAGCTGTAAGGAAAACAGCTGGGGGAGGGGGGAGCCAGTAGCCCAGGAGCCAGCTCTGGGGCCCACTGCTGCCCTCCAACACACAGATGGGGGGTGTGCGGCAGTCACCCCCCCACCCTCATCCCCACCCACCGGTGCTTCCAACCAGCAACTGCTCTCCCAGCAACACCAGGGGAGCTTTGGAACTGACCCTGGAGGAGGCAGGGCCCACCCGCTGCCACTAGCCCCCCTCCTGGACGCCCTCAACTCCCTACAGCTGCAGGGCATTTGCAAACAGGCAACTGAGGCTCAGTCTGCTAGGAGGCTCTAGGCCAGACCCGGGACGGGCCTCAGGGCTGCAGCAAACTCAGACGGAATGTCACGCCCAAGGCATGCCACGGCTGCTGAGCTGTGTGCACACACCTGTGTGTGTGCGTGTGCGTGAATGCGTGTGGCTGTGTGTGCACAGGACTGTAATGGGCGTATTTGGCTCTGCTCACATGTGTGGTGTATGTGCGCACGTGTGTGTCTGAAGCCAGGCGCACACGTGGATGCACACCTGTCACTGCCTGTTTGTGCACATCAGTGGATGGGGCGAGGCCACCCCACCCCCGGCACCAGCAGGGCCTTTACCCTGGGAAAGGGCAGGAAGGGGGCCTCAGACCAAAATAGCCTGGGAATTTTCCACAGGCCCTGCATGTCCTCCTGGAAGGTTCAGAGAGTTCAGCTGGGCACCAGGCTCTGGTCTTCCTGACCCCTCTTCCACCCACCCACATATCAAGGGACTGGAGACCCAATCCTGCAGAGCTCCTGCTAACCCCCTCCCCTCCTCTCAGCCTCAAACCCCACCAGTCCCACCAATCGTATCAAGGACAAGTCTGTCTTGAGCCAAGTAGCCAGTTGCTGACTCCAGGGAGGGGATCCTTGGCAGTGCTATCCATCATTTACACTTTAGTGAGAAGGAGTTTGCAGTTCATTCCACAAGGCTGCATTGTTGGCAGCTTTCAGACGATCGAGGGCAGGGAGATGGAGGGGAAGAGCTGAGTTCAAGCTGGGAGCTTCATTCTCAGCATGGTTCTCAGCAAAGCCAGATCTCTCCAAGCCTACTCTGAAAAATGGGGTGTCGAGCCTTCCATGGGTTTCTGGATGGGGGAGGCCAGGGCTGGGCACCATGTTCAGACACCTCCCAGGTGTCTGGCAGGTGGGGATGACTACTAGCCCGCGTGAAGGGAACAGGACAGGACACTGGAGAAAGTCGGTGCTAAAATGGAGATGCTGAAGATGGGGGCGGAGTCCAGATTCTGCATTTCTAAGGAGTTCCCCCCAGCAAGGTAGATGCTGGTCAACCGACACAGAGTAGAACACACACAAGAGTAGTGCGGGTTACCGGGTTATCGGCCTTGCCCACCACTCAACCAGCATAAGAGGGTGGAAGGGAAATTTTGGGGGGGGGGCTCTAGATGAGTCACAAAGTCACCTTAGTACACCCAGGTTCCTCGTCTGTAAGCTGAGGCAGCAGAGACGCCTCCCTTCCCTTCTCAGCCTCCAGCCCAGCTAAGCCCCAGCCCCGCAGAACCAAGGGCACGTGGGCCGAGGGGCTGGGTGAGCCAGCGGAGGCTGGACAGTGGGGTCCCAGGAAGCAGGAGAGGCCCATGAGGAGCCCGAGGCGGGCTTGGGCCACATTCCCCTCCATTGTTCGGGGGAGAGTGGGGCTCAGGCGGGGGAGGCGGGGAATAGAGCGAGGATAGAGGGGAGGGGGAAAGGGGGAAAGGAAGGGGGCGGGGACTCAAGGGGCGGGGATTCAGAGAGCGCCGAGGCCAAGGGGTGGGGCGGGGAGTCAGCGGGGAGGGAGCGGAGTTGGGGTAACTGGGGAATTAAGTGGAGGGGGCGCAAGGGCGGGGCGGCCTGGCTGGAGCCTGCAGCGCCAGCAGCAGGAAGAAATACGAACTCGGCGCGGAGGGTGCAGCCCGCGATGCCCGCGTCCGGGGAGGGGGAGCAAGCCCAGCCGGGAACTGCTCGGCCGCCCCAGAGTGCTAGGAAGAGGCCAGAAACCCGAGGGCCATTGACCAGGAAGAAGAGGCGCCCCTCCAGCACTGCCCCCCGTTAGCGCTCCCGAACACGCCCGCCCCGCCCAGGACCCTGCGCCCGCCGGCTCCCAGCCTGGGCAGCCCTCCTGGGAGGAGCCCAAGCCCTTGTTCGTAACTAGGGGCCTACTCCGCACCCCATCACCCCCACTTCCAGCCCTCCTGTATTCCATTCTCGCCTCCATTCTCCCAGGGCTTCGGTCAGACCTGAGTCTCAGGCCTAACTCTGCACTCCACTCCCTCTGTGACCCCTGGCAAGCGACCTCATCGCTCCCTGCCTCAGTTTGCCCATCTGTCAAATGGGACAGTCCTGGTGCAGCCTCCCAGCCCGGCGGACGTCGTGCGGAGGATGTTGTGCAGGGGGTACCAGATACAAAGGCTCGGAAACAATGGTGGAGCCGCTAACGATAGAACTGTCAGGCCTGGGGCCATCTAGAATAATCCCTCCCATTCCTGTCCCTGCTGATGGGACACAAACCAAATGCCCTGACTTTGCCACTCCGTGAGACAAAGACCCACCCTCGTCCCCGCCCAGGACCCAGAGCCCGGCGCTGGGCCTGGCTCAGCTCATTGCGAGCATCTACTCCGGGCTGGGCTGGGCGGCGCTACAGGCCCCAGTTCGGGCTCTGCTGGGGCTCCTGCGCCAGCTGGGGGCGGGGGCGTGGGCGGGGGTGGGGGGGAGGGAGTGACAAACATGGCAGCTTTGAGAAGCGCGGTCATCAAGTCCGCCCGGGGAAGGCGAGCACAGAGGGGGCTTGGAGGAGGGCCCTGGCCCCGAGGAGGCAGCGGCTGCTTCGAGTCCTAAAGGCGGAGTGGGGAAGTTTTTCCTGGGACCTGCAGGGGCAAAGGCCCAGGGGGAGGGAGGACGGGCGGCAGAAAGAGGATGGGAGGGTCTCGGGGGAAGATAATAGAAAGCTCTGTTGAAAAGTTTGAGACTTGACCGACAATGGGGGGCATCAGTGGACGATTTTAAGCCGGGGGTTGATCTGAACCTGTTTTTACAAGTCCTCCCTGGGTTCAGGGTGGCGAACGCATTGGAGGGGCAAGACTCCTCCAATGAGGGAGTGAAGAGACCAAGAAATATCCAAAAAGCCAGTAAAAAATGTTAACAGTAGCTAACGTTCCTCCCCGCACTGGGTCAGCCATGTCCTTTTATTCTTACTCACCCCGTTATGATAGGAAAAGTTACATCCCCAGTCTACGGATGGGGAGACGGAGGCTCAGAGAAGCCTCCTACTTTGCAGTGAGACACCCCCGCCTGTGGGAACGGAGATCGTGCCTGGAGGGGCTTATCTCCTGTCCCCCACCCCCAATACACACATCCACTCCAACCCCAGATAAGCTATGGGGACCAGGGGCTTCCTTGTTAGAAATCAATACAAAACAAAAAACCGTTGCATTTCCGGCCTGCAAACTTGGGCTGCCAGTGAGGCTGTCGGGAGGGAGCCTGTGGGCGCGGAAGAAGTTTCTCGGCAAGGCCTCTGGGGCCCCTCATCCAGACGCAAACACACCGGGCGAGCGCCAGGCAGCTCCTCCTCCCCAGACGCGGCCAATCGTCCGGCGCCGGGATACCCCCAGCCCACCTCCCCGCCAAGCCCGGCCGACGTCCCACCACTGAGCCCACAGCTGGCGCGGCCAGGCCTGGCTGGGAGCTGTCTCCACCTCCCCGAGCGGCGCCCCCCACCCCCGCCGCGCCTCGCCCCAGCGCACCGCGAGTCACCCCATCCTGCTCCAGCCCACAGGCGAAAGCAGGGGGAGGGTGGTAAGGGGTGGGGGCGGGCGGGGGCGGGACGAGGAGGAGGGGAGGTTTTTTTCCGCTAGAAGAAAACAGGTGGGCAGACGGGAAATGCAACCCGACGTCCGCCTCACATCCCTCCAGCTGCTGCCACACCCACCATTCTCCAGAGGGGGATGAGTAACCCGCGCTCCCCAAATAGGCCAAGGCGGCCCGGGTATTTCCTAGGGGCCTAGAGAGACCCAGCCTGGGGCCCTCTGCCGGCGAGCTGGAAGACCCTGCAGAGGGGGCGGTGAATGGGGGCAGCGGCGGCAGAAGAGGCCGAGGTCCCATCCCGGAGGTTCCTGGGCCTCCCTCGGGGCGGGGGCACCACACGACACCCCTCCTGGGGTCCCCGGAGAAGCTCCCTACCTGACGATCTACTCCGCTCAGCCAGCTGCTCTGCTCGAACTGCGGGAACAGAGCTGCGGAGGGGGCGCGGTTCGCGGGGCGGGCTCGCCGCGTCCCCGCCCCTGACCCCGCCCCCAGGAGCTCTCAGCCAATGGGACTGCGGTCTGGGGCAGGGGCGGGGCGGGCGGGAGCACAGCCCCGGCGGGATCTTTGTGTCCTCGCGCGCGACTGGCGGGATCGCCGGGCGCATGGCCTTAGGGGGGACCCGGCTTCAGGCCTGTGCCATACCCCGGCCAGAAAACTCCCCTGAAAAGGGAGAGAATCTGGTCTTCGCGCCCGAACAGGTCCCTCCCCTAGCCAACGGCGTCGGGTCTGGTCCCCCACCTGACCTTAGCTCCAGAAACCGGACGGCCCAGGGGCACCTCCGTTTTAGCGCGAAGAAAGAGATCTAGGAATGACAAGAAGGAATGAAGAGAGCGGCCGAAGGGAGGAAAAGAAAACCAAAAAAATGCAAAGAAAGAAAGAACAAAAAAACGAGGGAAATCTGTTGATTTCGTTCTTTTTGTTTGTGTTTTGCCCTTAATTTCCACTCCCTCCTTGAGTCCTCTGTGTCTGCAGGGGTTTTCTTAAATTAATTTTTATTGGAGTATGGTTGCTTTACAATGTTGTGTTAGTTTCTACTGTCCAGCAAAGCGAATGAGCTATACGTATACATACATCCCCTCTTTTTTGGATTTCCTTCCCATTTAGGACACCACAGAGCACTGAGTAGAGTTCCCTGTGCTATACAGCAGGTTCTCATTAGTTATCTATTTTATACATAGTATCAATAGTGTATATATGTCAATCCCAATCTCCCAATTCATCCCACCCCCCCTTTTTTCTTTTTTTTCTTTAATTAATTTCGTACTCAAAGGAGAGGAAACCGAGGCACGAGAGGTGACCCACCCCCTCACACACAGCAAGTCGGGAGCAGCTTCTGAAAGGGAGTCCAGCCCTGGACCCAGGCTCAGGCTGGTAGTTGAGGGGCGGGAAGGGGGGAGGGATCCTGTAACTGTCCTGGGACAACAGGGTCCAGGAGTGGGGACGAGTGGGGACGGCACGGGGGTTCCTCCTGGAACTCACCAGTTCTGCTTGCTCTTGTATGCAGATAGGTTAGGGGTCCCCAGAGAAAGAACCAGGCATGGCTTTCTTGACATAAGAGAAGCCATTTTTGGCCTAAGCCATTTTGTGATCTAAGCCCAGCCACAATGTTTGTCCTTTAACAGGGCTCAATAATTAATGATCTTCAGGGAAGTGAGGGAATGCAGGAACAAAGGAAAAGTAGTCAAGAAACAAGAGTTCAGCGATAAAACAGTTGTAGTTCCTCCTCAAGGGAATGATGATGTTGACCCTCCAGACCTCAATCAACTAAAACTTGGACTCTGTCGACCTTTGCCCCAATTCTATGCTGAATTCTCCTCTGCTCAATCCCCTTCATGACTAGGGGATTAAAACTTCCCCAATTTGGGGAATTCCCTGGTGGTCCAGTGGTTAGGACTTGGCACTCCCACTGCGGGGCCCCCAGGTTCGATCCCTGGTCAGGGAACTAAAATCCCATAAGCTGTGTGGCCAAAGAAAAACTTCCCCGATTTTGCTGTTGGGGAGACACTGCTTTGGGAAAGATCCCAGGTGTTCTTACTTGCTGCCAGTAATGATAAATCTTTCATTCTCCTGATCTTTAGCCTGGTTGTGTCTTTTCGCTCCACACCCACCAAGAGATGAACCCAGTTTTCCAGTAACACATTCTCTCCCCCCATCTCCCTCTCCCTCTCCCTCCCACCTCCTTTGTTCCCTCCTCTACACCCACACAAAGAAGAGATTGTTGAAGGCAGCCCTCTACAAGCCTGCAAGAGGGTTTTCCAACAGGAACTGAATTGGCCAGCACCTTGATCTTGGATTTCTCAGCCTCCAAAACTGGGAGAAATCAGCTGCTGTTGTTTAAGTCACCTGTCTGTGGTATTCTGTTACGGCAGCCAGAGCAAACTAAGGCAGTCCCTTCTCTTCCTTTTTTCCCCAAAGCCCTTCTCAACTAAACTGAAGCCTCTCAGAATTTCACACCTGAGGTTGTGCAGTTCGGGTCTACAATTCACTGGATGTGTTGCCCATGCTGGGCTCTGTGTTGGGCACTGAGCACCCGGAAATAAAAAGTGCCTGCCCTGTTCCCGCCCCTGAGGAGTCACAGCCTGGGGAAGTGGTAGGCGGGTAGTGCTAACCAATAACCGAGATGTCAGGTGGTGGGCTAGATAAGCCTCCATGGCTCCGTGGGTGCCGGCCCTCCGCCATGGGATGAGACAGGTCACAGGGAGTTCTCTCTCCCAAATTGTGGTGGTTTAAGTCTCCTGCAGTCAGTGATATCAGCCCACCACCTTGGCCCCATCTGATGGCACAGGCCTAGCAGCCAGACCTGAGCTAACAGCTGATGAGGGCACGTGGTCTAAGTTTTCTGCCCAACAAGGCCTTATTAGCGGTTCAGCCAGCCATCTGACAAATATTTATTGCACCTGTACTCTGTTCCAAGCCCTGGGCTAAACAAAACTCTCATTAGCCCTGCCCCCCCACCCCCATTGATACACTCTAATAGCAGAGGCAGATGTTAAACCAGTAATCACACAAGGTACAAACTCACTCTGTGACCCACAGCAGGGTCAGGCATGGTGCTGGAGGAGCCAGGAGAGACTTCTCTGAAAAGTGCTGATTGACCTGAGATCTTTAATCAGGAATTAAACAAAGAAAAGGACATTCCTGAGAGAGGTGAGAGCATGTGCAAAGGCCCTGGGGTGGGAAGGAGCATGGTGGGGCTAAGACATAGAGAGAGGAAAGGGAGTGTGGGGTGAGATGGCAGTTGCCGGAATGGGCTGAATTTATGGGTCTCAATTAGGGAGCGATGGCAGCCAGGTAAGGGCTTAAAGCAGGTGTGAATGGAGACTCCTCCCTTCAAAGTGTGTCTCATGTCCACCCACCTGTACCCATTTCTTCCCACCTTGACTTAGGCCTCTACCATCTCACCAGGAGCTGCAGCCTCCATCCAGTCGCTTCTGCCTCTCCCTAATAACCATGCTCACGCACCAGTTTTCTGTGCAGCAGGCAGAATGAGCTTTCAAAAGCACGAATCCAACCATTGTTCAAGAAAAAATTACTCATGACACTTGTTAAAACGGTGAGGCAGACTTTGTTCAGGACAATCACGATCGGTGTAGGGACCACTGCAATGGGGTTTTTGCAAAGATTGGGCTCAACTCCAAATGCAACTAGGAAAACTGGAAACTTATAGCGGGGGTGGGTGGGAGGGGGGAGGACAGTGGATGGAAAATTACTAAGAAGAAACGAAACATCACAGGTCAAGGGGGATTCTGGCTAAACTGAGCTAGCAGGATTCTTGCTGTAGGCAGGTCAAGGTGATCAGATATCACCTGCCCCCACACAGCCAGCAGCATTAGATAAATATTCTGTGGCATTTCCTCTTTCCTTCTAATTCTTTCATCGTTTTGAGAAGCCACTTTACATCTTTGGGATATTTTGGTGAGCAGGGTGAATGGCCCCATCCAGCTGTGCTGAGCTAGGAGTGCGGGCTGCGGGGCCAGATGGCGGGTGAACTTCACTCTGCCAATGACTGGATCTGGGGCCACTCTCTTCCCCTGCATCTTCCCAGGCTGCCTCTTTCTGGTCGTTGCTCAAATGAGGGGACCTTCCACCCACCCTGAACTAAGTGCGTGCCGTGCCCTCCCTCAGTCTGTCCCATCGCCCATGGTTACCATTTCACCCTTCTCCCCTGTGAATGTTTTTGGTGTCTGTTTCCCCCACTAATACATTGGCTCGCCAGGGCAGGCACGTTGTTTTGCTTGGTTTTGTATGCCTGACACATGGTAGGTGCTCAGTAAATACATGTTGAAGGACCAGGGCAGAGGCAATGTCATGGAGGGTAGCAAGGTCGGCCACGGATGAGGGGACTGGCGAGTGACTCAGTTTTCCCTTCTGTAAAATGGCACCAGAAGAGCCTACAGTTGAGAGGGAGCTGGAAAGTCCACCCCAAGCCGGGTGGGAGGCCAGTGGAGGTGGGAGCTTGCCCTCTGCTCTGCTCCTCCCGGGCTGACCCCCTCCGGGTAGCTCTGAGGCTAAAACCCACTCAGGGTGAGGTCCAAGGGGGCTAAGGGGGCCGGCTGAGCCTGCTGACTGAAGGAGGGAAAAGAGCCCAGGAGCCAGCTTTGTGAGCTCACCCCAAACACAGACCACCCCTCCCAAAAGGGCACAGACACAGAGCCCACTGAGATGCGTGGAGACCTGTGAGCACACACACTCACACCTCCACACACAAACCTGCACTGCAAACACCCCATGTAAATGAGATGAGATAGCCATGGACACACACACACACACACACACACACACGAGCAGACAAGACACATACCACACACAACACCAATATCCGCCCCCCCACACACACATACCCCCCATGCAAACACACGCAGATGGAAACATGCATAACCACACTTTCCCACTGCACAGCTCCCTGGGATTCTCCCCCAAACTCCAGACCCCAGAGCTTTCTCAGTCTAGAAACAGTCCCCCTGCCTCCTCCTCCAGGCAGGCCTCAGAGTTCACTCACAGAGTTCTTAGGGCAGGGGATGGAAGGCACCCATCAGGGAAGAAGTCATCCCCATCTGGGATGCCCACTCTTCAGAGAGAGAGCCTCCGATTGTGCCCAGGGGACAAGAATTCCCCCCTCCCAATAAGCGATGGGGCTTGGGGAGGGGGCACCTACAGCAAGCAGCCCATTCACCACCCACACCTCCTGCCCCCAGCTCACCACAAGCTGGGAGGAAGAGAAAGCAGACAGATGACTGGTTAGCAGAGCTGGAAATGCAGCCCAGAGAGGTAGGGGACGTCCCAGTATGACCCAGCAGGTCCTGCCCAGGGCTCAGGGATCCCTTTGCCAGTAGAGCAGGTGGGACCCCTCTGATGGGCAGGAGGAGAGGGAAGGGAGGGCTTGGGGAAAGCACAGCCCCTCCCCAGGCTGGAGAGCTTCTCCAGCTGCCCCTCCCCAGCCCCTTGGCAACCCAGCTCCCCCCCCCATCTCTTTCATAATAATTACAGTTACCACTCCTTCCTCCAGATTCCTTCCTCCTTATCTCCCCGCTTCCCTGCAGGAGCTGGGCCCTTCTGGGAACAGGATGAGCAGGAAGGGAAAAAAAAAGTCCCATCTCCTTTTTTCCTTGAGCAGCCCTGGCTGCGGAGTCCTCATTGCAGAGCCCAGAGAGGGTGAGCGAGGAGCTCAGGGTCACTAGCAGGAGAGGACCAGGGTCCTCCAGGACTCCCAGCTGCCAGAACTCCAGGCTCACTCCATTCCCAGGATGGCCTGCCCCCTGCCTTGGCTTTTGGGGACTCTGCTAATTTAATTTATTAGGGTCATTATTGATTGCAAGCTTTCTTTTTTAAAAAATAAATTTATTTATTATTTATTTATTTTTGACTGTGTTGCATCTTTGTCGCTGCACACAGGCTTTCTCTAGTTGCGGCGAGTGGGGGCTACTCTTCGTTGCAGTGCACGGGCTTCTCATTGCGGTGGCTTCTCTTGCTGTGGAGTGTGGGCTCTAGGCGCACGGGCTTCAGTAGTTGTGGCTAACGAGCTCTAGAGTGCAGGCTCAGTAGTTGTGGTGCAGAGGCTTAGTTGCTCTGTGCCATGTGGGATCTTCCCAGACCAGGGCTTGAACCCATGTCCCCTGCATTGGCAGGCGGATTCTTAACCACTGCGCCACCAGGGAAGTCCCTAATTGCAAGCTTTCTATGTGCTTCACACGATTTCTTTCATTCATCATTCATACAACAAATCTTTATTGAGCATCTACTATGTCCCGGGCACTGTGCTGGGTACTGGGGAGAGAGCTGTGAACAAAATCAGTGAGGTTCCCGCCCTCACAGAGCTGAAGTTTTAGGGATAACAGACACTGATCAAGTAAACTAAACAGGAACTGGACAATTCCAGGCAGAGGTAAGTGCTGGCAAAATTGGCAGTCCAGTGGTTAAGACTCCACTCTCCCAGTGCAGGGGGCACGGGTTCGATCCCTGGTCAAGGAATTAAGATCCTGCATGCAACACCAAAAAATAATAAATAAATAAATAACAATGAACCAGGTGGCCTGGTAGAGGGTGGCTGGTTCCTCTCGCCCGGGGGTCCATGGCAGCCCTCCATGAGGAAGTAGCGTATGAGCTGAGTTTGACGATGAGACATGGGATATCTCAGGAAAGAGCCCTCCAGGCGGCAGGAGCTGCAAGGCCGGGGGTGGGTGGTGGGAGGGGGGCAGGATGGAAGGAACAGAAAGTAGGCATGTGTGAAGGATCAGCCAGCAAGTAAAACTGTCTTCTTGAATTTTCCTAACACTCTTAGCAGGAAGTTTTATTATTATTATTATTATTATTATTATTATTATCATTGTTATTGTTGTTGTTATACCCATTTTACAGAGGAGGAAACTGAGGCCCAGCGTCACACAGCTGGGAGTGACAGAGCCCATGCTTTAACCACCTTCTTCCTCTTCCATGCCAGGCCTTATTTAGGGGATGCAAAGGTTTAAAACAAATAGGGCTTCCCTGGTGGCGCAGTGGTTGGGAGTCTGCCTGCCAATGCAGGGGACACGGGTTCGAGCCCTGGTCTGGGAAGATCCCATATGCCACGGAATAACTGGGCCCGTGAGCCACAATTACTGAGCCTGCGCGTCTGGAGCCTGTGCTCCGCAACAAGAGAGACCACAATAGTGAGAGGCCCGCGCACCGCGATGAAGAGTGGCCCGCGCTTGCCGCAGCTAGAGGAAGCCCTCGCACAGAAATGAAGACCCAACACGGCCAAAAATAAAAACAAAAAAACCAAACAAATAACAACAACAAAGCAGTCCTCCAGGAGCCCTGAGCCTCGCAGAGAACTGATCCTCATGGAAGAGGCCCAGGAGGAGCCCAGCCAGGCCTCATGGCTCTCCCATGGGGTCCCGCATCTGGGTGCGGAGGGACTAGGGTCTAACCGGGAGGCGTGCCCTTGGGCTGGCCTCAAGCCCTCTCTCAGGCCTCCTCAGTCCTTGCAGCCTGGCCTGAGGAGGACAGGTGGGACAGGAGTCCTCAGCCCCAGGGCGGTGTGAAGGCACCAGGCCAGCCCTAAAGGGACAATGGCAGGGGCGGCCCTGCTCCCCGGTCCCCACTGCGCTAGATGATGACCTGTCTGTCCAGCAGAGCCTGGAGGGAGGAAGTGAGACGGACTCGCGCAGCCTGATGCTGCCCCCTGGTGGCGATGGACGGGATGGTCGGAGCCCGCGAGCATCGCCCATCTCCCTCCTTCATTCTCCCTCAGAGTGTCCCAGTTCAGATGCGCCAGCCGGGGTCCAAACCCTGCGTTAAGGGGACCAACGTCCTCAAAAATCCCCGGAGAACGAGGCAGTCGCCAACCTTATCCCAAGATGTATAACCTCAAGTCTATACAAAGCCCCCTAGTCCTGGGGTGTGAAATCGGGAGGATTTTAAGCCAAATGGGGTGGGCTGTGATGGGTGAATCACGCAGCTCATTCATTCATTCATTCATTCACGCAGTCAATCTATATTAGTGGAGCACCTCCTCCATAGCGGGTTGGGAGATGCAGCAGGACAGGAAGCAGGCATCAAACCTCAGACAGCAATGCACATAGGGATGTAGACACTGTCCAAAGGAGATGGGGTGCAGGGGACAGAGTGAGAAGAGGGGGTGAGGCGACACGTCATCATGTGGAGGCAAAAATGACTAGCAGGAACGCCAAGCTGGCTGTTTCAAGACTCTCAGGTGTGGACGCCTTGGAATTGGTAAAAGAGCTGCAGCGACAGGAGGTCAGAGGGTCCGTGAAGGAGGAGGTGGTGCTGGAGCGAGGCCCTGACCACAGAAGAGGCATCTTTTCTTTCCATGAAGACAAGATCTCTGTGGGAATCAGGAAAGGCCTTCCTCAATATGCTTCTTTTCCATCAGCTGAAAAACGGTTGCAACAATTCACAAATCTAACACATCTCTGATGTAAGTGGCCCTTGGATGCCAGGCACACCTGCCTTCATGCCCAGATTCTCTGCCTTTGCAGGTGTCACCTCTACTTTTACCACATCTCACAGCTTGACCTGTTTCAGAACTTCAAATAACTAGGCTCATAGGAGATGTACAGTCAGGCTTCTTTGGCTCAGAATCATTTTTTGAGACGTGTGCATCTGGCTGAGTACACCAATAGTTCATTCTTTTCATCGCTGTGCAGAATTCCTTGGTACAAATAATGTACACGATATGATGATCCACCCACGTGCTGACAAATATTTGGGTTGTTTCTAGATTTTGGCTATTATGACTCAAGCTACTGTGAATTTTCTCATACAGGTCTTTTTCTGAACATATGTTTTTATTTCTCCTGGGTAAAAACCTGGGAGTGGAGTTGCTGGCCCCAGGTGGGTGGATGTTTGCCTTTAGGAGAAACTGCCAGTCTTCATAAATGATGAACAATTTTACACTCACACCAGCAATGTAGGAGGTTCTAGTTGTTCTATATGCTTGTCAACACTTGGGGTTGTCTGTTTTTTAAAATTTAACCAGTGGAGGGACTTCCCTGGTGATTCAGTGGTTAAGACTCCATGCTTCCACTGAAGGGGGCACAGGTTTGATCCCTGGTTGGGGAACTAAGATTCTGCATGCCACATGGCCAAAAATAAATAAATAAATAAAGACTCCACTTCCCACCAACATATTTATAAATAAAAACAGAACAGAGAAAACCATAATTCAAAAAAAACACATGCACCCCAGTGTTCATAGCAGCACTGTTTACAATACCCAGGACAGGGAAGCAACCTAAACGTCCATTAGCAGAGGAATGGATAAAGAAGATGTGTACATACATACAATGGAATATTACTCAGCCATAAAAAGGAATGAAATTGGGTCATTTGTAGAGATGTGAATGGACCTAGAGAGTGTCATACAGAGTGAAGTAAGTCAGAAAGAGAAAAACAAATATTGTATAATAAAGCATATAAGTGGAATCTAGAAAAATGGTATAGATGATCTTATATGAAAAGCGGAAATAGAGACACAGACGTAGAGAACAAATGTATGGATACCAAGGGGGAAAGGGGTGGGGTGGGAGGAATTGGGAGACTGGTATTGACATATATACATTATTGATACTATGTATAAAATAGACAACTGATGGGAACATACCGTATAGCTCAGGGAACTCTACGTAATGCACTGTGGTAACCTAAATGGGAGGGAAGTCCAAAAGGAAGGGGATACCTGTATGTGTATGGCTGATCCATTTTGTTGTGCAGTGGAGGCTAACACAACATTGTAAAGCAACCATACGCCAATAAAAATTTTAAAAAAAATCTAAAGAGATATAACCAAATGCAATGCATGAACCTTGGTTGAATTTTAAATTGGAGGAAAATCATATGAGACATTTTTGTTAAAAATGGGGGAACTTGACTTCATATATTAGATGGTATTATGGGATTATTGTCAGATTTCTTAGGTGTGATAACAGTATTGTGGTTATATAGTAAAATGTCCATTTAGGTGATGCATACAGAAATAAAGAACAAAATATCATAACGTATATGACTTTAAAATTGTTTAGCAAAAAGAGAGAGAGAGAGCTTCCCTGGTGGTGCAGTGGTTGAGAGTCCGCCTGCCGATGCAGGGGACACGGGTTCGTGCCCCGGTCTGGGAAGATCCCACATGCCGCGGAGCCGCTCGTCCCGTACGCCATGGCCACTGAGCCTGCGCGTCCGGAGCCTGTGCTCCGCAACGGGAGAGGCCACAACAGTGAGAGGCCCGCGTACTGCAAAAAAAAAAAAAAAAAAAAAAAAAAGTTCTTCGTCCTATGTCCAAGTTTCTGAACATTTGTGAGTTTTTAAAATAAAATTTGAGGGAAAAAAAAGAATAAAATTATTGGAAACTTTCTTTAAAGTTGGCTCATTATATTTTTTGTCCTGAAACTATCTGGTAAATCTAATTTAAATGCAATTTTATTTAATGACTAGTGTTGACATTATGATTGATCACTCATTTACTTAATTAGCACTTGACTTTAGGTACCCAAAATGTCCAATTTGCACACTGATATTTTTTCAATTAAATAAAATTATGTTTCGGGAAGAAAAATAATAAAAATAAAATAACATTTAACCAACGGTAACTATGATTTTTGTGTTTCCTAGATGAATAGCGATGCTGAGCATCTTTTCATATGCATGTCGGCCATTTCTATATTTTCTTTTGTGAAGTGTCTGTTCAGGTCTTTTGCCCACTTTTAAGATTGTGAGGTTTTTTTAAAAAATTATTCAATTGAAGGAGTTCTTTTATATTCTGTATCCCTGTCCTTTGGACTTTAAATATTTTCTTCCACTCTGTAGCTTGCCTTTTTATTGTATCTAGAGATGGTATCTGTTAAGAAGCAGGTGCTTTGATGAAGTAGTCTTTCAAGTTTTTCTTTTATAGCTTGTGGTTTGTGCCTTGTGTCACGTAAGAAATCTTGACACATGATCACATTTGTTAGTTTTCGGTTGCTTTCCGTTTTTTGGTGTTGCTTTTTTCTTTTTGATGTACTTCCTTTTTAGTTAGTAAAAATAATGATACGGTTCCAAAGTCAAACCTATAAACAAGGTATAGTTAGGACCTGCTTCCACTCTCAACATTAACCATTTTAGTTCCTAAATAATCCTTCTTTTATTTCTTCTTGGAAATTATTTATCTCCCTCCCCGTTTCCTGACATTAAAAGTAGGGCTATATAGGGACTTCCCTGGTGGTCCAGTGGTTAGGACTCCTCACGCCCACTGCAGGGACCCGGGTTCGATCCCTGGTCAGGGATCTTACAAGCCACACGGCAAGGCCAAAAAAAAAAAAAAAAAAAAAAAGTAGTACTATATATACATATACACACATATCTTCTTGTTTGTTATTGGACAGTATATCCAAAAAGAGACTGTTCCATAGTAATATATGGAGATTTTCCTCTTTTTTCCTTTTTTCCCCTTCTTTCCTCCCTTTATTTTTGGTAGCTGCAGAGTCACTATATGGATGGACATTTGGGTTATTTCTCGTTTTTTGTTGCTGCCTTGTGCCTACCTCACCTGATATTTTTGCTAGTCTACCTTTAGGATGGATTTCTAGAAATGGTATGGCAGGGTCAAACGGTCCCCCATCTGTAACTCTGCTAGGTATCACCAAATCCCCCTTCTAGTGCTTGTATAGGAAAGCCTGTTCCCGCCCAGACTTGCCATAACTTTTGGTTTCTGCCAATCTGATAGGAGCAGGGCTATCTTGGACTATCTTGGATGTTCCCCAGTGTCTGCAGGCGTAATGAGAAGCCATGAAGTATACAGGTTAAGCGCACAGACCTCACTTCGTGCCTTTGTTCGCACAAACCCTGGCTTTGCCCTTCCTGGCTGTGACCCCAGGTGTAGCACGGAGCCAGCCCCAGCGTGGAGGCTGCCCTCTACAGTCGGGATCATCTCTTCTGGCTGTTTCAGGCCACCGATCATTTCACAATAAAAATGCTGGCTTTACTCCCTGGGCCGAACCGATTACCTGGGTTATGGCATTTGATCCCATAACAGTCCTATAAGGCAGCTATCGTATCCCCATTTTACAGGTAGGGAAGCCAGGGGATGGAGGGTTAGAAAGAGTTAGGGCTTTGCCCAAACTCACAGCTAAACAAGCAGGAGAGGCAGCTGGACTTGTGAGGCAACACATAAACTCGCACATGTGTGTACCTGCATGTCCATGTGTGCATACACGCCTGTGTGTTTATCCACACACCTGTGTGCATGTACTCATATACATGTGTATGTACGTACCTGTATCTCTGTGTATATACGCGTGTATACATATACAGTTAAGTCCCTACATACGAACGAGTTCCGTTGCGAGAGCATGTTTGTAAGTCCAGTTTGTTCGTAAGTCCAACGAAGTTAGCCTAGGTACCTAACACAATCGGCTATATAGTACTGTACTGTAATAGGTTTATAATACTTTTTTTTTTTTTTGCGGTACGTGGGCCTTTCACTGTTGTGGCCTCTCCCGTTGCGAAGCACAGGCTCCGGATGCGCAGGCTCAGCGGCCATGGCTCACGGGCCCAGCCGCTCCGCGGCATGTGGGATCTTCCCGGACCGGGGCACGAACCCATGTCCCCTGCATCGGTAGGCGGACTCTCAACCACTGCGCCACCAGGGAAGCCTGGGACCAGACTTTTAACGTGGGGTCCCTTTGAGGCCATTTGTGGCTCCTGCTTCCCTCCCCTGTTCTGCGTTCCAGTCACCCACAACCAAGAGTGGCCCGTTCACCTATTCACCCATGTGTCCAGCCTCTTCCCCTGGCCTCTGGAAGGCCCTGCCTGCCCCCTTCTCTCTCCACCTATTCCTTCCAGCCCCATCTCTCACTCCTGGGTCTCTGTCACTTTCCCCAGGCCCTGGTGCCCCCAGGGCCTGGCGGGGACAGGTCAGTTTATGGGAGCTGGGATGGGGGAGCAAATCTCAAATCTCTGTGCCCAATTCCCAACAAGAGGTTTAATCCTTAAAATTCCTTCATGGCTACAGCACAGTAGCTTTTCTGTACTGCAAAGGCCGCTGTGCAGGAATTTGGCAAATGCAGGAATTTTGGCACTAGCTGCAGGACAGGAAGCCTCGGTTTCCACATCCAAACAGGGACCCATCTTAACAAGATTTTTAGGACTTAAAAGGATTTTTAGGATTTAAAAGGCCCCAAGTTGCAGGACAGGAATAGAGACGCAGATGTAGAGAATGGACTTGAGGATATGGGGAGGGGGAAGGGTAAGCTGTGACAAAGTGAGAGAGTAGCATGGACATATATACACTACCAAACATAAAATAGGTAGCTAGTGGGAAGCAGCCGCATAGCACAGGGAGATCAGCTTCGTGCTTTGTGACCACAGAGGGGTGGGATAGGGAGGGTGGGAGGGAGACGCAAGAGGGAGGAGATATGGGGATATATGTATTTGTATAGCTGATTCACTTTGTTATAAAGCAGAAACTAACACACCATCGTAAAGCAATTATACTCCAATAAAGATGTTAAAAAAAAAAGGCCCCAATTTGGCTTCTGAGCATGATCCCTCCTGGGTACCATGTGGTCTGCCTGGGGGTGAGGCTGGGCACAGGATGGGCTAAAGGGCACACGAAGGGATTTTTTTTTTTTTAATAATTTTTATCATGGGGCATTTCCCCCTGCTGTCTTTATCTTTAAAAAATTTTTTTTTTCCTTTGGCCGTGCCGCAGCTTATGGGAGCCTGGAGTCCTAACCACTGGACCGCCAAGGAATTCCCCAAAGGAATTTTTTTTACTTTGCAAAATATAACAAATATTATTCCCTCATCTTTTCAATGAAAAGGAATTTCCTAGAGAAGGGGCAGAGAAGTGGGAGAATTAAGAGGCAGAGAAGAAAGAGTATGGCACTGACCTACATTTTATTCACTAAACCGTGGCAGCTGCTTCTCTGTTTTGCTTAGCGCCACCCGGGAGGGCAGTACGGAAGCCGAGGCCTGAGAGATGCCTGGTCTGCATCCAGTAACTGGATGGGCAGCCGGAAACTAGGGTCGGCCTGCCCGGCAGCCTTCAGGTGGTCAGCCCTGCTGCTGCGACAGCGCTGGCAGGGTGTGTCCCACCAGCTGGGGGAAAGGACCAGTCCGGGGACAGATTTCTCCAGATCTGAATGTCAGCCCCCAGAAGATGCCAGCAGCTGCCCCTCCACCCTGCCCCCATCCCCAGAGATGCGCCAGAGAACCGAGTGGGGCACTGACTCCCGAGGGGTGGCACTAGCTGCAGGACGGGAAGCCTTGGTTTCCACATCCAAACAGGGACCCACCTTAAGATTTTTAGGGTTAGAAGATGAAGCGTCTGACATAAACTAGGCATCCTGGGAACCAACTTCTCATTTGTAATAAATCCGAAGGGGGCTCCAAGTGGACCCGTGTCGACAAGGCAGGGGGCCACCCATCTAGGTCCCAAGTGTACTGATGGAAAGGGAGGTCAGGCGGGCCCACTGGCCACCACTCCCCAGAGGACGAGGTCTTGACCTGGGACTTGGCCAATCTGCAGTTTGGAGGACCACAGCCCTGCAGAGGCACCCAGGCCAGGCGGGCGACGGTCATGGGGCCTGGATGGCCCTGCCAGAACCGGAACAGGACCCGGACACGCCTGCAGAGCTCCAGCCCGGAGTCTGATTCTGCGCCTGCCAGGCTACTTGACGGGTTTGACCTGGATTCCCAGAGAGGTCCACAGGCAGGAATATTCAGTGGCATGGCAAACGCAGTGCTGCCTGTGTGGGTGGTGTCCTGGGCCCTCCTCTACCGGCCTTTGTTCACCGTGGTCCATGCGCCGTCCACGAGGTCCGGCCCAGCTCCCCAGCAGCCCTCTGCGAGCCCACAAAGCCATCTCAGGCCACTCTGACTTAGACTGCCCAGCGTCAGGAGAGACACTTGCCAACGTTTAAAAAAAATCCCGATTTTTGGCTTCTCTTGAAAACTGCGACGGTCCAGCTGCACAGGTCCCTGGTTCGGCAGATGTCGGGCTGTCCCCTTGGCCCGGCCCGTCCAGTTCCCATCATCCCAGGGCCTCCTCCTTCACTGCCTTGTACAACTTGACCTAAACCACCATTCCCATTTTGTAGCCTTGACGTCTGAGGCCTTGGTTCTGGGTCCCGAGACCTCACTGTAGACTCAGGCTGGGGCGCGTGGGACCGCAGCGCCATTCTCTGAGGCTTCCCCACGCTTCTGCTCTGTCTGCACCAACCTCTGGGGCTGGCCAGGAGGGCCCAGGGCTCCGGGGGAGATGGCCACCCTGTCCCCCTCTCCCGTAGTTCTCATCTCAAAGTGGGGGGCCCCTCCTTCCAGCAGGGAGGCCGGCTCGAATACCTGGAAAGAGGGAGCAGTGAATGTGGGTCTCAAAGGCAGCTCTGCAGTCAGCAGAGGCCCCGAGAGCCCAGCCTGACAGATTAACTCAGAATCCCTGTCCTGGTCACTCGGGGTGGCCCGGATGCCTCACTGCCAGCCGCATGTGGGGTGCTCATCGGCGACAGCCACTACAGGACCACTGCCCGCCTGACCTGAGCCACAGAACAGCTCCGCCGCGCCCCCTCCAGGAGTGGACTGGGGGGTGTGATACGGCTGCAGGCAGGGTGCTGGGGACACCTCCCGCTGTTTCCAGCCTGGAGCAAGGCTGGGCAGGGTGGCCAGAGGCGAGGAGGCGTCACAAGGCCGGGAGGGCACACAGGGGCCTGGCCGGACTGTCACACTCTACCACCTGCCCACCTGTGAAGGGGTGAAACGAACCAGCCCCCCAGCAGCAGCCCTGACCCTCTGAGGCACTGGGTCTGAACGGACGAGGGCGCCTCCTCTGTACCGGTGGGAAGGGGGCAGGATTCGGCTTCAGGGGGGCTGAGTGTGGGTTCTCTCCCAACATCTTATGACGAACTCAGAACATCCATCATACTGGGCAGGATCATGCTGTGAACACCCATCCCTGGATCTATCCATCAACAACGGTGCCTGCCCGTCGGGTGGGTCAGTGGCCCTTTAAAGCTGCGATGAGCTGCAATTCTGTGTCTGAACAGCTCAGCCGGCGGGGGGCCTGGGTTCCAGGCCTCACAGAGTGAGCGTTTTATGTATCATATATTAACTCGACAGCTCGAGGGAGCTGATCACTGTAAAGACACACAAAGCGAGGGAAATGTGGTTGGAACGCCTGAGCCACATGTGGCAACTTAAAATTCAATCAGTGAAAACTCACTCTCTCTGCTACTTTAGCCACGTTTCAGGTGCTCAGCGGACACCTGGGGCTCGCGGCTCCCTCACTGGGCAGGGCCGACGGAGGACCCTCCACCCCAACGGCGGACATTCTATCGGGCAGTGAGCGGTCAGAACAAAAAGGCCGAGAGTGGCAAAAATGCCACAGCACCACCCACCCCCAAACGGGGATCTACGGCTCCGTCTTGACATCTGAAATGTATGTTTGCAAATGCAGTTTGCTCTTACTTTCTAAAATGAGACCGTTTCTCCCAGCTTGCTGTTGCCAGTACAGTCATGACGAACCCAAGCCCCTCTTCAACGTTACCCTGTGGTTCTAGGGGCCTGAGGGGAAGACACACCAGTCTCAGGGTCCAGAGCGAGCCGTGTGAAAGGCGGTCCTCTTCAGGTTGCACCCCTCCCACCACCCCCATCAGCTTTATGAACTCGGACTCAAGGCCGTAAGTGGGAGGGAATGGAAGAGTAAATCGCACGCGCTACCTGCTGACCGTCCACGTTATGAAAAGGCCTTTGGGGAAAGCCATTTAGTAACTCGACAATAAGTTTCCGTGACTTAAGACTATAATCAACCCTGAGCCAAAACCTAAAAGAAATCAATACTTTAATGTTCAAAGTCGAGCACCCGGAGAATGACTTTCCGCAGGAGGGTGGGGCGGGTGGCGCTATGGTCACCGTGGGCACCTGGGCAGGAAGTACCCGCCAGGTGGTGAGCAGCCCAGGGACACAGTGCGCCAGGCGCGGGATGCAAGGCCACCTCCCCTGGGCCACGCCTTCCACCATTTCAGTATTTCTGGTCATCTTATTGTACTTGGTTCCTGCCCGGAAAAACTTTTTCTTAAGCTTAAATGGGATGAGTCAGAGGCAAAAACAACCCCCCCCCCCCCGAAAACCTCGTTATAAAGGAATAGGTTCCCCAGGCCTATTTGCAGGGAGAGCAGAAATCTCCCTCAACTTCCACGTCACTCACTGAGTTATAATTTTTATAGAAAATTTTATTCAACATACAACATTTTCCAGCAAAAAGGCAATATACAGGAAGAGTCGGTGTACACTGCTGCTACAGAAACAAACGAAAAATACTGGAAAAGGATGAAAAATAAGTGTCATCTGCTGATTCTATTTTACTGCACTCAAAACTAGACACGCAGCTGGCGTCAGCTCCAAAGGAAAAGGCCGGACTGAAAGAAAACTACACACAATGAATATCAACATCAGTGAAAGTCACTTAGATTCACCCAACAAAATGCCACCTCCTCCCAGTGGTAAATTGTACATGTTCATTCATTAAATATACAATTTCAATTTTCCTTTTTTTTTCTTTTTTATTTAGCTTTTTTATACAAAGTCAACAGCTTGCTAACACCAGTGGGCATGCCCTCTTTGCTAAAAGGCCCTCCTTTCTTGGTTCCGCCTGTTCCGTTTTAAGGAGACAAGTCTATTTATAATTTTTTCACCTGCTCGAATGAACTCTTGAGATCGTTAGGTTTGCCGAGAGGCAGCATAGTACACCTTAATTGTATTGAACAGCGTTTTCAATTTAATAAAAAGACCCCCGAAGTGTCTGTCAGGCCTGTATTCAGTGCATCCACTCTGCAAACGGGCTGCAGGACAGCGGTGGCTGACGGAAGGGAGACGAGTTTATTAAAAAGACCCAGGCAGCTGGGGAGACCGAGGAAGGGGCGACAATACACGAGTGAAGGAAAGAGCGCTATTTATTAGGTTGTGAGTTTCTCTGTTTCGCCTTTACAGATGCACAAAAGGTCATTGAAAAGTATAATTGAGGGAAAGACGTCAGACGAGCCTAAACAGAAGACTTACTAGCTGTGGGGCTGGCGGCCGGGCCCCGGAGCGGGGACAGCCGAGCCTGTCCAGCGCCGCGCCGCACCCACCGGCTGTTCCCCGACACGCTGACAGCGCCTTGCATCGTGGTTACCATAAAATAACTCTCATTGGCATCCAAGCTTTATAAAAACACCTTCATTTTGCTCAAAAAGGGCAATCAATAGATACAGAGAAGCCAAACTGAACAGCCTCAACAAAATAAAATTAACACCAGCAGCAAATCCTCTTGCTGAAGACTTGGGACAGTGCTCGCGCACCAGAGTTCTTGGCTGTTGTTAAAGGGCACACCCACCACGGTCCGCCTCGCCCACCCGCCAGGGGAGGAAGTCAGTTATGGATTTTAATCGCCTTTTCCAGGTATGTGTAGCGACTCCTCTTTGGGGCTTTGTTGAAGTGGTCGAGCCCTAGCCAAGGCCGAGGATGAGACATGTTACCTGGCAGGGAGAGAAAGCAACTGAGACCACAGAGCCCAGGCTTGGGCCCCTGGAGCGAGTGCACCCCACCCCCAACTGAGGTCTCAGGGCTCCCAAGGGCGGCACCGTCTCCCCTGGGACCTTAGTTTTTTCGGCCATTGTGTGATGCCTGCCAAGTTCATCAGTTACAGGGTGCCGTTCCTCCCTGTTCTACAGATAAGGAAAACAAGGCCCAATCTCCCAGCTGGAGAAATACAAGGGCCGCCACTCGAACCCAGGGCTGCCGGCCTCCCGGCCACTTACTACTTGCTTCTTCCCTGTGGGAGGGCTCTTACCAGGCTGAGGTTCAAAGTCTTTCAAGTTTACTTCATACTCATCTTCATTTATGTACTGGTGTCGGCCCATCATCACAATGGCAAATTTAAACTGAGAGACAAAAATCGAAAACGCCATTCATTCCAAATACTAGCAAAACTCACACCTCTGGCAAAAAAAGTCAAGACTTTAGCATCCCGCCCGACAAATTACTTGCAAGTACCCAAGAAGCGCGTACCTTTTCAAACTCCTTTTCCTGGATGTCTAGCAGACTCTGAATCCGCTTCATCACTTCTCTGAAATGCTCGCCCTGCGACGACAAAGGGCGCATGTGCTCACAAAGCTCATGCCCTCCTGTGCTGCCGCCTCAGGGAAGGAGCCCCACTGAGCAACGCTAACCCAGAGCGCGAGGGCCCAGGTCCCGACCCGAGACACTCAGTCTCTTAGCAGAAGGACGCCTCACCTGGTGTATCCTCAGCAAGAAGGGGATCCCGAATGTCCCAAACACCTCTTTGTGGAAATGTGCCACTGTGATCAGCATCTCATTTTCCTTATCTATGTCTACCTGGTCCAAAGGTATTTCCTGGGGACACAGGTTTTTAACACAAGGGGTTGAGAAACTCAGTTAATGCAAACACAGCGCCACATTTTACTTCTTAATTCCGACTCACGCCTCCAACAAGGGAAGCGAGGTCAGATTTTTGCCAAAATGTCATGTTTGGGGCTTGTCAGAATAATTAAGAGTTTAGAGCCACGAGAAATAGCTAAGCTTAAAAGAAAACTCTGGGGACTTCCCTGGTGGCACAGTGGTTAAGAATCCACCTGCCAATGCAGGGGACACCGGTTAGAGCCCTGGCCCGGGAAGATCCCACATGCCACGGAGCAACTAAGCCCGCATGCCACAACTATTGAAGCCTGTGCGCCTACAGCCCATGCTCTGCAACAAGAGAAGCCACCGCAATGAGAAGCCCGCGCATCGCAACAAAGAGTAGCCCCTACTCGCAACCAGAGAAAGCCCGCACGCAGCAACAAAGACCCAACGCAGCCAAAAATAAAAATAAATAAATTTATGTATTTAAAAAAAAAAAAAAAAGAATCCACCTGCCCATGCAGGGGACATGGGTTCTATCCCTGGTCCAGGAAGATCCCACATGCTGTGGAGCAACCAAGCCTGTGAGCTGCAACTACTGAGCCTGTGCTCTAGAGCCCATGAGCCACAACTACTGAGCCTGCGCGCCTAGAGCCCGTGCTCCACAACAAGAGAAGCCACCGCAATGAGAAGCCCGCGCACCGCAACGAAGACCCAACGCGGCCAAAAATAAATAAATATTTTAAAAAAGAAAACTTTTTAAAAAAAAAACTATTTATTTGGCTACATTAGGTTTCTGTTGCGTCACGTGGGATCCTTAGTTGTGGCATGTGGGATCTAGTTTCCTGACCAGGGATTGAACCCGGGCCCCCTGCATTGGGAAGGCAGACCCTTAGCCACCAGACCACCTGGGGAGTCCCAAAACTCCGGGTTTTAAGAGACCAAATAATGAGTTGTTCCAGTTACTGTGGAAATCTCAGCAGTTTTAAAATCAACAGGGACCCAGTTTCTGACTAGATGTGCTTGATGATCCATACTTAAAATTAATTTCTAAGGACAAATAAGTGAGCTATCTGGAGTAGTAGAGAGTAGAAGGGTGGCTGCCGGAAGCTGGGGCGAGAGTCTCAGCGGAGCAGATGGATGGCGGTGAGGAATGTCCAACAACATGAATGTGCTCACACTACTGAACAGTACATTTTAGGTTAGGTCTATTTTATCATAATAAAACATTCAATTTTTCAAAATCTGGCAGAATTACATTAACCTCAGGGGTCACTTCATCTACCGGCACACAAACAAAACGACAGCCACTGCCAGGAGCCGCCGTGCTGCCTGAATAAGCTGCGGGCGGCCGCCCCACCTGCCGGGGCTCAGGAGCCCTTCCTCCCTGGTGCAGCCAGAGGGACGCTCACCTCTATTCGAAACGTTCGACTTGTCGCAGGAGATAAACATTCTAGGAGTTCGTCTTCTTGATGCACACCAATAATTTTGTAGCTTACGATTTCTAGCAGCCTGTGCAAAACAAAGAAGAATGTGAACTATATACATTCATGTAAAAAAAACTCTCTAGGGGCTTCCCTGGTGGCGCAGTGGTTGAGAGTCCGCCTGCCGATGCAGGGGACACGGGTTCGTGCCCCGCTCTAGGAAGATCCCACGTGCTGCAGAGCAGCTGGGCCCGTGAGCCACAGCTGCTGAGCCTGCGTGTCCAGAGCCTGTGCTCCGCAACGGGAGAGGCCACAACAGTGAGAGGCCCACGTACCGCAAAAAAAAAAAAAAAAACTTTCTAGAAAACTATTCGTCCGTCATTTTATTACAAAGCTACGAAGATTCGCTTGTCTTCTTATGAAGATTTGAAATGTCAAAAGCAGGTATCCTTGGGGAGCAGACAGAACACTGGCCAGGGACACCCTCGGAGCGTGTGTAAATCTTTCTTGCTATGGTTCCAAACTGGGCAGGGCTTGTGATATGTTTCTCACTCTTTAGATAACAAAGGCCTCATTCTTTTATTAATTTTGTAAAGAAAACATTCCGGGAACCAAAGAGCCCCAAAGGTTGTTCCATCCTGCGAGCCGAGTGTAAGACAAGGTGATGAGACCAGCACCTGACACTCTGAAATAAAAACTGAACATCAAATCTGGGCTTCTTTCTGCGGCTTGAACGCTGGCGAAACAGATGAGAAGTGACCAGATTTCTCAGACACAGTCAAGGCCCACGTTTTCCAGCTTCAGCTGATCAGTCTGCTTGAATCACTCTTCCTCTGCTTGACTTTTCTACCTGAATCTCCCTTTTGCACTACTGCTAATTAATATCCAGAGACACAGGGAGGGAAGATGGGCAAAAGAAAAGGATTAAATGTGAAGTATTTATATAAAGTGTTGCAAAGTATGGGCTGAAAGGTGAGCATGGCAACTACTGGGGGGGGGGGGGGGCACTGCGCAAGTACAGGGCTGGGCCAGGGCTGCCCCTGCCTCCACCTTCAGGATTTGGGAAATACTCGCCTAAGTTTCCCTGATGCCTTCTCGCCGAGTTCCACAGCCTTTTTACATTCCTCTAACAGGTCCCGGACACACCCGTGCTTGTCTGGATATAGTGTTATTTCCTAAGAAACGACAAGATGAAGGCTATACAGGAAACAAGACACACGCAGGGCCTGCTTGGGCCCATCCCCGCCGACCATCACTCAGACCACCTGTCCAAGGCTGGCAGCCGCCCCACACCGCAGGGAGTCTAAGAAATGCCATTTTGAGGCAAAAAGCTCGCCATTCACAGGACAGCTTCTCAGGAATTTCTCCCCCCGGAAAGGTCACTAAGAGGCTGTCCAATTCTCAGCATGGTGAGACAGAGGACAAGGACCAGGGTGGACTGTGTCATTTCAGCCTGACAGCTGCACACGGGTGACAACATGGATGGCACATGTCCCAGATTTCCTCTCAATACCGGTAGAGCTAGAAAGGTGAACGACTTGGGTGTCTGAGTAGGTACAGACTTTCCAGAAGAACCACTTAATGTGAGGCTGTGTCGTCTGCAAAGGGCCCAGCGGAGCTGCCACCGGCTCCAAGGCCAAGCAGCAAGGTCCCAATCAGTCGGAAAGGGTCTCCCTGACACTGTCACTCTGCCTGAAGCCTCAGAGGTGGCGGCAGGGGCTGGGTGGACAGAGCTCCTCCCCCCACCGGGGTTCTCGAGCCGAGCCGCTAACACACGCTACCGCTTAGGGAGCTTTCTTTGGTGGTTTTAGTTTTCAGGGTCTGGAGAAGAGATACAATACACAAGATGCAATAAAAATAAAGACTCACACCATAGAAAAGACTCACCTCTTCCCTAAATTGGCTGTTTAACCATATACACTTAAAACTTCGCCTGTTCTCAAAGTCCGTGATTTTCATCTTAAGCTATTAAGAAAAGAGAGACTCATTTTAGATTCGCTTCCACAGAAACCCGAGCCTTCTCCTTATTACCCACGGTTACATTAATTTGGACTCATACCTGCTGATAGTAAAGTTTCTTAGGTTGTCTAGGCTTGAAGAACTGTAGAAGATCTCTTAAAGTACCTTCATAATTATGTCTAAGAGGATTACCTGGGCCATCCCTATAACTACACAAGAAAACAGCATATAAATAAAAGACTTGTTTATTTGCCTAAAACAAATATCCGTGAGTGAGCATAAAAGCAAACCTCTGGCCTGACACCTAGACTTGAAATTTGGACTCTGACTACTCCTGTCCCCAGGTCCTAAGTCCCTGCGTCTGTCACACCTGAACACTCTCTGCAAGGGTGACACGGCACACAGAAGCCGGGCCGGGCCAGGCCCAGCCGGACACACATGGGAGGGAGGTGTGTGGATGAGGTCTCTAAAGTAAGCCTGGCTTTAGATGAGGCTGCCAATTATTTTGACATCTTGGGGTAGCGTGGTCAAGATGTAAGTGGTGACAATTCTATATCTGAAACTAAGCAAGAAATGGCATGTCAGGTGAGGTGGCAGCTACTTATTACATTAGTTCGGAGATGTCTGGATGAACTATGGGACACATGCAGTCAAGACCAAACACGGGGCATCTGTGAGTGTGGCTCACCCTTGAGACTTGAAGAATTGGAGCAGCATCGGGTCGGTGTTGAGCCTCTGAGCAACTGTCTTTGCCACCTGGGGAGGGAGGGCCAGAGTCAGGGAGCAAGGTTCACATCCGGTGAACAAACTGAAACTTGCTGATACACTTTATCACTGTTCATTTGCTGAGTGCTCTTAAAGAAACCTGTTATAAGCAGCCTGAATTTAAATGCCCCGGAAATTTACCATCTAACAGGAATAAACTATATTCCTTAGTATATCACCACAGGAACAGCGTATCTGAGGAAGAAAACCTTTTAAAGTGTTTTTCACTTTCATTGGGGAGGTCTGTCTGTAGATTTATTTCCTGAAGGCTTTTTTTTAATGGTTCACACTTGGCATGTTATAACTGAAGCAAAGCTGCTGTTAAAACTATGATCTCTGAAACCAACTTATGCCAGGGGTCAAGAGGATTTCGAAGAGCAAGAAGACAGGGCAGTGGGTGGGGGTAGGCGAGTGAGGGGAAAAGAGCTTCTGATCCCTCGGCAACATCAACACCAACCCACTTGCATCAAGAACTTCCTCAGACAGTGGACTGCAACCCCTCCTCCAGAACCAAACCCATTACACAGCCTCATCAGCAAGCTTTTTAAAAAAGAACTTGGTCTCTCTGGTGTGGAATCTGACGGGAAAAGAGCATTTTATCAAATACCTGAAAATAATTCATTCTATTTGATAATGTAACCACAAATCCAGGATCATTGGGGATTGTTTTATCACAGAAAATCACATCGACACGGTGGTAGAGATCTCTGAAATATTCCTTTGCAGTGGGTAATTCACTGTTATCATTTTCGGGGTCATCCCTGGGGGGAAAAACACAGACAATCAAAGTCCAGGCCAGGGTTCAGGCATCATCTCCCAAGTAACAGTGACGCTGAGCAGTGTGGATCTAAACTCAGGCTAGCATTTTCCGACGCTGGGAGCCTGCCCGGCTACCAGGCAAAGGCGATCGTGGACAGAAGTGTGCGCTGAGCCACGCACAGGGCTGGCTGCTTTCCGTTCCTGATCTCGCTCCCGAAACAGAACAGTGCCCTCTCGTTCCGCAGACAAGGGAAAGGACTCAGGATGCACTGCGGGGCCCACCCTGCTGGCTCTGCTGAGTCTACTCCCCAACCGGGACTTGATAGGTTATCACTTCCCTGCGAAGGTTGCAGGATCGGGTCGCCGCTAAACCTAAAATGTTTACTGCCTGGCCCTTAAACGAGAGGTCTGCCACCCCTGCTCTTGGCCACCGGGCCCTGCAGCCTCCCTATGGTCAGTGTTCAGGGCTGCCCTGCCCTGGCAAAACGGCTTCAAGAGCAAGGAAAGGGCCGAGTGCGTCATCAGGCTGCCTTCAGACTGCACACCTGCCAGCTTCCACGCAGACAGATTAAAGTGATTACCCAAGTAGGTGCATTCTAAGAATTTCATGTTTTCAAGGAAAGAAAACAATCTTGCTCTTCCCTAAAGACCTTTGCCCTCCTGCTACTAGTTGTCATGCTCGCTGTAGACATTTTTGGGAAATAAAAGCATTCAGTGAGGAAAATGCTTGCCACCCCTAATTCCAAAACCCAGAGAAGGCCAACTGCTGTCAACATTCTGTCAATGTCAAACAAAACGTGACTCAGGGTCTAGAGAATCATTTCCTGGTTCTAGGACTTCTGATTTTAGTACAAAGAGAGAACTTCAAGAAGTACGTACTTCTGAAACACTATAATGTCACCATCCATTAGCTCATCGAGGGCTTTATCAAGAGACACGTCATAGTCCTGAATTCTCTCTGTTAAATTCGGTTTAACTTCCTACAGTAAAAGAAAGGACATGGTTACAACGCAACGTCTGTCCAATGTTTAATACGGCCACACACTGTATGTATTTTCTCTATACCCAATTCCAACAGCCCTACAATTTTAAATAAAGAGTACGAAATACTAGTAATAAGGATATAATAATCACTGACGCTAAAGAGGGAAACATCAGAAATGTACAGAGAGGATTCTGACTCAAGATCACCTGAGGCCCCATTTAGCTGTGGTCTTGACACAACAAATGCAGGGCTAGCAAAACAGGCAGAAGTCGTCCTCCCCAAACCACTAACCATGTGCTGATTACAGAAAAATAAGGATCCAAACCTCATAGAGGATAAGACTAGTATCTTGGATAAATCCTGCTCTGTCACACATAACTGGCAGCAAGTCACCTAGGTTCAAGAAAAATGAAGAATTCAAAGCTGTGATACACTGAGACTTTGGCAAAATCAACTCAGAAGGTGAGTGCTGCCAGACTTACGTATTTTACAGGATATTGGTGTGTAGATATGCCCACAGTAATTCAAGCTCCGTGTTTTGGGATCGTACATCTTCAAAAATAACATCACATCATCTACAAGGTTAAATAAACAGGCTTTGTTAGGATCTTCTGGTCAGTGCAATGTTAACAAATAGCAACTGAAACGACAACTTAGGGCACCTAAAAGTTACTGTGTGCAATGAAGTTTGTTAAGAGGCTGATCCTAGGTCTGAGGCATCATTTCTAACCTCAAACCCATGGGGAACACTGCATTTGAAGCAGGAAAGATGAGAATGAGTGCAGAGAATTTAGGAAACCTAGTTTTAAGACCTGGTCCTCACTAGCAGTGTTTTACCATCGAAGTATCGCTAAAGGTTGTGTCTGAGTCTTTGCCGGGGAAGTGACCACTTGAAGTAATACAAATAAGCAATCTTGGACCTACCTGTTTTGTAAATAAAGTTGCGCTGGAAGACAGTTCTTTTACCTAATCTCTGTAGCTGCTTAGTAGCTACAATAGCAGACAGAGGCGGTATGGCCCACAAAGCATGAAATATTGACTATCTGGCCCTTGACAGCAACCCCTGCTCTACACCATCTGTCAAGTATACACAAGACCAGCGTGATTAGAAAAATGTGGAATGTGCTGGACTCCACGCTGCTGCCACCTTCTCACCTGCCAGGACGCTACAACCCACAGTCGGTCTGATTTGACTTCATCAAGAAGCCTTGAACACGGTGGATGTTTCGCGAGCATTTTGGGGGATTAACAAGATTTCTTTGCAAGGGAAGAACACTTAACCCTGTGTGTTTAGAACGACACTCCGGGAATAAAACTCCACTCTCTGGAGGTGCTGGGCTGGGGGAGGAGGCACTCACGATCTTTATCAAACTTGGGTAACGTTGCTCCACTAGCAGCCAGCTCCGGATCAACTGTTTCCAGGAATATTGTCCAAGGGTTTTCATTATCACTGAGTTCAATCATCTATTCCCAAAAGAGATGCTGGGCTTAGAAGATTTTAATGGCTAAGTGAGAGTGAAAAACTATATTCAAGTAGAAGACAAGATCCAACTCTATGTAACTGGACCGAGGGGAATACCGCAGGGCACACAGTGCCTGCCGCGCACACCCAGACCAGACCAGACCGCCACACTCACCGTCTTGCTGCCGTCGGCCTCGTTATCCAGCATGGCCGGTCGTTTGGTGCCATTGCTCCTCGCCTGCATGGGCCACAGTCGAATCTGATCTTGAGGAAATCCCTGGAAATCATTACAGTTAAATTAGTTGAAGCAAAATCAGCTTGTATTTTAATTCAACATCAAGGAAATGATTCTATGATTATAAGGGGAAAAAAATCATGATTACAGCTCTCCCTGCTGGTATGGGCAACAGTGACCTGGCCTTCGGGATCTCTGGTGTCCCGGAAGTTCAAGCCCATTTTACCAAGGGGGAGGCGGGCGGAGGAGGGGGAAATTAGGGGAGATGCCAGAGGGCACAACCCGGAAGGGAAGGAACTCTGGTCCCAAGCTCACTCTCAGGTGGTGTCTGGACACAGTGCCTGCCTCCAAGGGCAGGATCCTCCAGGGTCCAGTTATGAAAAAGGAGAGAGAACTATCAACAGGAGGACGGGCGCTCACCATGGTCTGAGAGAGGTTCTGGACAAACTCAGCAAGCGAGGAGTTTTTCAACACTTTGAACACAGTGTATTTCACTTTTTCTTCATCGTACATATCATTTCCTTGATGGCCACAAAACTGGTCCTCTGCAACAATCTGCAAATAGGGATGAAAATGCAGAATGGAGTTTACACCACTAACACACACAAGAGAACCAGGTCAGGCTGATCGAAACCAAGGTTCAAATGCTAAAACTAAAAACAACTAGCGTTGGGCTTCCCTGGTGGCGCAGCGGCTGAGATCCGCCTGCCGATGCAGCGGACGCAGGTTTGTGCCCCGGTCCGGGAAGATCCCACATGCTGCGGAGCGGCTGGGCCCGTGAGCCGTGGCCGCTGAGCCTGCACGTCCGGAGCCTGTGCTCCGCAACAGGAGAGGCCACAACAACAGTAAGAGGCCCGCGTACCGCAAAACAAAACAGACAAAAGAACAACTAGTCTTTTGCTTTGATGAACCTTCTACAGAAGACCCAAGCAGAAAAGCACCAAAATGACCAAGAACTAAATCAGGTACGAATATTTGGAAACCCTACATATTTCCATGCAGCCATTCTAAACTCATCCATAAACATCAACTAGAAATCCATCTGGATGGTGATCCCCAAATATGATAAAGCCAGGATGCACATGTACCTTTTTCTCCAGGTAGTCTACTTGTTTGTTAAAACAAATGCCTGTTTCCTAACTGCAACTAAATCATGAACCAAAACCACCTGGCAGTTCACCCCCCACCCCCCCAGCTGCCAGAGCTCTCCCTGCCAGGCCTCATCTGGGTTCTGCTCACCCTTCCTTCTCTGGTCCCCTGCATGCTTTATAAACACTAAGACACCGCTGCTCTGGCAGCCTGAGTCCTCTCACATCTAAGCCCATATCCTGAACTGGAAAGAACATTCCCAAAGGTCAGGGAACTGGCCTGCAGTTCCTCAGTCGCACGCTCAGGGGGCTGCCCAGACACGTCGCCGACGCCCTGGCCCGTGAAGCAGCTTCGCGCCTGCCCAGAGGCTGACCTGCACTTGCATGTAGAGATGGGCTTCCTGCCGCTCCTTCCGCTTCTGAGCCTCGATCCTTTTCTCTTCTTGTAATCGTTCCACCAACTGCTGAGGGATATCATGGTCGGTGACAGCTTGTAAAACCTCACCTGCAGGACAAATGCATCTTCCTTCACCTCTGTGCACGTCATCGCAAATAAAGCCACCCTTCAAAGTAAAATTACTTGGCACCCTGGGTCCACATCCAAACCCGCAACCCCGATCCAGCTGCTTCCAGATGATGCTGTAAGGCAGCATAAGCAGGCAAATGTCTGGACAGGTGGCTCTAGCTTAGGTCCACTGTAACGTGGTATAAAATGCCCCAGCGGGCGAGACTCAGGGCCCAGCCGCGAGCTTGGCACAGCCAGGGCACGACACACCCGCTGCACTCACTGAGCTTCGACTCCCGGATGTAAACCAGCATGTAGGCGTTGGTGCAGTGCCGCACGGAGAGGTCGTCGTCGTGGCCCCCGTAGTTGTGCTCGATGGCCTCCTCTTTCGTACACCTGGACACCACGTCATCGTCAAACTTACACCACTGCAACGGGGAGCAGCAGAGATACGGCACTTTGAGGAGCACACAAAGTAAAAGGCAGCATTCTCCGAAAACACATGACCTGCCTCAGGTGACCCTCACAAAACTCTCCAGCACTTCTGCCGTCCTCATCCCACATTCTGGAGAAATTGCTAATATCCGTCCATGGGCAATTTCTGTAATGTACTCAAATATCCTAAGCCTCAGCTTAGGCTCCATCTCTGTCCACTGTGGATGGAGTCGTTTTAAATGGCACTAATCCTACAGTTACAGGTTCCGCATCTGGTGCCATGAGGGTCCCGCCTTCAAATCCCCTCGGCATGAGCTGGACGGGCTCCACCTTGGCTCTGTTCCTCACTGGCCCTGTGGCCCTGGACACAGACCCCAAGACCCTCATCTGCTCCTCCTGGTGAAGATCACGTGATGGGATCCACGTGAACCAGGCAAAGACCGCGCATTACATCGCACGGGTAATGGGGCACGTGCAATAACACACAACCAATGCGGGCCCGTGAGTGCGGGCCACAGATGATTATTCTAAGTGGAAACTAAGTGCCTCATGTTAGATGTAAAGGGATCCTATAAGGTCCAACGTTCAATACTAATAACAAGATGTATATATCAAGTACAATCATAATTTACCATCCACCTTTAAAAGTATCAGGAACATAGAGGCACAGAGGCCAAGAAGGGATCCTTCACTATCAAGGCCAAGTCTGAAGCTGAGCGTCACTGAATCCCCTACACAGCATCACGTCCACCCTCCCCAGCACTTACTTTGCCATCCCCTTTAGGGTTTAGATAAACCACATAATGTCCACCATGATTATCTCCACTATGAACCAGGACTGCATGAAGAATATAATTTGCAGGGTCTTTAGGATCCGTTTTTTGCAAAAATTCATCAAGTGGTAGCTGTTCGGGGAACTCAAACCTATTTAAAATAAAAACATTTTAAGAGAAATCCAGGTTTCATTTACTTGTAAAATATTTCACCTTTAGGCTTTACTCCTTGCTAGACCTTCTAATTCACTGGCTCCTCTTTACTTGGAAAGGGCAGCTCCTACTCATCACAACAAATTATTCACACGTCAACAAAATCTGAAGCTTGATTTGAGAAAAATACCTAAAAAGCACTGACACACCTAACGGAATTTTAAATTCCAGGATATTACATAACAGTCAGTTTTTGTGACAAAAACACACTGACTTTTCTAGGATGTGGATATTTCCAAATGTTGTCATGAACGGGGGCGGCGGGGGGTGCTTGAGAGGCAGGAAGAGCGTGAGGTGGGTGCACAAGGACCGTGGTGCTGAGCAGAGCACGAGCCTGGGTGTGGAGGGGCAGCTGCCACCCAGCACGGCCCTTGGGAACTCAGGCCCGGCACTGCCAAGTGTTTTGAATGCCAGATGCCAGAAATCTGGACTTTTATGTGAAATCTCACGACCTGAAAAAACGCTGGCAACTAATTCCAATAAAAATAGAAAGAAAACCAAGGTGAGGACCCAACAAAGCACACCAGCAGGTTGGGCCTAGCTTGCAGGCTGCTGGTCTGTGAGGTCTGTCGTCTCAAGAGACCCCACGGAAAAGGGCAAGAACAGACGAGCAGGCCCGGCTGGTGGCAGGTGATATGATCGAGTCACACTCTCCGCCGAGTTTCCGGGGTGACTGACCAACCTCTAGGAGGCTGGTTATTGTCAGGCTGTACCCCCTGACCAAGGAGTACAAAGTCACTGCTCCAACTAATCAGGGTTCAAGTTCTGTCTCCTTAACCAGACAAAGCAGTGTGTGGTACCAACCTTTTAACTGGTACTTTAAGGATCTATAAAACACCTGGAATGGGGGACACACCCACCTACGCCAGCATTTCTGAGGATTCTAGCACATTCTATAAGCCTATACCAACTGAGAGATAACATATTGGCGAATCCTATGTAAACCAATAGTGTAATAATAGCAAATGCCACTTCTGGGGAAAGCAAAGCCTGTGCAGCAGAAAGTACCCTCTCCCCACAGACTTCAGTCTGCCACAGTGTAGACAGAGGGGCTCCCTGAGGAGGAGATACGGAGGAAGCAGCCCCTGAAATTATCCCTTTAAAAGCACAGTTCTTGGGACACCTCGGCAGAGAGGAAACCTAAATAAATCAGAGATGAGACCGAAAACAGAAAAACTAAACAAAGCACTGAGACTAACCCCCTAAATCAGGATGATGGGTAAATCTTAACTCTCACATCCCACTCTAGATTACCTATCGTTGATCTTGATATTTTGGTCCGTCTGAGGGTCATACATAAATCGCATCAGTTGTAGGTGTAACACTGGTGGCAATGTTAGGAATTTCACACCTTTCTCTGCTTCCTGAACATTGAAAAAGAAGCACAGGTTTAGTTTACCTCTACTTATTTCTCGAAGCAACAAAAGCAACAGCGTTTCACAGCAAGGGTGGAACACGTTGGGAACTTCTGGTAGGGAGATGGGCACAGGGTGCCTTTAAAATGTTCTGTGTGTGGGATTTCCTCTTAGTTTGCATTATACTCTATCTTGATGTCCAGCGACAGGGGAACAGTGAAGTAAACTACAGCTCAGTCACTTGTTGCCCTATTAACACAGTCATTAAACACTACGAAAATTCTGGAGAAACACGGGAAAATCAAATGGAAAAGCAGAGGATTATGATTATGTGAATGAGGTGTGCCTATGGACACCAGAACAGAGTAAGACGAGCACGGTCTGGGTTGGGAGAACTGCCTGTGACCGCCGTCCTTCCCCGTGAGCACGGTCACGTGCTAACTGTTCACTCCTGCTTCTGAAGACCCCTCCGACTCGGTATCAGCAAGGCCCTCTGACCACCGTCACAGCCTCTGCCCAGGCGTCACCAGCCTCTGGGGCAAAGGACACCCCGAGCAAGGCCTCTGTGGGAGAGGCCCAGCCTCACTCCTCCCCCCACCTCAGCCAGCTGAGTCCTCACTCAAATAAGCCTTCACCAAAGCCAGTCACCACCAGGCCACTGGCGGCCCTCAGCACGGCTGTATTCCTTCGGAGCTGTAAACCTTATTTCCAACACTGGCTAGAACACACCCACCTGGAGGAACTGGTGTCCTAGGTGGCAATGTTCTCTGTTGTACATTAGCATGGTTAAGGAAACTGGGTAGTTCTGGGAAGAAAAACAAAAACCCAGGAACCTACTGCCACACAAAGGAATGGCACGGTTTTAGTACAACTTGAAACAATAATAGAAGAATCATGTTTCTCAGCCACTGTCCATTGAGAGTCTGATTCTAAAATATATTTTGTTCACCCAGAGCCAAAAATATCCAGTGTGGATAAGGGCAATTCCGTGAGTTGACTCAAGTGTTTCCTAAGCAAATCCAGTGGCATGTTTGCCAAGTAACTTACTGATCTACAAATCAGTGGCATGACCAAGCAGGACAGCAGGTCTGTGACCCACGGCAAAATGGGCTCACCAGCACCGTGAATTATAAACGTGCGAGCTTGGTAAACCCAGGATGGTCCGAAAAAAATCATATATTAGTTGAGCCAGTGAGTCAAGGTTATGAGGCTGCAGGGTCCAACCTGGAGGGCTGGACCCTGAGGATGCCGCTGACCCACCAAGCAGCCTGACCAGGCCACAGCCCGGGCCCCTCCATCTGACCATGCACTGCCGCTTGTTTACAACACTCATTGTTCTGCCAGAGTTCCTGCGGGGCCTTGTGGAAAACAAGCAGGGACACCAAGTATGGAACAATAACAGAAAATGCACTCCTCGTTCTGGAAGTCAGGATCCTCAGAAAACTAACTGACACTCCACTGCGGCGGCGGGAGAGCAAAGCACCACCACCAGCCAAAACCAGAGTCCCAGTGACTAAGCAGTTCTATCTGTGACTAGGAGAAACTGAGGGAAGCTCTGGCACAGACACCAGTGAAGTAAGGGGCAGAGTTGTGGATGGAATTGGGGCAGGGGGGAGGTGGGGGGGGTACACGTGTCGGGTGATGGTTCTGCCTCTGGTAGCCAGGAGGCACAACACCTTCCCCACCCCTGCCTGTCTACACCAGCAACACGATCAGAGCTCTCTAACACAACGTCCAGACTGAGAAATAAAATCCTTTTGCGTTCTAAACACCAGCGGCATGTGAAAAGATACGAGTGAATGTTTAGTTCACAGTCAAGCAAAAGATCTGAAAACAAAGTGGAAAGATACAGCGGGACACTAGCACACAATCTCCAAGTTACCTGCAAGCCATGCTCCCCGGCATCGTATTTATTGTCACCGTCTAGTTGTTCTACTGCCACGTAATCCACAAATGATTCAAATACTTTCAAGAGAGAAAGAGAAAAAAGTCAGCCGAAGTTATCACTAAAGCTTTGATTATAACAGTCAATCAATCAATTCAGGCACGCCAGGGAGGAATGTAAATAACTGTAGCTGTGAGCACAGGTCTGCAACTTCACCGATCCAGCAAAAGGTGTGAACTCTTAAGGCCACTGAGGGTGTTACGTGATAACATGGAGTCAATGTTTTAATAAACTTAAGTAATGTTAAAGTACAAATTTTAACCCAAACACTTATTCTAAAGTCAGTGCAGAAAGAGAGCAGGCATGTGGGAGGGTGGGTGGGGGAAGAGGGGGAGTTTGGAAGGGGACACGGGCTTCTGCTGTGAGAGGGAGTAAGAGCGGAGGCTCCTGTGCACAGCACAGGGACATGGCTGATAACGCTGCCACGTGTAAGTCAAGTTCATTGACCAGAAGGCAGTCATGCTGTCACAATACCTGAGCATACCAAATAACCATGATGAACACTTTAAACACCTTACGATCCTGTCACTTAAACCACAATAAAGCTGAAAAGGAAGAAGGAAGAATCCATCCAAGGATGATAGCCAATGGACCAGGAGGTAGAGTCTAGAAAGAGGTCTACACAGATGCGAAGGGCTCGCTGCTGACAAAGGGGCAGCAGAGCACCTTTGGTCCACTCTGACCATAAGCAGAAAGAAACTATTCTGGGTGGACTGTAAATAAACAGAAAAGAGAAAAAAGTAACAGATAAGAGAATTATCTTAAGACTTCAGGGCAGGTGTTCTCAGACACAAAAAGCAGAGATTGATACCCTGGATTTCACTACAGTTATGACATTCTGTTAACCAAATGGGCACACTGCAGGAGTGAAAAGGCAAGCCCCACGCTGGCGGAGAGCCCGAAACCCAGGCGAGCAGCAGCGAACACAGCCCGTGAAGAACTCGCGCGTTGTGGCCGTGAGGGAGTAACAGGAAGCGCACTCCCTCCCTTGCACTGGGCTCCATTACAAGGCCAACAACCGTATTCACACGCTAGACAACAGGCAGGACAGGATGTGGCCACTGAGAGCCCTCCAACGCCCCAGCTCACTGCGTGGAACTTCCAGGCTGCAGCGCAGGGCAGAGAAACCCCAACGGGCCCCAGAGTCTCCCTGAGACAGAGTGGGGATTTCAGGGGCCCGAGGCAGTGGCCACGTGCAGGACGGAGGGCCCTGGGGAGAGCCACGCGGGAGAGCCCCGGCGACGTGAGAGGCTCCTCCTGGTCTCGAAGGAATCAGCTATCTCCAAATAACGAAATGTGCCCCGGAACAAAGGGTAAGAATATCCAATACCCAACAGGATAAAAATCACAACAGCTGGCATCCAATAAAAGATGACCAGACAGGCAAAGAAGCTGGAACTCACAGCCAGAGATGGAAAGCGAATCGATGGAGACAAGATCCAGAAATCACGGAATTATTGGACCAGGACATCAAGTTATTACGAACTACATTCCATATGTTCAGGAAGACACCCAAATTGCCAATAAGCATTCGAAAAGGTAAAATCTCCCCGACTTCCAGGGCAATGCAAATTGAACTCAAGATAGCACCATTCTCCCACCAAAACACCAGTCTGACGACTGACGGCTCTGGAGTGGATGTGGAACAACTGCTCGCACCCTACTGGTGGAGCAGAAATGGATAAACTGCTGTATCTGCTAAGCTCGACATATACACACAGGCCCTACAAGCCAGCATTCCACTCACCGTAAATGCACCAGGGGCGGACACAAGACCGGCCAACAAGCCTCACACCTACCAGCCTCACACTGAAAACAACCCGAACACCCATCAAGGAAAGAATGGTTTCAAACGTTTGTGTTATGTTCCTGAAGTGGAATACTATAAAGCCATGAAAATGACCCGATACTGCTGCTCAATATAAGGATGAAGTGCATGGAGGCAACGCTGAGAAAAAGAAAAGAGAGAACGAGACACATACCCTACACGATGCCATCTACGTAAATAAATACCACAGAAGTAACCGAGGAAAGAATGTCAGCAGGCCAAACAGTGGTTTCCTGTGAGGAGGGGGAGGCAGTGACCAGGAAGGGCCACCATCTTGCTTTGCAAATGTTCTGTTTCTTGACCTGGGTGGGGTCACCAGACTGTGTTCACTCAGTACCTTCATCATTTGGGCAATTTTCTCTACACTGTATTTCAATAAAAACCACCGTGTCAATGAAGCATTATACCAAACCAAATTATGAAAAGGTGGTGGTGCCATTATGTACACAGAACTTACTATTTTTCTTTCCTTTTATACTTAGCTGGATATCATAATAATCTTCTCTTCTATCAGATCGGTAGTCTACTTCTTTACACTGGATATATGACTACAAATAAGGAAAATAAGATGGCTTAAGCATTAACCGTCAAAATATTTGCATGTTTAAAATCTTTAAAAATCACTCTTTAAAACTGGTTATCACATACCACCATCTTGCCTCTGAATAATTTAGGTATGGTGCCTTCTACACACGTGCCTTTCATCTTATTTTCCACATTATCAAGCAACTGGAAGAGAAAGTTTTGGCTTTCAGAAAATGTTATGCTTAATTAACGTACAGTAATTTGAAATGTGACTAGGAAATTTCAATGGTCAAAGAAATTCTAGACTATAAATATTATGACCTTTAGCATGCAATTATCAAAAACATACAAAAATCTTCTTCCTTGGTTGGATATTTACAAAAATATCTACATGCAACAGTTGAGATTAACCCTCTATACAGCCTTTGGAATGAATTATTAATCTGTAGTGCCTTTAGAAGCATTTTTTATATTCATTTTACCTCTGTGGAAAAGCATGTAAATTGAGCACTAAACTTAACTCGTATTGGTCCACACCAAGAGATTAATGAGGTTGAGCCTGTCAACAGGATTGACTGGTTTGTCCATGGATATTTAATGAACTGGATTCAATCCAGCTAGTGCTGCAAAAAAGAAAACACACCTTGCCCAGCCAATCACCTTGAATAGCCATTTCATGTTGTGTGTGAGTGTGAGTCTGTGAGTGTGTGTGTGTGTGTGTATTTCTTTCATCACAACTGGAAGAGTGCGCGTCTGCTAGTGACTAGAGATGGTCTGGGGGAAGATCCCCCACACAGAGGTCTGCCTCAACCAGAAGTTCTGTGCCAAGGCGGGGTCTGGGTCTTGTGCTACAGAGTAAGAACAGAAGTCACTATTCTAAAGTGAAGTGGGATCATCAGGACAGCTACTCAAGCCAATCTGTTGTTTCTTGGATTAGTAACTCTGGTAATTATGCCAACTTAACACATTAAAAGTACACTACCTATACTATTCAAATTTACATTTTCCCTCACACTTCCCTATCAAATAATTTTTCAGTCTTTCTGGTTTTAAACTAGATACATGCTGTCTTTTCTTTCTAGCCTAGTTCTGGTCCTGAACAAAGATGGGCATAACTGGAATGATAGTGACTGAAGTAGGCCTGAGGTTTTACTTGGTAACAACTTCTGACAGTGCTTCAAAATATGAAATGTAAGTAGTAAACAATTCCGGCTGAAAACTCACCACTCGACAGAGTTCTTGAACATCATGTTGCATGAAGCTATCTAACGTTTCCCACCTTAGAGAGATAAAATGAATTTATATTTAAACTTCCAGATTTCAAACAAGAGTAAATTAACAAGCAACTCAGACTAAAAAACCGAACCATGTAATTAGTCATTATTCTTAAATTTTTATGAAGATTATAATTCAAAGACAAACTGAATTTTATCCAGACACCAAAACGTTCACAACTTTATACTGTTCTGAACATCTTACTGCAAGGGGAGGTCGTGTTTGCAAGTAAATGTACAGAAACTTGGAGACCATATGTTATCCTTTCCTTGACAGGTAAACCTAAGTGGTGAACTGCTTCTCAAGCAAAATTCTAAAAGCCTCCATTTCCAAAGAGGTCAAACAAAGGACACTGATAAAATGCCCTGACATACTCAAGTGCCTGAGCTCTGCTCTCAACCCTTCCCCGTCCACTAACTCAGCCCTCGAGCAGCAGAATGGACAGGTCTCCCAACACATACCCGAACGACTTGGTCAGCTTCTTTGTTCCTACGGGCTTATCACTGTGCTGTAATTCATAGAACACTCTTTGCAATGCTAAAGGGACGCTTTTGGATGAATCGTCGCCCTCTGTCGGCATCATGTACACAGCCTAAAAGAATTGATTCAGAAATAAAAATGGAATTTTATGTGAAAGTATCATTTCTAACACCACAATGACGAAGGCAGTTGGGTAGGGCTTTTAACTATCCCCCCCCCAAAGGGTCAAAAGGTCTTTTAAAAATCAAGACAGTGAAAAAAGAATTTTAAAAATGACTTAAGGCTCACCATCCAATGAGAACCACTTCTATTTCATACTTCTTAGAGCAGAGCAACATTTTTTAACTTAACATGACTTTGAACAAAAGAGTTGATGGAACTTCAATGCTACTGCAATTAACCACACTCAACTATCCCCAAGATATCATCCTATCTTGGTAATTAACGCTGCCTGGAAGAATGGTGCGAAAAGGACACGCCAGCAGACCAGCCAATGGTCCCCCCAACACCAGGAGTGTGTGCTGCCTGCGCTGCTCCCCTGCTTGCACGGCATTCCTAAAGGGCAAGTAACTATCCTCCGTTAGATTTTATATTTTTTAGAAGTTTTAGCTATAGTAAGTGAAAAATTAAGATTCCTGACCAGGAGTTTTTCAACTAATCAATTTTAATATAAAACTTTTCAAATGTTGCTGCTAATGACTTTCATATTTTTTAAAAAAGCTTTTATTATTTCTAGCCCAATAAAGTTAGGTTTGTCGGCTGTGGTAAACTTTTCATCACCTAAGTTAGCTTCACAAGCGTCCGAACACTGAGGAATAGAGCTATGTATAAGCATAAAGCAGGGGCCTCCCTGGAGACGCGGCAAGAGACAAGTCTGGTGACGGGGCTTTGCTTGCCCCTTAATACTTGAGAGAAAAGGGTGGGTGGAAGGTTGAGGGAGAGAAACACCATCCATTTACCTTTCGCAGTTGGTTTGTGAAAAATAAAGTCTGCAGCAGGCTGTTCATGTAACAAGTCGCTCCCTGATTCTTTAAACCGACATAGCCCGTGTGCTTCTTTGAATCCCACCTACAAGATCAGTTTGAGGTTGAGGGAAAACTGCACAGGACACCTCCTTGCTTCTGCAACGTGTGTGGGCGAGGGGACTGGGGGCCGGCACCTCACTGCTCTGCACCACCACCTCCTTCCCACCATCCTGACACGGGGTGACGACGTCCGAGCACCCGCCTCCAAGTGAATAACTCGTTGCCAGGCTGGCAGTTATCACACGGCTCCCTCCGGCAGTCACCAGTTTTGTCTGCTCAAGCACGTGGGCCAGTGCGAACTCAGCCCGGCACCGGAGAGGCGGCCTCCGCGCGGTGTGCTGACAGCAGCAGTGCCATCATTTACCCAGAGCAGCACTCTCAGAGAGGAGTTCAAGTCTATTTCTATCAAACTGAGTCCCAGTGTGGCTCCCTCACACACACGTCGGCTCACACGTGTAGTCAGCACAAGGCGGGACGGAAACAGCCGAAACCCCTCTTTTCTGTAGCGTCCCGTACACGGAGAAGGACAGGCATGCATACCGGCAGGTTCAGACCTCAATTCCAAGAGCCGTTTCCCTTTACTCTGTTATACAGGTGGTTGGTTAGGAGAGAGAACAGTCTGTACCCTCTCGCCCCCAAGAGTTAACAGGAAGCAGAACAGCCCTCCCCAGCGCTATCCCCTCCCCCTCTGTGCACGGTGCAAATGTGTGACCACTGCTAGACATTTACTGTGAGTTCAGGCCAGCAGGACTCTGATGCCGGGGGTAAGAGGTTTTTGCAAGACTGAACCAAGATACCTGTTTTGACTGGTAAGTCTGAAAAACCCAATCTACTTTCTTAGTCAAAAGATGTATCATAAGCATAGGGGGAATGTTTTCTAAAGGAAGGGGAAAAACCCCACAAAAAGTTTAACTAGAAATACCACCTTTTTACCCCCCACTCCTGGTATCTGAATACAATTCAAGGGTATGTTTCCAAAAGGCTACTCAAGAAAAGCCTGATTCCTCTGATATCAGCCCAATGAATATGAAAACTAATTAATCTTATTTGTTTTAAAATTTCCCAGGGCCACATGCAGGCCACCTTAGCCAGGACCTGGACTGAATGACCTGACCACCCTTCTGGGCTGTCGGCTGCCCATCCCACCCGGGTCAGCCTACGCACTCATGCCAGAGGAGGGCCACGTGGGAAGAGAAAAAAAAACGGGAAGAGACAGGGGCGCCTACACTTGACTCCTTCCCACCTAGGCTGCACTTTATTTCTTCGCTCGTTGGCCTTAAGAGTCCTGCTCGTCTACAACCTGATCCCAAGGCACCATCTCAGCCCTCTTCACACTCTCCTAGTGCCCCGCCCACCTCAAACTTCCCTGCCAGGTGTCCTTACTCACACCCTTCTCCCCACCTCCAAATTCCCCCGGTCATTCCTTATCAATCAAGGACATCCTCAAGGACATCCGACACATTCTTCAAGGCCGACACCGTGCTCTTGCCCACAGACCGCCTGGACCCAGGGACGGAACCCTCTCCTCCCAGCGCCATCCACACCACAAAATAACAGCACATCTGCTGCTGCAGTTACTGCCGTCAACTCCTCTGCCCGAGTGGTCTTGGAGGTTCTTCGAGGACAGAAAACCATGGCTGCCTTGTTCAACATAATTATATTCCTAGAGCCCAGCAGAGTGTTTGGCACATAGAAACTGCTCAATAAATCCGCCACACAAAGGCATGAACGTGAAGCTGGCACACGTACGTTGATCTGGTCTGTGTGCCAAGGGATGAGCACACAGAGGGTGCTTATCTGCTGTATATATGCACCTCTGCTCCTTTCACTAGAATTCACAACATCTCTTAATAGCATCCAATTAAAGGAAAACTTACGCAACTCCATGGGGGGCATCCGCCTGTACAAAGACTTCAAAAGTAACTTTGTCATCATCTATAAATCCTTTCTCAGGATCAGTCACTTCCTATAAAAAAAAAAATAAGAATATCCAACTTGCATAAGAACCCGCAAATGCTCACTTCATTCCAAACAATTACCCTGTACTTAATCAATTAAAATACTACTTTTTCAAAACACCTAAATTGTGCTTCTAGTTTTGCAGTGCTTTGGCTTGTTTTAAATAATGTTCTCTGAATGAAAACAGCAAAAGCTTGGATGTCTCCTGGAGGAATGGGAGGTGTCAGGGGCTCAGCATCCACTCAGCAGGCAGGGTCTGGGGAGGCTGCCGAGAACCCACTAGAGAGCTGAGCAGGGCGTTCCTAAGTCCTACTGGCTTCCACCTCTGCAAAAGCAGCCCAAACGCGCTGACTTGAGAATTCACTGGTTACAGGAAACCACCCTGCACTATGCCTGCCTCAGTATTATTTCTCTTAAAGGAAACCTAGCCTATCAGGAAGGCTATAAACTACCTTACAATGTTTGACCAAAACACCGAGATGAAGTCCTGTTGGCTGCTAAAAACCTGACGTAGGAAACTGGAGAAAACACGTTTTCAGTTACCTATCCAACTTACAAAGCAAACATTTTGATCCTATAATGAATAGATGGATGTGAAGAATGGAGAATTAGGGAACAAAGAACAAGGCTCAGATTATTCAGTCTGAGTACATTGTTACTACTTACACTCCAGGCCATGAAATTGGAAAATCCCCAATCGTTCTCTTTATGGAAGAACAAATGACTGATACGCCGGCTGAACGACTTCTCATCATCTCTGTAATTTATGATCTTCAGCACCGCTTGTGCATGACAGGACCAAGACCTGTTCAGGGAGGACAATCTAAGCCTCAGTCGACAGATTTACCTGACTTTTACACAATTTTTAAAACAGCACACAAAACCTCCCATATTTTTTCCTTCTATTTTTTAGATGGAATAAGGGGACACACATTATCTTTAATGGAGAAAAAAATGTGAAGAGGGTCTGGCGGTGCCCTTGTGTGATCTGGAGTGATTTAACTCAATGCTTTATGTCTTTTTTTCTTTAATTTTTAAAATTTTATTTATTTATTTTTGGCTGTGTTGGTTCTTCGCTGCTGCGCGCGGGCTTTCTGTAGTTGCGGTGAGCAGGGGCTACTCCTCGTTGCAGTGCGTGGGCTTCTCATTGCGGTGGCTTCTCTTGTTGCGGAGCACGGGCTCTAGGCGTGCTGGCTTCAGTAGTTGCGGCACACGGGCTCTAGAGCTCAGGCTCAGTGGTTGTGGCTCACGGGCTCTAGAGCTCAGGCTCAGTAGTTGTGGCGCCCAGGCTTAGTTGCTCCGCGGTATGTGAGATCTTCCCGGGCCAGGGATCGAATCTGTGTCCGCTGCGTTGGCAGGCAGATTCCTATCCACTGTGCCACCAGGGAAGCCCCTATGTCTTTTGAATTTCTAAAAGGTTTCAAGTTTTTTACTGGTATCTATAAAATACAAGTGTTTGAACTTTAAATACTGTCCTTAGATTTTACAAGAGACAATAGCTTTTTGGTCAGATAATAGTTCTAGTACCTAACACGGCTATTACTTGAATAGAAGAATGATGATAAAGCTATTTTTTAGGTGAACAGACCTAAAGCTGTAGGCTCTACTAATAAGTGTCACTCCTGCCCCACTCAGGTGCTGTGAGGCTTCCACACCAGGCTGTATAGGGGGCTCTGAGCAAGGATGCCACCACCCGAGAATAACGGCAGGTGCGGTTGTTTGGGGCAGACCCCAAAAGGGTCCCTGGATCAACGTGTAAAATGTTTAAAAACCAACTTAAAGTGGAGCTTTTATAAAGGAAGGTTTTGACTGAACTCATTAGACTGAGCTTTTTATAAAGGAATGTTTCGACTGCAGACTCATCAGAACAAGGGCAAGGGCAGTGTTGTTCCCGCGGGGATGCCGCTCGCTCGGGATGCCATCGCTGGACATGGACTGCTGGATGTTTCCCAAACTACCGTTCAGGCTCAAGTTGTCTGTCAGACTAATAAAACCAATCCAGCCTCAACGCTCATCAGATCAGATCATAATGTGAACGGAACACAAGAAGTAAAAATTTGGCCAAGGCCCTGACTGCCCCATAAAACTGGCTTCTTAAACACTCAAGTAAAGAGGAAAATGAAAGCTTTGGCAGAACAGCTGGAACCAGCGCCCTTTGGGGAACATCTTCATCAAGGGTGCCAAGGGCCATAATTGCAGTGGCAGGGAGACGTGGTCAAGGAAGCAGCTTTCCCGTGGGTTCATGGATGTGGAATGAGAAAGGGTGACAGTGATCTGGAATCCATCCCTTCAATCTCTCAACTGTGCTTCTGATAAACGTTGAACAGCGACACTTTGCTTTTTAATTTTAACTTTCTGAATAACCCATAGAAATTGGTTAACATACAGTGAGGATGTCTGCCTGAAGAATTTTCCTTAACTACAATTTCCCCCCCTAGCAGTTACTGGTAGAATAAGAAATACACCTGGTAATCCAGCAGTCAGCTAGTCCAGATAGGCCCTGATTCCATGTTCCACGGGCAGGTAGATTCTAACACACAAAGTTCAGTTTATTTGCAAGAAAAATATACACCTTTTCTAGTTTGGATATAGTACCTACCAGTGAGTTTTAAAGAGGGAATTGTATTTAATATAACTTAAAATCAAATGACTATGTAAAGGCAGAAAGGGAATTCAAAGAGAAATCCAAAATTCAAAGAGGCCAATTTGGCTTCCAATAATGTACTAGAACTACTTGCGGATTTGTAATTGCATCATTTAAACTGTCTTACGTGGAATCAGATTCAGCATTGCACTGGAGAAAGAATCCTACGCTTTTTTGGTGTGGTCTGTCTGGATAAAAGCGTGGCATCACCATAATCTTCCATGGCAGATTTCGCACAAAACACGGAGGGCTAAGGACCGACTCACTCAGTCTGCTGAAGCGCTCGACAGTGAACTGAAAGGTTGCCTCGGAGCGCCAACTCGTGTCTGCAAGAAAACGCTTTGTCAATCACCAAGCCCGGCATTGTCAGACAACACTGAAAGCAGCACAAACCTGGGTTAACCATTCTATATTCAACTGCTAAAATCTAACCCTTTGGGGAAAGGATAGCATCATTTCCAATTTAGTAACAATCTAAAACTGTGAGATGACATATAGTTTGTGTAAATGAAATCCCAAACTCAGAGGGCTAGCAACACACACCTGCATTCCCCACCAGACGAGCTCAGTGTGATTAAGAATGTCTATTCTACTCTGTCTTAATTCCCAAGTAATCCGCAGTGAGTGGAGAGACTGGAGAAAAGGAGTAAAACTTCTCACGTCACATCTGTTCAAGGACAGGACTTGAGGAGGAAAAGAAAAGGGCTTGAGACTTGGGCTGAGTGTGGAGAAGAAACATGAATTTGCAGGCAAACAAGAACTTCCGAGGAGTGGGCGACAGCCATTCCTGGGAAGCGCAGCACTGTTTAGAGATAAGAAGATTCCTAAGAAGTTAGCTAAAAATAAATGTTAACTTCATTAGTTCACAATTTTGGTGAAATATCAGACTAGATTCTCTAAGGGGAATTATTTGAAAAAAAGAAGAAACTGGCATTCCTTTTGACGTGAACAAAATGAACTATTAAATTTACTCAGCAAGACCAAAGGCCAATTTAAGAAATCAAGATTTCCCCCAATAAAATGCAAAGCACTGATACAAATTCAACTAAAAGTCACACTTGGAATTCCAGCTTTTTCTGTTGCTGACTATTCCTTTCAAGTGACCCAGGCTGTGGATTAGTTTTGACAAACCCAGCAGTGTCCATGCTTCTCCAGCTCTCCCCGTGAGGGGAGCAGCTCTCCCAAGGCCACCCGCCAACCTGTTACCGGCCAGCACTTTTATAAAATATAATAAAACTGCCGCAGGAAGGCCAAATTGCTATACAAGTTTCTAAGCGCTTCCTCTCTCTGTGCCTATCTCGTGGCAGATTGGGGACAGTTCACAGGCCCAGGGGCCAAGGGCCACACTTGGTCTATAGAATAACAGGAAGGCCTTCTCTGGCTGAGAAGCAGGTGCTACTTTGACATCCCTGACCCCACGCACAAAGTGGGGTTCGCAGGTCTGTGCCCTCAGCCCGTCTCTACACTTCACTCAGGTCACTGCGGTGCAGACTTCTCCGCACACAGAACTGCCTCCACTGTGACTGAATTTGTTCTTAAGAAAACATGTCCATCAGTCCTCATGAGAGGGTAGTATTCTTTACCAAAGAAATAAAACCCAAAAGGATGTGTAACAGCGCTTTTATCTTCGTTTAAAGGCTCTCCGTCCCCATCTTTTTTTTTTTTTTTTTTTTTTTACTACCCGTAACCTGGCTCAGCTGTTAGCAGAGAGGCCCTCAAAGGAAGAGCAGCTGGATGGGTGCGTTTTGCATTCGAGCCTCCTCAAGGGGCAGGTATTACCCTCATCCCTTGCACAGATGAGAGTCCACGGAAAAGACAAGCAACTTGTTCCAGAGAATGAGGTCCAGAATGGCTGAGGAGAAGAGTGGGCCACTCCTCCACAGCCACACAAATCATATTTGAGCAGCATCTAAACCCCACAAGGTAGGCAAGGGCAGGTGTTACTTAATTCCCACTTTACAGATGAAGAAACCGAGGCCTGCTGAGGTTAAGTGGCTTATCTCATCCAAGGTGTTAAGAAGTGAGCACCGGGGGTCTCAGTACCCAAGATCTGGACACTGAGCACAGTGACCCTGCCTCTGGTTTGTAAACTGCCATCCTAGAGTTTAGGTGACCAAACGCAGAGCCCAATAAACCCGGCCTGCTGTACAGTGATGGCAGGACACACTCCTGGGACCTAAGGACATCATGTCGCAAGCCCCTCCCCCCCAACTCACCTACTTGACTGTCAGTTACCATTCAGGTCTTTGTAGGATTAGTTTTATACAGACAAAAAAATGATACACATTATAAATGCCTTTTGCTCTTCCTCCCGACCCTTTAGTCAAATTCCTCAATTTATCTTAAACATTAAATAGGACCACACGATGGGGAGCTCAGCACAGCACGCATCCAGAAGCGGGCTAGCCCTCCAAGGCCAAGGCTCTGGGTCTTGAGCCTGGCGCCACCCTGGCCCCCATGTGCAGTTCACACTTGCTGAATCACACACTAGATGTGAGATTCTGCCTCATGTTCAAGGCACAGGATTATCTTCCAAAGTATGCTAATGAGGAAGTTTAACATGAGATTTCATGTGAATAAAAATGTCACCACCCCACAGCTCCAAGCTCTTCATACTGTGTGGCGTTGGTGGTATAGAGGTGAGCATTGCTGCCTTGCAAACTCTTCATAACTAACTGAATAACTGAAAACCTGTATTAAATACCAGGTCAAGACAGGAGGGTCTACAAAAGAGAAGACGACGTGAAACCCATCTCTGGCAGATAGGGCCAGTCTTGTTACCCTCCCCTAAGGGAGCTACATGAAAAAATGGGAGGAAGGTACTCGGGATTCCATGTACTATTTGTGCAACTTCCTCTGTATCTATAATTGCTTCAAAACAAAACTTTTTTTTTTTTTTGGTAAAAGTAGTATACTTGGGATTATGAAGGATACCTTGTATCCTGCAGGATTAGTGTTTCATCCAAACAGAGACTCTAACCTGCCTGAACACCACAGAGCACTGACTCACCTACTCCAGCATCTTATCGCAAATGACAGGATGGCAAGCTCGTGCTACCTGCTGCCCTCAACACATCTTGTCAGAAATCTCGATAACCCACCACTTTAGGTCTTTTTAAAAAAATGGCAGGCCTGAGGTTTCCCCAAATGGCGCTCTTGCAGTAACTGTATCAAACATCGATTATTCATTCTAATACAAGTCTTTGCAAATCCTAGTTAATTCCCAGAAATAAGTTTTTTTTCACTGGTACCAACAATCTAGATCTACAACAATCACTCTCTACCTCTACTAAACATTCTTCCAACCTGTGTTGCTAGCCACTCAACTACTGTGTAAGAAACTCCCCCTACTAAGAAGGCCTCTCTGTAAAAATCAGATTCTAACTCAGTGTTTCCCATACTGTGTGCCCTCCAAAGATGTTAAAAGGAGATTCAGCAAAAACAGATTCTAACGTTCAGAGGCTTGGGGAATCATTAACAAAAAAAGTCTTTTGAAGAAAGATGTTAGGAGGCTGACAGCTTAGACGTACTTTAAGAAACATGCTTAAGCCAGCACTCCTCAAACTTCCTAGATTTTTCTGATCACTTTTCACAACGCACATATCCTGCCATTAAGTGTTTCAAAACACCTATCACTACTGGGAAAACGCTGCTGTAAACGAAGGCTTCTACTCCTAGAAACAGAACCATCTCCCTCCCACCCCCCTTGCCATAGATACGATCTTTCTCTCTCCTGACCCTGGGCCTTTAGAAAGGCCAGGAACAAAGCGTTACTGAAGATCACTTCTACTTTCTCCTGTAACATGCTTTTCCCGTCTGGTAATTCGCAGTAGGAGCATTTCTACTTTTAGGTTCTATAGCACCATTATTTACTACCAATAATTTAGTAAAATTTGCCTCAAAAGGGATTTTATGTACATTATGATCTCCTTATTGATTCTCAAATGAGGCAATCTGGGGCCCCCAGGAGACTTCTAGCCATGTTTAGAGACATTTTCGGTTGTCACGACTGCACAGGGGGTGGGGTGGGGTGGTGGTGGTGGTGACAGGTGACACTGCCATCCTACAAGGCACAGGACAGTCCCTTCCAACAAAGAAGTATCCACCAAAAAAGGCATCAGAGGCCAACAGAACCTGCCCTTTTATCCACATCTGTCTCCTCCCAAGCCCTCCCCGTAAAAACACCTGGGGAAAAACGAGAATGAAATTGCTCTGTGGAAACCAGACCGGGAGGGCTCTGATTGGATTGGACCGCTCACTGCTCCAGGAGAGACTACAATCGATTCCTGACTCACGCCTGGTACATCAGACCTGGTCATGCCTTCCCAACTGCACTCTCTGAACCTCTTTTGGCATCTCCAGGGTCTGAAATAAAACCAAGAGCCCAGCAACCAAGAGACCACACCCACACCGTTGCCCTCATCTGCGGTGGAAAGTGCACTCCACAGGTAACAAAGCAGCGGGTCAGACCACGCCTCTTTACCTTCCTCAGATATTGCCTCAGCCAGCTGCCAGGGGTAAACCGCACTGTGAGAGAACTCTCAACTACGGCTGCAGTTTCTCATGGAGGCTGAACTTTTGGCAGGAGGTCTGAACAGCAGTCCTTCTGGTGGTGCAGCCCGTGACTGATGGTTTCTTTCAACTGCCCCGTTACACCCCTGGGAAGGACACAACCCTCATGAGGATTGATGGACATGCTTTTGACAGAACATGGTTTCATATTACACTGCAAGATTCCAGGGGCTGCATAAAGTGATTACTGGCTGCTACCTTCTCATGATTTCGACCTGGCAAATGCACAGGTCACACAGTCTAATAAATTACAGCGAAGAAATAGCCTCAAAAGAAAGGCTTTCCTAGGCACAAAATGTCCATGCACGTACAAATGCATACACTTTCCACAGAGAAGATAAAGACCAAAAGTCAGTCTGGGGGACAAAGCCCAAAGCTCGATTCTGGTTTTGCACCTAACCGGAGTGGGGAGAGATTATTAGCTACAAACAACTGATATACTTGCTACAATAAGAATGCAATGGAAAGCCACGTTCCAGTGTCTAGAAGTATCGTGCTGCAGACGAGAAGGAAAGGACAGTAAGATATACTTGTGTTCTGAATACTAGGAGTGGCTGGAAAATTAATTGCAGGCCTGAGCAAATACCCATCTATTACAAACTCCTGTATTTCAACCTTCTATCCTAGGCTGGGGAAAATCAACTTACCTTGAAATCTGTAGGCAACCTTGAAATTTGAAACCAAAACAGGCTCCTAAATTTTCCTCAGATACAACCTCCTGAAAACTAGCTACTCTTAAGAAACTCAGAAGTACTCAAGGAAGAAATGTCTGTTTCCGACAGTTTTTTGCCCAATGCGCGTAAACAAAGCCCAGGTACTTACCGTCCTCCATGTCTTCCTCTGTGTTGTTGTGCCCATCACTCATGGCTACATTCCCGTTGATAACAGGGTTTTGAGTAATTCTTGGTGGGTCATCTGCATCTCCAGCTTTAAAGAAAACAAAGAAATTCCATGATTTTTACCTTCATGGCTTGAATTAGATTAAAAATATATATATATACTTGTACTCTGACAATTTCCAGTCACTATTAAGTTCCAATTGTGCCCAAATAATTGCACTTTAACCCAAAAAGTATTTACTAGTATGTTTACTAAATATAAACTTTTGTTTCTTTCAAAATGCTAAATGGGACTTGAAAACACATTACACCTCACAATAATCAGCTCCATTTGCGATGACCTTTATTTTGACATAGGTCCACGGTTTAAAGGAAGAATTTTAAAAAGGCTTTGGCAGGATTTAGGATTTAAATAGCCTCTACTGCCCATACTTCACATTTAAATCCTGTCCTTCCAGCATGTCAGAATAGCTCACTGCAACTAATACTGTTCTGTTTGCCTGTACAGTCGGCTTTCCTTGGTAAATCAGACACTCCAATAGAAATTAAGTGTCTCAACTACAAACAGGAGATGTGGTTTTTTAAATAGCTGCACAGTTGTGTCCTTGGACTCCAATACTCAGAGCCTTTACACCATTAGGATCAGCAGTCAATCTGATTCAGCACCATGGAGAGCACCCTCCCCTTTCCCCTCTAGACAAACTCCAAACTCCAATTGTCAGGTTACTTTTCTCAAATAATTCCTGAATATAAACCATCCGATTTTCCTTCTTAAGCATCTCAAAACACACGTTAGAAATCCTTGGAAGCTAAGAAACAGGTATTACTACTCAAATTTAGACCACTGCCACTCCTGATACTTTTGTTTTATTAAATATCAATATATACAGTTAATTAGCAATTGTGTTAAAAGCTGTCTATGAAAACATAAAATTTTAAACTGACCCCTCAACCATGACATCCTGACAGAAAAACTGGGGGAGGGAAGTAGGGAAAGGAGAAATTCCTTTTCCTGTTGCTTAACTAGCTTGAACTCTAAACTCTAAAACTTATATGCTTAAAAAGCAAAATGAAACATTGGGTGCTTTGACAGAATTTCCACATTTACCCTCCTAAATTAACCATTTCAGGGAATTCCCTGGCAATCCAGTGGTTAGGACTCTGCACTTCCACTGCCGAGGGCCCAAGTTCAATCCCTGGTCAGGGAACTAAGATATCCTGCAGGCCTCGCGGTGTGGCGCCAATAAATAAATAAATAAATAAATAAATATATGCGCATATATATTAACCACCTCAAACCATCACACAAAATATTTTATGAGGAAAAACCCTATGAAGGCCTTTGAAATAAACAGCACATTCCACCAATGGAATATTATGCAGCAGTTTTTTTTAAGGTTCTCAGTGTACCTATATGAAATGTTCTGAGTTATATTAAAGTTTTTAAAAATTAAGGTACCAAGCAATATATATCATCATATGCAACCCTTGCTATAAAAGAGAGAGACTGTGATGGAATAAGAGTGTGTACATTCTCATTTCCCTTTATACCAATAAGCAAACACTGGGAGAACACAAACTAGTAAGAGGTTCTGTAGAAGCAGCAGTAGAGTGATTCTTCACTGCAGACACACACACACATCACATGAATGCACTATAAATCTTAAAGTAATTTGCTTGACGTAGGCCTGGTACTTTTAATTTAGTTCCTCAGTTCAAATCCAGCCTGCGGCAAGAGCTTTAAAACATGGTCTATAATGCACGAATGCAAAAATGACAAAGGTTTCTCTGCAGGTGGCTCCTAAAAGGCAAGGCAAGTAGGGTTCTGCAGCTGAACCAGGTGCTCCTGAGCAATGTCCCATCTTTTACACACGATGGGTACACATTCCTGCTGGGCTGACCAATTTTCCACCCTTCACAGGCCTGGAGACGGTGGTCCAGGCTGGTGGCTGTGAAACTGCAAAAAGCTCCTGGTTGGCCCAGCATGTACATGAGGAACTTGTCGAGCAACAGGCCCTCCCAACCAACTGCCATGGGACCCTTGGAGAAAAGGTTGGCAACTCAAGTCTAGCTCCTAAGGGACTGAATATCCAGTTAAAAAAAGCTTCTCATAAAAATGAGTTAGTTCAACAAGAGGATTAAAATTTTAATTAAGACACGGTAAGTCCCCGGACCAGAATTAAATGATAAAAGCGCCTGATACCACAATCTGTATTAAGCTTCCAGAAATATCCTGAACGATAAGGCTGTCTTTATCATCAAGGAAGAAGTGCAAGATTGGCACGTACATATATTTATCACGCTATATAAAGTGATCCTGTTCCCGAATTTTATATCCTGCCTAGTTGGAATTTTCCCAATGTATTAACTCTCATTTGGCCAAATACGAACTACAACACTAATTTTTTTGACACACACAGTTGCAAATACCAATGACAATATGGTATGCCTCAAACACATAGACAAAAAGGTCTCTGATATACTTAAATGTCAAGGAGGGGAGGACAGCAATTATCATTCCGAAATATATACATGACACCCAGAAATACGAAAGGAGTTCATTTCCATTACTCACAATTGGTAAGCCTTTTGACAACAACCTTGTGATAAGTACCAGAGGCATATTTTAATATATATGTGGCACAAAATACCTTTTTTAAAGAGTGACTTCAGAAACACAAAAGGCTCCCTTGTTTAGTTACAAAGCCTATATTTCCTCCTCTTTTACTGAGGATGCCTGTGCTTACATCCAGCTTTTCTCCCCACAGACTTCTGTTTGTGATGTCACAACCCAGAGCTCCTGACCCCAAAGAACACTGGCCAATTGCTATGGAAATGATGTGGTGCTGATTTAGCACCTGAATCTCACTCCTGGATGAGAAAAATAGAAAATTCCAAATTGTTGGCCTTGACATTTTCTATCGCTTCACAAATATTTCTCAAACCTCTCCCCAAAAGGCTGGGTAGAGGGAACCAAACAACCCCATTAAACCCACCTCACGGTCTTCCAACTAAGAGTCTATATGCTGCCACCAGGAGGTACCTGGGCCACGAAGATCCAGCCATGCCCCAGAGTCACTCTCGACTCAGCCCCCCAGATTTCTCCTCAAAAGTCCCAACTAGTGGGCTTCCCTGGTGGCGCAGTGGTTGACAGTCCGCCTGCCGATGAGGGGGACACGGGTTCGTGCCCTGGTCCGGGAGGATCCCACATGCCGCGGAGCGGCTGGGCCCGTGAGCCATGGCCGCTGAGCCTGCACGTCCGGAGCCTGTGCTCCGCAATGGGAGAGGCCACAACAGTGAGAGGCCCGCGTACCGCAAATAAAAAAAAAAAAAAAAAGTCCCAACTAGTAATACAATCCAGTGAGCAAAACCATGGCTCAGTTAAAAGGGCAGAACACATGGATTACCAGAGGCCATGGGCCAACACTCGGTCCCTGAATTGGTCAAGCAGAGCCTAACCAGCACATTTTAAGCCCCAGTCTACCAGTTCACCCTGACTTCCAAGTCAAAACCCCCAGACTTCTGCTTGGTCCTCCTCCTCTCCTCTCTCCTGGCACTGAATCCATTTTAAAGAATATTACATAAAATAGGGGTTATCAAGGTAAATTAGAACACTGATATCTTTCTGCAAGTCCAAATATACTGCAGAAGGAGTGTTCAGAAATGGCATATTGGTTCTGAAAATCCATCAGTGGCGCAAGGCCCCCACTCTGAGCTCCTGAATCACCTTCTGGTACAAGCCCATGGTTCCCTGCCATGTCTGCATGGCTCAGCAGCAGAATCTTCTGGGTGGGGGGCGGGGAGGGTTCTCTTGGCTACATCAGAGTGACTGCACAGAATCTCCAGGAGCTCTCCCTCAGAATTCTTTTTTTTTTTTTTAAAAAGCTCCCCACAAAATTAGGGCCAGAAGCATATTCAAACAACCTCATCAATTTACACGACCACCTTCAAAACACAGAGTATCAGTGTGGGAGAAAGAAGTCTGGAGTTACTAGTTCCCTCAGGTGTTGATGTAAGTTGCTAGTGGGGGAAACCAGGTGAGGGGTCCATGGGAACACACTCTACTAACTTTACTGTACATCTAAAATTAACCCAAAATTTCAAGTTTATTTTTAAAAAGAGAACATAAGAAACCCTCAAGCCTAAGAGGCAAGGAATATAGCTATTAAACTTATACAGGAAAATTTTCGGCATGAAGCATCCATACAAGCATGTGTGAAATTCTCACATAATTAAAGGTAGAGAGCAAGGCAGCTTAGAGCTGAGATACGAAACAAAGTCTCCCACACAGACACTGGGCGGGTGCACAGAGCACAGCTCCTCAGGAGGGGCCGGCCTGGGAGAGAGGGCTGGCGTCTATGCTGGGGCAGGAGCAGCAGAGGAAACACTGGGCACGTGAGAAGGATCTAACGTCTGCTCCCAGGATTTCACAAATAAGTAACTCCCAAGTACTGGTCCCTATTGTGTGCTGGGCGCTGTATAAACATTCTCAGGCAGTGATCACAGCCTGGGATCAGGCAGATGGGGTGTTTACAGATGGACCCAGGGTCCCGGCTGGACTGAGAGGGATGTTGCCCTGGGCCTGTAAGCTGTGGAGCAGCTACTCTCTTTGCTTTTCCTCCATGAGACAGGAGTGGCCCTTCCCTAAGGAGGACTGCTCACCCTGAAATAAAGTATGTTAGAGCTCCTGAATGAAGCCAGAGGCACCGGTCAGGAAGAAATAATGAAGGAAGTCCTGAGCAAAGAGGCACAATGCTGTGAAAAGTTCTTTAGCCACAAATACTTTAAAAATGCCTACTCTCACCATTTTGCAAAATTATAGTGCAATATCACAACTGGGAGAGCGACAATATACTGATCCTCCTCCTATTCACTTGCATGCATTTCATGATGTGAGGTCTGTGTGTTCCCCACACTCAAGATACTGAGCAGCCCAGCACAAGGACCCTCAGAGGGTGCTTTTACGGCCACACCCACCTCCCTTCTGTGCCCGCCCCAAACCCCTGGCAATGGCCAATCTTCTCCATATCCACAATCTGCCATTTGAAGAATGGACACAGCATGTGTAAGTAAGCTTACGGAGCACCTTCTGACACAGCACAATTCCCTTGAGACTCATGTCAACAATGCATTCCTTTCTCCTGCTGAGAGGGTTCTGTGGCAAGGACATGCCACTATCTGCTCACTCAGACAGCGGCAACATCCGGGTTGCTTCCAGTTTGGAGGCATTACATATGAATAAAGTGGCTGTAAACATTTTTGTACCGGTCCTAAGCAAAGAGACAGGTATTTTTACTTCAGGATTTTACACAATGAATGAAATGCTCACAGAAGCAAGGCAAGGGGTGCAGTGATAAATAAAGGGAAATAGTGACCTCCCTGCCTCTGAGTCTAAGTAGAAGGAAGGCATTCCCAATGTTCATGTACATACACGTGCACAAGGTACAAGCACTTTTACTATTCACAATACGTGGATCCCAATTCAGGATCCATACAGATATGCGTACATGGATTTGATTTCGAATAGCACCATACCATTATGTCATGATCTACTCACCCATCCCCTACAGATGACTCTTCCCAGCCACCACCACCTCCTTTTTGGCCATCTGAGTGACACTACAAGCAAACAACTGTACAATGATTTTGTCCTGCAGCACGCTGTATAATTGTGTGGTCATCTGTCAGGGTCATCTCTCTCACACACTGAGCTCCCACAAGCAGTGCTCTTTCCCAGTGGCAAAGATCAACAACGCATCCAAAGCCACTACCAAGTGGCACTGCACAGCCTCCTGCACCAAGTTCTCACGCTGCTCAGGAGAACTCTTCTAGCGCCATCACTTATTTTCAAGAATTCAGATATAATCGATTTCCCAATGTGCTGATCCTCAAAAAACCTGGCTCTAAGCTCAAAGAAGCAAAGAGACATCTGATAACTTGAAGGTGAGAGACAGAAGATGTACCACTCGTACTAAGCCCAGCTGAGAAGCTGAGCTGATTAGAGGGGGGGTGGTCTGGTAAGGCTTCCACAAAAGCAAGGACCCACAGGTGTCAGCTATCACACTCCCCAAGAAACCAGAACCTCCAGGGCATTGGGAAACAACTTTGGACGCCCCCAGAAAACCTACAATTCTGTGGGAGAACTCGATGGCTCTGTGTCAACTCCAGTCCCCTTTGGGGGAATTCTCAGGCAAAGCCAGGCCTCGCACAGACTGGGGAACAGATCCAGATCCAGTCCTTGGGCAGAACCTGGAGGGAACCAAGGATACAAAGGTATGGAGCAAAATTGCAGGTCTGAGCTGTCTTTGCTCTCGCCCAGGTTTACCAGTCCTGGCAGCCGCTGGGTGGAAAGGAGTAGGTGCTGACCAGGCAGCAGGGCCCATTCACCAACAAGCTCACCCCGCCCCCCAGTCAGACAAGGACCACAGTGCCTGTGGGCCGTGAGGAAGTGCCCAAGTGCTTTCCGGCCCTCAATCCCTCTTGTGAAACCTCTTAGAAGTGGAAAACTGCAACTATGGTTCAAAAACATCATTTCTAATCCACTACTGCATTACAAGGATTTCATCCCCCACCCCCACCCCGGGCACACCGTATTTGCCTGCAATTACAGTAAGGAGGGCGACATTCTAACGACTGTTTCCTAACACTGGTCTTCTCCACACACGACTAACTTGGGAGGTAGAGGCTGAGGCTGGGTGCCCTCTTCTCACAGGAGTCAGTCCCCCTATTTGCCAAGTGTCTTGATGTGTCAAGAGCAGGCTGCGCCCTGGGCTTCAGGAGGGAACAGATAAGCAGCCCTCACACAAGAGGGCTAATGCGACAGAGGGGAAAACAGCCACAGGCCTTGGACATCCGGGCCAGGACCAGAGAGTGAAGGGAGCCGGCTGGGCAGAGATCCTGAAGAAGCACATTCCAGACAGTTCCAGAGTGACCAGGAGCAAGGCAATGGGCAAGGGAGGAGGTGGGAGATGAGGCCCAGGTTGAGGGTGGGCAGGGCCTTGAAAATCTCCGAATGCTCACGTCAAGCCTATGTCCCACCAAATGAAGAGGAAACCACCGGTGGCCCTGAAAGCACTGTGACACTCAATAACAGGTGGGTCAGGGCTTCCCTGGTGGCGCAGTGGTTGAGAGTCTGCCTGCCGATGCAGGGGACGCGGGTTCGTGCCCTGGTCCGGGAAGATCCCACATGCCGCGGAGCGGCTGGGCCCGTGAGCCATGGCCGCTGAGCCTGCGAGTCCAGCTCCACAACGGGAGAGGCCCGCGTACCGCAAAAACAAAACAAAACAAAACCAAACCAAAAAAAAACCAAAAAACAGGTGGGTCAGAACTGAGATGGTGCCGGTGCTTGGACCCTGGCTGCCAGCCCCAGGCAGCCATCTGATCAAGCCTGTCCTCATCATCACAGGCAGCAGAGCCCCATCAGAAGTGCCTCTGCTGCCCTGTGGAGGATGTGCGTGAGGTGTGGTTTTGGGCTATCTTGCCCCTGCCAAGTTGGCAGGGCTGCCTCCAGTGACTCTCTGAATTCCTTCGGTCATATTAACAATGAAACCGTCCGTGGCTTAATCAATACCACAACGGTGTTCTGGTTTTATTTTGATTTTTATATGAATTGGCTCCATGCCTGCCCCATGAAGGGAGCTGAAAGCCCACTTGCAGGTGGTGGTCCTGCCCTGGGGAGAGTCTGAGGATTCAAAGTAGACTCTGTATTGAAACCCGACAGTTAGCTCTATACTCTTAAATAATCCTGATTTAAATTAGTTATATGAAAATAAAGCCCCAAAGAAGGCCACGTATAAATCTGTGTTCCTTAAATAAAACTATTTGTTTGGGGTCTTCAGTTTGGCTTCATTATGTAAAAATCATCTGTTTTTAGAGGATCATGCTAACTGCCATCATGTCTGTCCCACAAACCATGACTGATGACTGAGTGAACACTGGCCGGGCATGGAGAGGGGTGTACACCCTGCACGACTGAGGAGCTTATAATTATGTCTGTGCTGCTTGCTTACACATCTGGTCTTATCTGCTATATTGGGTAGGGCAGTCCACTTGTGGAAAGGAAAAACAAGTCCCAGCAAGCCCAGCAGAGACGGAGCTGCACAGAAGCTACAGGATGAAGGCAGAAAGTATCAGCAACCCACAGGAGTCAAAGGATCAATATGCAGAACACACAGAGATCCTACCATCAAAAGAGACAACGCAACCACAACAAGGAGAAATTCTTAAGAAATACAAATGACAAATCTGCTCAACTTTCCTAATTAATACAATACCACTTTTCATCTACCAGATTAAGTCTCACATCACAAAATGGGTGGTGTCAAATGGCTAAAGTCTAAATTTATAGTCAAATTATTCTCCCCAAAGGCAGTATTTATTAAAACCAAAGTCAAATATTCTTTCACTCAAAATGCCATTTCTAGATATCCATTCCAAAGAAACTAGCATACATGCCCAAAGATATATACAAGCATATTTCTTATACTGAAGCACCATTTTTTACAGAGAAAAACTTAAAACATAAATGCCCATTAATTCTAAGGGCCATATATTGTATGGCGCCATTTATTCATATAAAGTGCCCAGAACAAGCACACCCACAAAGACAAAAGGCAGATCAGTGTTTGCCTAGAGCTGGGAGGGAGAGTGGAAGGGTGATGGCTAAGGAGTGCAGGGGTCTCTTTTTGGAGTGGTAAATTGACTGTAGTGATGGGTGAATATATTTATTAAAAGCCACTGAATTGTATGAGTGAATTGCAGGATATATAAAATCTCAATAAAGCTGTATTTTTTTTTGGGGGGGGAGACAAGAACTGGACAGAAATGGGCTATTCTGAGTGGGAACAAATAGTTCCACAAATCACAGCTGTCTGAGGGCCCGGCATAGTGAATGATGTGTACATTGAACAACTGAATCAGGTGTAAGTGTTCCATTTTCTGCAGTATTTCTCTAAAAGTATTAAACATTTTTGGTGTTTGAAAAACCCATTTATCTACAAAATTTATTTATGTACATAAATTCACTCTACATTCATGTAGTTTTAAAGAAAGTAAAACTATATTAAGGGACAATGTCCACCAAGAGAGAAATCAATTAGCAGGATGTCCTTACAGAATGAAGGAAGCTGTACATGTGGACGAGATGAAGAACAGGACAACACCCATCGTACGTTAAGTACACATGTTCACTGAGGGACGGAGTCTTTCTTGCCTTCTTGCTTCCATGTTGTTTTAATGTCTCAGCGAATATGTACTGCCTTTATAATGAAGGTAAAACCACCCACACACGCGAAGCAAAGCAAAGCAGATGCAGAAAGGCACAACCAAAGTACTGCCTAAGGCCTGACACCACCTCAAGCAGCCCATAAAGTCTGTACCAGTGGGGACTTCCCTGGCAGTCCAGTGGTTGAGACTTCGCCTTCCAATGCAGGGGGTACAAGTTCCATCCTTGGGGAGCTGGGATCCCACATGCCGAGACCAAAACAGAACAGAAGCAATATTTTAACAAATTCAATAAAAAATTTTTTAAAAAAAGGTTATATCAGAGAAAGAAAAGGGTACAGCAGCTGCCCATTTGGGGGCAGGAGGGAGTAGGAACAAAAGGATCCCAGAACAAAGGGATTACCTAGATTACTTGTGACCTTGAAGGTCCTTTTACACCGGGGCAAATGGCAGCATCCTCTCTTAAATGCCTGGATTTTCTTTAGAACTACTTAAAAAGACAAGGAAGTTCGGGGGCTGAGGATTGGGGTCAGAAGTAGAGGAGAGATTTTAAACATACTGTGACTGTGCTAACTAAAACTTTTGAAAACTAGTCAAGCACAGCCAATTTCAAATGAGTTCCTTTATTTGTATAAAGCCACAAACAGAACAGCCTAGGACAGAGGACTAAGCTGTTTCTGGTTGGTTTTTTTCCCCACGTTGGTGTCAGCAGACCACCACTCAGGCCTTACCCTCCTTTTGAGGGGACCCACCCGGACTGTCAAGGAACACCTACTTTCAAAACCTTCTAAAAAACCAGTGGCCAAAGAAAGTGTTGAAAAGTTCCTGGGAGGAAGACTAGTTTCCCAGGTAAAGTCGTGGGAGCAGAAGACATATGGTGTTCAGGGGCTGGTAGGCACAGCAACAGTGTCAGCTTTCCTGAAATTAATCGGTATATTTGAACACAATTCCAATCGCAATCCAGCAGAGTAAGTGAAACAATTCTGAAAAGAACACAGTTTGAGGAATTACACTACCTGATTTTGAGACTCACTATAAAGCTTCAGTAATCAAGATGGTGCTGTGTTACGCAGACACAGATCAATGGGACAGGAGAGTCCGCAAATAGACCCATGTAAACACTACTACTTGATTTGCGACAAAGGTGTAAGTAATTCAATGGAAAGGACAGCAGTCTTTTCAACAAACAATTGGACATCCATAGGCCAAAAAAAACACAAAAAACCCTCCAACCTCACACCTTATACAAATACTAACTGATAATAGACCGTAGATGAACATAGATTTAAACTTTAAAACTTTTAGAAGTAATCACGTGAGACATGGCCAAGAATTCTTAGACATAACACCAAAAGCAAGATCCATAGAAAAAAATTTTGATACACTGGACTTCTCGGGAAAGACACTGTTAAGAGAATAAACAGACATGCTACAGATTGGGAGAAAATATTTGCAAATCACCTATTGACAAAGGACTTATATCAAACATATAAAGAGCTCTCCAAACTTGACAGAAAAACAAAACAAAAAAACCCCAAATACTTGAACAGACACTTCATAGAGGGTATAGGGATGGCAAATAAATACATAAAAAGATGTGTGACTGTGAGCTATTAGATAGCTGCAAATTAAAACCACTATCCACCTACCAGGATGACTAAAGTGAAAAATGCTGACACTCGAGTGCTGGCGAGGATGAAGATCAATGGGGGAGTGGGAGAGGGCACGGGCACCTGGGAAGTAGGTGGCAGGTTCTTACGAAGCATACCTCACACAACAACTCTACACCATCCTCTAGAGAAATAAAAACTCATGTTCACACAAAAACCTGAACACGGGTATTTATAATGGCTTCATTTGTAACTGCCCAAAACTGGAGACAACCCAGGTGTCCCTCCGTGGAACAGAATGGAAGCAGCAATAAAAAGCAACTACTGATCAGGTTACATGCTGTATGATTCCATTTTCTCGACATCTGCAAAATGACAAACCTGTACGGGATGGGGAGCATGGCCATGGTGGAGACACAACCAGCACAGCGTGAGGGGAGGTTCTGGGTCCTGACTGGGGCAGTGGTTACGCAGACCTACACCTGTGCTGAAACTCAGAGCCATTCACCCCAAAGGCAGAAGAAAAACAACAAAAGAAAAACAAAGGAAAAAAACACCTGGAGGGCAGGGAGAATAAGAAAGGATTTACTGACTCTTTAAATAAGCACTGCCCCGGGATATGGGTTCAGATCTTTAACCATTCGGGAAAAGAGAACTGAGAGAGCATAAAAGATATACAGGTCTGAGTCTTTTTGCCTCAGGACCTTTGTTCGGGTGGTCTTGTACACAAATGTGTGCATCACAGCTCCTGTTCTTTGAGGAGAGAGGGAGTCAAAAACGTCAAAAAGCCAGGAAAATGGGAGGTCAGACACACCCTTTGCTCCAGTAAACTCACATACATAAATAAGGTGTGCTACTTCATAAGCTACGTTTAAATTCAGACCGATTGAGCTTCCCTGGTGGCGAAGTGGTTGAGCATCCGCCTGCCGATGCAGGGGACGCGGGTTCGTGCCCCGGTCAGGGAAGATCCCACATGCCATTGGAGCAGCTGGGCCCGTGAGCCATGGCCGCTGAGCCCGCGTGTCCGGAGCCTGTGCTCCGCAGCGGGAGAGGCCCGCGTACCGCAAAAAAAAAAAAAAAAATCAGACCGATTCCCAAAGAGTTCCAACTGTTCCACGCAAGCTACTGGAAAACGGAGAAAATGGGGGGAAAGACAAACAATAAACAAGTGGAAGGCTGACCATGATGGAGGAATAGAAAGCAAAATAATCAAAATCACAATTACCTCTGGTTTAAGCACGCTCTCCTTGAATTCTCACAAAATATCTGTTACTCATCTTAACAGGACCATCTTACATACACCTTTAAGTGTGAGGGGGACCAGAGGACGATTTCCCATTGCAGGGGACCACCCAGCACTGCCTGCTGCCCGTCCCCTGCTGCCCGTCCCCATGGCGTCAGCTGCTGCGGACAACTAGGCTGCCACTAGCTAATTATCATCCAACCATCTTCGTCCTCTGCCAGATAGTAGTAAGACTCTTAAATACAGGACAAAAGTCACTGCTCTCTTTGTGCCAGCGAGCTTTCTGCAGTTATAACTACAACCCTATACCGAGTTAGGTAGGCTGTTACACACATGAATGTGGTATTTTAAGGACTTTTTAATGTAACTGTATAATGAAATATGCCAACATTTAAAAGATCTGTATAACTCTGTGAATCAGTATTTTCCAAATGACCAATGAATGGTATTAGAAATGCTCCATTCAAAGTACAAGACAACCCAATAAATTTTAATGTAACAGAGCACGGTAAGTTAATCATAGGGTTTCAAACTGCATGCTGTAATCAACCTTAAGAAGCTACCAAATTTTGATGTAGTATGAAAGAATTGCCACAGTTGCCTGAAAAGGCTATACCTCTGTAAGACTGGGTTTGCTTTATATTTCCAGTAAAATTTACATTGCAACTGACAGCACCAGATATGAGAATCCAGCTGTCTTCTATCAAGCCAGATAATAAAGAAATCTGCAAAATGTATGAACAATGCCATTCCTCATTAAATTTTTGTTTTAGAAAATATTTCCTATAAAAAGCATGTTAAATGTGGGAATCCCCTGGCGGTCCAGTGGTTAGGACTCAGTGTTTTCACTGCTGGGGACACGGGTTCAATCTCTGGTTGGGAAACTAAGATCCTGCAAGCTGCACAGCGTGGCCCAAAAAAACCCCAAAACAAGCAGTATGTTAAATGTGTTACTATGTACTGGTTTATTATTTTTAAATGAATAACTAAGACTGTTTTAATTTCTAATTTGGCAAATAATGATAGCTATAACCCACCTACCCAGAAGCTCTTTGGGGTTCTCACCAATTTTAAAACTGTCCCAGGATCCTGACAACAAGAAGTGTAATAGGGACTTCCCTGGTGGTGCAGTGGTTAAGAATCCTCCTGCCAATGCAGGGGACATGGGCTCGATCCCTGGTCCGGGAAGATCCCACATGCCGTGGGGCAACTAAGCCCACGTGCCATAACTACTGAGCCCACGTGCCTCAAGGAAAGATCCTGTGTGCCGCAACTAAGACCTGATGCAGTCAAAAATAAAATTTTTCTAGAAAAAATAAATAATAAATACAAATAAAATTCATGGTGACTACTAACATTTTCCCACAAAGACTTATAGAAGGGCAGGTGCAAATCTAACCCTTTATAATGGTTACCAAAGTAGGTAAAATTAAGGTTATTTGGCATTGAACATGGTGGCATGTTCCAGTCCTACTGAAACTAAAATATAAAAATGCAATGCGTTCAATTATCTGGTAGAAACTGCTGTTCAAGGTGTAGAGAATAGAATGCTCCCTGGCCTCAAAGTCTAAAGGGGAGAAGAGCAAAGAAACACAGTTCATTACAATCCATGCACTTGGGCAGGAATCAGAGAGGGGCCTCTATTTTCATCTACCCAAAGGCCTTACCTCTGCCATTTTCACCTCAAATCCCCCAGAACTCAAATCCTAACCACCCGCTCCGGCCACTGCCAGTACTACTCAGGAGGCTTCCTGCTCCCCTGCCCCCAGACATAATTGCTCTCCCCCACTTCCAGAGCCCTCTCTCTGCACCTCTCGCAGCATTCATCGCTTTCTATCCTGCATTAATTACATGTTCACGTGACCCATCTATATCCTGCTGACTCTCCCTCTGCAAAGACACCTATCACCTCTTCATCTCTGTAAACCACCCCCCAGCCCAGGGCCTGAAGCAGCGATCTGAGGCGAAGGGCCAAGTATGCGCTGTGCTGAGCCAGTTTGGGGAACCGTCTTCCCAGGTTTTTACAGAAGAAAATGCCTGGTTTTCTGTTATTCTGAACAATCCTCTCCAAGGCAGTCTTCTAGAAAGGCAAAGCTAAACCCAGTTCACAGGCTGGGTCTGGAGCAGCAACTGGCCGCTAGAACTTTCTGTGATGATGGAGGTGGTCTACAGCTGCGCTGCCCAATACGGAAGCCACGAGCCACAGGTGGCTATGGAGCCCCTGAAATAGCGCTAGTGAGACGTAGGACCTGAGGGTTTACTTAATTTTACTTAAATCACTTCAAGCCCCCAGAGACATGGTTTCTTGGTCCGTGGAGTAGGGGGTAGAATAGTCGCTTTCTGCTCTAAAACAAAATTATGTGACCAAGAGCTCTCTGATAACATACCCAAAATGAAACCAGTATTTTAAGAACAAAAGGCCTTAAAAAGTATAGGATTTTTAACTTCATCAAAATAGAAATCCAAATAATAGCCTCTGATTCCCAAGGAAATACTGGCTATAACAGAAAACTTGCAGATTTGTAGTACTAATTTTCCCTCTTCCCCGTAGCCCTCAAGGTAATTAATGACCAACTTGAGAATAATTCTGAAGACTTTTGACAGCTCCCAGGGACCATGCCTGTAACATCACAATCCCCACGACCTGGGCATCCTGCAGGAGCCCACAACCATCACAGCCACCACCAGGACCGCCTGTCCTTACCGTGTGCAAATCTGTGTGGCTGGCCGCCGCACATCTTGAAGCTGAACTAGTCACCTCTACGGATCATTTGCATTCTGGGTCGTCCCCCCTACTAGGATGCCCAAGAGTTACCTCATTTATTTGCATCTTCTCTAGACTCCCCAAATGCACTGGCTTGAAGGTCTCAATTTCGCCAACCCAGCGATGAATGCATTAGCAGTTTGTTAAAGTTGTATGTATGAATCTATCTCATGTTTTAAAACTCACTGTCAGGGAAAGAGGCCCAGAAGGAAGATATTCTGTGTGTGCCACAGAAACACCACCACGCAACTAGCTGGAAGTCAGTGAAGCGAGGAGACTGGCTGGCCTCTTAGGACCTCATTTCTTTCAACCCCTGCCCAGCTGAGCAATCCCGGGCTCTGGCACCTCCGACCCTGTTTTCCTTCCACCTTGTGGAAGCTGCTGTCTTAAGAAAGAAACAGATGATTCAGGCGACAGGGAGGAGAGGAATGCAGCTGGTCAGGACTTCAAGACACAGCAGGGGTACAGTCAGGTTGGTGCCATCTGTGTGGCTTGGAGGAGCCTCAGTTTGCTCATGTGCAGATGCAGGGTCATGAGGGTGAGGTGACAGGAGGACCTGAGTGGACAAGGTGCCTTGAGGTCTGACCCTGTAGCTCCACAGAACTTGGCCCTCTGAAATGCAGTATGCTTTCGCCCTGAGCCCTGGCAGACAAGGCTCAAGCCTTCTCAAGTTTAAATCTCTCCATATGCCCAGAGCCCTGAATGGTTTGCTTTAGGGATGATTCATTTCAGCTTAGGATCACATTACTGAATACCTGATTCTCAAAGAAGGGAGGCATCTACCTTTAAAAACACATCTATTTTGCTTCTGCCACCATATTCCACTTGCTGAAGTATAAGGTGGCCCCGGCTGATTTCGGCAGTGAGCTACTTTCTATATTCAAAGCATGTGGTGAGCCACACAAAAATCTTCAGACTGAGGAGCCCAACTGCAGCTTTGCCACTTGGGGTGGTGAGATAAGAAACGCGGGAGAAGGCAGCAGTTTAAATTAAAAAGCAGTAACAGGGCTTCCCTGGTGGCGCAGTGGTTGAGAGTCCGCCTGCCGATGCAGGGGACGCGGGTTCGTGCCCCGGTCCGGGAGGATCCCACATGCCGCGGAGCGGCTGGGCCCATGAGCCATGGCCGCTGAGCCTGCACGTCCGGAGCGTGTGCTCCGCAACGGGAGAGGCCACAGCAGTGAGGCCCGCGTACCGGGAAAAAAAAAAAAAAAAGCAGTAACAACGTCTTCATGACAAATAGCGTCCACTGACTATGATGAGACGCAAATTTCTGTGAAGCCACATGGCTTGGGTTCAAATCCCACCACTGCCAACAACCCTGGGTAGGTTATTTAACTTGCTCAGCGCCTTGTTTCACTCAGCTATAAAATGGGGATGATGCTGCATCTACTTCAGAGTTGTGGTAAGGAGCCAATGAGTTGATACAGACACAGCCCTCACGTCCAGGGGCCTGGCCCAGGGAGGGGTAGCTGCCAAGCTCTCCCAGCCTCTATGCAGCTCTCTAAGGTTCAAGGCCAGTTTACTGGACACCCACCTACTGCTTCTTACCCACCTTCTTGGATCATTATTAGTTTTGTTAGCTGCTGAACAAATCACCACAAACTTACTGGCTTAAACACCACACACTTATTCTTTTATAGTTTTGGAGGTCACAAGTCCAAAATGGGCCTCACTGGTCGAAAATCAGTGTGTCAGCAGGGCTGGCTCCTTCTGGAGGTTCGAGGGGAGAATCTGCTTCCTGGCCTTTTCCAGCTTCATCTTCAATGCCAGCAATGGCCTTCTCACATCACGCCACTCCAACCTCCCTCTTTCACGGGTTAAGGACCCTGTGATTACACTGGGTCCACCTGAGTAACACTGCATAATCTCCCCGTCTAGGGATCCTGAACTTAATCGCACCTGCCAAGTTCCCTGCCAGGTAAGTAACATAGTCACGGCTTCCAAGGGATTAGGACAGACATCTCTGTGGACCATTGCTCTGGGGACCACAGATCCTCTCCCTCTAGATCCCAAGCCCATGATGCTGTTCTGCACCTCCTGCCTCTGAGCACACCACCCCTCCCTCTTTTCAAACTTAGCTGTGTCCCCTCCTCTGTGAAGCCTCCGATGACCCACTCGCTTCCCCACCGTAGGTCAGAACCCATCCCCCCCATCACAGCCCTCCCTGGCACATGTTTACCAAGAGCCTTCACTCACGTGCTGGGGGCAGCCAGCCCTGTACCTGCCTGTTGGGAGGGTTTGCATAAATGTCTATCTCGTGGGCAGAAGCCCTGCACCAGGCTCTGCGAGTGCACAGCAAGTACAGCTCTGCTGCCACAAGGGTACAGTGGAGTCAGAAGCAAGCCATGAGGCCTGGTGCTCAGGAACATCCAGATGAGAAAGCAGGGGGCAGGGGTGGCAAAGCCCAAGGTGCCTGCACACAGCCTGCAAGCAGGTGCCCTCTTCGGACCTGACCGAAACAGAGCAAGCGGGGAGACTTTGCAGCAACCTGACTTCCTGCAACACCCTAGCCTGGGCCAGTGGGTGCGCTGTCAAACTGGAGTGTGGTGTCACGTGTCCCGGGACCCCATTACAGTTTGTAAGAGTTTAGGGTTAGCTGGTTAACTGCAACCCAAGTCAATAGGACCCAGAACCCATTTCTTTCAACGAAACATAATTTAGATGTTAGTTTATAGGATAGAGTTGGAGCTGTTTATGGATACATTTTGGAAAACTGCTGGAAGATGGCTCCCAATCTCAGGGGTATACCTCCGCAGCACTGGACTCACTTGCATATTAGTAAAACGAACATCGAAATGACTTGGATCAACATTCTCTATGAGGAGCAGGGATGCCATCCATCCAAGCAGGAAGCGAGATTATTTGTTTCTTTAAAAAGTAGTGTGCAAATAAGGTTTAATACGGGGAATTGATATTTCACACAAAACTGTTCAGTTACCATGGTGGAATGACAAAGTTACAAGTGCAATAGCACGTTCCCTTGTATTAATGGCCTATACACGCTTGCAATGAACACGTACAGTTTCTGCAAATCCTCCCTGCGTGTTTGTTCTAAGCAATAACTGTTGAAATGTGACTTTAATAACAACCTGGGGCTTGCATTGTGTATGTGTATTTTATTTCATTTCTTAAACAATTTGTTTACACTGCATGTCTACAAAATACAGAAAGAAATTGTCCACAACAGACTGGAAATTAAAAAAAAAAAAAAAAAAACTGGTTCTTCACCACAAATAACCGAAGAAAGCCTGCTCTGTAGCGTTTGCCCAGGAACTATTTATTCACTCATTTTAATTTAGCTTTTCCAGGACACACTGTATCTTTCCAACATCCAATGTGACACTAATGGTACCAGAAACACCCTCTAGCTAAGGATCCAACCAGACTGTTTCGGTGAACTCTGGCCACTAACACTGTCTGCCCTGTCGGACATGTGCTGTACCTGCTTGTCCAATGTGGTGGCCACTGGCCACGGGTGGCAACTGAATACTTGAAACGTGGCTAGTCAGTTAAGGAATGTGATTGCCACCATGTGGCTGGTGGCTACCTTACTGCACACTGCAGGGTAAACCCTTAAGCATCCTCCTACCCCACATGTCTTCTCCTCTGCCCCCATAAGAATACGAGCTGGCATTCTCAAGCAATCCAGGTCTCAGTAGGAAAAGAGACTCAGTTTGTCCTCATGGGTAGCAGCAGGAGACCTGGAGTGCTTTAGAGAATGAAGGAGTCCTCTGGCTAGCACAGGCAGGATATCACACAGATCAGAAGCCGCCGCTTGGCCACCACTGGGAGCTGGGTTAGGGTTCGAGCTCAGCAACCTCACTCCACCAGCTACTTCTTTGGACTTTCTGCAGGTCAGGCATTCCAGCCCCTATCTGTTCTCCCTCTTGTCCTTAACAAGCTAAAGACAGAAGAGGAAAAGGCTGAGACTCTTGGGGGAGTATTCTTCCGTGCCCATCTATGATGGTTATAAAACAGCAATAGGGATTGAGGAATGTTTTTAACCAATTCACACACACTTTGTTTGACTGAATAATTTCTCCTCCTAGCTGACATAAACTACCAACTCTAAGAATCAAGCACTTCAAGATTACCTACCCATCAACTACACTTCAATTAAAAAAAAATTACCTGCCCCACATTATTTACAAGGAGGAGCTGGACTCTCTAACCATGCAAACAGGCTAAGGAGCATTACATGTCCTTACTTGAAAACAGCAATTGCACAGGGTCAATTAAGGGCCTTGAAATGTAATTTATTCCCCAAAGTCATATTGACAAAATGCACTTGCAACTCCAGGTGAGTAAGGTTAGTTTTCTCAGCCTATACCCTAGAGAAAAGCCCCCTCAACTCTTTCTGAAAGTACCATGGGGGGGGGGGCAGGAGGGAGCCAAGAAGTCAGATCACTACCCAGACACTGGTGGCCACACCCTGGGTGTGATCACACTCTGCATTACAGGTCACCCCAACAATCTCATACAGCCCCTTTCCAAAGCAGAGGCCAGCTCAACAACTTATTGCAAAAGCTAGACCTTCCTCTGGTCAATATTCTGGGGGCTGGTACCTCATACAGGACAGTGCCCTCCCAGTATCAGGATGTCAGGGAAACCAATTAGTCACTAGCATGGAATCAGAACCCAGGGAGGGCCTGGGTTTCGAATATTCTATGCCAGGCAGGAAAATCACGTGGAACTGTTGTGGTCACAGAAGGGAACCTCCTGCTCTTTATCCTGCAGATTCTCAAATGACCTAAAAAGAAGGGAGGACCACCACCTTGAGACTCTGATACAGAACTCACATTTGTTAAGATAAACCCCAGGTCGAGCAGATGACTTGGGCTCCTTGGAAGGACACCTGGGCATCTCTGAGAATATTAACAGCTGTGCCCACACAACAGTGGTCCCAGCCGAGCTGGTGACAACACAGCACGTGCGCAGCCCAGCGAGGGCCCAGCCGCACAGTCAATGAGCCCTCCAGTCTCGTCACCCCCTGGAGCGCTCTGCTCTGCCCAACAGCAAAGACAGTGACACTACTCCCTAAGGCGTGCCCCACCGAGGCGCCTCCGCCTCCCTACTCCCTGGTTCTTGCTAGCTCACACTAGTGTCATCATTAAGTTCTGGAAGCATTCACTCTAGTCCGGGTCAGTGTATTTCCCTACACAACCAACTTTCTAACTACCTCCATGTCCAACTTCCAAGTTTAAATCACCAATGCTCAGAAGTAGGCCTGCTTCTCTTCAAGAGAATTTCAACACATCTGACTTCTCATTGGCCGAGCCATGTGTTAAGTTACTACCAAAATGGCATAACTTGACTTTCTTGCCTACGCAAGACACTTAAAAATCCTGCTTCCTCCAACTTGCCTAAGTCCAAATTAGTTCAGAACAAGAAGTTTCTGAAGCAGGTGACATTTGAACGTTTAACCGTCACAGTACATGTCAAGAAATACCTTGTTACAACTTGGTCCCCAGAGTAAAATTCCTTTGCCTTGGAAATCAAGCAGAAGTACCCAGGCTACATACTACCCATGCAAAAAACCAGAAACAGTAACAAATTTTAAAATACTCAATAGAAAACGTCAATAAGGTCCATCAATACCCTTGTCTGGAAAAGGAGCTTTTCCTTGCAAAAGGATCAAAAATGCCACTTCAAGCAACTTACGTTAAAGGCAATAAAACTGAATTAGCAGCTATCAAAGCAATATTGGTTTATGGCTTTGGCATTCTCTTTCACACACCACCCTGCCAGCCAGCCATCTCCTGTACTACTGTTTTGCCTTAAAATTGCTGTTTCCTGAATGAGTGTCTCCCACAAACACATTTAACAAAAAAGGAACATAAGATGGGTATCTTCAGATGGACAAACAGTCCAGCGGTGAGGAAGATGAGTACAGAAGAGCAACCCCACAAGTAGCTCATGGGGCAAGACATGGCTCTTATGCAAGGCAAGTGGCTGAGACCACCAGAAAAGTTTAGGGAAAAGGTGGCATCTGAATCACTTTCCTGGGATCTCTTGTCCTGTCTGCATTCAAGGAGAAGGAGACACTACCTGTGCAAGTACAGGGCCCAAAAGCCAGAGTTGCACGTCATGCAGTGCAAGTGTGTGTGCACTCAGAGCCTGAAGCACAAAGCAGGCTGACCGAGGATCCTGATAGCAGAGGCCGGGCTGTGCGACTACCCATCTACCTGCATGAGGAAGGCAGCACACCTGAGTCCTTCTAATAAGCAGGGCAGTGAAAAGACAGCTGTGTGCGGTCCAGGAAGAGTGGAAGCAGAGACCAGTAAGAAGGCTACTGCAAAGTTCCAGCATGAGGCAACAGGGGCCGCCTGGTTTAGGGTGGTGGATGGAAAACCGAAAGGGCTTTTGGTAACAGGATGTGGGATTTAGAGACAAGAATTCAGGGCCGACTCCCAAAGTCTGGAGGTTCGTGTAACCTGGCTTCCCTGCTACAACCTGATTGGCAACCTCATCAAATTCATTACTAGATGCTCTAACACTAGTGCAAGAGCAAGAATACTCTCATCACGAAGGCCACTGAGCTAACCAGGCTTCGGCAGCAGTGTAACAACGCACCAAATCCACTATCCACACCTCTATCATCCACTACATTTTTCTTAAAATATTATAGCATTAACCTTATATAGCTATTTAGGCACATCAAGCCTAAGATTTCATAAACAATGCTGCTTAGATTGAGGCTGGTCAGTTTTCTTCCCAATCCAAGTCAGGATATAATTACCGTAGAACCAGGAAAGTCAACTTGCCCCACCTGTGTGCGCCATGCTTGATTAACCTGTGCCCATCCCTGCCTCAGGTGTAACCCTTTTACCATCACAACCCCATGAGTGAACACTGATGCCCCTATCTCTGTGCCCAGCACGTCACACATGCTTTGTGTTTCCACCCTCACAACATCCTTGCAGGATACGACAGACCTCCTTTTCAAGGATGCAGAAACTGAGGCACTGAGAGCTTAAGCAATGTGCATGAGGTCACACAACAATTAAACGGTGAAGTCCACGTTCAGACTCAGGCCTGGCGCTAAGCCTGTATTCTCTGACCACACTGCCCCACCGTGAGTTAACTCAGTGGCTTCTTTCCTCCTTTCCACAAAACTGATCCCCCCCACCCCACCCCCCAAAAAACAAGATGAAGGTATACACTTTTTTCCAATATGTGCTGTTAACAATTTTTTGTTTACAGATAATCAAAATCAGCAGCCTGGAAGAATCAGGAGGGCGGATGCCTTCTGGAAAGTAACGTCCAGTCCCATCAAAACCTGACAGGCTCACATCAGTCAGATGTTTCTAAGTTTGGCCTAATTTCTTCTATGTGTCTCTATCTTTTCTGGGTTCTCCAAGTTGATGCTCACTTTGTAGAGTTCTTTTACCAACCAAAGCTAATGTGAGAGGAAAATCAATATTCTCATATTATTTGATTTTTGTCTTGTTACAGCGCTATTTGAAAAACAAACATGTTTTAGATATAATAAAATGCCCAAGTGTAGTTTATTTGGGCACACGTGTACAAGAGAACTCACTTTCCACTCCCAAACCTGCTTTAGCAGAAAAGTAACTTGAAACTCCATCTACCCACACAAGTTGGAAAGAAAAAGAAATCCACCACTGCTTCCCCCCAAACAAAAACCACAGAAGTCAGTGATCAATTCTTTTCAGAAACTGCAGACAACTCATTGATTTGCTCCCAGCTTGGTGTCCTGATAGCAGTGGTCTGAGTGTTGTACAAAAGTCAACCAAAACTGTCTGTGCCCATTAGTCTCAAAGATTACACTCTGAAACAGAGACTGCTCACACGGGCGGCAGAACCACACCAAGGAACAAACATCAAGGTATTGACGTTTGTGCCAGCCCGCCTATGCAGAAGCCAGGCCTTGGGAAAACTTCCTGTTGATTTGGAGGGGGGCGTAACAAACCAGATTATCACCTCTCAAGTACCCGAGAGGGCAGAGGCCACTGCAGGTCCCTCCTGCAGCCCCTCGGCCTGCGCTGCCTCTGAGTTAGAGAGTGAATAAACTGTGGAGCACATTCATTCCTGGCCAGGCCGACAAAGGCCACCACCTCCATGGTGCTTTTTGCCTCCCAACCTGAAAACCTGCACGGGCCTCACAGGAAGGAAGCATGTGGTCTCAACCCCACTGAACTGCCACCATACCCCACGCCCCCCCCATCTTTTCCCTCTCTGCCCTTCACCCTTCATAACTTTCCTAACGGCTCAAAACAAGACATTTTTAATATAACTGATCCTGAGCACTGTTATTCTCCAGCAGATGTGCAAGGGCTGTGCAGGCATCAGTCAAAAGCAAATGTGACCCCTATAAAGCAGAGCAGGAGAGCAAACTAACACCGGACCCGTCGGTAGGAAAAAACCGCCAACCAAACCAGTCTCCCCGGCTCCTTCGAAACTGCCCTGCCCAGGAGGGGCGGGCAAATGCTCCACATCCACAAAGCTTCCCTTCCTCAAGCTGATCAGAGGGAGCCCTGACAGCTTCCAGCTGCTGAGTCCACAGGAACCAAGGCGAACACCAAGCAGGCGAGAGTCACTCACAGAGCCTGGCAGACGAGGCCACGCAGAGCTGCTGGTCACTAAATCCCACCCTTCTCGCTTTTTAATAGGAAGGATTTTCACACTTGCTGGTCCTAAACTACAATGTATAAACCTAACGCCACATTTTCCGAGTGGGAAGGCTAAGAAAGGCTGAAAGAGACTGCCTAAGACATGGGCAGCTCTTTAAACTGCACACCTGCGGCTGCTCACAGGGTGCTGACGACCGTAAGCCCTACAAAGACAAGGTACCCTCTGGATAATGAACCTGAGGCCCACTCAGAAGAAGACTGAAGTTTACGGAATCAGCAATAATAAACTACAACCTTTACCATTCAGTTTGAGACGCCAGTAAATTTGCAGATTACTGATTTTACGGGCGACTTTTCCAACGAAAACTTGGATATGAGAACAAAACTCCTTGAGGAAAAAAAAAGTAGTCTTGAAAGCACGCATGACTTCTGAAAACTCTTCCTCCACTCAACACTCTCTAGTCTTATAGAAAAGCCCTTGAAACTTGTGGACACGACTATTTCCCCTGACACCCAGTTCTGTACCAGAAATACACTATGCACTGGGGCCCATGCTGATCAGCTCTCACCTGTGTTCAAAACGCTTAAAAAGTGCTAAGACAACATAAGTGGGACACGGATATGCTAACACTAGTGGATTTTTGTCTCGACTGGGGGATAACTTGAAAAGGAAATTGAAAAGCAATCCCTTTTTACGAGGCATTAAAAGGAATATACATAATTCTCTCAGCAATGTATTCCTTCAGCTAATTGTTTAATGACACGTGACAAAAACTCTACGAAGTTATTGCCTTTCTGGGGCCAAGTGAGACGGACAGCCTGGTCCTTGGCATGGACTGGGTTCTCCTGACCCCATTACTGGCCACTGAAGTACCAGCGGGAAGTGCCTTCCACAGGCATCTCCACCACTTCGCCTTTTGCCACCTTGCAGGCCATTTTTTTCAGAGCACATCCAACTGTTGGCAGTACGTTACTCACAGGGGAGTACCAGTCATGGTAAGAGTTCCCACCAACCAGGATGTAGCACCCCAAACGTGCAGCCACCCCACAGGACAAATGCTGCTTCACCTGAGCTTCCTTAGCACCCCCATTCATTTCCACACCCCAAGATCTCTGGCTAAAAGCAAAACAAGAACAGAACATTCAATGTCCCGTTCATTCAGGGGCACTCTTTTGACTCCTGCCTGTCCGTCCCCCTCGAAATAGGTAAGGACTCTTTTAAGACTCCTTAGACTTTGCCCTTTTAAGTACTTGGGGCCACGAGAAATAAAAGATGCCTTCCAACTACCAAGTCCTCTTGAGGTAGGTAAGCCCGAGACCCTTCCGCGCTCAGTGCCTCTGCATCAAACCTCTATTACCATGGCCTTGTATCTCAAAGCAGGATACCCTGGAAAACTGCTGGCACATGGGCAGAAAATTAAGTTACCTCTGGAGTCAGGGTGGATTTAGAGATAGGTAGTCGTGGGGCGGGGGGGGGGGGGGGGGGGAGGGCGGCGGCTTTCACGTAGTTTCAAAGACACACCTGGCCGGAGGCTGACTGCACCGCACACAGCCAAACTCCCCGAAATACAACTCAGAAACGAAGAGCGCCTGACTCCGGACTCTGGGCCCGTCCAAAGGCTGAGAACATCTGCGCCCCTTGCAGGTGTTTCCAAATGAAGCCCGACGCCAGCAAGTGCTGTTATGGAACGATCTCGGGGTCCGCTTCGAAGCCCCGGTGGGCTCTGCCGGGGAGCGCGCGGGAGCAGGTGCGGGCGAGCCCCGAGCCCAAGGAGGTCTCCGGTTCCCCGACTTTACCGGCCAGAGCCAGGACCCCGCGACGTCCGAACGGGGAGACGGTCCCCGGAGCCCGGCTCCCCAACCCGGGCGCGCAGCGGCCGCCAGCAGTCCGCAAACGCCCGCATCCCTCCCGCCGGAGCGCTCTAATTTACAACTCCGGGCTCCGGGCGCTTTGTGCCGACGAGGCCGCCCGGGTCCCGCGGGCCGGACAATGCGCCGGGCGGGGGACCACCGGCCGCCCCCAGCCCGCGGGCCCGGCATGACTGTGCAGCCTCGCCCGGCCCGGGCCGGCCGAGTCGGGCCGGCCAGGCCGAGGCCCGCGGCCGCCCGGGGCCTGGTTAAAGATGGCGAGCCCCTCGCGTGGCTCCCGCGGCTCCCCCCGGCCACAATGGAAGGCGCCCCCCGGCCCCGCCGCGGCCGGCCCCCGGGCCTCACCTTCCATCTCCATGTCCTCGGGCTCGCTCAGCTGCTGCTCGCCCGCTTTCTGCTGCTGCTGCTGCTGGTGGTTCATGTCGGCCGCGGCCTGGGCCTCGCCTGCGGCCGGGGGCCGGGGCTGCGGGCCCGGCGGGCGGGCGGCGGCGGCGAGCCGGGGCGGCGGCGGCGGCGGCGGCGGCGGGGCGGCCTCCTCCTCCTCCCGCGCGTCGTCGGCGGCGGCGGCCCCGGGGCGGCCCGCGGCGGGCGGCGGCGGCAGGGAGACGCGCACGTACTTGCTCGCGATTCGCCCAATCTCGGCGCCGAGGCGGGCGGGCGGCCGGCGGGCCGGGCCGGGCGGCCTCGTCGCTCGCTGCGGCCGCCGCCGCCGCCGCCGCCGCCGCGGGGCCCGCCTCCCGCCGCCGGGGCCGGGGCTGCGGGGCCGCGGGCCGGCCGGGGGCGGAGGGCGGCCGGGCGGGGGCCGCGGAGTCAGCCCCGCCTCGGGCCGGGCGCGGCGGGCTGGAGGCCTGGCCGGCCGCGGAGGGCCTGCGGGGCCTGGGGCCGACGAGAGCGGCGGCGGCGCGGGCGGGCGACGGGCCGGCCGCGCTCCAGGCGCTGCGGCCTCCGCCTCCTCGGCGTCGTCGTTGGGGCTCCGGCAGCGGACACGGCGCCCGCCGGCTCGACTCGGCTCGCTCTCAAAATGGCGGCGGCGTGAAGTGTCACATCCGCATGGGGGGCCCGAGAGCGAGCGAGCAAGCGAGGAGAGCGGGCGGGCGGCGCAGGGAGCAGGCGGGCAGGCGCCGAGCCGGAGGGCGGAGCAGGAGCGGGAAGGCGGTGCGGGGAGGCGGAGCAGGGAGCGCCCCGCCCACCGCCGCCGCCGCCGCCACCGCCTCCTGGGTCCGCCCGCCTGCCCGCCCGCGGCCCGCAGCGCCGCGCCCCCCGTGCCCCTCGCCCAGCCCGCCTCGGCCTCTCGCCGGGTGCCCGTTCTCGGTGCCCGCCCGGAGCCTCGCGGCCGGGCCCGGGGGCGCTCCGATGTGGGCGACTGGGTGCCCCAGCCCTAGGGGGCGAGTGGCCCGGCAAATGCCCCATCCCGGGCATTTGGTCACCCAGAAAGCCCCTGCGGCCGCCAGTGGTAGGGGCAGAAACCCTGCCCGCAGACGGGTGACCTCGGGCCGGTAGCTGATATCGCCCGTGGACTCCGGAGAAGAAGGCCCGGATCGGAGCGAGCGGCCAGCGCGGATCAGCACTTGCTGGCACTGTTATTTACCCCCTTTAATAGATCTGTAATTTATTCACCCAGTACCTCGCGTACGAGAACTTCTTTTCTCACTATAGCCCAAACCAGAAAACAGGTTTTGGTCCCTCAAAACCAACCCAAATAGCTCTTCCTTTGGCATTAATTTATCCCCTTCATATCAGCCCAGTCTGGCTAAGCTCCTTCACCCAGGGCCTCCCTCATTCCCGATCCTTGAGAGACCGGTGATTGGGGTCTCAACTTTTTGATGAGAACCAAGGCAATGTGGATAAAGAAGAGAATGGAAGAAAAGAATACACATCTCTACATAGGTGCACCTCTAAGTGACCGTCTCAAGGGAGAATATAATTTTGCCCCCAAATGACCAAGAAATTGTGATTCGTATCCCACTTTCTATCTCCCTATCTCCTGTCCCTGCATTTTTCTCCAGTTTTCTCCACTTTATTCACTGTCCGTCTCCCCGTCCAGAAAAGAATGTTTTGTGCACTGTGGTATCCCAGATGCCTGGGACATAGCAAGTACTCAATACGTATTTGTTGAATGAATGTATGAGATTCAAGTGTGACTATGATTCCGCTCCCTTCCACCACCACCCCCCCCAGCATTTCATACACTTAAATGTTTCCCCCCAGTGAATTTCTTGCTGGACCAAAGCAGTGAGCAGACAAGAGGGAAGGAGCTACTTCACCAGGAATCAATCCCAGCCCCTGGGTCACCCCCAGATTCTGAAGAGGTGTTGTTATTCACACAGATTCTCACAAATGCTAATGAACAGTTCTCAGATGCAAAGGAATCCTTCTCTCCAGCTCTCTAGAGACTTGGGGGAGGGCAGAAAGGACTGCTCTGGCAAAGGAAGGGGTGGCAGGGAGTGATAAAGGTGCCTATCGGGTTCCACACTGGCCAACCTTATCTTCATCACTAGGTTCAAAACCAACCAGGGAATTAAAAAGAATACCTCGCACGATGGATAAATTAAATGTTGTACACCCAATACAATAAAATACTGTTTGGCAATGAAGAATGGATGAGGCTTGAAAACACTGTGCTGAGTAAAAGAAGCCAGACAGAAAAGATCTTATAGTGTATGATTCCAATTATATGAAATGTCCAGAACAGGAAAATCAACCTATAGAGATGTGAGATAGATTAAGGACTGGACGGTTAAGGGTTTGGGAGTGACTGCTAGTAAGTACAGGATTTCTTTTGGGGGTGATGAAAATATCCTAAATCTGATTCTGGTGATGGTTGCACAACTCGGCGTATATACTAAAAACTATTGAACTGTGCACTTTAAATGGGTAAATTACGTGGTATGTGTCAGATCTCAATACAATTAATTTGTTTTGTTTTGCTTTTTTATAAATTATTAATTTATTTAATTTTGGCTGCATTGGGTCTTCATTGTTGTGCGCGGGCTTTCTCTAGTTGTGGCCAGTGGGGGCTACTCTTCATTGCGGTGCGCAGGGTTCTCATTGCGGTGGCTTCTCTTGTTGCGGAGCACAGGCTGTAGGCGCACGGGCTTCAGTACTTGTGGCACGCGGGCTCAGCAGTTGTGGCGCGCAGGCCCTGGAGCTCAGGTTCAGTAGTTGTGGTGCACGGGCTTAGTTGCTCTGTGGCATATGGGATCTTCCCGGACCAGGGCTCAAACCCATGTCCCCTGCATTGGCAGGCGGATTCTTAACCACTGCGCCACCAGGAAAGTCGCCAACTAATTCTTTTTAAAAGATGAGAATGAGTGAGGAAGACCAGAGTGGAAGCTGTTCATACTCTAGATGAGAGTTGGAGATGGACTGGGGGTGGGGTTGGGGGTGGAGATGGAGCAAACGGGTTAGTATGTAGGCAGGTCAAATTGCTGAGAGCCTGGAACTGAGTGGGAGGGAAGAGAGAAGAATCAAGCATCGCTCTCAGATTTCTGGCTTGAGCAACTGGGTGAATGATGGTGCCAGTTACTAACATGGGGGAGAAGTCTGGGGGCGGCACAGGTTTGGAAGTAAAATTAAGAGTAAGTTTCTTTTGGCTTCATTTTGGGGAGTTTGTTGTTTTTATTTGTATTTTTGCTTTTTTTGGACTGTATTACATTTGAGATGCCTGTTAGACGTTATCCATACAGAGGTGGTAAGGAGTTAGTTCAACAGGAGTCTGGGCTAGAGGTAAAGATGTGTGGAGATGGTATGAGAGCCTGGAGGCCACCTAGGGAGGTGGGGATAGAGCAGATTTGGGCCATAGTCAGAGGTTGATACAAAGAGGGACCAGCAAAGCAGACTGTCTCAAGTATAGGCCCCTCACCCATCCACCCAGTCACTCCATCCTGGGACCTGGTTTACTTTTTCATAGTACTTACCAGCATTTTCTTTCTCTTTCATTTAGTTTCTTTTCTTTTTCTTTCTTTCTCTTTCTCCCTCTCTCTCTTTCTTTCTTTCTCTCTCTCAGTGCAGCTTGTGGGATCTCAGTTCCCGGACTAGGGATCAAACCTCGGCCCTCGGCAGTGAAAGTCCCCAGTCCTAACCACTGGACCACATTTTGAATAACTGTTTACATAGCATAGTATGCAGAGTTCTACAAGGGACTTTCAACCTAGATCCTACTCCTACGATTGCATTCTCTTACGCTGATGAAATTAAGGTTGGTAATCAGTCGAGTTTAAGTAGAGAGACCATCTGGTTTGGCCCAACCTAATCATATTGGTCTTTTAATAGCAGAGTTTTCTCTGGTGGCAGAAGAGGAAGGCAGAGATGTGACAGATGAGAGGAGGTTCTCTGGTATTGGGATGTAGGGAGCCACGTGGAAGGATCTGAGAGTAACCCCTACAGGCTAAGGGGGCATTCCCAGCCACCAGCCTGAAAACGGGGGCCTCGAAACTAAATTCTGCCAGTCTGAATGAGGTAGCCCTTCCCTGGAGCTGTCAGAGAGCCCACCCCTTGGCTTTGGCCTGGTGAAGCCCAAGAGGAGAGCCCATTGGAGCTGGCCTGGTCTTCTGATCTACAAAACTATGAGATCATACATGGGTGCTGTTTTCCACCTCTAAGTTTGTGATAACTTATTACACAGCAATAAAAAATGAACATGCATAACTAATGTGTCCCCTCCTACAAGCAACTTGATGAGAGAAACTGTCTTTCTCACAGTTCTGTCCTCAGCACCTAGCACAGTGCCTGGCACATAGCAGATGCTCAGTAAAGGTTGAATGAACGCTTTCACCTCAGCTGATGCTAACTGCTTGCTAGGAGCTCGGGGCTGTCTGGGATATAAAGGTAGAAAAGAGTGCCTGCGTGCTTTAAAGGCTTCTCAGATGGATTTTCATAGGGATTCAATAACAGCACTTATTTTCTCTTTTCCTGCCTTGCCCATCTTTCAAGGAGGAGTGGATGACAGGTGGAGAAGTTATTCCTAGGCCACCATGGCTACTAGAAAAGCAAGACCAGGAATCCCCTGGTGGTCCAGTGGTTGTGACTCCGCGCTTTCACTGCCGAAGGCCCAGGGTTCAATCCCTGGTGGGGGAACTAGGATCCCCCAAGCCAGGTGACCAGAAAAAAGGGCAAGACCAGTGCACTTTGAGGCCTACCAAGAAGGCCCAGACTCAATTATTCCAGAGGGTTCTGCTAGCCTGTTTTCTTCTTCCCCTGGTGGAATTATAAAACCCATTTGCGGGCTTCCCTGGTGGCACAGTGGTTAAGAATCCGCCTGCCAATGCACGGGGACATGGGTTCGAGCCCTGGTCCGGGAAGATCCCACATGCCCCGGAGCAAATAAGCCCGCGCAACACAACTACAGAGCCTGCGCTCTAGAGCCCGCGAGCCACAACTACTGAAGCCTGCGCGCCTAGAGCCCATGCTTTGCAACAAGAGAAGCCACCGCAATGAGAAGCCTGCGCACCGCAACGAAGAGTAGTCCCCGCTCGACGCAGCTAAAGAAAGCCCGTGTGCAGCAACAAAGACCCAATGCTGCCAAAATTAATTAATTAATTAATTAATTTAAAAAAAAAACAACCATTTGCACACAGAAGGGGTACTTGGGGAAGAACTCTGCAGAAGTGTATCAGCTGCGTAATGCCTACTTCCTGGGAGGTTTAATGCCAAGATGCCTCAAAGGATCTGTTAGAGAACTCCAAAGGGCAAGAGGATTTAGGGCACTATTTCTTTTTTATATAAATTTATTTATTTATTTGTTTATTTTTGGCTGCATTGGGTCTTTGTTGCTTTGCGCAGGCTTCTCATTGTGGTGGCTTCTCTTGTTGCAGAGCATGGGCTCTAGACACACGGACTTCAGTAGTTGTGGCTCACAGGCCCTAGAGCACAGGCTCAGTAGTTGTGGTGCATGGGCCTAGTTGCTCCGTGGCATGTGGGATACTCCCGCACCAGGGCTCGAACCCGTGTCCCCTGCATTGGCAGGCAGACTCTCAACCACTGCACCACCAGGGAAGCCCCTAGGGCACTATTTCTGATCACTGCTAATTTTTAGAAATTTCACAACCCCTGCCCTGGTTCCAAAACCAGTGACCGGAGGAAGAGACAGAAAACTGGGGAGACAAGAACCGCTGGACCATCTGCCTTGTCATTAGGTAGAGCCAAGTAGGGAGGGGCGCCACCCTATCATTACTCTCTGAGCAAAACATATTTTGCTGCTCCCAGGGCCCATGCCATGACTCGGCATAAACAGCCGGTTCGTTTTTCTTCTTGAGACCCAAAATATTTATCTACCTGGAAGCTATGTTTTGGTCAGGGTCTAAAATAACTTAATGGAAATAGGAATCAGAGGCACTTTTTTTCCAGTATACCTAAGTTATAATCCATACCTGGAAAGACAACCTAACCCCCAAACCACAAGGTTAGTGAGGATGCGGGCTTAGAGATAAGGCATTTGGCCAAGGTCATGCCGCTGTAAACAGTTTGGGAGGGTAAGAGGCTTTAGGATGCAAACCAGATGATCTGGGTTCCATAGAGGGGTCCTGCAAACTCGAACTTGGGAAATTGACTTAACCTCTTTGAACTCAACATTCTTATCAGGGAAATGGGGAGGGCAGTTTCTACCTAAAGTGGCTGTTAAGGAACTACTTTCCCATCCAGAAATTGTGAGATGGTTCTTGTAAGAGAGAGAATGAGATGAGACCCCAGGCCTTCCCCATTCCTGACCCACCATTGTTTCACTCAAAACGATTCCTAGGGCTTCCCTGGTGGCGCAGTGGTTGAGAGTCCGCCTGCCGATGCAGGGGACACGGGTTCGTGCCCCGATCCGGGAAGATCCCACATGCCCGGAGCGGCTGGGCCCGTGAGCCATGGCCGCTGAGCCTGCGCGTCCGGAGCCTGTGCTCCACAATGGGAGAGGCCACAATAGTGAGAAGCCTGCGTACCGCAAAAAAAAACGATTCCGAGGCTGAGCACCCACTATGTGCCATGGACAGGGACGGGGCTGCCTGAGGTTAAACAAATGGCAAAAATGACCACAGGGGTGGCTAATTAGGTCAAGTGACCAACATTCTTCTGGGCTGTGAGCCGGCAAAACCTTAATGTCCTTAAAGCAAGGTCTTTTCTAGAATGACTGCTCATGGTTAGCCAGGTGTGCTGTAGATACTGGGGTCTTGTATACTTTTTTAAAAAACAGCTCAGGGACTTCCCTGGTAGCTCAGTGGTTAAGAATCCGCCTGCCAATGCAGGGGACACGGGTTCGAGCTCTGGTCCGAGAAGATCCTACATGCCGCAGAGCAACTAAGCCCATGTGCCACAACTACTGAGCCCGCGTGCCACAAATACTGAAACCCAAGCGCCTAGAGCCCGTGCTCCACAACAAAGAGAAGCCACTGCAGTGAGAAGCCCGCGCACCACAACAAAGAGTAGCCCCAGCTCGCTGCAACTAGAGAAAGCCCACGTGCAGCAATGAAGACCCAACACAGCCAAAAATAAATAAACACATAAATTTAAAGGGCAATGAACTCTATATTTGGCTAATATCAGGCTAGAAGTTTGTCACATAGTGCACATTCTTGACAGAATTTTCTTAGCACGAATTGTAAACCAAATAATAAGCACTCCTCAAAGAGCCAGGTAACATGCTTTATGTTGAGTATCTGAATCCCCACAACCAGGTAAGAACAGTAGTAATTTCTCGTGTTTACTGAGCGCTTCCTTGTGGCAGGCACGGGGCCAAGGGTGTACAGCAACTCATTTGTTTAATCCTCTCAACTGCCCTGTGATCTAAAACTGTCATGCACCCCTCTTTACAGGGGAGGATACCAAGGCACAAAGAGGGCAGGTGCGCAAAGTCTCAGAGGTAATAAAAACAAGGGAAGGGTTTCTTAATATAGGTTAAGCACAGACTTAGCAGACGAGTGACCCAGCTATGTACCCAACAGAATGGAAAACAGGTTCTCAAAAGCTTGTACACAAATGTTCATAACAGCACAAAGCACAATAGGTAAAAGGTGGAAACAACCCAGATGTCTATGGACAGATGAATAGGTTAACCAAAGGTGGTATATCCTACAATGGAATATTACACAGCCACTAAAAAGGAAGCGCTGATACCTGCTACGAAACGAATAAACCTTGAAAACATTAACACTGAGTTAAAGAAGCCAGCCACAAAAGGCCACATGTTGTATGATTCCATTCATACGAAATATGCAGAATGGTCAAACTCAGACACAGAAGACAGATTAGCGGTTGCCAGGGGCTGGTTATGGGGGTAGAGAGAGTGGCTACTTAATGGATACAGGGTTTTGGGGAGTGGGGTAATGAAAATATTCCAGAAATAGTGGTGATGATTGCATAACATGGTGAATGGATGACATGTCATCAATGGTAAATTTTATTTTATGTACTTTACTATAATAAAAAGAATAACAAGGTAAAGATTTGAGCCAGAGTATCCTCTCATCCCATAGCATATGCCTCTAACCACTATGCCATGCTTTACATTCTGTTAGAAGGTATTATTGTTCTCATTTTACAGATGGGGAAACTGAGGCATGGCGAGGAGATGGTGAAAATGGGATTCACACTTAGCTCTGCCTGTCTCAGAAGTCGAGCCTAAGAGCTGCCTCCCAAGGACAGGGAGCTCCTGGCTTTGGATGGGTTCAGCACCACTGCCATTTAGGGCTCTCCTGTGCACTGTAGGATGTTTAGCTGCATCCCTGGTCTACCCACTGGATTCCTATAGCAACTGCGACAAACAAAAATGCTTCCAGAACTGGCACTGGGTTGTTCAATGACTCAACTTACTTTTCTATTAATAAGCCTAAAAATAAACTGCTGACTTGGAAAATTATTTTCAAAGACATTTGAAAATGAGGGTGGAGAATATCTATGTGTTAAAAGTAAAATTCATTTAACCTCACACTTAGTCATTCATTCATTCTTTCAACAAATATTGGCCAAACACCTTTCCTGGCCCGCATACTCAAGGTCTGGATGGAGGCAGAAAAAAAGAAATCTTGCTTTAAGGCAGTAATCTGGGTCCCCTGGCTGATGAGGCTGGCTCATCCTTCCAGCTGGAAATGCCCTTTCTCAGAACCCCTCTCTCCCATCTCTTAGGACTCTTAGACACAGAGCACAGCTAAGCTACGGGGCTCTACGGCCGGTCAGGAAGTAGTTCTTTCCTTCCATAGCCCTTGCTCAGGAAATATTTTTGATTGAATCCACGAATACACGTGCTGGCAATAGGCAGATTTCTTGCACCACTGTTAGGAGTGCAGTAACTGTTGCAAGCAGCAACTGGATTTCATCTGCCAGATGGGAACTCAGGGAATTTAAATTAATTAAAATAATGGCATTTGATATCAAGGTTGATAGGGAAAGAGTCTCAGGTTCTGAGGGCAACAAACCAGCTTGAGAACACCAAGGTCCCTTTCGTGTTAAAGAAAATTACACACAAAAAAGGGACCACGTTTATTAAGCATTTACTACATGCCAGGCACCCTGGTGAGTGTTCTACCTCTATTTTTTCTTTAAATAGTCCAGAACCTCCAAAGACTTAATACAGAAAGATATCCTATATTAATAACTACCATATTTCTTTAGAAAGTAGTTTTTATTCACAAATAATCTCTGCTCCTCCCTGGCATGTCTACCAAAGTAAAGCAGAAAGGGAATTCTTTTTTTTAAATAAATTTATTATTTATTTATTTTTGGCTGCGTTGGGTCTTTGTTGCTGCATGCGGGCTTTCTCTAGTTGCGGTGAGTGGGGGCTACTCTTTGTTGCAGTGCAGGGCTTCTCACTGCGGTGGCTTCTCTTGTTGCAGAGCACGGCTCTAGGCACGTGGGCTTCAGTAGTTGTGGCACACGGGCTCAGCAGTTGTGGCTTGCGGGCTCTAGAGCACAGGCTCAGTAGTTCTGGCGCACGGGCTTAGTTGCTCTGTGGCATGTGAGATCTTCCCGGACCAGGGCTCGAATTGTGTCCCCTGCATTGGCAGGCGGATTCTTAACCATACGCCACCAGGGAAGCCCCTGGGAATTCTTGTCTATACTTCAAGTATCTACATTTTGAGAGAGCCTTTTGAATTTCTTTAAACATCAACAATAGTATTTTTAAGTGGCAAAGAACCATGTGCTTCAGGATTTGGTGTTACTGAGATATTTTTTCTCACAATAAGAAAAATCAAGGCCTAGAGAAAAAGTGACCTTTTACCCGAGTCCTAATTTAACCACTTTGTACTTGTTTTTTATTTATTATTATTCAGAGGTTAATTCTGCTATTGACTTGAAGTAACTTCCCAAGAAAATGAGTGCAAGAGGGCAGTGGTAAAATACAGTTAAGACAGAATTAAATTCTTAGATACCCTAAGAGTAGAAATTCAAAAGAAGATGGCAGAGAAAACAAATCTTCAATTAATAAATCTACGTGATTGCTATAGCCCTGCTTCAAATGTTGCATTTAATTAACTGGGCCAAATTTAAATTGAACTGCCCTGATTCTCTAGGAGAATGACTGTCATTCCGGAGTCGTGTTTTTTTTTTTTTTTTTTAATCAAACGATGCCACAAACATATCTGGAACACCTACTAAGTTGGTCATTACCCTAAACATAGGAGCCATTTATGTTAGATCATTTCTATTGTTACTTATCGACTCTGATTTGCTTTATCAATTGAAAAACAAATATGTTTGTATCTCTATTACATTCAAGGCATGGAAGAGGGTGGAAAGTGGTTTGGGCTTTTTCGGTTTCACTTGAACTTATGATGTTACCTGGCTTGTTTTATTTCGCCTTCATGTAACAACTTGACTTTTGTGCGTTTAGCCACAATACTGTGCACAAGAAAATTAACAGTGGTTTCCTTGGGGGGATTCTGTGTCTACTTTTGACTTTACTTTTCCACAGGAATTAGTAAACTATGGCCCGTGGACCAAATATGGAAGCACTTGTTTGTAAACATAACTTTTATTGCAGGGGGTAAAGTAGAGGAGGGATAAATTGGGAGATTGGGATGGACATATACATACTACTGTATATAAAATAGATAACTAGTAAAGACCTACCGTATAGCACAGGGAACTCTACTCAATACTCTGTAATGGCCTATTAGGGAAAAGAATCTAAAAAAGAGTGGATATATGTATATGTGTAACTGATTCACTTTGCTGTCACCTGAAACTAACACAACATTGTAGATCAACTGTATGCCAATAATTTTTTTTTAATTTTGCATATTAAAAAAAAATAAGTTTTATTGGAACACAGCATTCATTCATGTATGTATTGTCTATGGCTGCTTTCACCCTATAAAGGCAGGATTAGAAGCTGCAATAAAGACCAGAGGTCATATGGCCTGCAAAGCCAAAAGTACTTACTATCCGGCCCTTAATGGAAAGTGTGTCAATTCCTGCTGTACTGTTTGAATTTTTTTTGAATCATGTGCATATAATACTGTAATAATAACATTTGGAGGAAATACACATCAAAACTATATAGCATTCGAGCAGAGCTACAGGGAACCTCTGAGATGAGAAGGCTGAGACCCCAGGGCTCAGGAGCGGGTCGGTGGTAGGGAGTCCAGGTGGCCCTTATCTGAGACTTCCACCCTTGTACCATTTTTCTTGGTTGTTTCATCTGGTACGATGGGTTCCCAGGTTCAGCCAGAGCTGGTGCCATGGAACACCTCCTCTTGTCCCCTTTCTCCCCCAGGGTCACCAGAACTTCTCTAGCACGTTCTGATCCACATTATACAAGTCACCCCAAAGCAGTTTCTCCGCGCATGTCCCAGGACCTTCAGCATCTCCATCCCAGGAAAGGCTTGTTAAACATCCTGCCTGGGACTTCCCTGACAGTCCAGTGGTTAAGACTCTCCACTTCTACTGCAGGGGGCGCGGGTTCAATCCCTGGTTGGGGACGTAAGGTCCCTCATGCCTCTCAGTGCGGCCAAAAATACATCCTGTACCAGGAAGACTCTTTCAAGTAGGTTTAGGGTGAGACTGGGGCTGGGCATTTTTCCGTGCCCCACCGGCAGTGCTGACTCACACCCTTGGCAGCCTGTTGTGCTTTGCTGGTGTCCAGCATCCCCACCCTCACCCCACGGTGGACAAAGCCCAGTCTTACAGTTACAACAGCTCTGATGTGGTGGGCACTCACGTGCCAGGCTCCTGAGAGCCAGGCTCCGTCCTGAGTGCTTCTCATGCATTCATTTACATGTCCTGACAACCCCAGGAGCGGAGCCATGCTTGTAGTTGTCCAGTGTGTGTATCGTACAAAGCGTGGGGCAGCAGATCAGTGTCGGGAAGGGGCAGGGAGAAGGAGGAGTCAACTACGGGGCTGGGGGGATGTGGAAGAATTTTTAAGGTGTTCATTTTGATAGTGGGGGAGGGGGATACATGACCCTATGCATCTGCAAAACTGATAGAACCTCACCAAGAGTGAACTTTATTGGGGCTTCCCTGGTGGTGCAGTGGTTAAGAATCTGCCTGCCAATGCAGGGGACACAGGTTCGAGGCCTGGTCCGGGAAGATACCACATGCTGCGGAGCAGCTAAGCTCTATGCGCCACAACTACTGAGCCTGTGAGCCACAACTACTGAGCCCATGTGCTACAACTACTGAAGCCTGCACGCCTAGAGTCCGTGCTCTGCAACAAGAGAAGCCCACGCACTGCAACGAATCGCTGCAACTAGAGAAAGCCCGCGCGCAGCAACAAAGACCCAAAGCAGCCAAAAATAAATAAAATAAATTTATAAAAAAAGAAAAAAGAGTGAACTTTATTGTACACAAATTTTTTAAAAAATCAAGAGGGATATTGGGGGATCCTAGGACGGAATGCAGACAGTAACAAGTGAATCTATATCGCAAGTGTTCGACATAACCTCATTGAAGGGGGTGGGAGAAAACAGGAGCTGACACATGACTTTGGAAAATGGTATTTTTAATGGAAAATATAAAGCTAAAATCAAAGCACTGGGGACTTCCCTGGTGGCACAGTGGTTAAGAATCCGCCTGCCAATGCAGGGGACACGGGTTTGAGCCCTGGTCCGGGAAGATCCCACATGCTGTGAAGCAGCTAAGCCCGTGCACCACAACTACTGAGCCCATGTGCCTCAACTAACTGAGCCCACATGCCACAACTACTGGAGCCTGTGCACCTAGAGCCCATGCTCCGCAATGAAGAGTAACCCCCGCTCGCCACAACTAGAGAAAGTTCGCACACAGCAACAAAGACCCAATGCAGCCAAAACTAATAAATAAATAAATTAATTAATTAAAGCACTCTACGTTAAAAAAAACAAAACAAAACACTGGGCTGAAATCCAGGCTAAGAACCCCTGGCCAAATTTGCTTCTGGCAACAAAGGCTCCCCTGCCCTGGGATGAGACGGGTGTCTGTCAAGAGAGGCACTTCTTAATTCGAGCAAAGGGTCTGTGTAGGCTAGTCCTGGCCCTGCCTGTGATTGGGAGCTATTACCCCATTTTACAGATGAGGAGGCCAAGACAGGAGGTTAACTGGCCCAAAAACTAGTCCAATAAAGTGTCATTTCACCTCCGGAAACAACTCAAAATGTCCATCAACTGATGAATGGATAAATAAAAGTGGCATATCCTACCATGGAATATTATTCAGGCATTAAAAGGAATTACACACTGACACACGCTATCTTAATGAACCTTGAAAACAATATGTTGAGTGAAAGAAGCCAGACACAAAAGGCCACATATTGTCTGATTCCATTTATACGAAATGTCCAGAATAGGTCACTCCATAGAGACAGAAAGCAGATTAGTGGTTGCCAGCAGCTGTGGGGACAGGGAACAGGGACTGTTAGTGGGTATGGGATTTGGGGGGAGAAATGAAAATGTCCAAAATTGGCCATGGTGGTGGCCGCACAACTCTCTAAATACACTACAAACACCTGAATTAATTATACACCTAGGAGAGTTGTATAGTATGTGAATTCTATCTCACTAAAGCTGTTGTTACTTCAGCAAAACAAAACAAGACACTCATGGGTTGAGGGATCGGCGGGAGAAGCCGTTACGGGAACCGGAGCTACAGGATTCCCCGATTAAGCCTGATCAAGACGACAACCTCCCAAAAGCACAGAGACTTCATGGCAGAGCCCGTGGGGGAAAAGCCAGCCGGAAGCCTGGCCGGGATTGGCGAAGTCCTGGGCAAGAAGCTGGAGGAAAGGGACTTTGACAAGGCCTATGTGGTCCTTGGTCAGTTTCTGGTGCTAAAGAAAGATGAAGATCTTTTCCGGGAATGGCCGAAGGACACGTGCGGTGCCAACGCCAAGCAGTCGCGGGATTGCTTCGGTTGCCTTCGAGAGTGGTGCGACGTGTTCTTGTGATGCTCTCTGGGGAGCCCCCGACCCCGAGCCCCAGCACTAAGTCTCCAGAGTTTGCAGCCAAGTGAGGACTCCTCCCCCGTCCTCTACAAAGGAAAAGATTGCTGTTGTCATGCGCAGCTCCCATGTACTCCAGGGTCTTTGGGGAGTTCTCTCCCGTCACCTTTCAACGTTTTTGGAATTCTTTCCCTTGCATGCATCTCCCTTCGCCTTTCCCTGCCAGTTTTGTGACAGCAGTTACCAGCTTTTCTGAGTGATTCCTGGCCCTGTCCTCACCCGCCCCCTGCTCCCACCTCGGGTCTGTTTTACGCCATTTGGTCCTCTTTCTGGCAGAAGAGTCACTGTCCTTGTAAAGTTTTTTTAAATTAATAAAGTCAGTGGCCTTCCAAAAAAAAAAACTAAAACAGATTCCCACTCTGGCAGCCTCAGCACCGCTCCATAGGAGGTCTTAAGAGTCACACCAGGTTGCCCTCGCCCAGGCAGGCCTGTCAATATTTCAAAACCCACATCCAAGAAATTCCTCAATTAATACTCTGCCACTGAACTAATACAAATAGCCATTGTTTTGCCTGATCCACTCCATGCCAGCTACTTTCCTTATTTTAACTCCACTTTTTACACCAGCCGGGTAAGGATGTATCCCACGCTCCCATATTTTCTGAGCGGGTTGTGTTCCTGAAGACTTGGCGACATTTAATCATTCAGTGGCTTCCCTGGTGGCACAGTGGTTAAGAATCCGCTTGCCAGTGCAGGGGACACAGGTCCGAGCCCTGGCCCGGGAAGATCTCACATGCCGCAGAGCAGCTAAGCGCATGCGCCACAACTACTGAGCCTGCGCTCTAGAGCCCGCGAGCCACAACTACTGAACCTGTGTGCCACAACTACTGAAGCCCACAAGCCTAGAGCCCGTGCAACAAGAGAAGCCATTGCAGTGAGAAGCCTGCGCACCGCAACAAAGCATAGCCCCCTCTCGCCGTAACTAGAGAAAGCCCTCACGTAGCAACAGGAGCCCAACACAGCAATCAATCAATCAATAAATTTAAATTTAAAAAAATAAGGCTAATCATTCAAGACTACCCTTGATAATGGAGGATGGGTATTTCTGTTTACCTACTCACATGGGGTTGTCCTAGTTGTCTAGACACATATGGGTGCTTCAGGCCTCTTGGTCCTTTGTGCTTGGAGATTATTGGAGCCTTAAATTAATATGGGGGGGGTGTCTAAGGAATTTGTATTATTTCACATTCAGACAAAAACTGGGACTTGACTCCTATTTTTATGGCATTGATTCAAATTTGCACTGAAAATGAAACCCTAGATGGTGATCTTCTTATGGAGAGGTTGGCAGCTTGTCCAAAGTCACACAGCAAATAAGTGACAGGATTCTAAGTCTGTCTACACTCTGAAGCTGGGGCTCTACTGCCCTCCAATTATCCTGGTGGTTTAAAAATCCCACCCGTGCAGGGGACATGGGTTTGTGCCCCGGTCCGGGAAGATCCCACATGCCGCGGAGCGGCTGGACCCGTGAGCCATGGCCGCTGAGCCTGAGCGTCCAGAGCCTGTGCTCCGCAACGGGAGAGGCCACAACAGTGAGGGGCCTACGTATCGCAAAAAAAAAAAAAAGAAAGAAAGAAAAAGAAAAAATCCCACCCTCTGAGTTTAAAGTGGATAGCACTGATGGGATCCAGTTGGGCAAGGAAAGTGTTGCAATAGCTACACTCAAAGGGACATGGTATTCCTTTTTCAAAGTATTTGGTCTAGGGTGGAATCATTAAAGCTTTAGATTCATGAAAAACTTAAGTTTCTAAAACCTATAACAGTCTGGATTTGAATAAAAGCTTTTGGCTTCCACGGAATTGTTTGCTCTTGTTGGTTTTTCCTTTGAGCATCTGTGTGTGATGGGGCAGGACCCAGCCAGACTATGTGAGCTCCATGCCCTCACCTCCCTGAATCTGCTCCTGCAGGTACTGAAAGTGGAGAATCATGCCTACCTGTCCACCTCACTGAGCTATAGTCAAGTTCAAAAGGGATAAAGCAGGGGTTGGCAAACTATAGCCCGTGGGCCACATTTGTCTGGTCTACTTCCTGTTTTTGCATAGCCCAAGAACTAAGAATGTTTTTTACATTTTTTTCAATGGTTGGAAAAAAAAATCAGTGAATAGTATTTCATGGCATGTGAAAATTATGAAGGTTCACACTTCAGTATCCATTAATAAGGTTTATTGGAATACAGACACACCCATTCATTTATTGTCTGTGGCTCTTATAATGGCAGAATGAAGTAGTTGGGACAGACTGCTAGCCCCAGGGGATAAAGGATGCTCTAGGTAGAATAGCACTTGTCAGGACTTCCCTGGTGGGGCAGTGTTTAGGAATCCACCCACCAATGCAGGGGAATCGGGTTAAAGCCCTGGTCTGGGAAGATCCCACATGCTGCGGAGCAACTAAGTCCATGCACCACAACTACTGAGCCTACACTCTAGAGCCTGCGAGCCACAACTACTGAGCCCGTGTGCTGTAACTACTGAAACCCATGCGCCTGGAGCCTGTGCTCTGCAGCAAGAGAAGCCACAGCAATGAGAAGCCTGTGCACCACAAGAAAGAGTGGCCCTCGTTCTCTGCCACTAGAGAAAGTCTGCGCACAGCAACAAAGACCCAACGCAGCCAAAAAAATAAAAATAAAAAATAACACTTGCCATATAAATATCAGCTACTATTTATTCTTCTTTATTAACCATTTTCCTAACACACCAATCTTTTATTTTTTTTAACATCTTTATTGGAGTATAATTGCTTTACAATGGTGTGTTAGTTTCTGCTTTATAACCGATCTTTTTTTTTTAACCTGTATTTTAAATTAGTTTTATTTGTAAGCATGCATTTTCTTCTAGAAGATATTTTTTAAAATATCTATTGTTGGGAGTCCCCTGGCAGTCCAGTGGTTAGGACTCTGTACTTTCACTGTCGAGGATGCGGGTTCAATTCCTGGTTGGGGAACTAAGATCTCACAAGCTGAGCAGTGTGGCCAAATTAAAAAAATAAAAAATCTATTTTTGTTAACCTAACAAAGGACAAATATGACATAGACAAAGGTTGGAGATCTTTCATGTGGAAAAGAATACTTTTTGATAAAAACAAAGTAAGCTTGTAACCATTAATTTGGTCATAAAACCAGAAAACAAATAGTGAACAAACAGAAGATGCTCAACCTAGTTGTTAACAAAGAAATCCAACTTTAAAACAAGATACTTTTCACCCAGCAAATAGGCCGTAGTTAAAAATTAAAAAGATGAATACCCAGTGATGGAGAAGATACAGGAAAATGGACTTATACTGCACGTGGGATGTTGCCCTGAAATATAAATTTTAAGTGTTTTACTCTTTTCAATTTGAAATTTCTTTAAATTTAAAAAATATATAGATTTGAAACAAAAAAAGACATAAAATATTTTCCATTATTTGTTCAACAAATATTTCCTGAGCAACTAATGAGTGCCAGGCCATGGGAAAGAATTTACATTTGATATGATTGGAACAGGGAGGCCATTGAAGTGTTTTAAACAGGGAATAGCATGATCAGAATTACACTTTTAAAAATATCTCTGGCTGCTGGATGGAGATTGGCCCTGGAGCAGGGAGACCAGTTAACAGGCTTTGGCAATTATCATCAACAGAGATGATGAAGGTATATAAAGTAAGATATAAAAGTTACAGAAGGGTACCCTCTGCCCAGCATTGCCCTCGCCTCCCCGTCACACCCTTTAGTATAAATTCTCTCCAACCTTTCATCACAATGCTTGGGACATTCTAGGCCAGCTGTAGGATAATACGAGCCACATATGCAATTTTAAAATTTCTATGAGTCACATTTCAAAAAGTTCAAAATCAGTTCCTCAAAAAGTTAAACAGTTACCATATGACCCAACCATTCGACTAGATATACATCCAAGAGAACTGGAAACGTAGGTCCACACAAAAACTTGTACAGGGACTTCCCTGCTGGTCCACTGGTTAAGACTCTGCGCTTCCACTGCAGGGGGCGCGGGTTCCAATCCCTGGTTGGGGAACTAAGACCCCACATGCCCCAAGTGCAGCCAAAAAATAAATTAAAAAAAAAAAAGTCTGCCTCCTCCATCAGAATGGAATGTGTGCTCAGTAGGGTAGTAACTGCCCTTATCTCCTTCAAGTTAGAATCCACAGGAAAAGACTCAAATATCGACTAAAGGAACAAACCTATTCGTTTGTAGGTTTTGTAGGTTTCTCGGAGCCGGCATTTCAGTGGCAGCTGTGGGAACTAGCAGAGCTTTGTAGCCGCCCCACCTACTAACGTGAAGCCCCGCACCTTTCTCCAATGTTCCAACCTCACAATCGGCACACAACCCTCTCCCTGTCTGTGGGGTTCCGAAGGTTGAATTCTCTGTGCAGGTAAAGCAAGGAAGGGCATCCAATGTACAGGGAAACACAAAAACCATGCAAAAGAAAGCCGAAGACGGTGTTTAAATGTGGGCCTGAACGTCAATTACAAAGAGATGGGAGTAAGGGCTGCGAGCTTCAGATGAAACCAAGGGAGGAAAGGGATCTTACAAGTTTATGGAGATAGAACAAATGCTCGGTATTTTCATGTTCACTTACATGACTTCAGCTCTGGACTGGTGTGATTCTGGATTTGAAGTTGTTTTTTGTTTGTTTGTTTTGTTTTTTTGAAGGGGGGAAATGTTATGACATTTCTAAATACAACAGTCAATTCAGCTGTATTCAATAAGGTAATCTTGTTCCTTCCTTGGAAGATAATAGGTAACAAAAGTGATTTAAGGGATTTTCAAGGGTAATTAGGACTGCACTTGGGCATCTGTGCCCATCTTGGAGCCTGGGGGAGGAGCCCTTTCAACCATTATTCTGGTTAGACTGATAAGCTCCCCTTTTGCTCTCCACCCTAACCCTAACCTCTGTCCCCCATACCCATCCTTCCACTAGCTGTTCAAAGACCCAACCCCATTTTGGTTGATTCAGTCAACTTCCAAAGGAACAACGCCAAAAGCAAGAGAATGAAACACAGGCTCAACTGCAAAGGAAAAGGTCAAAGGCTTATTTGCAAATCACACGCTCACATACCTAAAACCCCCCCGGAGAAGAAACCAACCAGCTATGGAAGGCAATTCAAGATTTCTATAAGTTGGCCCATGGCAAGATCTACCTCCCTGAAATCAACAGCTTTCTTACAAACCGACAATCAAGTTGGAAAACATGATTCTAAAAAACATACCTTGTTTTTGTCTTGTGCCCCTCCAGGCATCCAGAAACCACCTGCAGCGTAAGCTGGTGCCAGGGGTGTTAGGGGTACGTTGCCTCAGGAATTGGGGGACATATGCCCCTTTGGTCCTCCAGCTATACTCAGGCTTCCGTTTCCTTTTCTGAGGCGGCCTTGACTTTGACGGCATGGCGAATCCCAAGAAAGTAAGTTCTCTGGGAGCATGAAGAGCGTCTTGTGCTTGGGAGGCCCAGCAGTGAAGGGAAAGAGATCTGGTCCTACCCTTCTCAGCCTCCAGCCTATTGAAGGCTCCCTCCCACCACCACCCCTTCCCCACCCCTAGCTCTTCCGAAGGCTGGGTATGGAATCCTTGCTCATTTGCATAGCTTAAAGGTTTACGCAAGGTGTGGTTCCAGGACAAAAGAAGGACTACTCTAAAGTAATTTTGAAGCCTCTACCTTGTATTGAAGTACATGCAAAACTCCCTCATATTTGGACTTTCATTCAAATATTCGCTATGACATTTTGCCAGCTAGACAGATATAGATAGGTAGATAAGAGGATAGAATCCATTTAATAATGGTCCAAATCAGTGTCTACCATTTAAACACTATGCATTTCACAAATGAACTTATCTACTAAACAGAAACAGACTCACAGACATAGAGAAGAGACCTTTGGTTGCCAAGGGGGAGGGGGGTGAGACAGGGATGGACTGGGAGTATGGGATTAGCAGATGCAAACTATTATATATATTGATAGAATGGATAAACAACAAGGTCCTACTGTATAGCACAGGGAATAGCACAGGGAATTCAATAGCCTGTGCTAAACCATAATGGAAAATAGTATGAAAAAGAGTGTATATATATGTATAACTGAGTCACTTTGCTGTACGGTAGAAATTAACACAACACTGTGCATCAACTATACTTAAATAAAATAAATTTAAAAAACCCACAACACTGTGCATTTCATCTCACCCATTCTTTCCCTGAAGACTTAGCCCTTCATGGGTCCCAGAGTTAGCTTCTGCTGGGTACCTTTGGGGCTACAGAATCAAGCCCACTTTAGATAATATCCCCATAACCGTAACACATTATTTCATTGTTTAATTATGTTACAGTACAGGTTCCTTCCATAGTTAAAGGAAACATAATTTTATATAACAGGGCTTCCCTGGTGATGCAGTGGTTAAGAATCTGTCTGCCAATGCAGGGGACATGGGTTCAAGCCCTGGTCTGGGAAGATCCCACCTGCCATGGAGCAACTAAGCCCGTGCTCCACTATTACTGAGCCTGCACTCTAGAGCCCACGAGCCACAACTACTGAGCCTGTGTGCTGCAACTACTGAATCCTGTGTGCCTAGAGCCTGTGCTCCGCAACAAGAGAAGCCACCACAATGAGAAGCCTGCTCACTGCAACGAAGAGTAGCCCCTGTTCGCCGCAACTAGAGAAAGCCCATGCGCAGCAACAGACCCAACACAGCCAAAAATAAATAAATACATTTATTTTTTTTAAACAGAGTTTGCAACAATACTACAACTATAATTGTTGCAGGCAAAAATCATTTAAAAAGTAATAATTTTATATAACATGATTGCATGCCATACATACTGTACGATATTGACGCATACTTCACAAAGCTCCCGTTAACGAGTTCATGAATGTGAAATAATCAGGTAAATTTAAAAGCTTTATATTTTGCAGAAATCCTTACTAGGTTGTCATACAGGTGTTTGGGAATGGCCAAACTGTGTGTTTCTGTTTAAAGGCACCTTATTTAATATATACTGTTGTGTCATGTACGTTGAATGCAGGGCCAGCAGCGCTACAGTTTGTGCCTGATGGAGCTTTTCTAACACATGCGTTTTCTCCTTAAAGTACGTCACACCTTCTTGCACTTAGGAACATAGACAGCACCTCAGCACAACGCTTGGGGGCCGCTTTAAACAGTATAATCCACAAAAAGTGCAAATGCGCAAAAAACATGGCACTAAATAGACCACGAAAGGACACTGGTGCTCTGTATCAGAGCCGAAACAAAAGTCAGGGTGTTGGTCGCCTTGTTTGACTTCAGCTGGGAATGTGCTTGTCGGGAGACTCAGATATTTGTCAAAGACTTCGGAAGTACTGTGAGTGTACATTTAGGGGTTACAAACATATTTTAGTGAGTAAGTGAATTCACAAATACAGAATCCATGAATGATGAGGATAGGCTATTTTATAACTCAATGAAAAAGTCTTAAGAAAATAGAGTGTAGGCTCTTGCCATCAGAAAATTTGCTACCCACTACACTTTATTTTTAATTATTTAATTATTTATTTATTTTTGGTTGTGTTGGGTCTTTGTTGCTGTGCGGGCTTTCTCTAGTTGCGGCGAGCAGGGGATACTCTCTGTTGCAGTGCGTGGGCTTCTCATTGCAGTGGCTTCTCTTGTTGTGGAGCACGGGCTCTAGACGCGCAGGCTTCAGTACTTGTGGCACTTGGGCTCAGTAGTGGTGGCTTGCAGGCCCTAGAGCACAGGCTCAGTAGTTGTAGCGCAGAGGCTTAGTTGCTCTGCGGCATGTGGAATCTTCCCGGACCAGGGCTTGAACCCACGTCCCCTGCATTGGCAGGCGGATTCTTAACCACTGCGCCACCAGGGAAGTCCCCCACTGCATTTTCATGACTACACTTAACTGGTTGCCAGCACTGTTCTTAAATCTCTCTGTGTCTCTCCTTTTCTCCCTCTGCTGAGTATACAGTCTCTCTCCATTCACACCACAGACAAATATTGAGTGCCTCCTGAATGCCAAGGCACCGCCCTATGAAATCAATGACAGAAATCTAGGAAATTAACAACAGGCTCTTTGTACAACTTCTCTACAAAATTGTAGTAGATTCTTTTCTTAAATAGAAAGAATATGGACACATGGTAAAAAATTAATATGCTAATAGTCTAGAAAGGCATTGAAAGAAAAGCAAAAGCTTCCCCTGTGATCCCGAGGTTCTTACACTGGTTACCTGAGCTGGCTTGATAGTAGGACTCCCTGACATGCCTCAATTTCTTCATATGGGACCCGTCATAGTATTTAATTCAGAGGCTTGATCCACGTTTGCCTGTACGTGAGAAGTCTGTCTTCTTTCCCTCAATAAACAGTTATTGAGCACCTGTTATAGCTCAGGTGCTGTTGCAGGTACTGGGGCTATAGCAGAGATCAAAAAAGACATATACACACACAAATCCCCCCCCTCGAGGAGCTTACACTCTAGAGCGAGCGGGGCAAAATGAAACAAGTCTTATCAAGTTATTAAGTCTATTAAAACATAACAGGTACTATGGAGAAAAAGAAAGGAAATTAGGGGACTAGGGGGTTTGTGGAGGGGGGGTAGAGCATTAGAGGGAGTGGCAGCTTTAACCAGAGCAGCTAGGAATGCTAGGAGGTGACTTCACAAAGGGAGTTAGCCAGGAGGCTTTGGGGAGAATAGCAAGTGCATAGGCCCTGAGGCAGGTCTGGGCAAGGTTTACTGGACAAAAACAGCACAAGGAGGCACAGTGGGTGAGTGGAGAGAGCTAGGAGAAGAGTACATGAGAGCCAAGAAGTAGGGAGTGGGTGTGCTGGCCGCCGGGGGTCAGGACCTTGGCTATTACTCTGGGTGACACGGGGTACCAACAAAGAACTTTTGAGCATGGAAGTGACATTGTCTGGGCCCCTTCAGACAGCATGAATGATTTCTGCTGAGTCCTTTCAGAGGTTTGCATGTGTAGAGAAACCAACACACAGGGCTGCCTTCACGGTTGTACAGCGTGTATGGTTGCACAAAGGCTGGTGCCCAGAAGGCCTCCACACTGGTTGCCAGCTTGAAACCCTTCATATTTTTTTTTTTTTTACATCTTTATTGGAGTATAATTGCTTTATAATGTTGTGTTAGTTTCTGCTGTATAACAAAGTGAATCAGCTATATATATACATATATCCCCATATCCCCTCCCTCTTGCGTCTCCCTCCCACCCTCCCTATCCCACCCCTCTAGGTGGTCACAAAGCACCGAGCTGATCTCCCTGTGCTATGCGGCTGCTTCCCACTAGCTATCTATTTTACGTTTGGTAGTGTATATATGTCCATGCCACTCTTTCACTTTGTCACAGCTTACCCTTCCCCCCTTCGTAATTTTTGAACAAGAGGCCTGGCCTGCCCCTCACTGGCCTGAGGGCCCCCGGAGGCCAGGACAGTACCTGTTTGTGTTTATAGCCAGTGCCTAGCACAATGCCTGATGTGAAGGGTGGCCTCAGCAAAGGTTGACGGTTAATAATACTAGGGACTAAATTCCCACACTTTCATGCATACGTTTGCTCCTCCCACAAGCACTGATTGAGCACCTAGTATATACAGGACCCTGAACAATAAGTCTTCTGAATACAAACAAGAAAGGTTTTTAATCCCCACCTTACTTAGCTTCCAGCCTAATTTTACATATACAGGTAACACCCAATGACTATTTGTCATCAACAGTTCTCTTAATACAGGAACAGGTGCTGAACAGAGAGACAATTTGCCATGATTGCACCATCTTAGTCCAAACTACTGATCTGAAACCATTTGCTTTCTTTAAAAAAAAAAAAATCTACTGACCAAATTATATATCCTATACAAACCGCGAAAAATGCTCAAAAATGTTAAATGACTAATGTACAGGTTAATCAAAATTTGCACGCATTGGGCTCTTTCCCCCAACTCCAGTTACCCCAACTCCAGTTAATTTTAGTACCAGATGACAAAGGAGGGTTTTGCAAACTTTGGTCATTTCTTTCAACACTTCCTGAGGCTATTCTTTTAAAAGAGAGATTCTGGGGAACTCTACTCCATATTTTGTAATAACCTATAAGGGAAAAGAATCTGAAAAAGAATATATACATATATATATGTATAACTGAATCACTTTGCTGTACACCTGAAATTAACACACCATTGTAAATCAACTAAAAAAAAAATCAAAAGAAAGTAAAAAAAATTAAATAAATAAAATAAAAGAAAGATTCTGCTTAATGGGAAAAGATTTCATTGCCTGGGATTTTTCCAGAAGGACATGAGTGAGGGTTGATTTCAAGTTTCTAAATGAACAAAGGGCTTCTGAGAGTGAGTGTGTGGTTAAGGACATGCTCTGTATAGGCTGACAGCTTTGTTGCAGTCCTGATTCCACTGCCATCTAGCTGGGGGGGCCACCATCTATCTGGGGGGCCTTGAGGCCTGGGCAAGACACCCTCTGCATCCTTTTAAAAAAACACTTCTCGGGACTTCTCTAGTGGCACAGTGGTTAAGAATCCGCCTACCAGCACAGGGGACATGGGTTTGATCCCTGGTCCGGGAAGATCCCACATGCTGTGGAGCAACTAAGGCCATGCACCACAACTACTGAGCCTGCACTCTAGAGCCTGCGAGCCACAACTACTGAGCTCACGTGCCACAACTACGGAAGCTCACATGCTGCAACCACTGAAGCCCATGCACCTAGAGCCTGTGCTCCGCAACAAGAGAAGCCACCGCAATGAGAACCCTGCATACCGCAACAAAGAGTAGCCCCCGCTCACCGCACCTAGAGAAAGCCCGCACGCAGCAACGAAGACCCAACACAGCCAAAAATAAATAAATAAATAAAAATTAAAAACCACTTCTCAAACAATACTGGCAGGGTTCTGCTTTGGTTTTTGGCCATGCTGTGCAGCATTCGGGATCTTAGAACCTGTGCCCCCTGCAGCGGAAGCGCAGAGTCCTAACCACTGGACCTCCAAGGAAGCCCCTAAAACAGTACTGGCGGTTTTTTAACAAGCATAAATTTCTCATCCAACCTGCCAGTCCACTCTTAGGTATCTACCCAAAAGACGTGAAAACATGCGGCCATACAGACCTTTGGGTCAACATTTCGAAGGGCGTTATTCACAGTAGCCCAGAACTGGAAGAATTGAATGTCCATCAGCTGAATGGATAAATGAAACATGGTCTAGCCATACCACAGAATATTATTGAGTCATAAAAAGGAAGGAAGTACTGACACAGGCTACCATACGGATGAATCTTGTAAACATGATGCTCAGTGAAAGAAGCCAGATGCAAAAGGCCACAGAAAGTAGGAATTCCAATTATATGAAATGTCCAGAATGAGCAAATGCATCAAAACAGAAAGTGGATTAGTGGTTGCCTGGGGCTGATGGAGCAAACGGATTAACTGTAAATGGACCCAAGGGATCCTTTGAGAGTGACGGAAAGATTCTAAAATTAGATTATAGTGAAGGTGGCACACGTCAGGTAAACTTACTAAAGATCATTAGATTGTGCTCTTTAAATGGGTTAATTTTATGATGTGTAAATTATGCCTCAATAAAGGTAAAACATAAAACCCTTCTAATGTTGATGTAAACTCTGCTGCAGATATAACCGCTAGTTAAATATGCAGCTACTTGAGTCATAAGTACTTTAAAACGGACTCACTGGCCTGACAAACTGCTACTCCCTACAAACCCCCTCACACTTAGCTACCCTAGGTCCCTGGGGTTCCTCTGATGTCAGTTGCCGCTTTACTTATTTTTTTGCGTCTTATTTTTAAAAAACTTTATACAGGGACTTCCCTGGCAATCCAGTGGTTAAGACTCCGTGCTTCCAATGCAGGGGGCGCGGTTTCGATTGCTGGTGGAGGAACGAAGATCCCACATGCCTTGAGGCCCAAAAAAAATTTTTTTATGCAATTTTGAAAGGTTACTTTCCACTTACAGTTATTATAAAATATTGGCTGTATCGCCTGTGTTGTACAATACATTCTTGAGCCTATCTTAGACGCAATACTTTGTACCTCCCTCCCCTCCCTCCCCCATAGCACCTCCCCAACCACTAGTTGGTTCTGTGAGTCTCTTTCTCTCTCTTTTTTTTTTTTGAGCGGTACGCGGGCCTCTCCCTGTTGTGGCCTCTCCCGTTGCGGAGCACAGGCTCAGAGGCCATGGCTCACAGGCCCAGCCGCTCCGCGGCATGTGGGATCTTCCCGGACCAGGGCACGAACCCGTGTCCCCTGCATCGGCAGGTGGACTCTCAACCACTGCACCACCAGGGAAGCCCTCTGTTTCTTTTTTGTTATATTCACCAGTTTTTTGTATTTTTTAGATTCCACGTATAAGTGATATCATAAAATAATTGTCTCTCTCTGCCTCCACACTTTTGTTCCAGCAGTTTCCATGGCCCACAGGAGATGAAATTCTGGACATTTTTCAGAGTCTTCCTCAGACTTCTGCTCTTTCTGAATCCTTCTCCACTGACCCCACTCTCTACACTCTACCCCGACCCCACCCCCCGAAGAATGGATTATTCCCCCCTCTAGCTTTGGTCTAACTCCAAGATGAGGAAGTTCCAGAGATTTGCTCTTCAACCTAGGTCCTGTAGTTAACACAGTGGCGTCATGCACTTAAAAAGTTGTTGAGAGGGTACATTTCAGGGTAAGAGTTTGTACTACAAAAGAAGAAAAAGAAAAGCAAGGGACACAAGAATCTTCTAGGGGTGATGGATATGCGTGTTCCCTTGACTATGACAATGGCATCACGGGTACCTGTGTACGTCCGAATTCACAAAAATGTATACATTAAAGGTGTGCCGGGCTTCCCTGGTGGCGCAGTGGTTGAGAGTCCGCCTGCCGATGCAGGGGACTCGGGTTCGTGCCCTGGTCCGGGAAGATCCCACATGCCGCGGAGCGGCTGGGCCCGTGAGCCATGGCCGCTGAGCCTGCGCGTCCGGAGCCTGTGCTCTGTGGCGGGAGAGGCCACAACGGTGAGAGGCCCGCGTACCGCAAAAAAAAAAAAAAAAAAAAAAAGGTGTGCCATTTTTGTATATTAAGTATACCAAAGCTGAAAAAAATAAGGGATAGAAAAATAAATTAAATAGTGTTTGGTACATTACATTTTTTTTTTTTTTTTTGGCTGCACTGTGTGGTATGTGGGATCCTGGTTCCCTGACCAGGGATCGAACCCAGGTTCCCTTCATTGGAAGCACGGAGTCCTAATCACTGGACCATCAGGGAATTATCTTAAAGGGAATTTTAAAAAATGTGTCTATCGAGCCCAGTAGTGTGAGCTTTGTGTCACTTTTAGTTTGTTATCCGAGGCTCTACATAAGTGCATGACAGCTAGTAGGGACTCAAACGTTGCGGAGATCAGGAAGGAAGGAGGGAAGGAGAGAGGAGGACAGGGTGGACATTGGGGCTATAATTTAGCCGTGATGGAAGGCAAGACCCCAATGGTTTCGCTCATCCATTCATTTCCTCAACAGGTCTTTACTGAGCACCTACTATGTGCCTGGCATTGTGCTTGGCCCTGGGAGCAAGAGTGTGAACCAAGCAAGTCTAGCAAGGATTTCTGTCAATAGGAGACCTCCCAGACCTGGTATGATGTTAAAGGGCTAATCAAAGTCAACTGCACTCATTTCTTTCTAAATACAATTATTTTCGGGTGTGTGCACCAGCAGGGGATGAGTCATCAGCACGCTTCCTTTGGCCCTACATTCTCGTGGAGGAGACGGATAAAAAATAGATCTGTCTCTATGTGCCAGGAAGAGAAGCAAGGCAGGGTAAGACAGGGTAGTCCAGGAGCGCCTTCTAAGGAGGGGCCGTAGGAGGTAAGCATTCAACAGCCCAGCTTTCTCTGGCTGTCAGCCCTGCTCTTTGCCAGGGGGAGGCCCCTCTGTGCCTCAGTGTTTGGATTCTGAGCAATGGAGATAGGGATGCTAGCCCCTGGGGTTACTCTGCAGATGGAACAGAGCAATGCCCAGAGAACCCGAATGCTGGCTGTCACTGTCATGAGGACACTGGCCGGGCAGGGAGCCCTGTATTTCCAGGACGTCTCCTTCAGATTCTGATGTCCAGTGCGGTCAGCTCACCTCTATACAGACTGTTCAAAAGAATAATAATAGTAGTGATCATAATCATAATAATTTGTTCCAACAGTTAATGTCCATCTCCCCACTTGACTGTCAGCTCCACGAAGCAGAAGAGCTTCCTCAGCCTGCTTTCCGTCTCCCCAAAGCCTGCATATGATTGGGGCTCAAAAGTGGTTTGGTGAATGAATGAATGAATCTGAAGAACTCCCGTGTTTTGACCTTCTCTCCCTTCTCCTCCACTCGCTCCCATTTCCACCGTCCCCTACACTTTTGGGAGGACTGGCATTGGAGCTGAGCCTTGAAGCTAGACCGGGGGGGAGGAGAAGGCAGAGGCTACATCAAGGAGGGAAAGACCAGGAGGGCAAAGACCTGGAGGCTGGCTTTGGGCTCTTTCTGAGTAGCAGGAAGACGGGAGGGGTCTGGGTGGGAGGGTGCGAGATCAGGTTTGGCCTGCTGGGTGGAGACCGGATTAGGCTTCTAATCTCAGTGCTACTCTCACACCCAGGTTGACCTTGGGCCGTCTCTCCTCTGAGAAGGAAACCTGTCCCCCTCTCCTGGGACAAGATGATCTTCAGAAGCCTGTCTAGGTCTGCTCCCGACCACTCTGGAACGTTCCCGTTTTTCTGCAGACCAAGCACCGCTACCTCCACCCAAACTCCCGCAGCGGATCCCTACCTGGCCCCCCACTCTTGTTCCTGTGCCATCTGCACGTGGCATTTGGGCTCCTTTCAATGGTTGGGTGCCTGATTCTTGAGCCCTGTTTGGGTGCTGGGGGCACTATGGAGACAAAAGTCTTCGGCTTGAGGAGCCTTCCTTCCTGAGGGGAAAGCCAAGCTGAGAAGTGAAATGCACAGGGTCACAGGGGGTCTCTGGAGAGGAATAAAGCCGGGAGGAGGGCAGGCTGGGGGAGGGCACAGGTAGAGGGCTGCAGGGCAGGTAAGGCCCTGTACGGTGTGGAGGATGAGGGTGTGGAGAGGTCTTGCAGGAGCACTGCTTGGATTCCTTATTGCTGCCGTGGGATGTCGAGGCTAGGGAGAGGTGGGCTTTCCTGGGGGTGGCGAATTAGGTCATGTTTCCTGGCTTCAACCCCTGAAAGGCCCCTATTACTCTTCTGTTTTTTTAATTTATTTTTGGCCGCATTGGATCTTTGTTGCTGCACGCAGGCTTTCTCTAGTTGTGTCGAGCAGGAGCTACTCTTCGTTGTGATGCGTGGGCTTCTCATTGTGGTGGCTTCTCTTGTTGCAGAGCATGGGCTCTAGGCGCGCGGGTTTCAGTAGTTGTGGCGCACGGGCTTAGTTCCTCTGCGGCATGTGGGATCTTCCAGGACCTGGGCTCAAACCCATGTCTCCTGCATTGGCAGGCGGATTCTTAACCACTGCGCCACCAGGGAAGTCCCCCCATTACTCTTAAGACAAAGGCAAAGCTTCCCCAGGGGCAGCCTGTGTGGCGAGGCCCCTGTGGTCCTCTCCACCCTTGGCTTCCTCCATCTCTCCCAGCCTCGCCTCACCAGCCGCACGGGCCCCAGGGCCTTTGCATGAATGGCTGCTTCCTCTGCCAAGCATGTTCTTCTCCTCCCACCTCCCTTCGAGGACTCCTTTCATCTCTCACTCCTGGCTTTGTCACTTCCTCCAAGATGCCATTGCCAAGCTCCCCTGACTGGTTCAAACCAGTTGTCATCTCCTCTCCCTGTACGTTCCTTCTCAGCACTAGCCCAGGTGGTAAATGCACGTTCCTTTGGGAGAGTGTTTGAGGACTGTGTCCCTTGCTGTCTGTTGAATCCCCAGCACTTGGTAAAGGACCTGGCACATAGTAGGGGTACAACTCAAGTTTGTTGGATGAAAGAATAGAATGAGGAAAGGAGAAAGGGACGAGGGGGCGGAAATGGCACAGCCCGTTGGGTCTTTGTGTTCACAGCAGTGCAAAACATGCTGGGATAAAATCCAGGCTGAGCCACTCCCAGCTCTGGGACCCCAGGGCGAGCACAGGGGCTCTTTGACCTCAGTTTTTCTCATTTGTAATAAAGGAGTGATCACAATAGCTTCTACCCAGTGGGCTTTGTGTGTGTGTGTGGTGAAATATATGTAACAAAAATTTACCATTTTAACCATTTAAAGTGCACCATTCACAATTTGCTGGCACTAAGCACATTCATAATGTTGTGCAACCATCGCCACTATCCAATAGTTCCAGAACCTATTGGGTTTTTACGAAGATTATATCATGCACCTAAAGCTTTCACACAGGCTCATGGATTTGGGAAGCGCTTGGAGAACATTATTAATTATTATTAGCAGTAGTATTGACAATGGTACCAAGAAACACTTATTTCTCATTTGCTGTATCACAGGCAGTGAGTGCTCTGGGCCCAGACATCCCTTAACTCATTCAATTCTCACCCTGACCCAAGGAGGTGCAGGTTCTGTGATCCCCATTTTACAGATGAGGAAACTGAGGGAACAGAGCAGTTCAGTAACTTGCCCAATGTCACACAGCAGAACCAGGGAGGTAACCTGGCTCCAGAATCTACGCTCTTGACCTCCATGCAATGCCAAGCTCAGGTGAATCCAGAGCAGTGGGTGTTTTCCCAGAAGCAGGGAGGGGCAAGGGAGGAAAGTTTCCCAGGAGAAAACTGGGGCAGGGTTTTCCCTCACTCCAAGTGCCACCTGTAGGTGACATAAGCCTGCTGCTTGTAGGAAAGTAGGGCGGATGCTTGTTCCATCTGCCCGCCTTCTCTTTGATTCTTCTTCTACCATAGCTGTCATCTTTTCAGACTGGCGACAGGTCAGCCTTTTCACTGGGGGCCAGAGGGACCAGCTGTGACTTTGATGGGCTGAACTGCTAGAGTAGAAACCATGAAGCACCCATTTACTCCTGGGCAGGCCAGGAGCTGATTCACACCCAGCCCTCAACTTCTGCTCTGCACATCTGCCATCAGAGGGATGCCAGGTGGCAGCGTTGCCAGAAAGGAAAAAGAGCGGGCACGCCCGTCCCCACCGGCCTGCCTTATGCTGAGATGCTCGTGACATCCAAACAACAGACTGCAATTTTCATCTCCCTCCAGAGGCTCTGTACAAAGAGAGGGCAGTTTTCAATGTAATAAGCACAAGAATTCCTGGGGTGTTTTCTAAAAATGCAGATTCCTAGGTCCCACTTTCAGTCAGACTGGGCTGGGGCCTGAGCATCTGCTGTTTCCACCAGCCCCCTCCCAGCACCCCCCCCATACACACAATGACTCTGATAGAGCTGGGATTTGGACCACCCCTAGGGAACCCATGGGAATACAATAGGTATTTTTATTTTAAATGGGGATTGGTATAGAATTCCCTGACTGTCCAGTGGTTAGGACTCCACGCTTCCACTGCAGGGGGCATGGGTTCAATCCGGTCAGGGAACTAAGATCCTGCAAGCTGCTCGGTGCATGCAAAAATAAAATAAAATAAAATAAAATAAAATAAACGGGGATAGCTAAACTAAGTGTAAATCTCTCTGTCTTTATTCATGTCTGTACCAGCTGATAGGATCACCTGGGTCTAGAAAATGTATGAGCTCTTCATTACCTATCATTTCTACTGAGATAGTAGTAAAAGCAAGAGCACACATTTATTTAGGACCTACTAGGCAAATCTGCATGACATTTGCATTCACATTTGCATGTTTATCCTCCTAACACTCCCAGGAGACAGTACTATAATTACCATCTCCATTTTTCAGAGTAGGAAACAAAATAACTCATCCAAAGTCACACAGATAGAAGAGGCAGAGCTGGGATTTGAACTCAGGCTTGTCTGAGTGCTTCATAGCCATGCTGCCTTCATACACCAGATGCCCTAAACAGGCGGCAGGTTCAGAACGGACCATGAACAGGAAGTCTGTCCCACTCCCCGCCCCCACCCCCACCCCAGATGTTTCGCAGGCCATGGAGTTGGTATCGAGACCTCTTTTCCTCCAGCTGCAGCTGCGACTTCTATCAGGTGTCCCTTCAGTTCCAAGGATGCTGTTGACAGTAGGAAGGGGAACTGGTTGGGAATTTGATGCTTGGGGCTGAGGTGGTCAGGACCACAGTTTGGATCTAATACGCACTATGCTTGTTTTCAGCATGGCGCCACCCACAAGAGGGTAGATTTATTGCTATAAATGTTCAGACACATAGATCCGGTTGGCCTGGGTGGGAAGACAATATGGGCAGCAGCATTGCTACCTGGTGGCCCCTCTCTCCTCTGCAGAGGTCAGAGACATCTCAGAGAGATCATACTAATCTTGGTCTCTTCTGGTTTGTGACGGCCACGTGCACTGTGTGTGGCGGGGCGGCTCATGGTAGCCAACAGAGCCTGGACTCTGTCCGAAACAGATAGAAAGGAGGCGATCTGATGTGTACCTGCCACGGTTAGTGATTTCCTCAGAAGGAAGTGGTGGGCAGGATCGTGACCTCTCAACATTGTCCTTATTCTGACCCCTGGAATCTGTTACCTTACATGCCAAGGGGGAGTTGAGGCTGCTAATCAGCTGACTTTAAAATAGGGATTAGGGGGAATTCCCTGGTGGTCCTGTGGTTAGGACTCGGCGCTTTCTCTGCCATGGCCCAGGTTCAATCCCTGACCCGGGAACTAAGATCCCACAAGTCATGCGACCAAAAAAATAAATAAATAAAATTAAAAAAATTTTTTTTAATTAAAATAAAATAGGGATTAGTATCCTGGACTATCCAGGTGGGACCAATGTAATCACAGCCCTTAAAAGAAGGACAAGGGAGGCAGAAGATTCAGAACTGGGGATGTGACATGGTGAGAAGTACTGGACCCGCCAACGCTGGCTTTGAAGATGGAAGGGGCCATGAGCCAAGGAATGGGCGGCACCCTCTGAGAGAAGCTGGAAAAAGCAAGAAAACAGATTCTCCTCTAGAGTCCCCCGAAAGGCACATGGCCCTGCTGACAAGTTCACTTTAGCTTAAGAGACCCACGTCAGACTTCTGACCTGCAGAGCTGTAAGATAATAATTGTGTGTTGTTTAAGCCACTAAATTTTTGGTAATTTGTAACAGCAGCCACTGGAAACTAATACTGGCACACAGGGGCTTCCCTGGTGGCGCAATGGTTAAGAATCTGCCTGCCAATGCAGGGGACACGGGTTCAAGCCCTGGGCCGGGAAGATCCCACATGCCGCGGAGCAACTAAGCCCGTGCGCCACAACTACTGAGCTTGCGCTCTAGAGACCGTGAGCCACAACTACTGAGCCTGCATGCCACAACTACTGAAGCCCGCGCGCGTAGAGCCTGTGCTCCGAAACAAGAGAAGCCACTGCTATGAGAAGTCTGTGCACCACAATGAAGAGTAGGCCCCGTTCGCCACAACTAGAGAAAGCCCGCGCACAGCAACGAAGACCCAGTGCCGCCAAAAATAATTAATTAAGAAAAAAATACTGGCACAGAGCATTACGCTGAACATGATGACTAACACTGTTAAGCATCTCTTGAAGGTGACTCCTTGAAGTCAGGATAGGTTGGGCTCTGTTGCAGTAACAAACGACCCCAAGAGCCCAGTGACCCCAGTGGCCTAAGATAACAAAGGTCTACATCCTGCTTATGCTACACATCCATTGCCAGGTATTGGAGGCTCTGCTCCTGGGACTCAGGGGCCCAGGTTAACGTGGCCGGATTCAGTGCCAAACAGAATGGGGGATGCTAAAAGAACACAGTCATTTCCACTCATGACTCATTGACCAGAGTAATCACAGAGCCCCACACATCCACTAGGGGGCAGGAAGTACCATCCCACTGTATGCCCGGGAAGGGGGAACAGGGAATACCTGGACAACATCACTAACGACCTTCATGCCACACTTCTCACCCATAGCAACGAGTCTCTGGCAGCCGTGTGTGCAGCATGCACCTTGCACCACTTATTGGACTAGGGTTGTCTATCTGACTCATCTTGGGCAAAGGGGAATCCTTTCCCTGGGAATTTGGAATTGGGACTAAATAAGAATGTGGATTCTGGAGGCAGGCTGCCTGAATCCAAATCCAAGCTCCACTCCTTAACACCTGGGTAGTCCTAAGCAAGTTATTTCCCCTCCTGGGGGCTCAGTTTTCACATCTGTGAAATGGGAATAATTACAATAGTACCTACCTCATAGGGCTGTTGTAAGGAGAAAATGAATTTACATGTAAGGTGCTTTGCACAGTGCCTGGTACAGAGTAAGTGCTCAATATGTTTGTTTTTGTTGTTATAAATTAGAGTTCTTCTGTTCTAGACAACATACAACTTTACTCTGACTATCTTAAGCAAAAAATAGGCATTTGTTGGAAGGAGAGAGGATAGATCAGAGAACTAAAGGAAAAGCTGAACAACCTAGACCCCAGTAAGGGACAAGAGCAGCCCTGGGACCCAGGAAGCAGGATCCAACAGTCTCTCTAGGCACTGCTGCAGGGTGAGCCAGCTCCAAGATTCAGATTCCAAGACAGGTCGAGTTCCAGCACATTCTTACCCTTTGGTACCTTGATCAACAAATCCGGCCAAGCTGCAAGTGGCTGAGAAAGAGAAGTTCCTTGAAGGGAAATCAAGGGCTGCTGTTGGAGGATGAGCTCAGATAACAGTTTGCTCTGGGCATCACTAATCCATCCAACATCTTTGCAGAATTAGAGGAAGACCTTTCCCCTGGGCGGATGCAGCTCTCAGCCTGGATGAATGGCTTGATGAGCACAGGAGGGACTGGGGTTCACTCTCCAGGTGGTTCATTGCTCAGGGGCCCTTGTGCAGTGCGGAACCTGCCTAACCATCTGTGGCCACACTATCTCCTCTACCAGCCACATAGAGAGATTGAGAGAAAGACGCTGTGTGGCTAGGACTGAGCTCTGAAGCTGCCCCAGTCCTTGGAGTGGTCCAGGAGCAGAGAAAGTCAGGCTGGAGAGAGAAAGAAAGAATGCAACCTGCAGAGAGAAACAGAGCCAAGAGGCTCTTGAAATGCAAATCTGGTCTGCATTTCTGATGGCTTTCCATTTCTGGACCCTCCTGAGGCCTTTAGGTTCTGCGAGGCGCTCCATGTCCTTCTATCAAGCTCCCCGCCGCCCACTCCCCACCCCCGCCCCTGCTTTTGCTCAAGCTGGCTGCACTCCTGCCCCAGCAGATTCCTGACAACAGAGGAAGCATTTGGTTACAGCTGTCATTCTCCTGGGTTGACAGGGAGACATTTTTGCCCAACACCGCTGGGAGGTGAGATTCTGATGACACCCAGTGTACAAAGGGGAGTGGTGTGGTGGTGCTGGAGTCCCTGAAGGTAGTGATGAAAAAAGACGTCGGATTCTCTGCACTTAATGGATGAGAAGATACCCACCTCCACCCCCTGAACTGTAGCTATTCTAGGAAAGCAGCACTGGCAGCACCCAGAGAAGCTTCCACAAGGCAGAGTCTCTGGGGGTAATATTCAAAGAAATCCCCGGGGCTTCCCTGGTGGCGCAGTGGTTGAGAGTCCGCCTGCCGATGCAGGGGACGCAGGTTCGTGCCCCGGTCTGGGAAGATTCCACATGCCGCGGAGCGGCTGGGCCCGTGAGCCATGGCCGCTGAGCCTGCGCGTCCGGAGCCTGCGCTCCGCAACGGGAGAGGCCACAGCAGTGGGAGGCCCGCGTACCAAAAAAAAAAAAAAAAAAGAAATCCCTTTGACGAGTCCTGCTAGACAGTCTGACTCCAGGCCTTCCCCATTTTTCTGGGTCATAAGGCCCAAGGTGATGAGTCCATATCCAGCGACATGATAAATGTGGCACTTTCTCCCTCCCCCACCCCGACCACACCCGGGGCATGTCAGAGGAGGATTATTTTATAGCAGGTCTGTGATTTCATAATACTGACTGATCTGCTATGCAAATACAGGGCAACCTTGTATAAACTGAAATGTCCCTTCTCTGGGTCACGTTACCCTCAGAGATAACATGACGGGGATGGAGTGAATGGTCGCAGTTCCTCCGTATAACACTGTGTAGTTAACCATTATATGTTTCCACCTCCCTTTCTCCAAGTTCCTCTGGGAGAACTTCATGAGGTCCTGGGCTGCCCTTCCCTTCTCTCCATGTGGCGCACGCTGGTCAGAATAGACCATTCCCCTGGCCATTGGATTGGCTCGTGGCATAGGCATGTGACCCAAGCTGGGCCAATCAGAATCTTCTCTAGGATGGATTGACAGATGTTGGAGGCAAAAGTTCTCCTAATGGGGCTACTGAACTGGGGGTCTGAAGCCACCAGAGGTCATTGTTTCTGCTATGTAGCAAGAATATCCATGCAAAATAAAGCCAGGCAGCAACTCATAGAACAGACAGAGAAAGAGAGAGAGACAAAGAAAGAGAAAGAGCTCTTACCGACCTCTGAAGTTCCCAGCGATTCTCACCCATCAGCTACCTCCAAGCTCAGCTCTATGAGTTTGGGTTTGTATTCAAAAGAGAAAGTCACATTGGGGCCTCCAGTTTATGTGATTTTGGAGTGGCCCTCCTCAAGAAAAAAAAATTAATTATGATTTTAAAATTGTTAGGAAACAAACAGCAGGCCAGATTTGCCTCGAGTGCTATAGTTGGCTAACCCCTGATTTTTTTTTGTTTTTGTTTTGTTTTTTTGGCCACATCATGTGGCATGCAGGATGTTAGTCCCCCGACCAGGGATGGAACCCGTGCCCCCTGCAGTGGAAGCATGGAGTCCTAACCACCGGACCGCCAGGGATGTCCCTGCTTACCCCCGATCTAATGTACCAAAAAGGCAGACGTATGACTTGTAAACATAGCACCTAAAACACTCTAATGTCATACACTCAGTGCTTAGGAAGAGATAAGTACAGGCCCCCAAAACTCACGCTCATTACCCTCACACCCACTTAGCATCAGTCATTTCATTTGTTTGCATCTATTTTTTTTTCCAGGATGTTATATCAGATTAAACTCAAGCGCTGCCTCATGACCACATTAGTCTCTCAGTCTGTCTACAAGGCACCTGACAGCTGGCAAATGGTTAAGAATATTTATACTTTTTTTCTTTTAACTGTACAAAAAAAAAAAAAAAAAATCAGTCCTGCCAGTACTCTCTGTCCTCTCCTTTGGAAACCAATTTAGCAGTTCCCTGCACTCAACTCAGCTCCCACTAACACAGATAAGCTTAGTAATAGGTGTGAGGCACCGTACTAAGTGCTTTAAAGACATTTTCTTATTTAATCTTCTTGATAACCCTGGGAGGCAGTGGGGGGGGGCACTGTTGATTTCCTACTCGGCACATCCAGTCTGGCTTTTCTTGAAATACAGAAATGCATGTGGCCCACGTGACTGAGGGCCAGCCAATCCCATCTCCAGAGCCATGAGTGGGGTCTGATTGGTCTAAACTTGGTAATCCCGTTTTGCTGCCTATGATTGGTTCAGGTAACCAGGCCTAGGCCTGTCAGCTTCAGGCGTTCCCCAGGGAATGGGTTCTCAGTCTTAAATTGGACCAACTAGACTGAAAGGAAGGAATTTTATTCTATGATCAGGGGGTGACTGTTGCTCATTGGCTAGGAACAACAAGGCATGTGGCTTCAATTACCACGAGAAGCCAGAAGCCATCCAGTAGCCACAAAAGAAACTCAACCTTAGCCTGAAGCTGAACCCCAGATAAAAAAGATGGAAAGTTTCTGGGTCCTTGATACCAGATTCATCTTCCGGATTAACCGTTTCTGAAGACCATCCTACCTCTGGGCATTTTGCTATGTGAGGTGATACATTTTCTTATGGTTGATATAAATTTCTGTTCCTTACAGCCAAAAACATCTTGCTGATGCATGTAGACATTTACCTTTATTTTACATTTGAGAGAACTGAATTCACAGATGTTATGTAATGCAAATGAGTCACTCAACTCGTAAGTGGCAGATCTGGGTCTGTCTCACTTACATGCTAATGCCTTTAATCACAGGGGTGTGAGGATTAGCTGGTGCGCCAATGCCCCACCACCCCCGTTTCTGCAATGCAACTAATGACAACAACAATAATAATAGTATATAATACTTGTTGAATATCTCATACTACATGTCAAGTACTGTTCAAATTCACCTGCATTCATTCTCGTAAATAGTTACCATTTCCCCCATTTAACAGATGAAGAAACTGAGGCACGGAGGGTTTAAGCTACTTGTCCAAGGTCACATAACTGATGAAATTCCAACTGTAAATGCTCTTACTCACTCTGCTAAATAGAGAAGATGCACTTTAGTACCGAGTTCAGTTGGCTGAGCCTAGGAACTTGCTGCCATAGACCTCACAGTATTCTATCATCTTACGCTCAGGCTGCTTCACTTATTTGCAAAATCAGCCTAGATCCTTTAGGCATTCATTAGAGTTTCCAAACCTTGGGGCATGGCGGGGAGGCAAAAAATAGTGGCCCTTATTTTTCTGTGCCCATTTATTTCCTGGCTTATTTTACTTGCTGGCTAACTTTTTCCAACTTGCTTCTGTATCTGTACCACCACCCACTTCCTTATGTTATGACTTTAAATGAATTGCATTCTTGGAACATTCACCTCTCCTGTCTGAAGCTCAGGAAACCCAGCTGGCAATAGGTTCATCTCCTACTTGTTTCTTCTTGCACATCATTAACTTAGGAGCTGAAATCCATTCCAAGTCTATAGCCAGTGTCTAAAGGACACCCACCACAGGCCCAGCACTGTTCCAAGTGCTTAACATACGGTCCTTGCGACAACCTCTGAGGCAAGTTCTATTATTATCATCCACCCTTTAGGGATGAAAAAAACTGAAGCCCAGAGAGATTAAGTAATTTGCCAAGGTCACAGAGCAGTATGAAACAGCAAAGATTTGACAATAAAAACCTGACTCATCACTCATTGTGGTGAATCCTGGCATTACACTTGCCAGGGGAAGAAGGAAAATCTGTCTGGTATCAAGACACTTTCAAGATATTAGTTAATAAAATAGATAACCAACAAGGACCTACTGTATAGCACAGGGAACTATACTCAATATTTTGTAATAAGCTATAAGGGAAAAGAAGCTGAAATAGAAAATATCTATCTCTCTGAATCACTGTGCTGTACACCTGGAATTAACATGACATTGTAAATCAACTATACTTCAATAAAATTTTTTTAAAAGTGTCAGGGGAAATAAAGCTAAAAAAAGAAAAGAAAAAGATATTAGTTAGAGCGTGCCAGCCCCCTACTGGGCCAATCTTGTGTTTGCTGAAGATTCTATCAAGCGAGGACTTATATTTCTCAGATCCGATCTTCCCCACCCTGGTCTCTTGTACTCAGCCTGGTTTCCTGAGCATAAAATGCCCTTTGCAGGCTTTCTCCTTGGCTCTTTCATTTCTCCAGAGCTGGGCTGTCCAACACAGAAGCAGCCAGTCGCACATGGCTAGTAAGCACTTGAAATGGGGCTAGTCCAAATTGAGATGTCCCATAAGCGTCAAATGCACACTGGATTTTTACGACTTAGCATTTAAAAAAAAAAAAAGCAAAATATCTGATCAATAATTTTTTTTATAACTTCATTTATTTATATATTTTTGGCTGCATTGCATCTTCGTTGCTGCACGCGTGCCTTCTCTAACTGCGGGTGAGCAGGGGCTACTCTTCATTGCGGTGTGCGGGCTTCTCATTGCAATGGCTTCTCTTGTTGTGGAGCACGGGCTCTAGGCATGTGGGCTTCAGTAGTTGTGGCTCACGGGCTCTAGAGCGCAGGCTCAGTAGTTGTGAGGCATGGGCTTTGTTGCTCCGTGGCATGTGGGATCTTCCCGGACCAGGGTTGAACCCGTGTCCCCTGCATTGGCAGGTGGATTCTTAACCACTGCACCACCAGGGAAGCCCTCAGTAATTTTTAATTTTCACCTGTATCTTCTTACTTTGAAAATGTGGTTACTAGGAAATTAGAAATCACATATATGGTTTGCATTATGTTTCTAATGGATGGCATCCATTTAATGCCCCCTCATCCAGGAAGCCTTCCTGAACCACCCTACCCAGAGTAAGCCCTCTCCCTTTAGCTGGGTTCTAACCACAGGTATTTATTTCTCTGTCACCTAAAAGTCTGAAAGTGGGCAATACTGGGTAGGGATGGAGCTTCATGGTGTCTGGAACCCAGGCTCCTTCTACCTTGTTGCTGTGCAGTGCATGACTTTCATTATATGGTTAAGACAGGTACTCCAGCATTTTCCCATCCACCCCCTCTTTTGGGACACTTCCTGTAAGGTGCACACATCACTTCAGCTTCCATCCCATTGGCCAGGACTCAGTCACATTGCCAAGCCTGCTGCAAGGGAGCCTGGGAAGTGCTGCATGGCCATGTGCCCAGCTACAAACTGGGGGATCTATGACTTTAAAAGAAAGAAGAGATATGGGAGGACAACCGGTCACCTCTGTTCCATCTCCAATAAGCAGCCTCCTCTTTATTTCCCAGAACCACTGGTCATAATCTGTTATTATTTTAGTTGCTTATCTGTTTCCTTTGGGACACACTCCCTTCTTTGAATATAAACTCTGAGAGGACAGAGACTTGTAAGTCTTTTTTTTTTTTTTTTTTAGGATGGGCCTTGGTATCTTCTTCTTTTTTTAAATAGTTATTTATTTATTTGGCTGCACTGGTCTTAGTTGCTGAATGTAGGATCTTTGTTGTGGCATGCGGGATCTAGTTCCCTGACCAGGGATCGAACCTGGGCCCCCTGCCTTGGGAACGTGGTCTTAACCACTGGACCACCAGGGAAGTCCCTGTAAATCTTTTCAGTTCTGCGTCCCGCTATCTGATGGACTACCCGGCACAAACTAGGCATGTAATAAATGTTTGTTTAATAGATCAATGTTTGTTAGAGCCAGATCATTTTGAACAAAGCCATCCTGCAGGTAATGAGTGGGGTTTGTAGCATTTTTCCCACCACAAAGTCAAGGTATTAAAAGAGATCGTTTTCTAGCAGATCATCACTGCGCGGGTGGTTGGGCTGGCAGTGCCTCTAACTTCCTTTTAATACTAAACCAGTGTATGACCCAGGTGGACTGTTTCCAGAGAGAATGAATCCCTTGGGTGGCTAGCTAGGGTCCTTAACAGTATCAGACACCTCTTCAAATGTTCCCTGGAATTAATATGACAACCCACCTAGACCTCAAGCACTGCTGCCAAATCCAGCTCCCTAAATGCCATTAGCTCCTTTCTAAAAGCCTCCCAGTGTTGTTAGCTGTTTGATCCAATCCAAATTCCAATGACTGTCATTGGAGGATTTCTCTCTTTTCTGATTAGTACACAGAGGATATGGCTGTGGCATCCCACAGACCTGGACTCAAATCCTGCCTCCCGTCTAACCAGCTGTGTGATCCTAGGCAAATGACTTAACTGCTCTGGCCTCCATTTCCTCGTCTGTAGAATAGGGATAATAATACCCACCTGATAGGGATGTTGGGTGGATCACAATGATTGTCATCAGGACAAAGCAGGGTGTGTAAACTCACCACTCAGCACTCACCACTGTTGGTCCATAGTATTACTTTGGCCGTATTTACCCTTCCACCTGGCTAAACTGGTCTGATGACCATGCCCATTCTTGCCAATAATAGCAACGATCATGAGGATGATAAAAACACCTCACATTTATTGAGGCTTACTCTGTGCCAGGCATGGTCAGGGTCACATTATAACTTTTGTGGGACTTTCTTCTGTTGAAAAAGACTACAGTGGCGCAGTGGTTGCGAGTCTGCCTGCCGATGCAGGGGACACGGGTTCGTGCCCCGGTCTGGGAAGATCCCACATGCCGCAGAGCGGCTAGGCCCGCAAGCCGTGGTCGCTGAGCCTGCGCGTCTGGAGCCTGTGCTCCGCAACGGGAGAGGCCACAACAGTGAGGGGCCCGCGTACCGCAAAAAAAAAAAAAAAGAAACTGACTCCGGAGCCCCAGACCCTTTGCACTTCCCAGTGCCACCTGTCCTCAAGGCTCCTTAGATTTTACTAAGAGGCCTGGGTTGGTCCCTGTTGCTGCTGTGGCCGCCATTGGAGGCCGCCATGTTGGTTGAAGCAAACTCATGGCTACGCTCCTGCCCTTTTCCTCCTCTTTCTCTCAAGTATCATCGGAGAAGCAGTATTACTTACAGTAAATGAAAACCAAGACTTGTACAGGAAGCGCAGCCTGATCCATTACAGGGTTATTCTAGCCTGTAATGTACCTGTGTGCGCTCAGACACGGCCAGACTGGAGAGGGGCTGAGAGGGTTTCAAGCTGCCCTGTGGCTGCTTCGTGGGGTCAAGTCTCAGGAATGCAGAACTGAGGGAGGGAGAGCAAAGACCCCTGAGGATGCTCCTCTGGGTCTCCAGGCACTACCACCCCAGACTGCCATCAGCATGGCTGGATCGGACCCCAACAGAACCTCTGACGCTAACGGCGGGGTAGGGGGGGAGGTTACCTGCAGTCCTAGGGCTTTGGAGAGCCTGCAGTTCGTGCCCGTTGGGGGCAGGGAGGGCCTCCAGTGCTGAATCACTAGACACAGCCCTGACCCCAGTTGCCTGAATTGTGCCAAGGTTCAGCAGCTGCTCGGGGTTCTTGCCCCCTCTAGTGGCCACGGCGAGAAAACAGCTGCTTAGCAGCTCAGCAGAGATTTGGGAGCTGGATCCCAGCTGGTGCCGAAAACACACACTCTCCGGTCCTTGCACTACCAGGTAAATAACAGAGACAACTCAGAAGAACGGATCCCAGTCAGACATCTCTTTTAAAATAATGATGGTGGGGGGAGGGATAAATTGGGAGATTGGGATTGATATATACACACTATTATATATAAAATAGATAACTAGTAAGGACCTACTGTATAGCACAGGGAACTCTACTCAATACTCTGTAATGACCTATATGGGAAAAGAATCTAAAAAAGAGTGGGTATGTGTATATGTATAACGGATTCACCTTGCTGTACAGCAGAAACTAACAGAACATTGTAAATCAGCTCTACTCCAATAAAAATTAATTTAAAAAATAAAAGAATGAGGGCTTCCCTGGTGGTGCAGTGGTTGAGAATCTGCCTGCCAGTGCAGGGGACACAGGTTCGAGCCCTGGTCTGGGAAGATCCCACATGCCGCGGAGCAACTGGGCCCGTGAGCCACAGCTACTGAGCCTGCGCATCTGGAGCCTGTGTTCCGCAACGGGAGAGGCCCGCGCACCGCGATGAAGAGTGGCCCCCGCTTGCCGCAACTAGAGAAAGCGCTCGCACAGAAACGAAGACCCAACACAGCCAAAAATAAATAAATAAATTTATTTAAAAAAAATAAGTAAAAGAATGATAGTGCTAAATAAACACAGATGTCCATGGCCTTATCAAATAAATGTGCCCCAGCCATGTTGGTTATAAAAGGAATCTTGTTTTCTCATTAAAAATAAAAGACTTTATTGTGTCTTAGAGCCATTTAAAGTTCATAGGAAAAAAATAAAGGTTCACAGCCAAATTGAGGGGAAGGTATGTAGATTTCTCATACACGCCCTGTTCATATGCATGGCCTGCTGGATATGTGGAGTCCTGTTGCATATGCACGGCCTCTCCCACTATCAAGACCCCCCCACCCCCTGCCAGTGGTAGATTTGAACTGACAAGAACACATTATCATCACCCAAAGTCCATCCTTTACATTATAGTTCACTCTTTTTTTAAAAAATTATTGCTTATTTAGGCTGTGCCAGGTCCCAGTTGCAGCACGAGGGATCTTTGCTGTGGCATGTTTAGTTGTGGCATGTGGACTCTTAGTCGTGGCATGCATGTAGGATCTAGTTCTCCAACCAGGGATCGAACCCAGACCCCAGCATTGGGAGCTTGGAGTCCTACCCACTGGACCACTAGGGAAGTCCCCATTATGGTTCACTGTTGTCCTTTCTATGGGTCTGGACAAATGTTTCTCCACATGCATCCATAATTATACTATCATACAAAGTATTTTCACTGCCTTAAACATCCTCTATGCTCTGCCTTCTCATGCCTCTCCAGTCCCTGGCAACCACGCATCTTCTTGGTCCTCATAGTTTTGCCTTTTCCAGAATGTCATATAGTTGGAACCATACAGTATGTAGCCTTTTCACAGCCTTCTTTCACTTAATAATAGGCATTTAAGGGCTTCCCTGGTGGCGCAGTGGTTGAGAGTCTGCCTGCCGATGCAGGGGACACGGGTTCGTGCCCCGGTCCGGGAAGATCCCACATACCGCGGCGTGGCTGGGCCCGTGAGCCATGGCCGCTGAGCCTGCGCGTCCGGAGCCTGTGCTCCACAACGGGAGAGGCCACAGCAGTGAGAGGCCCACGTACCGCAAATAAATAAATAAATAAAAATTTTAAAAATATGCATTTAAGTTTCCTCCATGTCTTTAAAATTTTTTTCTTTTTATTATTTTTTATTGAAGTATAGTTGATTTACAATATTATATGTTTCAGGGGTACAACATAGTGATTCAATAATTGTATAGATTTTTAAAATTTTTATTTATTTATTTATTTTTGGCTGCGTTGGGTCTTCGTTGCTGTGCACAGGTTTTCTCTAGTTGCGGTGAGCGGGGGCTACTCTTCGCTGCGGTGTGAGGGCTTCTCATTGCGGTGGCTTCTCTTGTTGCACGGGCTCTAGGGCGCACAGGCTTCAGTAGTTGTGGCTCGCGGGCTCTAGAGTGCAGACTCAGTAGTTGTGACGCTCGGGCTTAATTGTTCCGTGGCATGTGGGATCTTCCTGGACCAGGGATCAAACCCATGTCCCCTGCATTGGTAGGTGGATTCTTAACCACTGCACCACCAGGGAAGTCCAATTGTATAGATTATACTCCACTTAAATTTATTATAGGTACTTCCCTGGTGGGGCAGTGGATGAGCCTCCGCACTCCCAGCACAGTGGACCCGGGTTCGATCCCTGGTCAGGGAACTAGATCTCACATGCATGCCGCAACTAAGAGTTCGCATGCCACAACTAAGGAGCCCACGTCCTGCAACTAAGGAGCCTGAGAGCCACAACTAACACCCAGGGCAAATAAATAAATATTTTAAAAATAAACTTTTTTTTTTTTTAGATTCCATATATATGTGTTAGCATACGGTACTTGTTTTTCTCTTTCTGACTTACTTCCCTCTGTATGACAGACTCTAGGTCCAACCACCTCACTACAAATAACTCAAATTTTGTTTCTTTTTATGGCTGAGTAATATTCCATTGTATATATGTGTCACAGCTTCTTTATCCATTCATTTGTCGATGGACACTTAGGTTGCTTCCATGTCCTGGCTATTGTAGTGCTGCAATGAACACTGTGGTACATGACTCTTTTTGAATTATGGCTTTCTCAGGGTATATGCCCAGTAGTGGGATTGCTGGGTCATATGGTAGTTCTATTTGTAGTGTTTTAAGGAACCTCCATACTGTTCTCCATAGTGGCTGTATCAATTTACATTCCCATCAACAGTGCAAGAGGGTTCCCTTTTCTCCACACCCTCTCCCCCATAGCACAGGGAGATCAGCTCAGTGCTTTGTGACCACCTAGAGGGGTGGGATAGGGAGGGTGGGAGGGAGATGCAAGAGGGAGGAGATATGGGGATATATGTATATGTATAGGTGATTCACCTTGTTATAAAGCAGAAACTAACACACCATTGTTAAGCACTTATACTCCAATAAAGATGTTAAAAAAATTAAAAAATGAAGCTTATCATACTAGTAAGAAAGAAAGAAAGAAAGAAAGAAAGAAAGAAAGAAAGAGAAAGAAAGAAAGAAAGAAAGGAACATAAATTATTGGATCTATTCCCTGTGTTGAACAATATATCCTTGCAGCTTATTTATTTTCCTCCATGGTTTTTCATGGCTTGATAGCTCATTTCTTTTTAGTGCTGAATAATATTTCATTGTCTGGAATATTATTGATCCAGTCACCTATTGAAGGACAGACGTCTTGGTTGCTTCCAAGTGTTGGCACTCATGAATAAAGCTGCTATAAAAATCTTTGTGCAAGTGGTTAAGAATCCGCCTGCCAATGCAGGGGACACGGGTTAGAGTCCTGGCCCAGGAAGATCCCACATGCCGCGGAGCAACTAAGCCTGTGTGCCACAACCACTGAGCCTGCACTCTAGAGCCCGCGAGCCACAAATACTGAGCCCACGTGCCACAACTACTGAAGCCCATGTGCCTAGAGCCCATGCTCTGTAAGAACAGAAGCCACCGCAATGAGAGGCCCGCACACTGCAACAAAGAGTAGTCCCCGCTCGCTGCAACTAGAGAAAGCCTGTGTGCAGCAATGAAGACTCAACACAGCCAAAAAAACATTTTTTTTTAATAAAAATAAAAATCTGTGTGCAGGTGTTTGTGTAGACTTAAGTTTTCAGGTTTTTTGGGTAAGTACCACGGAGTGAGATTGTTGGATCATATGGTAAGAATATGTTCAGTTTTGTAAGAAACCACCAAACTGTCTTCCAAAGTGGCTGTAGCATTTTGCATTCCCACCAGCACTGAAGGAGAGTTCCTGTTGCTCCACATCCTTGCCAGCATTTGGTGTTGTCAGTGTTCTAGATTTTGGCCATTCTAATAGGTGGGTAGTGGTATCTCATTGTTGTTGTATTGTTGTTTTTCACACAGAATTGAAGATGGACTCTCATGAGTAAGAAATAAAACTCTTAGTTGACTACCAGAAATACTTTTCTTTTTTTTTTTTTGGCCACACCGTCATGGCTTGTGGGCTTTTATTTCCCTGACCAGGGATTGAACTGGGGCCTTCGGCAGTGAGAGTGCAGAGTCCTAACCACTGGACTGCCAGGGAATTCCCAATGACTTTCTTTTTTTAAAGTGGTTCCCCATCATCTGAAGGTTTTCTTAACCTGGAACCCACGGACCACTTGAGTCTCCACATACAGGCCTCAGAAATAGAATCTCTTCAATTGTTTGTGTGTATTTGGGAAGAAAGAGGGTCTATAACTTTCATCGGCTACTAAGGGTGTCTCTGACTCCAAACCCTCCAAAAACTTATGAATCACTGAAAATTCTTGTTCCTTAGCATGGCCTCAGCCACCCTCATGATCCTACATCTGTTCACCTTCCAAAAATAAAACAAAAATGAACAAAAGCTCACCCTCCCTTTTGTCTGCTGTCTTAATGGGGATAGTCCAACTGCTGTAAATCCCCCCCACACCTCAGGGGCTTAACACAATAGAACTTTATTTGTGGGAGCTCCTGGCTAGTGAGCCAGCCCATCAGTCAGGGACTCAGGCTCGGTCTGTCCCACGGCTCTGGTTTCCTCAATGTCCTCTCCGTTTGGTTGGCGAACACGGAAAGAGCAAGGGGATCAGACATTGGAGGTTTCTGTAGGCCAGTCTTGCAAATGGTGCCAAAGGCATCTCTTCAAGTTCCAGCAGCCAGAAGCCGGTCACGTGGCCGCCCGGAGCTGGAATGCGGTCCAGCCCGAAAGGAAGAAGCGGATTTGGAGAACAGCCAGCCAATCTCTGCCACACCTGGCTGACTTGTACTCATTGGTCCAGCTCCTGTGTTGTCTCCTCCAGGCAGCCTTCTCTGACCCCCACCTACACCTCAGCCTGCCTCCCTACTGATTCGGTTAGATTAATACTCCCCAAACTTTAATGCGCGTTCAAATCGCTGTGGGCCTTTCTTAAAATGCAGATTCTGATTCTGTAGGTCTGGGGCGGGACTTGGGATTCTACATTTCTATCACCTGCCAAGGTGATGCCGATGTTGCTGGTCCATGGAGCACACTTGGAGCAGCAAAGAGTTAGATGCCCCTCATCTCACTTTCACAGCGCTCTGTGCTTTCCTCCATCAAATCGCTGTGCAGCTGAGATGGCTCATTTCTGGGGCTTTCTCCTTGGCTCCGTGAGACCAGGGGACTGCATTTGTTCACCATCGGCCCCCTCCAGTGCCCGGGAGTGGGAAGCCTGGTGAATGTCAGTGAATGATTGAATAGGTCTCTCTTCCTTTGTAATTGGGATGCCCCCTCCCTGCCCCATGGCTGAGCCACACTGAGTTGGGGGGCAACTTGAAACTGACAAATTGATCAGGGTCAGAGCTGGCCCCTTAGGCAAGAATATGGCATCAGACGGACTAGGCAAAGCCTCTCCTCTCAGGGTCCGTGGTGGCTTTGCAGCACTCCCCCTCCTGCCTCACCCCAGGATCCCACATCTTGGGGCATCCTCTGGCCCCCAATGCAGTTTCTAGCTTCTGTTGATACAGCAGTGACTCTGACCCCTAAAGGGATACCCCCTCCTCTTGATGGTTAGAATATTTATGCTCAGGAGAAAGCCTTTTAGCCTCATGCTGTCTTAGGTTCCATTCTCCAGAAGCAGAAGCCATGACAAAGTTTCGTGGACAAGTATTTTATTCAAGAAGCGCTCCTAGGAGAAATTGGTAAGGGTGTCCCGTGGGGAGCACCTGCCTTTGGCATGTAATTCTGGCCTCAGATTCCCTGGGTTCAAATCCCAACTCTACTCATTGTCTGTCCTTGGGCAAATCCAAACTCTCTAAGGCTCAGGCTTAAATTAATGCGTGAGAAGTATTTAGCTCATGGTGAGCAATAATGAAGATTAGCTGTAATATGTATGGCAGGGACACTGTTTGGGGATGAGAGTAGAAAGAGAATGAACTTGGAGGCCAGACAGACCTATTATCAGCTGCGTGGGCGTGGGCAGTCCCTTCAGTTTCCTGGGCCTCAGTCTTTCTATCTGTAAAGTGGAGCTGCGGTAGGAGGTAATCAAGATAGTGTGTATAAAGCAATGAGAACAGTGCTTCATGAGCATTGAAAAAGTGGTAGTTGTCTCACTATAGCTTTTTTGAAGGCTAATTGACATATAATAAATGCAACATATTTTAAGTGTCCATTTTGATGAGTTCGATGTACATATACACCTGTAACACCATCATGGCCATCAAGACAGTGAACCTCTCCATCACCCCCAAATGTTTCCTGGTGGCTTTTGTAACCTTCCCTCCCTCCCTTTCTCTTCTTCTGCTTTGCCCCCCCATCTCTGGGTGACCACTGATCTGCTATCTGTCACTGTAGATTCATCTGCATTTTTTAAAAAGTTTTCTGTAAGAGGAATCATGTGCTCGATCTTTGGGTGGTCTGGCTGCTTTCATTCAGCATAATAATTTTGAGATTCAGCCAAGCTGTCGCATGTCTCAGTAGCTCATTCATTTTTATTACTGAGTAGTATTCCTTTGTATGGGCATGCCACAATTTATTTATCCATTCTCCTGATGATGAACATTTGGGTTGTTTCCAGTTTGAGGTTATTAAAAAATCATTTTCTTATTGTGGTAAAAACACACAATATTAAATTTACCATTTTAACTTTTTGTGTGTGTGTGTGTGTGTGTTACGCAGGCCTCTCACTGTTGTGGCCTCTCCTGTTGCGGAGTACAGCCTCCGGACGCGCAGGCTCAGCGGCCATGGCTCATGGGCCCAGCCACTCCGCGGGATGTAGGATCTTCCCAGACCAGGGCACGAACCTGCGTCCCCTGCATCAGCAGGCGGACTCTCAACCACTGCACCACCAGGGAAGCCCCATCTTAACTATTTTTAAATATACACTTGAATGGTGTATTCACATTGTTGGACAATAGGTCTCTACAACTTTTTCACCTTGCAACACTGAAACTCTGTACCCATTAAACGCTAATCCCCCTCCCTCAAGCTCTTGGTAACCACCTTTCTGTTTCCTGTTTCTAGGATTTTGACTACTTTAGATACTTCATCTGACTGAATACAGTACTTGTCCTTTGTGACTCCTTATTTAACTTAATATAATGTCTTCAAGGTTCATCCATATTGTAACATGTGACAGTATCTCCTTCTTTAAGGCTGCATGATATTGCATTGTGTGCACGTACCACATTTTCCTTATCCACTCATTTGTCAGTGGACATGTGTGTTGCTTCCATTTCTTGGCTGCTGTGAATAATATTGCAATGAACATAAGTGTGCAAATATCCCTTCGAGATCCTGCTTTGAATTCTTTTGGATATGTGCCCAGAAGTGAGATTGCTGGATCTCACGGTAATTCTATTTTTAATTTTTTGAGGAACCTCCATACTATTTTCCATGGTGGCTGCACTATTTTCCATTCCCACCAGCAGTGCACAAGGGTTCCAACTTCCCCACATCCCCGCCAGCAGTTATTTTCTGTTCTTTTGATGGCAGCCATCCTGATGGGTGTGACAACATCATTTCACAATACTTTAAAAATGATACACAATCTTTGCAACAGTGCAGAATGTTATAAACTTTTTGAAGGACGATTGACATACAATAAATGGCACATATTTTAAGGGTACATTTTGATTTTGAGTTTTGACACATATATGTATATATACCTGTAAAACCATCAATCAAGGTAGTGAACATACCCATCACCCCCAAAAGTTTCCTGGGATCCCTCTGTGTTCCTCCTACTCTTTCCTCCCTCCCCGTTACTTCCAATTTCCAAGCAACCACTGATAACTACATGCTGTAAGGAAGAAAGTAAAACACACCTGCATTGGCTGCTATAGGTAGCTGTGGGTCTATATCATCACATGACCTCCCAGGGGTTGCTGGGGTTTGGTGACCATTTATTTTTTCTTTTTAAAATTAATTTATTTTTATTTTTGGCTGCGTTGGGTCTTCATTGCTGTGCGCGAGCTTTCTCTGGTTGCGGCGAGCGGGGGCTACTCTTTGTTGCGGTGTGCGGGCTTCTCATTGCAGTGGCTTCTCTTGTTTCGGAGCACGAGCTCTAGGAGCGCCGGCTTCAGTAGTTGTGGCACGTGGGCTTAGTAGCTGTGGCACGCGGGCTTAGTTGCTCCATGGCATGTGGGATCTTCCTGGGCCAGGGCTCGAACCCGTGTCCCCTGCATTGGCAGGCAGATTCTTAACCACTGTGCCAGCAGGGAAGCCCCTTTGGGACCATTTGTAACCTAATGACACTCCTGACCATCTGTGTCCCGAATCTGGGTGCATTGTTCCTTCTGTGGCTTTTCCAGGGTCCCATAAATACTAGATTATAGGATATGAAGTTGTTGATATTCAGCTATTTTTGAGTCACAAAACGTGAATTTCATATGATTCAGCTTAAAATCCAACAATTCATGTATTCACTTATTCATTTCCCCAATGGGATCTACAGAGATTCCTTCCTGAAATATTATGACCCAGAGCAAGTAAAAATGTTAAAATAAAGAAGAAAGACTCACCTCTAACCACTTAAAAGGAAGACAGGCTAATTGCATCAGGAACCAGGGAGGAAGCAGTCAATGAACTTGATAGTCATTTTACTGTACTTAAGTTTAGCTGTTTCCAGGAATCTGGGGTGAAAAGGGAAACACAGAGTGTAAGCTTTTTGCTGTCAGATAAAAGGAACTAAGTTCAGAAGGGAAGCCAGATGTCATTCTCAGCCCAGATCTGGGAAGAAAAAGGTCAAGTCTGGGTGAGTCGTCATCTCCTAAACCTCATTTCTGAGAAAATCACATTTTTCTTTAAGTTGGAGGAGTTAACAGTGGCTTTTGGTTCCAGCTGGGAGGCATCACCATAGCAAAAGGCAATTATTAGATCAAAGCGACAATTTAATGCATCTTTGAAGGCCACTAATTTGATGCAGAGGTGGCAATCAAACCCTGCGCTCATGACTGGTTTGCTTGACCTTAAAATAAACTTGTCAGTTCTGCTCCATGCTTTACATTTTCAAATAAATATCTCTTTTATTCTCACAGCATTAAAACATAAACAAACAATGACATAGACGCAGAAAGCTTCAGGGACTGATAAGAGGGGATTTCACGCAGGCTCTCCCCAAATCACCTAAAGACATGGCAATGGGAATCTTATCTTCAGAAAAAACTAGATTCAGGACACACCGACTCCCTTTCCCCACTGCTCCAGCCTGTAATTATCTCACAGCTACAGGTTTCTTCCTTTAGGCCAGTGGTTCTCAAATGAGTCAGGAGAGGGGTGATACACACATTTTGGCAATGTTTAGATACATTTTGGGTTGTCACAAGTGCTGTGTGTGTGTACGTGTGTGTGTGTGTGCTCTTGGTTTCTAGTGGGTAGAGGAGGTGATGGGGGGGAGGGAGGATGGTGAGAGAGATGGAGAGGAGGAGGAGGGTAACTGTAGCTAGAAAAGAGATGAGAAGGAACACAAAATGAGACAGGAGAAGAGGGAAGAGACGGGAGAGGAAAGGCACCAAGCCTCACATGGGTGCTGGATCCAGCCGACCTGACATCTCCGCCTGGACTTTCCAATGATGTGAATCAATCGCTTCCCTATTAGCTTAAGCCCGTTTCAGACGGGTTTCACTCATTTGTATCCAAAAGGCTCCTAGGGACTTCCCTGGTGGTCCAGTCGGTGAGACTCCGAGCTCCCAATGCAGGGGACTGAAACGCACAAAAAGATTTGTGCCGTGTATGGAGAAGGTGCCGTGACTGATCTAACATGTCAAAAGTGGTTTGTGGGGCTTCCCTGGTGACACAGTGGTTGAGAGTTCGCCTGCCGATGCAGGGGACACGGGTTCGTGCCCTGGTCCGGGAAGATCCCACATGCCGCGGAGCGGCTGGGCTCGTGAGCCATGGCCGCTGAGCCTGTGCGTCTGGAGCCTGTGCTCCGCAACGGGAGAGGCCACAGCAGTGAGAGGCCTGCGTACCGCCAAAAAAAAAACCCAAAAAAACCAAAGGCACTTTTTGGCCCACCCAATACTTTATCCCCTGCTACGTCTCTCCCCTGAGGCAATGAGTACTAGGCTGACTTCAGTATGAATTCGGGGAAAAGGAAGGGAAAGACGTGGGGAGAAAACTCAGAGTATGTAAAAACTCATGGCACGTTAGGTGATCAGATAAATGATTAACCTCATCCTTCTTATTCGGTCTTTCCTCATATCTTTAAAAATATACCTTTCAATCCAATAATTCTTAGGAGTATTAACACAACAACTTCTTATTGGTGAGGAGGAAATGCACTGAATCAAATCTGCGGTTAGATTTTAATGCACATTGCTGAGAAATTCCTTCTCTAGTCTCATACAATTCAATGCATGCCAAGAATGCTGGCTGTTTGGGGATTTGAAGAAAACAGCAGTTTGTCCATCTCCTGTTTTTCAGAGCCTCCCAGAGCTCTCTTTCATTCCCTAACATTTACAATTATAGCAATGATGCAATCTGAGTCCTAGAATCTCCTGTGTTCTCCACCCCCCGCCCACCACACCCTACCCCCTCCCTCCTCGGCTTGTCAGTTTCTGACAAGTGCTAGCAAGAATCTAAAGTTCAAAAGGGTAAGTTCATGCAACTAAATGCCAGGGAGAGTTGAGTAATCTTTCTTTGCATGATACAGTACTTAGGTTTATTTTTTCAAATGCCAAAAAGTCTTCTCTCTAACTTTCCCATTTTTGATAGAGAAGTGGGTACTGAGAAATATGGCTCTGCTGGAAGAAAAACAGTAACTCAAATGGTCAAATGATAAGTGTGTTTGGATTTCATCCTCAGCACTGGAGGGCAATAGGGAGGAGTAGAGACTGTGGCAAACTGGAATCCCAACCCTTCCCTTTTTAAAGGGGCAGCTACTGCTGAATTCCAGTTGCTTGTTGTCAGGGTAAGTGTAGGCACAGTGTTGCCATAGCTTAGGAATTTTCAAGAGAAACTGGAAGTGTGGAATTTGATGTTAAAACAATTTTTTGAGTTTTATATAGTAACTTGATTTTTTTTTATAGAACATTTTTTTCCAGCCCACTTTCCTGGGCTAAATCCTGATTTCAGGCCACCGCTTTGCAATCCTCTTTCCTTAACTTTCCTGAGCAATCTCTCTAGACGTTGAGCAATAGCCACTGTACTTTTCTCTCCTCAAGACATTCTGATGACCCCTATTCCTCTGCTGCTGTCCCAGGGATCTCTATCAGTCTGTAATCTCTGTGCATGTGTGTGTATCATTTTTTTTACATACATTAACAAGCACTTATATAAGGTACTATATAAGCCCTTACATACATTATTAAATTTAATCTTTACAAAACTGTGAGGTAGATACATATATTAGTTGTTTATGGCTACATAACAAATAATCCTATTGCCCTATGATTATAAGGGGGTATATAGGAACTCTTTGGGCTATTTTTACAACTTTTCTATAAATCTAAAATAATCTCAAAATTAAAAGTTTTAAAAAATTACTGATGCCTGTACCCTATCCTAATAGATTCTGATTTGATTGGTCTAAATTAGAGCCTGGATGTAGGAATTTTTAATTTTTTTATATATCTTTTGGCCACACTCCACGGCTTGTGGAAATTAGCTTCCAGACCAGGAACTGAACCCAGGCCCTCGGTGGTGAAAGCGCAGAGTCCTAACCACTGGACCACCAGGGAATTCCCCTCGTCTTTTTTTTTTTTTTTTTTTTTTGCGGTACGCGGGCCTCTCACTGTTGTGGCCTCTCCTGTTGCGGAGCACAGGCTCCGGATGCGCAGGCTCAGCGGCCATGGCTCACGGGCCCAGCCGCTCCGCGGCATGTGGGATCTTCCCGGACTGGGGCACGAACCTGTGTTCCCTGCATTGGCAGGCAGACTCTCAACCACTGCACCACCAGGGAAGTCACCTCGTCTTTTTTTTTTTTAATTACTTTTTAAATTGAAGTATAGTTGATTTACAATGTTGTGTTAATTACTGCTATACAGCAAATTTTTAAAATATAATTTATTTATTTATATTTGGCTGCGTTGGGTCTTTGTTGCTGAGCACGGGCTTTCTCTAGTTGCGGCGACCAGGAGCTACTCTTTGTTGCGGTGCGCAGGCTTCTCATTGCGGTGGCTTTTCTCGTTGTGGAGCACAGGCTCTAGGCGCGTGGGTTTCAGTAGTTGTGGCACGCAGGCTCAGTAGTTGTGGCTCACGGGCTCTAGAGCACAAGCTCAGTAGTTGTGGCACACGGGCTTAGTTGCCCCGCGGCACGTGGGATCTTCCCGGACCAGAGCTCGAACCCGTGTCCCCTGCGTTGGAAGGCAGATTCTTAACCTCTGCGCCACCAGGGAAGTCCCTATACAGCAAATTGATTCATTCAGTTTTATATATATATATATATATTCTTTTTTAAAAATATTCTTTCCATTATGGTTTATCATAGGAAGTTGAATATACTTCTCTGTGCTCTACAGCAGGACCTTGTTGTTTATCCATTCTGTATATAAAAGCTTCCATCTGTTAACCCCAACCTCCCACTCCAACCCTCCCCCAACACCATCCCCCTCGGCAACCACCAGTCTGTTCTCTGTGTCCGTAAGAATATTTTTAGTCTTGTGTTTCAAATTTGCAGTCAAGATTGAGATTCACTGTCTAGATACTGCATCATTATCAAAATTATTTCACAAATTATTCTTAAGATTCCTTTAAAAAAAGATACAGCAAAGAGGATATGTCATGCCATCCCACGTGTTTTGGTTTCTAGTTTGAGGTCCTTTGACAAAGATAAAAAACGTTGATGAAACAACGTTATATGACTGAGCAGTTATGGAACGTTAGCTACTTAGAATGTGGAAACAATACTTCTAACCCTAAAAACTACATTGATCAATTTCATGGTCAAAAGGAAATAAAAAGGGAAGTGTCCTGTCATTTTTTCCCCTTCCTTGTTTGTATAAACTATACAATGATCCACTGTGAATACTTACCAAATAATGCAAAATTACCTTCACATTAGTAAAGTACACAGTTGTTAAACACACACTGTAGTGTTGGGACCGTTTTGTATCCTGTTGTGGTGGTGGTTACACGAATCTAGACACATGTAATAAAATTTCATAGTATTACACACACACACACATTCACACCCAGTGCCTGTAAAAACTGGTGAAAGTGAATGGGGCTTGGAGTTTAGTGAATAGCACTATACCAATGTTAATTTCCTGGTTTTGATAATGGGCTCTATTTGTTTATGTAAAATGTTGTCACTAGGGGAAGCTGGGTGAAAGGTGGATGAGAGCTCTCTATACCACGTCTGCAAATTCTTGGAACTCTAAAATGATTTCAACATGAAGGCTTTATTAAATATGTGGGAAAAATTGAAGAGCTACTTTGGGCGTGGAAGTTTTGCAATAAAACACAGAACAAATAGCCACCGTTCGCTGGCTTCCTTTGCCTTTAGGATTAAGTTCAAAGCCCTTAGGATGGCAGTTAAGGCCCTTCTTGACCTGGTTCTGGCTACTTTTCCCAGATCCTTTAGGGTTTGGGACACACAATCAAAGTGTGTCATCAGGAGATGCCCTAGAAACGCCAGGTGGTGAAAAGACAGTTCAGTCCCTCAAAGCAACATGAGAGCTGGGCTGGGTCAGGGCCTGGGTCCTGCAGACAAACCATTACACCCAAAGCTCCGTTTTAATACAAAAATTTCATGACCTCACTTTACCGAAAGAAAATTCATGGACAATGTAGCCTCTTTCCGCACATAATTTACAAAAATGAATACCATGCCCCAACTGTATTTTATTTTATTCTTCTTCCTGTGTTTGGTTTTTTTTTTTTTTTTTTTTTTTTGGCTGCACTGTGTGGCATGCAGGATATTAGTTCCCCAACAGGGGTTTGAACCTGTACCACTTGCAGTGGAAGCTCGGAGTCTTAACCACTGACCCACCAGGGAAGTTCCCCCCTCTCCAACTGTATTTTAAAAAGGAAAAATATGTATATAAAAAAAAGGAAAAATATAAAGAAAATCATTTATAATAAAATAACATCCATTTCTATAAGTAAATGCTTAGGCACAAGTACTCTGGGAGACTTTCGCAGGCAGATGCTAAAAATGCAAATTGATAGGGTTGCGCTGTGCAGCCACACAGATATCACATTTGAGGATGTGAATTTCCCAGATGGTACATGACTCTTGGTAAAATTCCGAACCAAGCAAATCATGATCTTCCTAGGATTTACAGGGTAGCTAACTTCTTGGAATATTCAGGGTATAACAAAATAGTACAAAAGGCCCTTTGTGATTATACATAAAACAGAGAGGTAGGTTCAGAGCCTACAAGTTTTTTGTTTGTTTGTTTTACCACCTTTGTGAATGTTCAGTGGAAGATTCAAAAGTCACAGCGGGGACACGGGACAATTCTTCACTTGACAGCACTGTCCCATGCATTGCAGGAGAGTTAGCATGTCTGGCTGTTGCCCACTCAATTCCAGGAGCTCCCCAATAATTGTGGAAACAAGAAGAGCTCCTTAAATTTCCCAAATGTTTCCCTGGGAGGGGGGTAACTTCCTGTTGAGAACTAATATGGGAGCAGTCAGCCACATGTAGTTAATATAGGGCTTTAAAATGTGTGTGTGGGGGCTTCCCTGGTGGCGCAATGGTTGAGGGTCCGCCTGCCGATGCAGGGGACACGGTCTTGCTCCCTGGTCCAGGAAGATCCCACGTGCCGCGGAGCAACTAAGCCCGTGTGCCACAGCTACTGAGCCCGCGAGCCACAACTACTGAGCCCATGTGCCACGACTACTGAAGCCCGCGTGCCTAGAGTCCATGCTCTGCAACAAGAGAAGCCACCGCAATGAGAAGCCCATGCACCGCAACAAAGAGTAACCCCCGCTCACCGCAACTAGAGAAAGCCCACGTGCAGCAACAGAGACCCAACGCAGCCAAAAATAAAATAAATAAATTTTAAAAAATCCTTTGAGGGGCTTCCCTGGTGGCGCAGTGGTTGAGAGTCCGCCTGCCGATGCAGGGGACACGGATTCGTGCCCCGGTCTGGGAAGATCCCACATGCCGCGGAGTGTCTGGGCCCGTGATTCATGGCCACTGAGCCTGCGCGTCCGGAGCCTGTGCTCCGCAACGGGAGAGGCCATAACAGTGAGAGGCCCGCGTACCGCAAAAAAATAAATAAATAAAATAAAATGTGTGTGTGTGTGACTTCCCTGGTTGGTCCAGTGGTTAAGACTCCACGCTTCCACTGCAGGGAGAGTGGGGCTCGATCCCTGGTTGGGGACCTAAGATCCCATGTGCTGCACAGTCCAGCCAAAAAATCAAAACAAATAAATAAATAATGAAATATGTGGGGTCCCCGACTTGTGATGTGCTGACAGTGTAAAATGCTCATAGGATTTCAAGACTTGATATGAAAAAAAAAGAGCATAAAATATCTCATTAATAACTTTAAAAAAACCAAGTATTTGTTGAAATGATACACACACACAAAACCTCTGTTCTTCAATTGATTAATTAATTATTTTTTTCTTTTTGGCCATGCCACATGGCTAGTGGGATCTTAGCTCCCCAACCAGGCTTGAACTTGCAACCTTGGCAGTGAAAAACCCCAAGTCCTAACCACTGGACCACCAGGGAATTCCCTAAAATTTTTTTATTATAGCCATCCTAGTGGCTGTGAAGTGGCATCTCACTGTGCTTTGGGGTTGCAGTTCCCTGATGTCTGATGATGTGGAACATCTAACTATAGCTTTTTTTTTTTTTTTTTTTTTTCCGGTACGCGGGCCTCTCACTGCTGTGACCTCTCCCGTTGCAGAGCACAGGCTCTGGATGCGCAGTCTCAGCGGCCATGGCTCACGGGCCCAGCCGCTCCGCGGCATGTGGGATCTTCCCGGACCGGGGCACAAACCTGTGTCCCCTGCATCGGCAAGTGGACTCCCAACCACCGTGCCACCAGGGAAGCCCTAACTATAGCTTTTTGATGACAAAGTTTAACAAGTCCCTACAGGAAACAGGCTTTTGTCTTCCACAAAGAGACAAGAGATTCTCCAAGGTGCCTGGTAGGGACTGAATGTTTGTGTCCAACCACCCCACCCTCTCAGATTAATATGTTGAAATCCTCCCTCACAATGTGATGGTATTTGGAGATGGGGCATTTGGGAGGTGATTAGGTCATGAGGGTGGAGCCCTCACCGAGTAGGATTAGTGTCCTTATTAAAGAGTCCCGAGGACTTCCCTGCTGGCGCAGTGGTTAAGACTCTGTGCTCCCAATGCAGGGGGCCTGGGTTTGATCCCTGGTCAGGGAACTAGATCCCACACGCGTGCCTCAGCGAAGAGTTTGCATGCCACGACTAAGGAGCCTGCGTGCTGCAACTAAGGAACCAGTGAGCTGCAACTAAGGAGCCCGCCTGCAGCAACTAAGACCCAGCGCAACCAAATAAGTAAATATTAAAAAAAAAAAGAGAGATCCCAGAGTGTTCATTATTCCTGCCCATGTGAGGACACAGTGAGAAGACAGCCATCTGCAAACAAGGAAGCAGGGCCTCACGAGATAGCAGATCTGCTAACATCTTGACCTTGGACTTCCAGCCTCCAGTACTGTGAGAAATAAATGATTGTTGTCTAAGCCCCCCAGTCTATGGTATTTTTGTTACAAGAGCCCAGACAGATTAAGACGGTGCGTATAGTTCCAATTGTGTTCTGCTTGTTTTCTTGCTTAGGTAGGGATAGGTCTGCTATTTGCTGTGGTTCTCTCCACCTTGGACTTGGGCTCAGCTCTTCACAGCCATGCTGCAGGCCCTAGACGATAGCCTGAGGTCTCCAAGGATTGACTTTCTCTGTAGAGACAGGCTGGGAGACACTTTTGCAAGGGGGAGGAGAAAGAAAGGATAGGACACTGGAGTCTCCAGAGTCCTGAGGCACCCCCAGTTCCTCCAGGGAACTGATTCAACAAAGTAAGCAAAGCTGTGTTTCAGAGCCTCCTGGGGAGTGATGTGTAGCTCTGGGAAGGCATCCGCAGAGTAATGTCCTACCACTATTGATGCGGATGGTGAGGATGACGAAAGGTCCTCAGTGTGATGAGCAGGAGCCCTGCCAGGAGCTGCAGAGAGCAGCCCTGGTTCCTGTGGAGCATGCCTCCCTCTCAGGAGACAGGCTGACCTGAGGAGGAAGGAGGTGCCTACAGCCGCTTGGCATGGCCACGCTGTAAAGTGCAGGTTATCAGAGCAAAAATGGGAGCTGGGGTGGTCAGCAGGGTCCATGCACAAAGAGGGGACTGGAAGCCAGGTGTGGGGCATCGAGGAGCATTCACCACACCCCAAGAGCGGTGGGCTGCCTCAAAGGGGCATCCAAGGAGGGTCAGATACGCATCTGTTAGAGGATGCTGGCTGTAGTATGGAAAGCAGACAGCAGGGGGCGGGAGGGAGCCAGCAGAAGTCCTGTCTGGGAAGTAAAGCAGCAAGCCCTAGGGGCACCTCTGAACAAGTGCAGGTCCTGCTCTAGACACTTCCACAGACACAAAGGCAATACAAGACGTGGCCGTGGCCCTCTGGAACATTACAACCACAGCTGGCAGGCCAGGAGACACGCGTTTGTGGTTCTCGAGTGCAGTAAGTAGGTGAGCGAGATTTAGCAGCACCTCCTTATTGTGACGTAAATAAATAAACAGCCCAACAGCAAGGCACACCCTCTCTTAGCATGTGCTTTACCCCCCAAGGCCAGTTAGCTGAAAGTCATACCCAGCCACAGGCTTTTGCCACCCAAACACCACTTCTAGAGGCTTTCCCTGTGCATTTGTAAGGTCATGACCTTTCACTCCCGTCAGTTCATCTTTCTGAGCTTCAGCATCTTCATCTGTAAAACAGGATCATATAATTATCTCCATCATAGTGTGGTGATGAGGATTAACTCAGATAATGCAAGCAAAGTGCTTAGCACAGGAATTTTTTTTTAATTTTTATTTATTTTGGCTGTTTTGGGTCTTCACTGCTGCGCGCAGGCTTCTTCTAGTTGCAGCGAGTGGGGGCTACTCTTTGTTGCAGTGCGCGGGCTTCTCATTGCGGTGGCTTCTCTTGCTGTGGAGCACGGGCACGCAGGCTTATTAGTTGTGGCTCACGGGTTCTAGAGCTCAGGCTCCGTAGTTGTGGCTCTTGGGCTTAGTTGCTCCGCGGCACGTGGGATCTTCCCGGACCAGGGATCGAACCCGTGTCCCCTGCACTGGCAGGCAGATTCTTAACCACTGCTCCACCAGGGAAGTCCTCAGTGAATGTTAATGATAATTGTTATTTCTGTTTTATCTTGATATGTCAGTATTAAATTATTATTCAACCACAAAGCTGACTCTCCCATAGGACTGTGAATACCCTGAGGGCAAAGTCATCTTTGCATCTACCATAAACCTAAATGCTTACTGCCAGGGGTGGAGGGGAGAGCTGTGCCCCTGTCCACAGTGCTGAAGCTTCACGGCCTGGGCATTCCTTGTGATGCTTCCTCTCCAACCCATTCACACTGTCCTCTATGAAGATGCCCTCTGCATTTGCACATGATAGTGGTCCTGGCATCAGCTCTCATCTCATCTCCCAGCTATGTTAACTGAATACGGCAGGTAGTAAAAGGGTTCGTACCACATGAACTCACTGTTGGAAAACACACCCTGTCCATGCATTCATTTTTGTAGAGCATATATTGTGTACAAATTATCAAACGTGTATAGAAGAAGAATATATACCAGTTAATGGTCTTATCACATTATGGTGGGATTGGTCACTGCAAGGGGATTGCTTTTTTTGAACTTATTCTCTTCGGTATTTTTGTTTGTTTTAACAATAACTCCTACTTTATCTTTGTCAAATTAATTTGAAAATAATGTTTAACCAGAAAACACAGTTAGGTGCTCACTTCAGCAGCACATACAGTAAAATTGGAATGACGTGGAGAAGATTAACATGGCCCCTGAACAAGGATAACTCGCAAATTCATGAAACGTTCCATAGTTTTCAGACTTACAGATATTGAAAACAAACTTATGGTTACCAAAGGGAAAACATATGGGGGAGGGATAAATCAGGAGCTTGGGATAAACATAAACACACTACTATGTAGAAGATAGATAACCAACAAGGACCTACTGTATAGCACAGGGAACTCTACTCAATATTCTGTAATAACCTATATGAGAAAAGAATCTGAAAAAGAATGGATATATGTATGTGTATAACTGAGTCAATTTGCTGTACACCAGAAACTAACACAACATTGTAAATCAACTATACTCTAAAAAATTTTTTTTATTATTTTATTTTATTTTATTATTTATTTATTTATTTTTTGCGGTACGCGGGCCTCTCACTGCGGTGGCCTCTCCCGTTGCGGAGCACAGGCTCTGGACGCGCAGGCTCAGCAGCCATGGCTCACGGGCCCAGCCGCTCCGTGGCATGTGGGATCCTCCCGGACCGGGGCACGAACCCGTGTCCCCTGCATCAGCAGGCGGACTCTCAACCACTGCGCCACAAGGGAAACCCTAAAAAAATTTTTTTAAAGAAAACACCGTTAGTTGGGAGAACTGCACAAAGAAGGTTTGGGAACCACCTTCAGGGTCCAAAGGCAGAAGCAGAATCTATTACTCCTCTATCTGAATTTGGGCAGGACCTTGTGACTGCCTCAATGAATAGGATATGGGGGAAGTGACTCTAGGTAGCTCCCAAAACTAGGTCATGAATGGTGATACAACTTCCAGCTGCCTTTCTCTCTGAGGATGCTTGGTCCTGGAACCCAGCGGCCATGCTGTGAGGAAGCCCAAGCCAAGCACTTGGAGAGGCCCAGCCTACAAGCAGCATGAACCTCCCCATGTGTGAGGGAGGGAGCCTTCAGATGATCCAGCTTCTGACCTTTGGATCTTCCAGCTGAGGCCTCAGATAAGGATGAGCAGAGACAAGCCATCCTGACTGATGTGCTCTGCCTGAGTTCCTGATCCACGGCATCTGTAAGCAAAATAAATGGTTGTTTTATGGCAATAAGTTTGGGGGGTACTTTGTGTTGCAGTCATAGCAACCAGAGCAGCTGGTAAGTGGGAGAGTCAGGGTTTGACATTGGGAGTCCCAACCTCTTTTCACTCACCCTCCACCCTTCCCCGCTCTCGCCTTCTGGTGAAACTCCAGCATTACCAGTGGCTAGCAGCCTCCTCTCTCCCAGTCTGGGGACTTCTGACTAATCTCAAGACCAGTTATTTTTATTTGGAAAATAAACATTAGAATTCAAAGGCAATTGTTCACGGAGTGTGTAAAAGCCTCTCTCGGTGACAGCTGTGGTTCTTCCCACAAAGGAGAGCCACCAGCCCTCTTATCACCCTTGCCCGCGCGCCCCCCCATGCAAGAAAACGTGAGTCAAACAAAAAGTAACGAGACCGTCTGTTCCTTCCTCCCGCCCATGCCGTTTGCTCAGATCACAAAGCTTCCTCCTCCTCCTTCTTCTTCTTTTAAAATAAAGTCTCCGGGCTTCCCTGGTGGCGCAGTAGTTGACAGTCCGCCTGCCGATGCAGGGCACGTGGGTTCGTGTCCCGGTCCGGGAAGATCCCACATGCCGCGGAGCGGCTGGGCCCGTGAGCCATGGCCGTTGAGCCTGCGCGTCCGGAGCCTGTGCTCCGCAACGGGAGAGGCCACAGCAATGAGAGGCCCGCGTACCGCAAAAAAGTAAAAAAATAAAAATAAAATAAAATAAAAAGTCTCCGAGGATCGGAGGGCCAGGCATTGTCTTTTCTGTGCCTACCTTGCTTCCTTCCAAAACAGTGGGACATATGCCTTCCGTTTGCTTTAGCATTTTCGTATTTTGAGCTTACATCAAGGCAATTTATTAACAGAAAACAATAATTTGAGGAGTCCTTCTCACAGAGAGCGACCACGGAGACCCCCCGTTCCTGCGGGTACTGTCGGAGGAGATGGGGGTGACATCCTCAATCCGCCCAATCTTTGTTCCTGAGCGGGTGAGGGCTCTGAGGGCTGACTGGGCCCCCGGTCCAGGAGTCTTGGTCCTATTTCCTCCTGTGGCCCGGAGTTTGATGTGGAGGGCAGTGATGCCCAGCTCCTTGCACCTCTGGGTTACATCCTAGGCAGCCAACGTGGCAGCATATGGGGATGACTCATCTCAGTCAGCCTTCACCTTCATCCCACCAGTTACACGGCAGATAGCTTCCTTGCCAGAAAGGTCGGTGACATGGACAAAAGTGTCATTGAAGGATGCAAAAAGGTGGCACACACCAAATGCATTTTCTCGCTCAGCCACCTGAGGGCCGAGGCTGATGATCTGTTCTTCCTTCTTTTCTTTCCCCTTGCGAGGTGCCCTTTCTGCGCATCTTCTCCAGAATCCACCAGCAGAAAGAGAGAGAGGGAGAGGGCGGGGCGACGGCTCAAGCTCGTCTGCTTTAGCGTTAAAAAAAATCATACTTAACACCTGGGCAGGTCTAGAAGCACATCTATGGGCCCTCAGGCTTGAGAGCCAAGTTTGGCTGAATATTGTAACCAAAAGTGGGGTCAGGCTACTCGTTGCCCAAAAGCCAATAAAAAGGCAAGGGTGGTGGAAAGGAAACTCTGCTTTATTTTGGATGAGGGCAACTGGGGGTGGGGGCAGTGGACGCCTGTCCAAAGGCCAGCTCCTTCCCCATTCCTCTCCTGTGAAAATCTGGGGGTAAGAGCTTTTATAGGTGAAGGGAGAGGGCTACATGCAGAAACAGCACAGTCAGCTCTGACAGTCATCTTGAAATTGGTCATCGGTGGTCTGACCAGTGTCATCCTGACTGTTGTAAGTACAGTTAATCTTCAGTTCCAGCGTTGGTTTGTTTCCATTTCTTTTTTTTTTCTGAATTTTATTTTATTTATTTTTTATACAGCAGTTTCTTATTAGTTATCTATTTTATACATATTAGTGTATATATGTCAATCCCAATCTCCCAATTCATCCCACACACCTCCCCGCCCCTGCCACTTTCCCCCCTTGGTGTCCATACGTTTGTTCTCTACATCTGTGTCTCTATTTCTGCCCTGCAAACTGGTTCATCTGTAGCATTTTTCTAGGTTCCATATATATGCGTTAATACACGATATTTGTTTTTCTCTTTCTGACTTACTTCACTCTGTATGACAGTCTCTAGATCCATCCACGTCTCTACAAATGACCAAAATTCATTCCTTTTTATGGCTGAATAATATTCCATTGTATATATATACCATATCTTCTTTATCCATTCGTCTGTCGATGGGCATTTAGGTTGCTTCCATGACCTGGCTATTGTAAATAGTCTTGCAGTGAACATTGGGGTGCATGTGTCTTTTTTAATTATGGTTTTCTCTGGGTATATGCCCAGGAGTGGGATTTCTGGGTCATATGGTAGTTCTATTTTTTGTTTTTTAAGGAACCTCATACTGTTCTCCATAGTGGCTGTATCAATTTACATTCCCACCAACAGTGCAGGAGGGCTCCCTTTTCTCCACACCCTCTCCAGCATTTGTTGTTTGTAGATTTTCTCATGATGCCCATTCTAACTGGTGTGAGGTGATACCTCATTGTAATTTTGATTTGCATTTCTCTAATAATTAGTGATGTTGAGCAGCTTTTCATGTGCTTCTTGGCCATCTGTATGTTTTCTTTGGAGAAATGTCTATTTAGGTCTTCTGCCCATTTTTGGACTGGGTTGTTTGTTTTTTTGATATTGAGCTACATGAGCTGTTTATATATTTTGGAGATTAGTCCTTTGTCCATTGATTCATTTGCAAATATTTTCTCCCATTCTGAGGGTTGTCTTTTCGTTTTGTCTGTAGTTTCCTTTGCTTTGCAAAAGCTTTTAAGTTTCATTAGGTCCCATTTGTTTATTTTTGTTTTTATTTCCATTACTCTAGGAGGTGGATCAAAAAAAATCTTGCTGTGATTTATGTCAAAGAGTGTTTTTCCTATGTTTTCCTCTAAAAGTTTTATAGTGTCCAGTCTTACATTTAGGCCTCTAATCCATTTTGAGTTTATTTTTGTGGATGGTGTTAGGGAGTGTTCTAATTTCATTCTTCTACATGTAGCTGTCCGGTTTTCCCATCACCACTTATTGAAGAGACTGTCTTTTCTCCATTGTATATCCTTGCCTCCCTTGTCATAGATTAGTTGACCATAGGTGCATGGGTTTATCTCTGGTCTTTCTATCCTGTTCCATTGATCTATGTTTCTGTTTTTGTGCCAGTACCATATTGTCTTGATTACTGTAGCTTTGTATTATAGGTTGAAGTCAGAGAGTCGATTACTCCAGCTCCGTTTTTCTCCCTCAAGACTACTTTGGCTCTTCAGCGTCTTCTGTGTCTCCATATAAATTTTAAGATCTTTTTGTTCTAGTTCTGTAAAAAATGCCACTGGTAATTTGATAGGGATTGCATTGAACCTGTAGATTGCTTTGGGTAGTATAGTCATTTTCACAATATTGATTCTTCCAATCCAAGAACATGGTATATCTCTCCATCTGTTTGTGTCATCTTTGATTTCTTTCATCAGTGTCTTATAGTTTTCTGAGTATAGGTCTTTTACCTCCTTAGGTAGGTTTATTCCTAGATATTTTATTCTTTTTGTTGCAATGGTGAATGAGATTGTTTCCTTAATAACTGTTTCTGATCTTTTGTTGTTAGTGTATAGGAATGCAAGAGATATCTGTGCATTAATTTTGTATCCTGCAACTTCACCAAATTCATTGATTAGATCTAGTAGTTTTCTGGTGGCATCTTTAGGACTCTCTATGTATAGTATCATGTCATCTGCAAACCGTGACAGTTTTACTTCTTCTTTTCCAATTTGTATTCCTTTTATTTCTTTTTCTTCTCTGATTGCCATGGCTAGGACTTCCAAAACTATGTTGAATAATAGTGGCAATAGTGGACATCCTTACCTTGTTCCTGATCTTAGAGGAAATGCTTTCAGTTTTTCACCATTGAGAATGATGTTTGCTGTGGGTTTGTCATATACAGCCTCTATTATGTTAAGGTAGGTTCCCTCTATGCCCACTTTTTGGAGAGTTTTTATCATAAATTGGTATTGAATTTTGTCAAAAGCTTTTTCTGCATCTATTGAGATGATCATATGGTTTTTATTCTTCAATTTGTTAATATGGTGTATCACGTGGATTGATTTGCGTATATTGAAGAATCCTTGCATCCCTGGGATAAATCCCACTTGATTGTGGTGTATGATCCTTTTAATGTGTTGTTGGATTCTGTTTGCTAGTATTTTGTTGAGGATTTTTGCATCTATATTCATCAGTGATATTGATCTGTAATTTTCTTTTTTTTTATAGTATATTTGGTTTTGATATCAGGGTGATGGTGGCCTCATAGAATGAGTTTGGGAGTGTTCCTTCCTCTGCAATTTTTTGGAAGAGTTTGAGAAGGATGGGTCTTAGCTCTTCTCTAAATGTTTGATAGAATTCACCTGTGAAGCCATGTGGTCCTGGACTTTTGTTTGTTGGAAGATTTTTAATCACAGTTTCAATTTCATTACTTGTGATCAGTCTGTTCATATTTTCTATTTCTTCCTGGTTCAGTCTCAGAGCATTGTGCTTTTCTAAGAATTTGTCCATTTCTTCCGGGTTGTCCACTTTATTGGCATATAGTTGCTTGTAGTAATCTCTCATGATCGTTTTTATTTCTGCAGTGTCAGTTGTTACTTCTCCTTTCTCATTTCTAATATTGTTGATTTGAGTCTTCTCCCTTTTTTCCTTGATGAGTCTGGCTAATGGTTTTTCAATTTTGTTTATCTTCTCAAAGAACAAGCTTTTAGTTTTATTGATCTTTGCTACTGTTTCCTTCATTTCTTTTTCATTTATTTCTGATCTGTATGATTTCTTTCCTTCTGCTAACTTTGGGTTTTTTTTGTTCTTCTTTCTCTAATTGCTTTAGGTGTAAGGTTAGATTGTTTATTTGAGATTCTTGTTTTTTGAGGTAGGCTTGTATTGCTATAAACTTCCATCTTAGAACTATTTTTGCTGCACCCCATAGGTTTTGGATCGTCGTGTTTTCTTTGTAATATGTGTCTAGGTACTTTTTTATTTCCTCTTTGATTTCTTCAGTGATCTCTTGGTTATTTAGTAACGTATTGTGTAGCCTCCATGTGCTTGTGTTTTTTACATTTTTTTCCCTGTAATTGATTTCTTATCTCATAGCGTTGTGGTTGGAAAACACGCTTGATATGATTTCAATTTTCTTAAATTTACCGAGGCTTGATTTGTGACCCAAGATGTGATCTATCCTGGAGAATGTTCCATGTGCACTTGAGAAGGGAGTGTAATATGCTGTTTTTTGGATGGAATGTCCTATAAATATCAATTAAATCTATCTGTTCTATTGTGTCATTTGAAGCTTGTGTTTCCTTATTAATTTTCTGTCTGGATAATCTGTCCATTGGTGTAAGTGAGGTGTTAAAGTCCCCCACTATTATTGTGTTACTGTCGATTTCCTCTTTTATAGCTGTTAGCAGTTGCCTTATGTATTGATGTGCTCCTGTGTTGGGTGCACATAATTTATAATTGTTATATCTTCTTCTTGGATTGATCCATTGATCATTATGTAGTTCCTTGTCTCTTGTAACATTCTTTATTTTAAATTCTATTTATCTGATATGAGTATTGCTACTCCAGCTTTCTTTTGCTTTCCATTTGCATGGAATATCTTTTTCCAACCCCTCACTTTCAGTTGTATGTATCCCTAGGTCTGAAGTGGGTCTCTTGTAGACAGCATATATATGGGTCTTGTTTTTGTATCCAATCAGGGAGCTTCTGTCTTTTGGTTGGAGCATTTAATCCATTCACATTTAAGGTAATTATCAATATGCATGTTCCTATTACCATTTTCTTAATTGTTATAGGTTTGTTTTTGTAGGTCCTTTTCTTCTCTTGTGTTTCCCACTTAGAGAAGTTCCTTTAGCATTTGTTGTAGAGCTGGTTTGGTGGTGCTGAATTCTCTTAGCTTTTGCTTGTCTGTAAAGCTTTTGATTTCTCCATCGAATCTGAATGAGATCCTTGCCAGGTAGAGTAATCTTGCTTGTAAGGTCTTCTCTTTCATCACTTTAAATATATTGTGCCACTCCCTTCTGGCTTGTAGAGTTTCTGCTGAGAAATCAGCTGTTAACCTTATGGGAGTTCCCTTGTATGTTACCTGTCATTTTTCCCTTGTTGCTTTCAATAATTTTTCTTTGTCTTTAATTTTTGTCAGTTTGATTACCATGTGTCTCGGCATGTTTTTCCTTGGGTTTATCCTGCCTGGGACTCTCTGCACTTCCTGGACTTGGGTGGCTATTTCCTTTCCCGTGGTAGGGAAGTTTTCGACTATAATCTCTTCAAGTATTTTCTCGGGTCCTTTCTCTCTCTCTTCTCCTTCTGGGACCCCTATAATGCGAATGTTGTTGCGTTTAATGTTGTCCCAGAGGTCTCTTAGGCTGTCTTCATTTCTATTCATTCTTTTTTCTGTTCCATGGCAGTGAATTCCACCATGCTGTCTTCCAGGTCACTTATCTGTTCTTCTGCCTCAGTTATTCTGTTATTGATTCCTTCTAGTGTAATTTTCATTTCAGTTATTGTGTTGTTCATCTCTGTTTGTTTGTTCTTTAATTCTTCTAGGTCTTTGTTAAACATTTCTTGCATCTTCTCGATCTTTGCCTCCATTATTTTTCTGAGGTCATGGATCATCTTCATTATCATTATTCTGAATTCTTTTTCTGGAAGGTTGCCTATCTCCACTTCACTTAGTTGTTTTTCTGGGGTTTTATCTTGTTCCTTCATCTGGTACAAAGCCCTCTGCCTTTCCATTTTGTCTATCTTTCTGTGAATATGGTTTTTGTTCCACAGGCTGCAGGATTGTAGTTCTTCTTGCTTCTGCTGTCTGCCCTCTGGTGGATGAGGCTATCTCTGTTTCCATTTCTTGAGGCCAGTTCTCAGAATTGTGGCAGCTTATGTCATGGCTGGTCATCATGTAGTTAACTTCTCCACCTGTTGGGGGTTTCAGTATCTGTAAGACAGCTCACAGGATATGGCTCAGAATATTATCTATAGCTCTTGAGAAGGAACTAAAAGTCCTTGACTATGCTTAATGACTCAACTATTATTATATAGTCTTGTTGGACTGTTTTCCTTTGTTTCTGCGTTTTCTCACTTCTCTAATTAAACTTTTTCTTTGGCTAAAGTTTTTCCACAGCCAAAAGGCAGGCTGAGGACTTGGGGCCAGGGGGAAGGGCCATAGGGTCCTGCTCTGTTTCAATACAAATCTGTGTTTTCTTTCTTCTGGACATGGGGATCAGTTAGCACTCACTACAAGGTGAAAATGAAAAAAACCAAAACCAAAAAACCCAACAATCTCAACCTAAGCTGTTTTTAAAAATAATAATAATTAAAACAAAGAAATCCATTCCCTTACATGATGGGGAAGTTCAGGCATGGGTTGACTTTGGATGAAGCTGGATCCAGGGGCTCAGATAATAATACCATCCAGACTCAGAATCTCTGCCTTCCTTCACTTTGCCTTCTCTGTGGTTTCTTCATTTTCCTGCTTCTCTTGGGGTTCCCTGGCAACTTTGGATTCCTCATGTCACTGATCCAAATGCAGAGGAAGACAGAGTTTCTCTGTCCAAGAGATGGAAAAGAAGTCAAGGTTGGAGGCTTGTTTTCTCTGGTTGGCCCTTCTTGGGTCGTGAGCTCTGCCCTGAACCCATCACCATGACCTGGGGATGGACCTGTTGGCTCCCTTTGGGTCAAAGGCTGTGAATGTGACCACACAGGAGATTGGTGAAAAGGGGGACACAGGGACTATCATCACAGGAAAGAGGAGGATTTGGATAGCCATAAATGGTGACTACAGGGTGGAGTTGGGGTACACAGAGAAAGAAATGTTAAATTTCATAAAAAAAAAAAAACGTTAAATTTCCACAGCCCTATTAACTCTGTCAGGGCATTCACAGAAGGTAATACAGAAATGGTCATTATACACATTTGGAAAGATGCTGAAAACAACAAGGTCCTACTGTATAGTGCAGGGAACTATATCCAATCTCCTGGGATAAACCATAATGGAAAAGAATACATACATACATATATATATATGTATATATGTGTATAACTGAGTCACTTTGCTGCACAGCAGAAATTAACACAACATTGTAAATCAACTATACTTCAATCAAAAAAAAAAAAGCAAGAAAAGATGCTGAGCTCACTGTCAATCTGGGAAATGCAAAGGAAAACATCCAGCGAGACATGACTTTCCCATCTCCCCCATCCAGTGAAAATATAAATGAAAGTTATATCCACCCAGTGTTGGCAAGAGTGTGGGGATCAGGGACTTATACACTGATGATGGGGTGTAAACTGGGACTTCCTTTTGGGAAGACAATCTAACAATATTTTCTGAAGATTTAAATCCCTACTTCTAGGAATCTCTAGAAATAGCTATGAGTTCCCAAAGATCCAAAGATACATGTTTAAGTGATGACGGTGAAAGGGTTGTTTGTAAAAATGAGAGAGTGGAAACACCCTAACAGTCCATCAACAAGGAATCAACAAATATATTATAGCATCTTTGTCTGTGGAATACCATGCAGTTCTGTGCCACCATTAAAGTGAGAGGAGCAGTCCTATGTGAACTGACATGGGATGTTCTCTAAAATATATCAAATGTAAAAAACAAGATGCAAAAGATGCACAAGGTATGACCCCGTTTATAGAAAAAAGAAAATATATGAGAGACAACAGAATGCCATGGTTACATGTATAGACTTCGGGGCCAGGCTGCCTGAGTTTGAATCCCAACTCCTCCTCTCCGAAGCTGCGTGACTTTGGGGAAGTTACTTCACTTCTCTGGGTCTGAGTTTCCCCCTCTGTAAAAGAAAGAGGATAAAAGAATTTGCCTCATGTGGCTGTTGTGAAGATTCAATATATTAAGCTATGTAGATTGCTTGGGGCAGTGCCTGATATGTGGTAAATGCCCGGTTAGTGTTAGCTATTAGCCCTGTGCACGTTATCTACATAAATGCAAAGAAAAAAGACAGTAAGAGTGTGCTCCAAACTGTTGATAGTGGAAACGGATGAAGAGGGACTTCATAGTTTGCTCTATATAGATCTGGAGTGTTAGAATCTTTCACAACGAAAATACATTCAAGGATTACCAGGGTAATAGTGGGGTTTTTTTTGTTTTTTTTTTTTTGCGATACGCGGGCCTCTCACTGTCGTGGCCTCTCCCGTTGCAGAGCACAGGCTCCGGATGCGCAGGCTCAGCGGCCATGGCTCACAGGCCCAGCTGCTCCGCGGCATGTGGGATCTTCCTGGACCGGGGCACGAACCCGTGTCCCCTGCATCGGCAGGCGGACTCCCAACCACTGTGCCACCAGGGAAGCCCGGGTAATAGTTTTAATATCCATCACCCTGAAATCCCCAACCGTGAGCTTGATTAACATTCTTCCTTTTGTGGGATGTTCTCATTCTGGGTGAGCTCGTATTCTAATTCTGTGTGGCACAGAGCAGGGCTTAGCGTGATCCATCCCCCACTCTTGTATAGTTGGAGAAGGGGAAGTTGCCAGTATTAAGCCACTTGGCCAGTCTCAACCTTTGACTAACTGGTCATCCTGGGGCCCACACCCAGAACCCTGATCACCTCCAACCCCACTCCACTCCTATCCCTACCGTGGGGTTCAGTCTTCAGCACCTTTTCTTCCTTCTTTGGGCTGTACAAATCACCCCCACTCAAAAAAGTCCTGCTCCATCCTCCTGCCAACACTTGGAAGCAGATACTATTAGTACCTCATTTTCCAGATGAGAAAATTGAAGAACAGAGTGGTTAAGTAATGAGCCCTAGGTCACACAGCTAATAAATGACATATCTGGGCTTCAAACCCATCTCTTTCTGATGTTAAGGCTTCTTTTCTAACAGCTAGATTAAATAAGTGTTTTAAATAAGTCAGGTATGGAAGGGGTTACAGCTGGTGCCGTCCATCCAAGAAAAACCTCGTAGCAGGAATGTCTTCAAGTTTCATCACTGCCAGCGTTCAGAGCTTGCCATGGCTGTATAGGGACTGCCGGCCTGGGCCCACATCTGTGGTTTCATCTGGGTCAGACGGTCCCAGCCGAGAGGGCAGAGGCAAGATGAGAATGGAGGACCAGGCTATGTTCAGTCCCTGGCCTCATCCCCACAAAGAGCTCAGGGAGGCCAAGAACTGGAGGTTTGAGCAAGTCAGTGCAAAGGGAAGCGGAAACAGTGACTCAGCTCCGGGTCACCATTCCCTGCTTCTTTGCCTAAGAGATGAGTCATCATTTTGAGGCTTTTAATTTTCAGACTTCTAACTCATCCCAGCCACGCATAGGAAGCTGATGAAGGACCGCTCCCTGCCACATGGGCTGTGCCCCCAGGTGGCCTTGAGTTCAAATTCAGTCTCTGTTACTTACCAGTCATGTGATTTTGACAAATCACTGAGCATGCATTTCCCCACCTGTAAACTGGAGATGCTAATGCCTATCTTGCTAGGTTCCTTCACCTGATCAGTACTTATTGAGCAGCTACTATGTGCCAGGTGAGAGCAATATGGTAATAAACAAGACAGACAAACTTCTGGCACCTGTGAAACTTACAGCCTAGTGGGAGAAAACATGTATATGTAATGTAATGTCAGGTGGTATTAAGAAAAATTAAATGGATGAGGCAAGAGAGGGTCAAGAGGGTTGAAGGAGTACTTCCCTGGTGGTCCAGTAGTTAAGAATCCACCTTCCAATGCAGGGGATGCGGGTTGGATCCCTGGTCGGGGAACTAGGGTCCCACATGCCACGGGGCAACTAAGCCCGCGTGCTGCAATTACTGAGCCCGCACGCCACAACTAGAGAGAAGTCCATATACCGTAGTGAAGGATCCCGCATGCTGCAACGAAGATCCCACGTGTCACAACTAGGACCCGATGCAGCCAAATTGAAGAAAAAAAAAAAAAAAGAGCGTTGAAGGAAACAGTTTCCAGTGTCCAGCACGGGGCCTGCACATAGTAGAGCCTCAGTGAAGAAATATGAATTCCCTTTCTTGCAGTTTTAGGAAGGAAGGACCACATGGTTTTCAGCACTGAAGAGGCTTCCCTTCCCTGGAGGAGATGCCAGGTGACAATTCCCACACAGGGTCCCAGGACTGGCTGAGGATTCCCCACCTCGGAGCAGTGGAAGAGAAAGTTGTTCAGGGTGTGCGTGTGCGTGTGTTTAATATATTTTTTAACTGAGGTGAAGTTCATACAACATAAAGTTAACATTAACCATTTAAAAATGAACAGTTCAGGGAACTCCCTGGCTGTCCAGTGGTTAGGAATCTGCGCTTCCATTGCAGGGGACATGGAACGTAAGATCCAGCATGCATCTCGGCCAATTAAAAAGAAGAAAAAGTGAAAAATTCAGTGACTTTTTTTTTAATAGAAAGTAACTCTTTTTAAAAAAAATATTTATTTATTATTATTTATTTATTTATTTTGGCTTTGCTGGGTCTTAGTTGTGTCAGGCAGGCGGGATCTAGTCGCCCCCTGCATTGGGAGCGCAGAGTCTTACCCACTGGAGCACCAGGGAAGTCCCAAAATTTCAGTGACTTTTTTTTCTTAATATTTATTTTATTTATTATTTATTTAATTTATTTATTTGGTTGTGCTGGGTCTTAGTTGCGGCAGGCAGTCACCTTAGTTGCGGCTTATAGGCTCCTTAGTTGTGGCATGTGAACTGTTAGTTTCGGCATGCATGTGAGATCTAGTTCCCCCACCAGGGATCGAACCTGGGCCGCCTGCATCGGGAGCGTGGAGTCCCAACCACTGAACCACCAGAGAAGTCCCAATTCAGTGACATTTAATACATTCACAGTGTTGTACAACCATCACCTCTATCTAGTTTCAAAACATTTTCAGCACCCCAAAGAATCCCTGTACCCACTAAGCACTCACTCCTCATTCCTCCTCCTCTCAAACCCCTGAAAACCACTAGTCTGCCTTCTGTCTATAGATTTACCTCTTCCAGACATTTCATATAAATGGAAGCAAACAATATGTGACCTTTTGTGTCTGGCTTCTTTCACTTATTGTGATGTTTTTGAGGTTCATCCGCATTGTGGCATGCATCAGAATTTCATTCCTTTTTATGGCAGAATATTATTCCATCATAGGGATAGACCATATGTGTTTATCCCTTTCATCAGTTGAACTGCATCCTTATGCTTTACCCTCTAGTCACATCGCATGCCCCATCCCAGTCCTGGGAGCTGATTTCAGGAAGCACCGAGAGGGAGAGAAGTGAGACAGGGAAGGGAGAAGAACCAATAAAGGGTGCGTTAATGGGCAGGGTACCATGTTGGACAACAGGGTCTGTTTCCCTGGGGGTCCCCTGAGAGCCTGTGTGGGGTGCAGGTCACTGTGACTCCAATGGAGGGCAGAGAGCCTGAGGCATTTATCCACCGACGTCTGTCCTTCCTGGTTGAGAGAAGCCCTCAGGACTTTAACTCCCCCCACGTTTCCAGGGTGAGCCTGTGTTGGGTTGAGTTGGAGAGCGCCCTCAGGTAGAGAAGAGGAGAAGTGCAGGTTAGAGCTCAGGTGAAGCAGAGGATGTAACCAGAGTCAACAGCCTCTGGGACACTTACTTGCGTGATGCTTGATTCAGGCTGGTCAAACATGCACGTGCCTTATAAATATCAATTCATGGATTCCTCATGACAGCCCCATGAAGCAAGTGTTGCTGTCACCCCCATTTTACAGATGGAGAAACTGAGGCATGGGAGAACGGCAAACAGCTTGCACAAGACGACACAGCAAGTCCTAGCAGTGCAGGATTCAAACCCAGAAAGTCTGTGCTTGTCACCACCACTTACGACTCTTGCCCACTCTGTTTTGCTTCCTTTCGTGCCTTCCATACTTACTGAGCACCAACTCGACCTGGCTGGTCTCAGCTTGGGGATCACCTCCCCTAAGAAGCCTTCCATGACCATCCATCAAAAGTAGACCCCTCCAGGGCTTCCCTGGTGGCGCTGTGGTTGAGAGTCCGCCTGCCAATGCAGGGAACACGGGTTTGTGCCCCGGTCCGGGAAGATCCCACATGCCGCGGAGCGGCCGGGCCCGTGAGCCACGGCCACTGAGCCTGCGCGTCTGGAGCCTGTGCGCCACAACAAGAGAGGCCGCGATAGTGAGAGGGCCGCGATAGTGAGAGGCCCGCGCACCGCGATGAAGAGTGGCCCCCGCTCGCCGCAACTAGAGAAAGCCCTCGCACAGAAATGAAAACCCAACGCAGCCAAATAAATAAATAAAATTTATTTAAAAAATGTTTCAAAATACAAACTTTTCAATAATAGATGCTTTGACTCACTCACTGTCACATTCTGGAATTGTCCCTCAAATTACTTCCCTCTAATATAGTTTTTGTTTTTTTCTTTTTGTTTTTGGATTAAAAAAATTTTTTTTAATTGAAGTCTGATTTATTTGACATGTTTCAGGTGTACAGCAAAGTGATTCTGTTACACACACACACATATGTGTGTGTGTATATTCTTTTTCAGATTCTTTTCCATTATAAGTTTTTACAAGATATTGAATACAGTTCTCTGTGCAGTTTTGGGTTATTTTTAGAGGTCAATTCTGATCCCCTTACAAACTCTGCTCCTGGCTCATTTATTGATTGAATCAGTATTTACTGCACCCCCTACCAGGAGCAGGGCTCTGTGACCACACCGGGGAAGATGGGGAAGGAAACTGAGTTCCCACCCTGAAAAAAAACACTGAGTATTTCTGGCAGTGTAAGGAGGGTTTGCAGCATTTGACTTACTTCTTTATCTTCCTCTTGACCTCTATCATAGCCAACATTTCCCTAGGTCTTACTGTCTGTGAAGCATGGCATTGGCATTGCTAATTTCATCCTCAAAACAGACCTCTGAGCAAAATACTATTATTAGTGCTATTTTTATCATCCCCATTTTACAGATGAGGAAACTGAGGCCCAGGGCTTAAGTGATTTGTCCTAAATCACGCTGCTGGTGGGTAAATAATGGTAGCAGGATCTGAACCCAGGGAGTTGATATCAGAACCTACGCTCTTACCCACTATAGGAGACTCACTATGCTGGAATTTTTGATTGTCCAGAAAAACCTCCAAGTTCTCTGTCATTGCATGTCCTTCTATATATTCACTCAGTAAACATTTGCCAGGGACTCTCTGTCTGTTGGCAAGGCCCCAGTGAGGCCATGAGCAGGGTATGAAGATGAACCAGAGCAAACTCTTGCCATAGAATTTGGGTAGTTTGGGGGAAGGACCAGGATTTTGGAGACAGATCCTGGACTCAAATCTTGGCTTGGTCAGTAATTAAGGTTGCCAGATTTAGCAAATAAAAATATAGGTCACCCAGTTAAATTTAAATTTCAGATAAACAGTGAATAATTTTTTAGTATCACTATGTTCCATGCCAGGTTTTGTTGTATTTTATCTGGCAACCTTACAGGTAATTGCTTTGTGACCATGAGTACTCACTCAATCTGTCTGATCTCAGATTTCCTGTGTTCAAAATGAGGATAATGATCCCCATTTCACAAGGTTGCTTGGAGGAGTGAAAGAGCACCTTTATGTAAAGTACTCGGAATGCTTCAGCTTTTCATAACTGGTCCATTTCCACAGACAGCGCACTCCAAACTGCTCCATGCAGTAGCTGGGGTTGAGGGACTTTTAAAATCAGCTCAGGCCACAGCCTACTGAAGACCCTTTGAGGTTCCCACAGCTCCTAGACTAAAGCCCACAGGCGTCTGGATGTTTTCTAAAGTCCCGCAGGCTGTAGATGGTGTCCAGGACAGATACCCTTCTCAGGAACCCAGCCCAGGGGCTAACCCCATCCATATTGTTTTTCTCGCAACCCATCTTCTTTCCCCAAAGTCAAGTGCCTGGGACAGTAAGTTCTCAACATGAAGGAGGTGGGAAAATTCACAGGGGATTTAGGGTGTGAGATGTTGTAATAATCCATTGTGATCCCACCAGATATATTTTGAAGCCAAACGCCTCTCTCCAGCCTCTTTTCTCCTCTCTATCGTGGCTGCCCTATCCAGGCACCACCACCTCTTGCCTGCATTATTTATTTATTTGTTTGTTTGTTTATTTATTTTTGGCTGCATTGGGTCTTCATTGCTGTGCACGGGTTTTTCTCTAGTTGCAAGAGAGCGCGGCTTACTCTTCATTGGGGTGCAAGGACTTCTCATTGCGGTGGCTTCTCTTGTTGCAGAGCACAGGCTCTAGGCACATGGGCTTCAGTAGTTGTGGCATGCGGGCTCAGTAGTTGTGGCTCGTGAGCTCTAGAGCTCAGGCTCAGTAGTTGTGGTGCACAGGCTTAGTTGCTCCGAGGCATGTGGGATCTTCCCGGCCCAGGGCTCAAACCCATGTGCCCTGCATTGGCAGATGGATTCTTAACCACCGAGCCACTAGGGAAGCCCTGCCTGCATAATTTAAATAAACTTCTTCTTTTTTTAAATTTAATTGATTTTAATTAAAAAAAAAATTTTGGCTGCACCAGGCAGCACGTGGGATCTTAATTCTCCAACTTGGATCAAACCCGTGCCCACTGCAGTGGAAGCGCACAGTCTTAACCACTGGACCGCCAAGGAAGTCCCTCTTTTATTTTTTTAAATTACATAATTTATTTTTTTATTTTTTGGTTAAAAAGTTTTTTTATTTTATATTGGAGTATAGTTGATTAACAGTGTTGTGTTAGTTTCAGGTGTATCAATAAACTGCTGGCTGGTCTCCCAGCTTCCACATTAAAACTCACAAGAGCAAACTTTTTATTATGGAAACATTTCAAAAAATAGACAGAAGTAGAGAGAAGAAAATAATGAACATAATTTCAACAACAATCAGCTAATCAGCTTATGGCCAATCCAGTTTTACCCACTGCCGGGACCCCTGGGATTTTTAATTCCTCCACTCCAGGATTTCTTTTTTTTTTTTTTTTTTTAAGAATTTCAGCTCAAGGACAGGATAATCTGACTTTTCATCAATTCCCCTGCAAACATATTGTTTGTTACGGCATAAACTTTATTCCAAAATTTCATCAGGGATTTGCTTTTGAATCCAAAGTTTTGATACTCAAAACGAAAGTTTAGAGACCTTTAAAAAAAAAAAAAGCCTCTCTTTTACAAATCCTGCAAATCAAAAGCCTTGGCTTTCAAGATTATAGTCTCTGCCATGAATTTCAAAAGCCTGCTTAGGAACTCATAAAAGCCAAGACTTCGGCGTTTTCTTGTTTTGAATTGGTTTGGGTCAAGCTTCTCCAAGGGGTGTATCCAGAATGATTCAGGCCTCAGCCTCAATACTTGGTTTTGTGGAGAGAGAGGTCACAGGATTTCTCTTAAAAAGGGAACAAACAGCATTGCTGCATGTGCAGAAAATGTTACCCAGGACTATTTTTATTGTTGTTCAAATAATAATTTTAATGAATTTAAGTGATTTCTCAGAATGTTCACAGATGTGAAGTCCACAACCTTGTTTTTCCATAGACTTTTAAGCTCTTTGAGTACAATTTCTCCTAATATAAACTTTTACAAGACCCTAACTTCCAAGTTTGAGGGGGTTATTTTCTATTTAATATTTCAATATGCTAGGTGTTTCTGCAAGAGTAGCTTGCTTCTCAGGGCTGTGCACCAGTGCACCCTTGCAAACCAGTGTCCTGGATGTCACCTAGAGTCTCATGTCATTTGAAAATTCTGCTTAGCTTTGCATCATCTGATTTCCTTGGTCATAAGCATTGGCATTAATGTTGAAGTTAGCCACCTGTTTTAAAAAAAAAAAAGTAAGATTTTATTTTTAGGCAAATCCACTGAAATCTCCCAATATTTTTCAAACCAAAAATCACTAGAATCAGGACTTACCCTCAGGCCCGGACATGATACAGACAAACCGAAGGGGAAGGAAGGATGGTTAGTGGTGAGAACCACTTACTGAGAATAGAATCGCTGGTGTTTATCCTTAGCTCAGCCAACAGCTTCCCTGGTGACCTGATGTGCCAACGCTGGGTTCAGTTACCAAATGGGCAGTTTTCCTGATGACAAAATCAGAATATACTGAGTCCTCAAAGCCAGAGGCAAGAACCCTTCTGTTTTTCCTAAAGTGGCCCAAATTATCACCACTGGGTATGACTTGATCGTTGTTTTTTTTTTAATAAACTTTTAAAGTTACAACTCTTTTAGATTTACAGCAAAGTTGCAAAGATAGTAGAGATTTCCCATATAACCCACACCCACTTTCCTCTGTGATTTTCCTGCATTATAAACGTCTTACATTATTCCCATATATATGCTACAGTTAATGAACCAATATTGATACATTTTTACTGAAGTCTATACTGTGTTCAGATTTCCTTAGTTTTTACCAAATGCACTTTTTCTGGTCCAGAATCCCATACAGGACACACATAATTACATGGAGGCATCATGGCTCCCTAGATGCCTCTTGGTTGTGACAGTTTCTCAGACTTTCTTGGTTTTTTGTTTTTTCCATTTGAGATGTAATTCATATACTACAATATCCATTCTTTCAAAGTGTACACTTCAGTGGGTTTTAGTATCTTCAAAAATTGTGCAGTCATCACTACTAGTCCCTGAACATTTTCTTCACCTCTGTAAGAAAACACACACCCACGTAGCACTCACTCCGCACGGCCCCAGCCCCCAGCTCCCAGCAACCACTAATCTACTTTCTGTCTCTATGGATTTGCTTATTCTGGAAATTTCATATAAGTGGAATCATACAACAGGTGGCCTTTTGTGTCTGGCTTCTTTCTCTAAGAGTGATGTCTTCAAGGTTCATCTGTGTTGTAGCAGGTATCAACCCTTTGTTCCCTTTTCACGACTGAATAATATTCCACTGAAGGGATATAGCACATCTTGGCTATCCAAAATGTGGATTTATCAATGATGGACATACTCACTTGTGGCTGCTATGACTTTCCTTAATAACTTCAAGGAGTACTGCTTAGGTGTTTTGTAGAATATCCTTCACATGTTTTGCATGATGATGCTACTGTTATGGGTTCTGGGGAGGAAAACCATAGAGGTAAAGTATCTTCTCATTGCCCGCATTGAAGGTGTATGCTACCAGTGTGATTTCTCACTCTTGATGTGAACTTTGATCACCTGGCAGAGATGGTGTCTGTCAGATTTCCACACTGTAATGTGCCCTAATTTTAATAGACTGTTGCATCAGTTTCCTCTTTGGCTGTGTGGTTGTAATTCTGACATTAATTTTTGCTGCATAGATCTATTCAAAGGAAGGCTGGTTTTAACTTATTTGATTTGAATTCGTGCTTTAAAGAGAGACCTTTTATTTTTTTCAGATAGAATACATTTAATTACATTAAAATATCACACTGAAGTGATTTGTAGAGATTTTTAAGCAATTATTTAATATGCAGTGTTGGTGGGGATGTAGAGAAACAGACATTTCATAGGCCGTCTGGAGTTAGGGTCAAGATGGGGAGGAAGTTTGACATTTCGCACCCAAAGTCTTAAAATGTGCCACCTGAATCCATCAGTTCTATGTTTAGAAATTTATATGAAGAAAATAAATACATATGCCAAGATTTGACCAAAACAAACAAATAAACAAAAAAACCTCAATCCAACTCAGTACGGTATATTAGTAGGAACCAAAAATCGAAAATAAACTAAGTGCCCCAAATAGAAAATTAGCTTTAAAATCGATGACATAATCCCACAATCCAATGCCAACCAACCATTTAAAAGGATATAAAGGTGTGAGTAGCTAATCACAATTTATGGCAGGGAAAAGAAGATGGAAAACAGCACTGATAGGAAAATTCTAATTTTGTAAAACAAATGTATATATGTATATGCAGAGAAAAAATAATGGAAGGATATGTATGAAAATATTACATTTGTTTTTTGAGTTGTGGGCCAAGAGTTTGGTTTCTTTCCATTTATTTGTATTTTTACATTTCCTTACAATGACGATGTTTTGATTTTGTGATAAGAAAAAATTAGTTTTAATTTTTTTTTTTTTTTTTTTTTTTTGGCGGCACGCGGGCCTCTCACTGTTGTGGCCTCTCCCTTTGCGGAGCACAGGTTCCAGACGCGCAAGCTCAGCGGCCATGGTTCACGGGCCCAGCCGCTCCGCGGCATGTGGGATCTTCCTGGACCGGGGCACGAACCCACATCCCCTGTATCAGCAGGCGGATTCTCAACCACTGCACCACCAGGGAAGCCCTAGTTTTAAGTTTTAAAGCTCAAATCGGGTGAGTTGAGGAGAGAGCAGTACAGGGGATCATGTTGTACTTGGAGGCCAATGACAGCTGAGTTACCTCTCTTGTGCTGGAAAGGCAAGGAGAGGGAGTGGTCACCAGGAGTCAGAATGGGTAGTCTGCTGCCACCCCACCGGTAAGGAGCTGGGGGAATAAGTACCCTGACTCATGTCCCTCCCTCTGCTCTCTTTTTGGGCTCCCATCATCTAGACTACTGGAGATGAGAGGGCATATCCCAGTTTGTGGACATGGGCTACACTGGTCAGCCTTCCTGTGCTGGTAGCCGAGAGAAGAATGTGCAGAGTGGACCTGGAAGGGTGGCCAGAGGACAGCCAGCCAAGGGCCATTGGAGCTTGTTTGAGTTGTTTAACCTCTATAGTATAATAAATATATTTGGTCTTCATCCCTGCTTCCTGGCACAGATCTAAAACCCTTGGAATTTCCTGAGTGACAGGGGTGGCTTCTGTTATTCACAAGAAGCCCCTTTCAATCACATCTGAGTTTAGGCTAATGAGGCGGCTTAGGGTGGGGCCCCTAGACAGCCTCAGGATGGGGCTGCTCACCAGAAAGACCAAGTGGCGGGAGGGTTAGAACTCTTAGCACCCAACCGTCGACCTCCAGGAAGGGGTGGAGGGGAGCTGGGGATTTCAGCTCTATCAAAAGTCTTGAACAGCACCCTCTTTCTCTCTCTCCCTCCGTTGAAAGAAACCAGCTGCCAGGTCTCGGGTTGCCCCACGGGGAGTTAGTTAATATAATTATCACCCAAACTGTTTCCTTTCCCAAAGGAGATTACAGTGGGATCCCCGCTGTAAGCCCTCCCGTCACACATACCCCTCCCCTTTCCACGTCCCCAGCAACCTTTGATCTGTTTTCTGTGACTATAGATTAGCTTGCATTTTTTCAAAACTGTATGTAAAGGAAATGAATCATAAAGCACGTACTCTTTTTTTGTCTGGCTTCTTCCACTCAACACAATTATCTTGAGATTCATCCGCGTCGTATTAGGTACCAGTAGTCCATCCTTCGTATCGCTGTGGATCGCCGGGTCCACTGTAAGGACGTACAATAGCCCCTGTATCTTTCACCTGTTGATGGACATTCAGGTTGCCTTCAATTTGGGGCTGTTACAAATAGAGCTGGTATAAACATTTGTGTATAAATGTGCACGTAGGCTTTCTTTTCTCTCTGATAAATATCTAGGAGTGGTTAGGTCTTATCATAAGTGTATGTTGAATTTTATTTTTTATAAATTTATTTACTTATTTATAATTTTTGGCTGTGTTGGGTCTTCGGTTGCTGTGCGTGAGCTTTCTCCAGTTGCGTAGAGCTGGGGCTACCCTGCTTTGCGGTGCGCGGGCTTCTCATTGCGGTGGATTCTCTTGTTGCGGAGCACGGGCTCTAGGCGTGCGGTCTTCAGTAGTTGTGGCTCGTGGGCTTGTAGCTGTGGCTCTCAGTCTCCAGAGCGCAGGCTCAGTAGTTGTGGAGCACGGGCTTAGTTGCTCCGCGGCATGTGGGATCTTCCCGGACCAGGGCTCGAACCCGTGTTCGAGGACTGCATTGGCAGGAGGACTCTTAACCATTGCTCCACCAGGGAATTCCCCCCACATGTTGAATTTTAAAAGAAACTCTTGAATTATTTTTCAAAGTGATTACACCAGTTTACATTCCCACGAGCACTCTAACAGGATGCTTAACAATCACTGCACTAACTCACTAAATGCCAGAGGTCCCTCTCATTGTGATAACCCAGCCCCCAGCCCCCTTTACAAACGCCCCCTGGGATGGGGCAGTGCTGTCACTATTGAGACCCACTGGACCAGAGGATCTTTGGTTCCAGCACTAGGCAAGGATCTGCCCCCATTTAGGAACCATGGAAGAAAACCTATGAACCCCCATATTTCTGAACTGAATTCATGGTAGCCTGAGGTCCAAGATGATCACAAGAGCAAGAGGTAACTGCTAGTAGCACATCTTGGCTTGGCCTTGCATTCTGTGGTTCTTCAGTATCTGAAAAGACCAAAATTGTCTTTATTTAAAGAACTAAGGTTTACATGCAGTGGTGAAACCCAAGTGGTGGTTAAAGCCTAGAGTCAGCTGACCCATTTGCTCTCTCTTCTTAATTTTGTCTTTGGCCCTGGAGCCTCCCTGGGGAAAAAATAAGAGGTGTTTGGTAATCTTGCGCTGAAAGCGGGTACTTAAGTCAAAAGTACACCTGAACTCAGCTAATTTGCACTAATCACCTATGCCAGCCGCGGATCAACCAGAGAGGAGAACGTCCTCAGGATGCAACCACAAACACGCATTGCGGGAGCTTCCCACATCAAACACTATTTTGATTTCTAAAACCTTCATCCCCTGCCCCCTACTAAACTGGAGAGTGCATCAGAATCCCCTAAGGGCTTGTGAAGACCCAGAGTGCCTGGTCCCACCCCTAGCGATGCTGATTTCTTATACCTGATTTCTTCTATCTGGAGAGGTACCTGAGAATTTTCATTTCTAACAAGTTCCCACGTGGTGCTGGTGATGCTGGGCCAAGGGTCACACTCTGAGACTCACCTCCCGATTGGAACCTTTTCTTTGACAATGGGAAGTTCAACCATGGCAGTGATTTTTCAACTGATGTGATTTTTTCCCCCCAGCGGACAAAATCCGGAGACATTTTTGGTTGTCATAACTGGTCCTGGCCATTAGTGAGTAGAAGTCAGGGATGCTGTTCAATATCCTATGATGCATAGGACAGCTAGGATTATTAGAAATTAATTAGAAATAATTATTTGACCCAAAATGTCAGTAGTGCCAGTGTTGACAAACCCAGCACTATAGGAGAATGCTTAAATAAATTAGAAGATTCCCACAAGGAATAAATATTATGCAGCCATTAAGAAGAATGCTCCTTGTACAACAATAGTCAATATTCTGTAAATGAAAGTAACCTTTTAAAATTGTATAAAATATTAAAAAATTAAAAAAAAGAAGAATGCTCCTTATACTATATATAAAAGAGATAAACAACAAGGACCTACTGTATAGCACAGGGAACTATATTCAATATCTTGTAATAACCTATAATGGAAAAGAATCTGGAAAAGAATATATATATTCTTTTTCAGATATATATATATTTACATATATCTGAAATATCTGAATCACTTTGCTGTATACCTGAAGGTAAACACAACATTGTAAATCAACTAAATGAGAAAAAAAAAAGAATGGTCCTTAGACCTTTTTATAACTTGGGGAATTGTTCATGATATGATGTGCGGGGAAAAAAAAAGGATAAAAGAAGTATATTCAACATATTAGCTGTTTCATTTAATTTTCTTTGTACTGTACCACTACCTAGAATTATCTGGTTTGTTTCTATGTATACTTATATATCGTCTGTCTCCATTTACTAGGTTGTAAGCTCCTGGTATTCTTTAGAAGAGCATTAAATAGTTGCTGAGCATGTGAATAGGTAAATGTAAGTAAAATCAGTGGTGTGCTGGTAAATGTTTAACAATCAACTCTCAGAAAAGAAAATCTCTGATTTGTCACATGTGCCAGTTTCCATGGTGGCTGATTTCAAGCTACCTCCGGCTTAAGAAGAGATGAATTAGAGGGCTAGCTCCTGGGCTAGTTGATGTCCTCCAAGGATGAGTAGAATAATCTGGCTATTAATATGATGCAGCTCCCAATTTCTGGTCTCAAGCCAGCTTCCAGATTCCTGATTGAGAGCATCAGTTGAAGAAATGTTATGCTAATCGTGGCAGGAGTCTGGGGAATGATGCATAGAAACATTCTGGGTATTGGGGACCCATAAAGTGTAGGTGTTCAGGCGGTGAACTGCATGAAGGTGGCACATCTGGGGCATGTGCCATTTACATCACAGACACACGCGAGCTTGTATGAAAGAACGCAGGCAGGCTCAGAGATTCTTGTCTTCTGAGTCCTGAGGCAGGGGGGTATACCTTCCTTCATAAACCCCATGGACTGCTGGCCATGTACACATTCTGGAGAGCACACAGACACACGTGGTCCTGTTATATATACACATACGTGGCTGGGCATCCCCTAAGCTCCACCTTTCTCAGAGGCCCAATTCCGCTCCCTCAACCCTGACTCTGAGGCTGACATGATTGTTCCACCTGGGGGAGAGGGCAGTGGAGTATCACCATTGCTGGTGATACATATATGTCCTGGGACGCCTTCAAGTGGGTAAAAGTATTTGACCCTCAGCCAGGGCTGCTGTACACCTGGCTACAGGAATGTACTTAAAATTGTTTTAAAAAATCATTTGAGGACTTCCCTGGTGGCACAGTGGTTGAGGGTCTGCCTGCCAATGCAGGGGACACGGTTTCGCTCCCTGGTCCGGGAAGATCCCACATGCCGCGGAGCAACTAAGCCCGTGTGCCACAGCTACTGAGCCCACGAGCCACAACTACTGAGCCCGTGTGCCACGACTACTGAAGCCCGCGTGCCTAGAGCCCATGCTCTGCAACAAGAGAAGCCACTGCAATGAGAAGCCCATGCCCTGCAACAAAGAGTAACCCCTGCTCACCGCAACTAGAGAAAGCCCACGTGCAAGAGACCCAATGCAGCCAAAAATAAAATAAATAAATTTTTAAAAATCCTCTGAGGGGCTTCCCTGGTGGCACAGTGGTTGAGAGTCCACCTGCCGATGCAGGGGACATGGGTTTGTACCCCAGTTTGGGATATCCTCCTTTCTGTTCCACCATCCTTGGCTTATAGCTTCCTTCCTAAAGGTTACCTCATGGTCAAAGATGGCTGCTGCAGCCCTTGCAATCTTGCTTGTGCTCCAGGTAGAAGGAAGAAGGAAGTAGCAAGTGGGCATGTTAAGTCAGTTCCCTCTAAGTAGCTTTTCTGGAAGCCCCACCCAATGACTTCCTCTTATTATTTCATCATCCTCCCTTAATTTCAAGGGATGCTGGGAAATGTAGTTCTTAAGATGGACACATTAAGTTCCTAAAGCTGCCAACCTCCTTCTCTTCAAGGCCAGCTGGGCACGTTTGGTTTCCCACAGGTACGATCATTTGGTTGTCATCTTTGTTCCCTCCATTGGCCTGGAGGACATGATAGCCCTTGCTAAATTCACCCAGAAAAGCTTAAATGATGGCCAACAAAGCCCATTCTTCCTGAACACTGGAATGTCTCTAATAAAAAAAGCTCTCCTCCAAAATAAAATGGCCTTGGACATTATAATGCCTCAAAAGGAGCCATCTGAACGATTATCCCAATAAAATGTTGTGTTTTCATACCTGAAAAAAAGAAAAAGGGCACATTGCCCACTTGAATAAAATGTAGGCTCTGTTAGCAAAGAACAACTGTGGAATGATAATTGGGAAGGGAGCTAGCAGACTCTGTTATATATATTATCGCATTCCGTGCTCAGTTTTGAGAGATCCTTAGGAAAATCCACCATTTCCCCCATGAGGTCTGAGATTCTGTGACACGTCTGGGTAAAAGATTTTTTGTCTCATAGATAACAGACTAGCAGCACTATTTTCTATTGTTTGTCAAGGCAGGTAGAATTTACTTGCCCTAGGTTAGCTGTATTTCATAACAAGGGGAGGAGAACATATAAGGCTTCCAATTTCTGTTAAAAATTTCTTTCTTTAAAACTTATCTTTGTTTTCAATCTGTGTTACTGTTTAAAACAAGAGTTTACCTTCAGTTTACCAAAAGAGGTAAGTGGGTTGTAACTGGATCCAATCATGAGCATGCCATTTATGCTCTCAGAAAGGCATCAAAAAGGGGAATCAGAACCCACCTCTTCCACCTTCCTTCCCTACTTGCTGGAACACTCACCTCCTGTTCCTGTACAAGATGACTTTGGAAGGTGAGTTGTGGGCCTTCTGGGTCACCTTTGGAGTCTAGGACTTTTTGAACAATCAGAGAATCCCACCTTCATTAGAGAGCTGAATGCAGCCTGGGTGAAATCTAGATCTGGTGGTTTTAAAACATGTTCTCCATGGGACTTCCCTGGTGGTCCAGCGGTTAAGACTTCGCCTTCCAACACAGGGGGTGCAGGTTCAATCCCTAGTCGGGGAGCTAAGATCCCACATGCCTTGTGGCCAAAAATCCAAAACATAAAGCAGAAGAATATTGTAACAAATTCAATAAAGACTTTAAAAATGGTCCACATCAAAGAAATCTTAAAAAAAATAAAATAAAACATGTCCTCCAAATCTATGACACTCCTCTCTTCAATAGATGGGGTCTAATTCCCCCCTCTCCTTGAATGTGGCCCAGACTTAGTGTGTTGCGTCTAAGGAATAGAATGTGGCAGAATGATGCTGTGTGACTTTTGAGACTAGGTCATAAAAAGGGTAACTTCTGCCTGGTATTCTCAGCTCACTCACTTTTGGGGAAGCCATGTCTTGAGGACACTCAAGCAGCCTGTGGAGAGCCTGAGGCTCCTCATCTGTTCATTTCACCATCCTGGTTCATTGAAGATCAGACTGCGGACTGGGAATATGTGTCTTCTCAGTGAGATGTTTGGATTCCTTCTTCTCCAAGAGATCTTCTCACTAAGTCATCCCCCTCCTGCTGTCTTTGCTTCAGCAAAGGATGGTGATTCTGGAGACAGGCTGCCTGAGTTTCAATCCTGGTTCTACTGCCTACAAGCCGAGTGGTTTTTTTTGCTTTTTAAGAATTTATTTATTTTTGGCTGTGTTGGATCTTTGTTGTTGCGCGTGGACTTTCTCCAGTTGCGGCAAGTCGGGCTACTCTTCGTTGCAGTGGCAGGCTTCTCTTTGTGGTGGCTTCTCTTGTTGCGGAGCACGGGCTCTAGGCACGTGGGCTTCAGTAGTTGTGGCGCACGGGCTTAGTTTCTCCGTGGCATGTGGGATCTTCCCAGACCAGGGCTTGAACCCTGTCTCCTGTATTGGCAGGCAGATTCTTAACCACTGCACCACCAGGGATGTCCGAGCTGGGTGGTTTTATATGAGTTATTTAACCTCTGTAAGCCTCAGTCTCCTCATCTGTAAAAGGGGACAATCGATGGATACACATCAGGGTTTCTCAACCTCAGCATTACTGACATTTGGGCCAGATAATTCTTTGTTGTGGGGCTATCCTGTAGGATGTTTAGCAGCATCCCTGGTCTCTACCCACTAGATGCCAGTAACAATGTCTCCCCTATCCCAGTTACAACAACCAAAATGTTTCTAGACATTAGCAAATGTCCCGTGAGGGGGCAATATGACCCCCAGTTGAGAACTGCTGACCTAAGTCATTTATTTCTGTGCATGGTGCTTAGTCAGCACTCGAGAAATGATCATCATGATTATTTTTCTCTCTTCTGATTGCAACAATATTAGATTTCAGCAACGTTTTTGCTAGGTGTTTTTTTTTTAAGATGCTGTTTGCATTTTTGTGACAAAATTATTTTTTTAAATGTATGCAAGATGGCTAATTTCATGTGATGTGAATTTTAACTCACTTTATTTTTTATTTATTTACTGTTTAAAATTTTTTATTTATTTATTTTTTTGGCTGTGCCAAGTGGGATCTTAGTTCCCCGACGAGGGATCGAACCCATGCCTCCTGCAGTGGAAGCAAGGAGTCTTAGCCACTGGACCACCAGGGAAGTCCCTGTATGCTGTTAAATGTTAAATAAAAGATGTTTTATTTTATCTTGTTATTAGTATTGCCTTTTGAATATGATTTGACTTTTCTTTTTTTTCTTTGACTTTTCTTTGACTTTTCTTATGTCTTTTGTCTCATGTCCTTGAGTCTAACTTTGACCTTTCTAGCAGTAATTAATCCATGAGACCACTTTTGCTGCCCACTGTGATGAATGCATGCATTATGTATCGTGAGAAGCTATTTGTATCCTTTATTCTCTTGACATTTCTGCTCGGTAGTCAAATAGGTGAGGAAGGGCTTCCCTGGTGGCGCAGTGGTTGAGAGTCCGCCTGCCGATGCAGGGGACACGAGTTCGTGCCCCGGTTTGGGAAGATCCCACATGCCGCGGAGTGGCTGGGCCCGTGAGCCATGGCCGCTGAGCCTGCGCGTCTGGAGCCTGTGCTCCGTAACGGGAGAGGCCACAACAGAGAGAGGCCCGCGTACCACACACAAAAAAAAAAGGTGAGGAAAAAGATGGGCTGCCATTGTGGGTTTTTTGTTGTTGCCATTGTGGTTTTAGTTCAATCACATTAAGAATCTTGGAGTGGGGAAGGCCTTTTTAAGCTTGATGCAAAACTCAGAAGCTTTATTTATTAAAAAAAATTTTTTTTGGCCACACCTTGAGGCTTGCAGGATCTTAGTTACCTGACCAGGGATTGAACCCGGGCCCTCAGCAGTGAAAGCACCGAGTCCTAACCACTGCACCGCCAGGGAATTCCTTCTGGTTACTTTAAATGGATTGAAGTTTCCAGATCTTAGCTGAAAGGTGTTATATTCACTGTGGCTCATACAGCCTCCCAATTCCAAGGCTGGAGGCTAATCCAGAAGCATTTTCCCAGGCCCCTTGAGTGCTAGTCTTTGTTGAATGATTTTGTGTGCTGGGATTGTAGGAGTTTGTTCTCTCCTCACTTATCATTTAATCCTGAGACTTTTAACCCCTTTTTTAACCCTATGACTTTCTAACATCATCTCCATTTATTATGCTCAGAGAGACTTAGTAATTAGCCCAAGGACACTCAGCTAGGAAGTGCCTGTACAATTATTTAGAAAGCCAGATGACATGGCACCATCTCACCATCATCAGAAAGAGAATGTAGTTCAAGTCAAACCAGATCATTCCTGGTTCCTGGAGCCCTTTCTGCTTCTGTGCCTTTGAATCTATGGGTCCCTCCACTCTGAGGGGCCTCTCCCTTCAGGGAGCCTTGCCTGTGCTTCATGGCTTAGCTACAACGCTTCCTCCCCCAGGAAGCCCTCCCTGATTCTCATCACTGGGAAATAGCATTTGGCACATGCTCATGCTGCTTTTCACAGTGGCCACTTGTGAGACTCACCCCACAGCTTTTGCAGGTTGGCTATGAGCACCCACCAGGTGTTGATGTGTAATAATGTTGCTTAGGTTTTAAAAAAGGCAGTTTAGAATGAAAAAAAATAAACTCATTTGCCAGTAGCCAGTAGCCTGGTCTCCAGTCATTTTGTGTGTATGTGTTTGTGTGGGACAGAGAAAAAGAGAGAGAGAGAGATTCATCTAAGACCTTGGTAGCTCCCAGAAGAATCTCACTTATCACAGAAAACGTTACAATGCATTCAGATGATGATGATAACGATAATTATTTGCTGTAAAAATAACTGAAGATTTTTCCTATTGTAAAAAAAAATTGAAAAACATTTTCATATTATAGAATCAATAAATTGTTTTTGTAGTGCCTGTACAAAACAGACCCTAGGCTGTGTTCCTCTAATACTGAGTGGACAAGTACCCTGCCTGCCGCTCCCTCCCATTCTGGTCGACCTAAAGAACTTGGGATTCCTCTACAAGCCTTACTTTTGCCTGGCATGTCCTTCCTGCCATGGCCTCCATCCCCCTTTCTTTCTAAACCTTATCTTTTTAAGATTCAACCAGGAGCAAGACTGCCAAGCTCCCTGCCCTCTAAGAACTTACTTTTTGTTGAAAGGAGACACATAAGTAATCATTTCAGATACTGATACAGGCTATGAAAAAACAAAACCAGGCAATAGGAGAGTGTGGAGGGTGGTGCTTTAACGAGGCTGGTCTGACAAAGGCTCTCTGCTCGCGGGCCATTTGAGAGGAACCTTGAGGAATGACGACGAGAAGGAAAAGATTCCAGAGAGAGAGGGAACTGCGAGGGCAAAGGCAGTTTCCGAGAAAACAGAAAGAAGGCCAGTGTGGCTGGGCAGCCCAAGCCAAGCAGAGACTGGCGTTGAGATGAACACAGAGGAGGCGGGGCCAGGTCCTGCAGGGACTTGTAGCCCACAGAGAGGAGGTCAGATTTTATTCCCAAGGTGATGGCTTTACAGCCAAATTGCTTTGTAGAAGGGTTTTCTTGCAGCTCGTGGGACTTCTCCAAGCCCCAGTGGCTCATGCCTCCGCCGCCAAACTGTGAGGGCCAGTTTTGCCTCTGTGCGGTCATCGCCCCTTTAAGTGGCGGCTTACTCCTCAGACCCTGAGCCCCTGAGGACGCCCCCGGCTGGGTGACCGCAGCGCGCAGCCCCGCGCCTGGCCCACAGCAGTCGCGCAGCCCGGGTCGGCGGAGGCTGACCGGGCGATTGCGCACGGAGGCTGAACAAGAAGTCGGCGCAGAACTTTCCCCCTGGAAGCGGGGCCTCCCACTCGGCGCGGCCACGCGGATTCCGGTAGTAGGAGGGGGGGGGCGGGGGCTGGCACGTGAGGCAGGCGGCCGCACGTGGCCCAGGAGTGTGCTTTTTTCGGGACAGGTGCGGGGGCCGCCAAGTTCGCGAAGGCGCAGACGCAGCCGGGCCTCGGCACCCCGTCTCCCACTCAGGTTTATTTTCAGATTCGTGGCCGCTGCGGTCTGGTCAAGGGAAGGTGTCCTCGGAGAACGCCAGAGCGTCTTAGTGGGGCGGGCCAGAGGGTCCCCCACGCACAACGCGCAGCGAGCCGCGTGCCTGCTGTCTGCCCAGCAGGCTGGTGGGAGCCCGCGGGCCTCGCAGCTCGGAAGTTTTTCTTTGGACTCTGAGGCTCAACTTGCCCATCTAAGAAATGGGTCTGAAGTAAACAGCTGGCGAAGCACTTTGCCAACTTGGATTCAAGTTGGGCGTTTAATTCACTTTCTTCGATTCCCTCCTCCCTTTGGAAGCCCAAGGGGCTGGAGTAGCGGGATGCCACCCACCACACCCTTCCGTCCCCGCAGAGCGGTCACGGGAGTTGATTTTGCGTCCCCTACGGCCTGGAGGCACCGGATCAGCCCTCCTGTGGGGTGCGGTCTCGGAGCCCCGGGTCACGTGACTCCTGCCCGCTGCCTCTGGCCAGCGAGCAAGTGCGCATGCGCAATTCATTCTCTCTCTCCTCTCTCTCTCTCTCTCTCTCTCTCTCTCTCTCTCTCTCCCCCTCCCTCCCTCTCTCTCCCCCTCCCTCCCCCTCCCCCTCTCCCCCTCTCTCTCCCCTCTCCTCTCTCCCCTCCCCCTCCCTGTCTTTCCTCTCTCTTTCCCTCCCCTCTCTCTCTCTCCCTCCCCCTCCCTTCCTCTCTCGCTCTTTACTTCTCCCTCTCTCTCCCTCCCTCCGTCCCACTCTCTCCCTCCCCTCCCTCTCTCCCTCCCTTCCTCTCTCCCTCCCTTCCTCTCTCCCTCCCTCCCCCTCTTTCTCTCCTTCCCTCCCCGTCTTTCTCTCCCTCCCTCCCCCTCTTTCTCTTCCTGCCTCCCCCTGCCTTCCTCTCTCTCTCTCTCTCTCTCTCCCCCCCTCCCTCCCTCCCTCTCTCTCTCCCTCCCCCCTCCCCCTTAGGTTGGCTCGGACGCAACCACTGTCAGCTCCTCCCCCTCCTTCTCCGTCTTCACCCTTCCTTTCACTCCCTTCCCCTCGCCCTTTGGTTACGTCAGGCGGACACGCCGATGAGCCAATCACGGCGCTGTGTTTAGAGGCCGGCAAGCGGAACCGGTCGGATTGGACCAATAGAAGCCCTCGGATCCGGCGCGCCCCAACCGGGCAGGGGAGCCGGGGCCGAGTGGGCGGTGCTTCCCCGTCAGCATGTGGGCGGGGACCAGCAACCGCAGAGGCGTCGACGACGGCGGCAGCAACGACGACGTTCCTCAGTCTTCGGGGTAGGCTCGGCGGCGCCGGTAGGGCTACGCGGAGCGGTCGGCGGTGGCCCTAGGGAGGCCGCGGCGCCATGGCGGGGCGGTAGACGTGCTCAGGCCGGCGAGGCGAGAGGCGGCGGTGTTCATCCGGTCCGCAGCGCCCTTCGGCAGGGGCCGGGGGTGGGGAAGACTGGGTCGGGGGTTGTCCCGGGCAGCGCGGGGCCGCGGGGCGGGGCTCGCAGGCCGTCGGGGTGCAGGAGGCCTGGGCCGCCGCGAGGAGCCGCCGCAGGCCGCTGGGCCCCGCCGCCGGGCCGCTCGACGACGACGCTCCCGCGGGGGCCCCGCCTGAGCAGGACGCGGCCGCGGCGGCTGCGAGGCCGCGGGAGGCCGCGGAGGATGGAGGAGCGGAAGGAGGAGGGCGAGGCCGAGATCCAGGAGCACGGGCCCGAGCACTGGTTCTCCAAGTGGGAGCGGCAGTGCCTGGCCGAGGCCGAGCAGGACGAGCAGTTGCCCCCTGAGCTGCAGGAGGAGGCGGCGGCCGCCGCGCAGCCCGAGCACAAGCAGCAGAAGCTGTGGCACCTCTTCCAGAACTCGGCCACCGCCGTGGCCCAGCTCTACAAAGGTGAGGGCCGCCGCCGCCGCCATTTTGCGCCGCCGCCCCCGCCTCGCGCCCGGCCGTCGGCGGAGAGCCCGGGGAGCGGTTGGCTGGGCTCCGGCCGTCGCAACGCGGCCCCACCGCCCCCTCCTCGCAAGATGGCGCCGCGGGAGGCGGGCCCTCGGGAGGCGGCCGGGGGCCGGCGTGGGGGGCGGCCGGGCTTGGGGCCGCCTGTGGGGCCCTCCCGCTTCTGGGGCCGGGCCGCTGGGTGCCCCCGGGCCGGGGAGGGCAGGGGAGGAGCCCCCGGTCACAAAATGGCGAAGGGAGGCGGCGCGGGGCCCCTATTGTGCTGGAGCCGGCCTCGGGGCGGGGACTGCGAAGGGGTGCCTCCCTCTGCCGCGCATCTGTCCCGGCTGCGCCCGGGGGCCCCGCGGCTCCCCCTCCAGCCCCGCCGCGACCCCTTTCTTGCCCGCTCCCCACCTAGCGCGGGATCCCGGAACCCTTGAACAAAATGGCGAAACCTAATATGGCCGTTCCGGAGTGATTGACGCCCAAATAACATTGCTTTTTCTTTTTTTGTCTTTGTGTGTTTTTTTGTTTTTTCTCTTTCGTTTCGTCGTTTTTCAGACCGAGTGTGTCAGCAGCCAGGACTTTCTCTTTGGGTTCCCTTCCAAAATGCAGCCACTGCCGTCACCAACCTTTACAAAGGTAAGGACAACTTTGCTGCATTGCTGGCTAAGGGGAAGGGCGGTCTGCGTCAGGGTTTAAGTCCTGCGTTCCTTAGTGCATTGGCCACCTTGACCTGGAGGTATCTCCCGAGTGTTTTCTGCTTCTGAATCCAGCCACTAACTCTCAGTATCTTGCAACTTGAGAATTCTGGCGGTGTGATGTTATATCTAGATAACGGGTTCTCAGCCGGGGGCGTTTGGTCCTCTCACCCCATGGCGATATTTTTGACAATGTCTGGGGCACTCCAGAGTGTCATCACTGAGAGGAGGCCGCTAACTGTCCTCGGTGCACGAGACAGCTTCTCCACCCCCCAAATGGCAGTAGTGCCGAGGTTGAGAGGCCCAGAGCTCCAGACTGAGATGTGCTTCTTAGGCACCCAGGGAAGAGGAGTGTGTCTCGCACAGAGGTGGGAGGGACAACTTGTTTGTGGAAAAGCACCTCCTGGAATAGTTTTTCTTGAGTTAGGCAATTTCGAGCATGATGGTGGCACAGCATAATTTAAGTGCGTCGAAAACTAGCTAATTGGAGTAATCTGTACGCACATTAACATGCAGATATTTGATGGAGTTGCTCTTCCCTAGCAACTCCATCAAATATTTGCCTTCCAAGCTGCTTTTTGCCTGACGGTACATTGTTGGCAGGAAATCTGATCAGTTTGAGTTGATATCAAGATTTGTGTTTCATGGCAGTGCTTTTCTGCAGTTAATCCCCGCCCCCCACGTGAAGATATGTGAGTAAATGTTCTTGCCCATCGTGTTCTCTCAGCAACAGTGGGTTTAGATTTGTTTTGAAGATTTGGAAATTTGGGTTTGATATTTGGCAAGGTTTCTGTGGGAAAAGGATTTGAATTTGAGTGTTAATTTTAGTAAAAATGTAATTTAAATAAATGCTTTTAAACTGCCAGAAGCTGTTGATAATTGCAGTAGAGCTTTGTGTTTTTCAGAATTATCTAAATAAGGTTGAAACAGGCTGTGGAGTGATTTGATTCTCAGATTCTTATCTGCATAAGAATAAGCCAATTAAGATAACATTCTTTAGGCAAAAAAATCCCTTATTTTGGATTTCCTTTTAAACCTTGCAGTTTTTTGGGATGATAATTTGAGAATGTAAACTGAACCTGGTGAATAGAATGTTAATTTCAGGGAATGAGGAGCTAATAATCTAGGCTTACTGAGAAAAGGAAACCTAAAGAAGTGGTGCCCCAGTGGTCAGCTTTGATTTTATATAGCTGAGTTCCTTAAATTTTGACTCTAACATTCATTACTGCTTGAGGGTTTTTAACATTCTCTGGAATGGCTCTTGGTTTCACCCAGACAGGGAATTTTGAAATAATACTTCAAACTCATATTTTTGGAAAACTTTGCTTTCTTGGAGTATAATTTACATATAGTAAAATCACCGTTTTAAGGTGTATGGCATGAATTTGACAAACATACATTGTTAGTAAATGGAATATATCTATTCCCCCCACCCCAGGCAACCGCTGATCTGAATTCTGTATATATGGTTTTTGTGTTTTCATAATGTAATAAATAGAACCTTATAGTAGGTAGCCTTTTCTGTTTGGTATCTTCTATCCACTTTTCATAATGTTTTTGAGATTGATCTATTCAGTTCACATTGCAGGTATTAATAAATTGTTAAGTGCTTTTTGTTTTTCTGACTAGTGTTGTGTGTGGAGGTATCACGGTTTATCCATTTCAGGTTTTGCAATTATTTTTTGCTTTAAGGGGAAAGCAACACATAGTTTTAGTGCATCTGTGTGCCACGCTCTTGGACTAGGCCGTAGAAAAATATGAATGTTCTCTGACTTCTCAGTTTTTGGTGCTGTTGTGTGCTCCTGGAATGCATCTCTTTAGGACTGTAGCTGACGGTTTTCTTTAGTGTTAATTCTTCATGTAAAAAAGTGGGCTCAGAAGCTGAACTCTGAAATAATCCCTAATTTGATTTCTTGATTTGAAAATGCTTCTTATAATGTATTAGTTTCCTTTGTTCAGAAAATGTAATGGAAGACATTAAATTTCTTTTTAAATAAACATGAAGTTCTTGCATTATGGCAAATGCTGGATTGTCAGTCCAACCTTAGCTTTATTTTGTGTCCTATTTCTGTAAAATGAAATATATCCCCTTTTACCTGAGGAATGGTTAATTGTGGTTTGTGGAATTTGGTAGTATAGCAACATTATTCTGTTCCTAGCTGACTCAAGGAAAGTGTGGATAAGTTCTGCAGATCCTCACATTCTTCCTCCTTTTCAGGGTGTGGTCTTCAGAGAACAAGAATGCAGCTGTAGGAATAATTGGGTACCTTAAATAGAACCAATAAAATTAGCAAGGTAGTGTCACAGTGCATGCAGCTGTAAGTAGTGGTAAATTTAGAGTGTTCACAGTTCTTATTCAATATCTAAATGTAATTTATGGGGGCGGGGATGGGGGGAGATTTTGGAGGATCCTTGTAAATGGGCAATGCTCTTGCAGTTTGTATGATTAAGCGCTTATCTGACAAGCTAAAGATGGCTCATTTTGCCTCACCCAGCCTGGGGAGAGGTTGGTACTTCTACCAGCTTCCTGATAGCACCTAAGATGAGCACATAGGAAGGTCAGAATTGAGGTAAAAGTCTAGCAGAGGGCGCCTTTTGATGTGGCGTTTTGAAACATTGAACGATGCAGTTGGTTTGGTTGAATGTGGCTGGAGACTTGGAGGAGAGTGAATTGGGGTGTCCTCAGTGTGCACAGAATTTGGCAAAATGGAGTTTCTTTTGCTCCACATAGTAAGTTGAGTCAGACATTGGCATCCTTTTTTGGAAGGGAAGAAAATTCTGATGGCTGGTTTTTGTTTTTACTTTGCTTTGATAAATCTAAAGGAAGTAATGTTTGTTAAATATTCAGTGGTGTTGTGTCCCCTGGCTTAGTACGTTTTCTGTTGTCTGCAGCAAAGGGAGTGAAGTTACTGAGGTGGTTTTAACTAGCCTGGTTGATGCTTATCTGAAAAATGCTTTGTCAAGCTCATCTCTTTCTGCCTCTTAAATACACCTCCCATTTCCTTGGGTGACTGGTTGCAACCTCTTTCCTGACTCCTCATTAGGAAAATAATGAATTCTAAATTCCTTCTACGGTGTGGGGTTACTTGCTCAGTAGAGGCTGGCCGTCCTTTGGAGCCTCGTGGTCAGCGGAGGTGGGCGCTGGGGCCCTGCTTGCTCTGCAGCAGCTGCCTGGGAGCCAGTGCTCACCCACATCCCCCAGAGCCACTTCTCGCTGCTTCTTATTGTCATTTCCCTCAACTTTGTAATATTTTTCTTTTTCGATTTTTGTTTTATGTTAAGCTCCATTTTTTTTGTTGTTGTTGTTTAATGATAAGCTCCTCCGCATTTTAAAACTGTCTGAAACTTTAGTTGTATACCGACTTCTCCCACATACGTTAAGAGCTTTCTCTTGATACTGTTTATGTTAAAGATGTTTTTGGTTTTCTCCTTGAACAGCATTTGCCCCAAGGTGTGACTAGCGGTACTTGGAGAAGGCCAGCAGCATCATTATCATGGAGTCTTCTGCTAGATTGTTCTAGTTCAGATTTTAGACTGTTACTTTTACTTAGTCGTATGGTCCTGGAGACAGATAATGGAACAAAAAATATTTCACTATTGTAAGCCTTCATTTTCTCAATTGTGAGTAGGAGTAAGTATGCACAACTTAGAGTGCAGGCTCTTAGTGTGTCATGCAATGAGTCTTCAAGCATGGACTGTGTTGGTGGTCAGGTTCTGTTTTTCAGATGATGTTTTTCGCTATGGGCAGTGCTTAAGATGAAGGGAAGAAATTCTTATTTATTTATTTATTTTTATTTCTGTCAGAATAACCTTTGTGGTGTGTCTTCATTTTTCCCTGAAAGGGCTGAAAGTAAATAGAATTGACAGGAGAAAAATAGTGTGATGCCCTTTAAAGTCCTTATTTTTGAGACATCTTGATTCCAGATCCTGTTTATAGTGTGTAGTCACTTCATTGTGCCCTTCTTGGGCTTCTCTGTGAACTGAAAGTGAACGGAACGTACTGAAAATTTTTGGATGAGTGATTGGTGTATAAACAACTGGTCAGAGAAAGCATGTTCTACCTGGAGGCAAATAATGAAATTTCAGCTTATGTTTTGACTTTCTGGAGTTGGTTTGTGACTCTCCTGCTGCAGAAAACTATTGAACTTTGAGAGTGTTCAAAAAACCTTAGTATGGATTGCAGTTGAATACCCTGTTTTATTTTACTAAGCAGCAGCCTCAGTCATTATTAATACCATTTATAGATTTTTTTGTGAATTTTTATAGAAGACTGTCAGTTTCTGATGTGTAACTTCTCTGTAAAAGGATGTTTTAGCTGCAAATAGCAGAAAAGACAAGTCAGGCTGGACATGGATTGGCTGCTCTCTGCCTTGAAGCCTGAAGGTGGGATTGATTGAATCCAGTGGCTCAGGCCTCCCTGCTCTGTAGCTCTCTGTAGTCCATGTGTGGGCCTGCGCATACCAGCTTTGTCATTAGGCTAGTTTCAGTGTTGGCAGCTCATACCTCACAGCTTAGGGTTACTCACTGGAAGGTTAGAAGAGCCCAGAAGCTTCTTTCCCAGGAGCTACCAGTAAATGACTTATGTCTCTGGGACAGAATTGGGTCACATGGTTATTCAGAACCAGTATCATAGCCACAGTTTTGGGGTTATGCAGATTTGTTTGGGACTATACCACAAGTTTCATCATCAATTGAGCAAATGTGGAAGAAGCCTTTATTCAGAGCTATCCAAACAAAAACTTGTGAGTACCTTTAGGAAAGGGAGGACGAGGACTGGATGGTAGGGAACCGTGGCCACTCTGATCCTTCCCTGGTTCCTGCTGTTTGTATGTGCTAGGTGAAGATTTAAGTCAGTATGTAAGTTACCTAGAAGTTCGTGTTTATCTTTGGATACCACTTTGTTAGGGAACTTAGAAATTGTTTCCTTAAATCAATTGAAAAAAGAGCTTCCCTGGTGGTCCACTGGCTAAGACTCTGCACTCCCAATGCAGGGGATCCCGGTTCAATCCCTGGTCAGGGAATTAGATCCCACCTGCTGCAACTAAAGATCCTGCATGCCACAATGAAAATCCCACGTGCCTCAACTAAGATCTGACACGGCCAAATAAAATATAAATAAATAAGTAAATATTTAAAAAAAAAAACAATTGAAAAGCAGTTTTATTTTGGTCATGACTCATATCTTTTCCTTTTTTAAAAATTTATTATTATTTATTTTTGGTTGCGTTGGGTCTTCGTTGCTGTGTGCAGGCTTTCTCTGGTTGCAGCGAGCGGGGGCTACTCTTCGTTGCGGTGCGTGGGCTTCTCGTTGTGGTGGCTTCTCTTGTTGCGGAGCACAGGCTCTAGGCGCGCGGGCTTCAGTAGTTGTGGCATGTGGGCTCAGTAGTTGTGGCGGACGGGCTTAGTTGTTCTGCGACATGTGGGATTTTCCCGGACCAGGGCTCGAACCCGTGTCTCCTGCATTGGTAGTCCTATTCTTAACCACTGTGCCACCAGGGAAGTCCCTAGATATTTGTTTCTAATGAAACAGTTAAAATACATATTTTTTCCTACAGCAGACGAGTTGGTTAGTGCAGATTGAGTTCTAAGTTTAAATGTTTTGTAGTTACTAGTATTCCTTGGAAATGTACCCTGATCTAGCAGTGTGATTTTTCTGGTTTGTAGATCCTCTAAGGAGAATGGGAGATGACTTCTCTATTGTTGAGGGAAAAATCGATTGTAGAAAGAACTTTTGCTATTTAGTAACTTTTTAGGGCAAGGCCCTTTGAGCCTCAGTTCCAATTCCTTGTTTATGAAATTGAGGTATCTGCTTTGGCTAACTCAACATAAGGTTAGTAAGTATCAAAAAATTATAGATAGTGAAATCTGATTGTGTTTATGTTTCATGTAAGAAAGTTGTGCATTTGGTCTTCATTTCAGAAATCAATATGATTCTTTGCCTACTGCCCCTTGCCAGCAGTGGGAAAATGAGACTAATAAAAATCCCTTGAATTCAATTTCAGCTATTTATATAAGAACAGTTTAAAAAAATATGAAACAAAGATGTCTACTGTGAGTTGTATGAATCAGTTTGTTTCTTTTTTTTTTTTTTTTTTTTTTATTTTTTTATTTTTTTTTTAGTTTGTTTCTTGAATAAGGAAATGAATGTGTTGTGATTAAAGGTTAGATTGACATTTTGATGCCCTTGGGCTTTGCCTAACCTTCGAGATCATGGCCTTTTTCCACAGTGGCTTTGGCATCAGTAAAAGTGTTGAACACAAGACTGTCCCCACAGTTTTCTTTGCTCTGCATTTCTAGAATTTGGGTGTCTAATTGGAAGGTTCACGAGTATTCAAAGCAGTCTTTGGCTGAGAGCCTTCTGGAGGCCATCTTTGTGTGTACGTTTATTATTTTACTGGACACTAAATTAACCAGTGATTAAAATCTAGTCTGGTCATTCCTAAGATTCTCCAATGAGCATTTAGATCTCTTCTACTTAGTGCAAGATGTGATAGGAGGGTTTAATTTTCAACCAAGTAACTCTTTAAAGTTCTCAAACATAAGAACTATATTTTAAACTATGTTTTAGTGTCAATATGAGATTCTCTGTTTAAGGAAATAACTGAGATTGGATTAATCTGGGCAGTAAAGTAATTGGATTTGGCTTTCAGGATATGTTAATGGTATAAGACCAAATTATGCCCAGACAGTGCAAAAGCATGTATGTACCCGAAGACCTTAAATGTTAAATCTGCTTTTCTCCTCCTGTACTTCTTAGTCTGTAAAAGTCTGTTTACAAAATACTTGATTTTTAGCGTGTTCTTGGTTGGTTGTGTTGTTGAGACTTGGGCAGAATTTTTGAGGTGAAGTGATTGGTCAGTTGCATACATTTTAAAAGAGGTTCACAACTACTTATATAACTGCCTTCCTTCAAAAGTATGAATATTGAGTTTTCCAACTTTGTTCAACTCTGTGATTAAAGCATCAGCCTGTTGCCGATCTGACTTTTGGGCTTTCCTTGTGTCCTCAATCAAAACGAATCAAAGCTCTTCCTCCCAGGATTGTCAGGGTTTTTTTTTTTTTTTTTTAAACTGCCTCATCTGGTTCCTTCCCTTTGGCTCTTGAGTTTTGTATCAAGTTCAGCTTTTCTTATTTGCTGTCTGGTTTGCTAGGTGTACATTTACATGCCTGCTTCATCTTACTTTGCACTATCCATGCTTGCTTCGAACTTGTTTCTTGTACCCCTTTCAACTTTTTGTCCCTCTATACTTCCAATTCTGGACCTGCCTCCATTTGGTTCTCGAAAAATAAAATTTCCTGAGTCATTCTTTTTGGAAACAAACTTCTCTGGTTAAGAGCTTGATTTTAACAGCTCTCTTCGGTAGGGCAGCTTTGTAGAAATCTAGTTGCTTGTAGATCCATAACAGTGGACGGTTATCCTCCTTTCTGTGGTCCCATGGGATGGGCTTAGTTTACTCAATGATTTGATTTCTCTTAAAATGTTTCTAGCTCTTTCAGAATCACTTAAGGTCTACATATAACTTTACAAGGTCATCTTAGAGATTATGCATCCTTTAAGGTTGGCTTCATCTAAGTCTTTAAGACTAAGAGATGGGAAAGCACTGTATTAGCCTCTTAAATGCTATTTACCTTTGAAATGGGGTTCGTGCTTGTTTTGTTTATGATGAAATGAGAAATCAGAACACGTTGATTCACATTGTAACTTGGGCATTCTAGTAGTGAGACACTGGAGAAATTACTTCATTCATGAGTAGCTTTTTCTTTTAGACGCGTTTTTTATTTATTTATTTATTTTGGTTGCACTGGGTCTTAGTTGTGGCAGGCGGGCTCCTTAGCTGTGGCATGCGAAACTGTTAGTTGAGGAATGTACGTGGGATCTAGTTCCCTGATGAGGGATCAAACCCGGGCCCCCTGCATTGGAAGGCGGAGTCTTATTAACCACTGTGCCACCAGGGAAGTCCCACGAGTAGCTTTTTTTATATTTGTAAAATTAGAAAGTTGTGATGGAGTTTAATATTTAAAGAGTACTCCTGTGGGTAACTTCTTTCATTTTTCTTTTTAACTTTTTAGCAATAAGAACTGATCATCTAAGGAATAGGCCTTGTTATAAAGTTCTGTTTGTGCTGCCCTCTTGCCATCTTTTTTAATAATGCAAATTCATGCAGCTTGGGAGCCTCTGTGATGTCTGGATTATTGTCTTTCTGGGACACAGGTCTTCATTCACTGGTTTGCTTATCCTTTCAGCATCTACTTTAGATGTCGCAGACAGAATTAAAATCCAGGTCAGGAAAAGTAAGAGGAATGAAGATATATTGGTGATTTTCCTGCTAGCACAGCAGATCAACTAAAAATAAATTGCAGTGACTTAAGTTTGCAAGTATTAATATTGTTTTCAACTGTGTAAAGCCACTAAAGGGGCAGGCATCATTTTATTGAAAATCTGGGTTCGGTATGTACAGGGAGCGGGCAGTATCTACAGGGAGAATAGGAGACCAGTCTGAGAGATTTTAAGACAGGGTCTTTTGGAAGTGGTTATAAGTTACAGAAAACTGTTGGGAGCTGGAAGCAGATTGAAAACGTTCCTGGGAAATGAATGAAGCTTCTTGTTTCCACAGTGCTGTTTGGCTTTGTTGAGCAGTCAATCAGAATTAATTTTCCCTTATTATTTCTAAAATGTTTGCTACTGCTTTTAGTGTGTTTCCAGTTCTTGGTGCTGAACCTGTCAGTAGGAGTACACCTCCGAAATGACATGGTACATGCAAGGTGAGCACCGCCTGAGTGATTTGTTGTGGTGTATAGTCATCTGGTGAATGATGTGAACGCTCCTGTTTAGTTAGAACTCCTAAGAATTCCTTCTTTTCTCAAAGCTTAGTGGTTAAGAACCACAGACTCTGGAACAAAAATTCCAGCTCTTGAATACTGTGGTAGAGTCTGTTTGCTCAGTTGCAATGAGGGGACAGTAGTACTGCTCTCAAGGTATTCGTGTCCCTTTCTTCTCAGGGGAAGCTGGGTATAGTACCAATAAGCATTTAATAATTCACCTATTTAAAAATTTTTTTTTTTTTGGCGGTACGTGGGCCTCTCACTGTTGTGGCCTCTCCCGTTGCGGAGCACGGGCTCCGGACGCTCAGGCTCAGCGGCCATGGCCCACGGGTCCAGCCGCTCCGTGGCATGTGGGATCCTCCCGGACCAAGGCATGAACCCGCGTACCCTGCATCAGCAGGCGGACTCTTAACCACTGTGCCACCAGGGAAGCCCAATTCACCTATTGTTAGCATTACTAAATAAACTAGCTTGATTAGATTAAGTAAGCTTTTTTAAGGAAATAACATTATTAAAATGGTAATTCGTTTAACAATAAGTAGTCTCTGTTTTTATCTGTTGAGTTTTTTTTTAAAGAACAAGACAGAAGCTCTAGGATTATGTGATGTGTTTACTGAATTTAGAACATTATGATTAGGTGTCAGGTATGATATTTTAAACATGAATGAAGTTCAGTTTAATAGATTACTGATAGACTTAAAGAGCCCCATACTTAATGATATTCATTTTGGTGAACTTGTAAAATCGTGGTTTTCTTTAGGAGAGAATGCAGCTTGGCTCTACTGATCATCATGTATCTTCTTCTTATTCTTTTTTCCTAACAGAAAGCGTGGATACCCATCAGCGAAGTTTTGATATTGGAATTCAGATTGGCTATCAGCGACGCAATAAGGATGTGTTGGCTTGGGTTAAAAAGCGCAGAAGAACTATTCGTAGAGAAGATTTGATCAGCTTCCTGTGTGGAAAAGTTCCTCCACCGCGAAACTCTAGAGCTCCCCCAAGACTGACTGTAGTGTCCCCTAACCGAGCTACTTCAACGGAAACTAGCTCATCTGTAGAGACTGATTTGCAACCCTTCCGGGAAGCCATAGCTCTGCATGGTAAAGCCGTTTAAACATATTTCTTTGGAAAAATGGTTAAGAGTGTGCCTGTGGACCCAATTACACATTTAGGTTTAGGTCCAGATATATTGTCTGTTTTTTGTCTATTCTAGTTACTACTTGCTCTAGAAATGTTTAAATAGAATGTAAGCTAAGAACTTACATGGGCAATTTTTGAATGTTAGCCAGCCTATCCTAAAAAAAATGTTTTTAGAAAGTTAGTTTGAGCTGATTGGTGTTACAATAACAGCATTTTTTGCAACATTGATTAGAATTTATTGCTTTACACACTGATATTGTACATGTTTCCTTACTCTTCTGAGTCAAAGAGGAAGTTCTTGTGTCTTAAGAATACTGTTGCATTTATAATTACCTGGAGAGCCTAGTCAGTTACGGGCAAGTAAGGCAGATAACTGTTGGGCTAGTTCTCATGGGAACTCCCTTTGACACCTTAGGTTATTGAGTGTGCCTGTAGAACCTGAGCGTTGATGACCCAAGAGGGAGTGGACAGATGTAAGAATAATTAAATTGACTTTCCTTATGTCTGTTGTCCCTTAGGGCCTTGCTTTGATAGGAGTGTTAGAGAACAGGTCCATCACCATCTCCCCAGGCCAGACCTGCCATAAAAAGACATTCTTGGCTGAGGGGTTTAAGTATTATTGGAGAAGCCTGGGGTATGTAGTCAGTAAGTTTGTTGTTGCTTGTTCTCTAATACAGGCTTCCAGATAGAACTGGGAGAGGTACTTATAGGACATTCAATACTGCTGTAAAAATAAAACAACAAAATAATAAGACTTGGTTGAAGCCAAGATGAAAACATGGATTGTACAAGTGACTAAACAGAAGTAATTAGTGAGTTAGCTCATGAGTCCTGTTAAAAGTTAACATATTTCTGAGCCATAGTGTAGGTCATCTAAAATAAAATAACCTGGTGATAAAAAGTGGGATGTATACAAAGGGCTTCTATATCATCGAAGCTTTAATGCTTACAGAGATTCTTGTTCTCTTTGGCAAACATTGATTCTTTATCTAAAACGCCATTCAGAACATGGGAGTTGGAAAAAGTGTTGTTTTTTTCCCCTCCTGATTGTGAATTTGTTTACGATAAGTTAAAAACACAAAAACATTTTATTGCAAGGAAGTCCATGATGTATGGATGCAGTACATAAGACTGCTTGCTGTTTCTAATGTAGTGGAATAGTTGATGCTGTCAGAAAGTTTGAAACTCAGGCATAATAGAGATTGATCTGTTCCTACTGAATTAGTTTCACATCTTTTACCATTGTTTGAAAAAAATTACTACAAGTGTACATAGTTTGTCAGATTAATTTTAGTGCATGGTAGTATTTGATGTAGTTGTGTTTTCCTTAAGCATTTTGATTTCCTTTGTCATCAAGTGGATTTATGATTCATTCCATATTTCTCTTGTTGAAGTGTCTTTTTTTCTGTATTATACTCTACTGTAGAAGGTAGTTTTAAGAAACATAAATGCCACTCTTGTTATAAAATCTTAATGCAGTTGTACACATTGTAAAAAGGGCAAGCTAGCAGCCCTCCCCCCTGCAACTACTATATTCTCCACATCCCATTACATTTTCTTAAATTGAGTTTATTCAACTTGTGATTTATTATTTTACTGAACTTTGGGAGTTTTAGTGGTGATGTAGATTTTGGAAGGTACTATTTATAATTTTGACTTATGTTTAAATTGTGAGGGTTTAAAAAAGTTTAATTATAAAGCTATAGAAAAATAACCTTTCCCTTCAATAAACTTACGAAGTAGTGCCAATCCAGAGTACATTGGATTCCTAGGGTTCATAAACTGAATTCATGTAGTTAAAACATGAAGTTGCTATGCAGTAATAGGGCCCCTTGAAAAGAGTACACAGAACATTATATACTGAGTTTTGTGTTATATTGGTTTTAGAGGACGTAGCTGTGTTGGGAATGCTAGTCTGACTTGAGTATTTTTAGTAATTTGAATGATTTCTAATAGGGCATTGTTAACTAAATTGTAAAGCAGATTAATGACTAACTTTGTAACCAGGTATCCTCATGATCTGATTTATTGAATAGCTGTAAATTGAAGTCAAAACTGTTTAGATCTTTTAAAATATGTTTGGAAATTCATCTTAATTAGGGTACATACTGGTCAGAATTTGGTTTTGCATAGAATTTGCTTAGCCAGATCTATGAAATGTGAGGTCAAATTGAAGTTCTTGGGGTTCTACGTTGGAGGGAGAGTCTAAATTCATGAAGTTTTGGGGTGCCGGGGGAGACAGGAAAAGAATTGGTATACTGAGGCTGACTTAAATTTATAATCAAAGCAAACATTAGTGTAGGAGTCATATTGATTTATTCTTATCCATAAGCAACCTCATGTCCTTAAAAGAGAGGACAGGGCTTCCCTGGTGGTGCAGTGGTTGAGAGTCCGCCTGCCGATGCAGGGGACACAGGTTTGTGCCCCGGTCTGGGAGGATCCCACATGTCGCGGAGCGGCTGGGCCCGTGAGCCATGGTCGCTGAGCCTGTGTGTCTGGAGCCTGTGCTCCGCAACGGGAGAGGCCACAACAGTGAAAGGCCTGTGTACAGCAAAAAAAAAAAAAAAAGAGGACAGTTACCCCTGTAATTTTTTCTTTTTTTCTTTATCGGCTCACTTCCAACAAATGCCACCCATATGTGCTATATGTTCTTTATATGAAGACAGATGGCCAAGATATAAGATAATTGTAGAGTTTTTCATGTAGACAGTGAGGGTGTGATGATAAGATCCTTTGATCAGTACCCTCATGAGCCTTACATTTAAGTATTGCAATTAAAAGTACATCAATTAATGATTATCAAACAGTTTCAATCAAAACTGTCAACTAATGGTTATGGAGGTTTAAGGAATATAATCCAGTGCTTTATTTTGGCACTTGTTTGCAACATATGTTGTTTATTTTCTGTGTAACATGGTATCTCCTTATCTGGATGCTAAACTCACCAGAGAAATCAAGGAAATGTATATGCATGTGCTAAATTGATCTCTGTCCTTTCCTTATTCATCCTTGTCTTAAAATAACATTATCAAAAATTTACTGAGAACTGAATTAATAGCTGGCACCTTGTTTTTATGTAAACAAATTTCAGATAGACCAGAAATCATCTGGACCATTTTGTGGTTCCCTGCCTGCCTTTCTGATTATTCCTCTCTTAGTCATCCTTTCTCTTCTAGAGACTTTTATTGTCTTCTCTTTAGGCTACTTTGACCTCTGACCTTTCAGTGACTTAGGTTACATTCCCCAGGGTTTAGCCTTTAGCCACCTTCTCCTGCAATCCCTTTAAGGGCCATTTCAGTCTTAATTTACAAAATTGGTCCTTATAGTTTAGACCCTCTCTCCTGACTGCTAAAGATGTATGCCCCATTGTCCCCTGGTGGACATCTTCACCAGGGTGTCCTGTAGGTGTTCAGAGCGGACTCATCTAGCCTCAACAACAGCAAAAACAGGTCTTTTCTGTTTTTGTGACCTTGCCACTCAGCAGATGCGTACGTAGCAGAGTCTGTGCAGTTTCTAGGGAATATATGATTGAATAGGGTGCTTCCTTTTCTGTTGAGGCCAATGCATACTTGGATGATTTATTTTGATGTTATATGTAAGGTGTTCTGGGGTCAGAAAAGGACATTTCACAGTGCGGCCTGGCCATGGGTTCAGAGAAGGCTATTCTGGAGGAGGTGAGTTCTGGGCGCTTGGAATAATCTCCTTCCTGCTCTTGCTTCCCAGTCCTGAGTTGACCCATTCACCAGTCCCTCTTTCCTGGGACCACTGGAGTGATCTTTTTGATCTTGTTGCTTCACTGAAAAATAACCTTTGTATCCCTGTGTCCTCTAGGGTGAAGTCTGAACTGAGCACAACATTGTAAGACCCTTGTGGTTTGATCTGACCTTGGGTCAGATATCTTAGCTATACCGTGTAATCTTTTGAATACCTTCATGCTCTTTTCTAAGGTTTTCTTCTGCCTGTTCATCTCTTCAGACAGATCGAACATCTGTGACGAAGCTTTCCTTCAGTTCCCCCGATTTTCTCCAACCTTCCCTGAGCTGTGTGTCTGCTCTCCCCTTTTGCTTTGCTTCCATAGCTATCCCTTCCCATAGACTGGGGCTACAGTGGTGCAGGGACCGTGTCTTGGAGCTTCTGGCTTTAACAGAACCTGGCATAGATGTGTTCTGAGCTTAACACAGGGATTCAGAGGTCTGCTAAGTCAACGTAGTGGGGGCAGAGAACCTTTCCAAAGAGTTGAGGCTTATAGATCCCCAGGTGACTGCAGTATGAGGAGGGTGAGGAGAATGGAGAACAGAGCCGGGTGTATCTTAGTGCTGCAAAGTCAGCTCTTCACACTGAACAACTGAGTCTTGGAGTGGGACCTGAGGGTGATGTACCTTTAGAGCGGTTCTTTCAGTGTTTACTTCACGTCAGCGTCCTGCTGAGGAGGGTCTCATTTAAAACTAATACTTCCCCTGGATTAATGCCGTTTTATTGATGAAGAAGGCTTATTTGGCTAAATAAAATAGACCAGGTCAGTAAATGGTAGAACAGATATTCCAGATCTGTCTGGTTCCCCAATTCAGTACCTCTACATGTGTACATTTGGGGTTTCTTCCCCCCCACCCCCCTTAGTAGGGCTGGTGGATGGCATGGGAAAGGTCTCTAGGCTTGTTTTTCTTCCCTAAAGACATCAGACTATATACATAAGTTTGGTATTTCTTGCTGGGGTTTCTCCCCATAAGTGAATCTGGATAAGTAGGCTTGAAGATGAATGGCTTTAACCTGTATTTCTGGTTCATTTTAGCAGGAAGAGTATTTAGGCTTTGTACATAGGCTGCATTCCCAGCATGACCTTGGGCAAGATGGCTAATGTCTCCAAGGCAGTCTCCTCTGAAAAGGAGATACATAAAGTGAGAAGCAGAGTACCCACCCTTAAACAAAGTGTTCTTTGCCTTGAGAGAAGGAGGACTTCTGCTTAGTTCTAAGTCCTGAGTGCTTTCTTTGCCTCTGGATAGCATTACTGCAAAAACAGACCTGGAGGTCAGGTGGCCTTTGAGGATACTTTTTCTCCCTTTTCAGGAAGGGTGGCTTTTTAAATTGCAGATAATCATTGCAGAGGAAGGGATAATTTAAAACTTAGTGTTAACTACCTACTTATATTACTTGCTGAGATCTTGAGCTTCTTTTATGTTGGTATAAACTGGTGAAGTTGAATGTTCTCTCTGTCTACTGGATGAAGAGATTCTGAGCTGACTTGCCCAAGCTAGTGCTGTGTCTAGAAAGCCTTAGATTGAAATCTGGTTTCCTCATTTTGGGTTCTGTTTGTCATCATAGGGATTAGGTAAAAAGGGTCCAGAGCTAGAATGGGGCATATATGTGGAAGATAGAGACCTGGATGGGAAAGTAAGCTGGGTGCCAAGTCAGACTTCACTCATTTGCTAACTTTATTAAAAACCTGCTCTCAGTCATTTCATAGGTGGACTTTGTAGGTTTTTGGCCCTGGTTCAGACTGTTCCATAAAAATTGGAGACACTTGGTTTTGTTGGTAGTTCTAAAAGTCATTTTGATGGCATTCTCTTGACTGTAGTACAGGGAACTAAAACCCCATTGGGACTGGGTTGACCCTCTGTAAAATTCATCAGTTCACACAGGGTCTGGGTGTTAAAACTAGTCACTGGTGGGAGCCGTTGCTGTCATTGGCATTTGGCTTTAAGATATCTCCTTGCTCAAGTTCAAGTTCCTTTTGTGTTTAAACAACAAAAGTTTAAAAAAGACAGTGGGCTGCTACATTTGTAAGTACTGAAAGGGTCTTAGGCAAATGCAGGTAGTCTAGCCTTTAATATGATATTGGAGAATTTCCCCCGAAAAAGGAAAGTAACAAAAGAAAAGGTTTTTGTTTTGTTTGTCTGTTTTTGAGAAAACACTGTGTGTGTTAAAAGATAGCTTTTTTAGCGAGGGTTAAAATCTGAAGCTTTTTAGTCTGGAAACTGTGTGTGTGTGTGTGTGTGTGTGTGTGTGTGTGTCTGGCTGTGGTGTTATGAGTTCTGATTTCTGCAATTAAAATCCTTCTGTGGAAGGTGCGGTCATTTAAAAATGCAAGTGTATCTTGTCATTCTGTAGCCTTTCCTATTGCCCAACATTTACTGGACACAGTAAACAGCCAAGCATTCTATTTATTAGAGGCTAGTGATAGGGTCAGGTAATACAAAGATGAATCACATAATCTCTCAAGGAGTTTCTAGCCTAATAGAATTGTACTATTAGTTTGAAACATAATCCCAGGCAATCAGATTGAGGCACAGTGCCATCACTTTAGGAGTTACTAGGCTCTATATCTGGCCTCTCTTTTGTCTAACAAAGTCTTTTTCTGGCATATGTGGTGATCCTTAGTCTCTTAAATCATTAAATTGCTTGAAAAGATTCTTGGATCTGGAGAGACTGGGTATAGGGCCATATAAGAAAAATGCATTCATTTGATACCATATTCAGGGGTGTAAGGTCAGGTAGGAATTTTTACTTTAGAAAAAAATGTAAGGCAGATTCTGAATTTGTCATAAAGTGGATCCCTTCTTCTAGAGTTTTGGAAAGCTGTGAATTTAGGCAGCATGGACCAATAGGATTTTCTTGCTCCTTCGAGCCACAGGTTTTGTAGCTTTTGTTATTTTTTCAGAACATTCTTTGGCCTGTGTGTAGTAGAGAAGTTACCAAATTTCGGTGAGAACAAATCTTCCTGATAAAATTGAGATCTGTACATTTAAGAAGAAATTTGATTATTTATGCTTGGTTCTGTGTCTCTCCCCTTTTCTATCACTCTTCATTCCTTCTGTTGATAAAGCTAAATATATAGAAACAAACATTGACAGCCACACAGATACTTAGGTTAAGTGCTTTTAAACCAATGGTACAGTATGAAAGAAAGTTCTTGGCAATTTTCTGTTGTAGAGAATTAATTAGAACTGACCTGTGGGGGATTTATATCCAACCACCTTTCAAAATCCCTTTTCCTCCTCTTGCCCACACTCCTAGCACAATGTGTGGAACACAGTAGATTCTTAATAAATGCTTGTTGAATGTTGCATTCTGCATCTTCTTGAAATAACAGAACTGTCAATAGTCATTTAACAGTAAAATGTTTTAAAAACTTATTTGGAAATTAAGATGTAAGAGATTAATGCACCAAAAGCAAATCTCATCTCTTAATTGCTTAAGATTGATTATTTCAAGTAACCTTCTTTAATGGAAACTCTTGTGAAGGCTGGAATTTTTAAATTATACCCTTTGTTCAGACCAGCCTCTGAGAACAAGAACAATTAAGGCAATTAAGATAGCATTAAATTTTTGATGAAAAGTTGGCATTTTCTGTATATTAAGATTAGATATTAGCTACTGAAGTTTCTGTGGGTAGGACTTAACTAAAGCTTCCAACATTAATAATACAAAACTGTTATGAATTTGCAGTAAAATTTTCTTGGACATTTTTTTCATTGAGGTGAAGTCCATGTAGCCATGCCTCAAAGCCAGTTTACTCACCTAGTACTTCCTTAATAATCCATTGGTAGTTTAACATTTAAGTTTTATTTTTTTTCACTAGTTTTCTGATTTATAAATATTAATTTCTTGGAAAATTTGAAAATTTCCAAAAAGTAAAAAATCCAGTATCTTGTTTTCCAACTATACAGAGATAACTGCAGTTAAATGTTTGGTGCATTTTCTTCCAGTCTTTTTTTTCAATGTATAAATATTAAAATTATTTCATAGTTGAGATCATGCTGCGTATATGGTACTGTATCTTGCTTTTTTCATTTTAACGTCGTGAGCATTTTTCCCATGGCATTAAAACTGTCTTTGAAAAATTGAAAGCATTTTGGGCTGTCAGCATAACTGAAAATGTTTTCTTGGTGTGACACATGTATCTTTGTAATTGGTTTGATTTAGTGTGCTTTACTTCAATAAAAGTTCAGTATTACAATTTACAGATTGGGGTGGGGAGTGGTATCTACTTCAAATTACCCAAATCTTCCTAGTAGAATTCACTTTTCCAGGATTGAACTCCTCCCCTGGTGCACTTAAAACACGACATTTACACACAAGTGCTTGCTTGCTTAAAACCTCAGAATACAACTTTGTGCAAAGGGAGTGTATGTCCATTTGATTAGTGCATTTCATTTCAAATGCAAGAATGCCTGTTTCTTAGGGTTCCCAGTCAGAATGTTAATCACTTTGTCCAAGTTGTGGGGATTTCACATCCCCCTTCTGCCGGAGATGAGAGAGCTGGTGGCGCAGACCTGCAGAGGGTCCTGGACCTGTGCTGAGTGGAACCACAGTAAACAGTCTGCCTTGTCTCCTCCAGGGCGAGTCTCGAGGCTCGCAGGTGCTGAAGGGGGCTGGGAGGCCAGCAGAAAGGGTAGAGGCAGCCTCTAGGCCACTTCCAGGGCTGCCGGATGGAGGAAGGGAGGCTGGCTGGGCTCTGCATTTGCTCTTTCTGTGTGACCTAACTATGTGCTGGTAAACTGGAATTATATGTAATTAATTCTGAAAACAGGATTTTCTTATGACCCTAAGCATGACCTTGGTATGAAAATAATAGTTCTGTGCTACTTTTTAACAATTTGCCATGTAACCTAGATTCCTATAACTTGGACTGTAACTTTGTTTTAGCTCATGTGGGAGCTTTCTTTTCAAAGTATGATTAAATCCTCTTGATCTTTTTTCCACCCCTGCACTAATCCTTTAAAATGAATGCAGAAACTTTTAAAACTGATAAGTTTATCTTGTATTAAGCAATGGAGACTTCTCTGTCTAATCATACTACTTGTTCTACTGCTTTTTGTCAATTGATATTCCCATAGCCCTTTTGAAAAAGTGTGTTTTTGGTAGAAATTAAGTTGTATGCCCTTGGGCCATACAACTTAGTTTTTAGTTCTGAAGCATGTTTAGATTCTCTGTACTTGTATAGGCCTGATTGTTCATGTGGCTTAGCTAAGGTTTCCTAAAGCATCTTCTAGTAGCTGTCATTGGTTTATAAAATAAAATTTGGGTTGTTTAAAATATATATTTTTTGGTTGTTAATCTTAATTTTTTTTTGACACTTGTGAAAAGTCTTTTGGGGGAAGATTAGATAGTTAAACTTTGAAAAGAATTTTCACTGCTGAGAGTAGATAATAATAAATAGGTAATGTTGCACATTGTGATTTTGCTTTAGCTGTCAAACTAAGCCCAGAGTCATACACCCAACAGAAAAAAGATTATGGTTTTCTGGAAGTTACTGGGGAATTTTCAAATTGACCAAATTGATGTTTAATCTCTCTTCTTTTTTCATGGAGGATAGCAGTTGAAGGATTTGCTTGAGGTGCCTCTTCACTTCTGATGGAGCGTTTTGAGCCTTGGGTGTTAAACATACAGCTACGTGGCTCCTACATTAACAAGAGGGGCATTGGAGCAGGGTTTGTTGAGTTCTTTTTTGGGTATTGAATGCTTAGGGGATCCTGAGTTTAATTACTGAAGTAGCCCGGTTTATTGCTGAGGGCCCACATTTTGCAGCATAATTACCGTAGAATCTCCTGCATTATGAAACAGGTATGAAAAGGTGGTCTCAAGTACACAGACACCTTTCAGTGTGTTAGAGGCTGCGAGATTAGGAAAAAAGGCACAGCTCTCCCCTCAAGGAGTTTACAGTCTTGGTGGAGAACTTAAAAACAAAAAGAAAAAACCAAACCCAGCAAGTTGAGAATAATTGAGTTTTAACTTCATGGCAAAGATTTAAGTGAAGAGAGCCACCTGGGTATATATTTCCTGGCATTGGAGAGGTGAATAAACATCAACAGCTTTGGATTTCAGAGTGACGGGTAGGGCTCTGAAGCATTCTGTTATGTGCCAAGCACTGTGTTCATGAGATACAGATGTAAAGACACAGTGTCTATAGGAAGAGATGAGCAATGGTGCTATGCTATGTGAAATCAGCCCGAGGCGTTTCTTTCCCTTCTCTTTAACTTTTAATAAAGTTGTGTGGGCCGGGGAAGAAGCAGCGTGGTTTTTTTCTGAAGATGTTCGGTTTGAGAGGGCCAACAGGCAGTTAGAAATATGGATGGGCCCTTGATCTCAGGAAAAATGTCTGCTCCTGTGGCACGGATGTGGAAAATGATGCCTGTGGGTAAGCTAAGAGGCCAAGGCTCTCACCTGGGTGACATCAGCCTGTGAGGGGCAGAAGAGAAGCCTGCAAAGGCCAGTGAGGAAGGAGCAGGCAGGCTGGAGAACAGCAAAGAGGAGAGTTTCTAAGGAGAGGGAGGAGAACCAGGAAAGTAGCCCCAGACTGGGAGGCGGTGCTGGAGGAACTTGGGCCTCAGGCAGTGGGGAGCAGATGTTGGGAGGCAGGTGCAGCCTGGGCCATTTTTAGGAACTGCAGATAAGTTGATATTGGCAGTGCATGATTATTAAGCCTTAGGATGGGAGTGAAGAGGGCAGAAGGGAGAGTTAGCTTTAGCTGCTCAGAGACAGACCTGCGAGGCAGGCCGGGCCCTAGGTCCTGAGGCTGAAATAATTTAGGCTCGAAGAGGTGGGTAGCATAACATGAGTAGGAATTTAGATTCTGTTTGTCTTGGGTCCCAGCTCTTGCTTACTAGCTCTGTGACCTTGAGTGCCTTGCTCAGCCTTTTAACCTCGGCTTTTCATCGGCAAAAAAGATAGCACAAATATAGGCTGAGTTTGAGGATGAAATTAAAAAGTGCTTATTAATACAGTGCCTGACATAGGAAGTATTCCAGTATTAGTGCTTTTATTTATTTTTAATAGGCACTAGCCTTGGAAATGAGTGAGATCAGATTTCCTCTGGCCACCAGGGGAAGGGAGAGAGGATGCATCTTCTACAGGGAGAGCAGTGAGGGGACTGGTTGGTTCCTAGCGTAGGGAGTTGAGAGCAGTTTAGAAAGGAGGTGTGGACTGCAGAACTTGATCAGCATGTATGGGAGGTGGTTGAGGCCAAGGGTTTGGGAATGTTCACAGTATTTGTAGAGTGAGAACAATGTCAAAGGGAATTTAATAGCTTTGGTGTGGTAGGAAGCAGAGAATCCTTTTTCAACTTAATGTTCAAATTTAAAGTACATTTATGGAGTAAATGAGAATGGGCCCCTACGAAACCAACCTCTAAGCTTACTTTAAGGTACAGGTCCTATTCTTGGGAAACACTGATTATACTAGATCATATCAGTTTAGTCAAGCACTAACAAAATCCATATATGAGGCTAGGATAGCCCAAGGGGGAGTCCGTAAGAAGGAAAATCTACAGGCGGTGATGTCAGGTTATTAAATTAAATGCTGTGGTTTGTTTTCAGGCCTCTCATGCCTTTCACAGGTGTATCCTGAACATTTAGAAGCAGAACATACAATGGCCTCCTTTAACTGTTCAGGGGTCTAAGGAATGAGTGTCTGACCATGAGTGCTGGAATACTCTGGATTTAGTAACTCTTAACCTTGAAGGCAAGGCAGCAGGATTTTTTATACCACCCTTGTTCTCCCGCCCCCCCGAAGGATTAGAGATGATGCTGAGTGTGGCTGCCCTAAGGGGTTTATACCAAGTATAGTATAGTCCAGACCTTGGGGTGATCATATTGCCTGATTTGTCCAGGGCAGAATCACTTTGTATTTGATGTCCCAGGATCATTTTTAATAGTGACCCTTTTTCATGTTCAGTAGTGTACTGTTTTAGATGCTAAATTAAAAAGTCGCCTTATCTATAGAAATGTCAGAATAAGCCCACTCAGGCCTGCAAGTGACTGCATGCTCCCCTGTTTGCACACACACACAGCACAGGGATCTATTGGAACGGTGACTTTGTATAACCAAAATCTTCTCCTGTTTAAAGCAAGCACCTCCTTCCTCAGCTCTAAGTTACCTATAGTCCGTACCTAGTAGAGTAGATGGCAGGATTTCATAATGGAGTTGTACACCTAGCATGGTGCCTGCCGCATAAGCTTCCAGTAATTGGTAGTAACCGATATTGTAAATATTGGTAGTATTACCAGTGAACATTTCCTATGTCAAAGCCAGATGATTCGTTCTTCCAGGAAAAAACTGCTGCCCGGTGACCCCCTTGCAAGGAAAATAGGCAGACATCCTTTGACACTATGACGACGTTGAAAGTAAAGTTGGGTTGCTTTCAAGAGGGTTAAATAATCGAGCAACTCTAAAACCTTTTTTCTTCTTCCTAGGTCTTAGTGGTGCAATGGCTAGTATAAGCGTGCGTTCGAGTACCCCAGGCTCTCCTACACATGTAAGCAGTGGATCGAATGCTAGTCGAAGGAGAAATGGACTCCATGATGTCGATTTGAACACTTTCATATCAGAAGAAATGGCACTCCACTTGGACAATGGTGGAACTAGAAAGCGTACCTCAGCCCAGTGTGGCGATGTCATTACAGACTCACCAACCCATAAACGCAACAGAATGATCTAAACTGCAAACATTTTCACACCCACCATGCTGCTTGAAAGCCACTTGATCCTCAACATATACTATTATTGCAAAGGAAACATGAGGCCATCTTCCCTTGTTCACTGTTTAAGACAAGTGAATTCTATAGTGGTTGCCATAAAAGGAAGTTCTAGGTATTTACAGTAGATGCCTCTTGTAACTATGGCTTTCTTAAAACTATAGTCCTAGCAGAGGACATCAGATATCGTGTAGTCGTTAGCAAGATCATCATAGGCAAACATATATCCGTTTCAAGGCTAAAAGTGACCTTAACTGTATTTATTCTCAAAGGGAAAGGAAGTATCAGATGTTTATTTGGTTATAGAACGCTTTTTTTGGGGGAGGGGGGGCTCCATTTCCTGTGTGTTGAGTATTTTGCTTCAACAGTATTGCCAGGTTCCTAAAATTGTCTAAAACACGTGATTTGGCTTCCTCGTCAAATCGCCAGGCTTCCATTTTTGCAGCAGCACTGTACCATGCACCTGGTTTCTCTCTAGTAACAGTGTGCAACTTCTGATTATTGAACTGTGCCCTATTTTTAGTTTTCAAAGCAGTTTCTAATTCTGGTGATTGTGTGATGTAAAGAGGTGCTATGATGGTCATGCAATTAATACTTAATATCAAATCAATACACAACTTTATTGGATTCACTTTGTGTGTGTTAGTGCTCTAAAAGTAGCAATATTATTAAATTGCCCCCAGATTAACCTTGTAGGATTGAAATACTCATTTTTAAGACAAGTACTACTTCCCATGCAGGGTACTGTCCTTATGGTAAATGTAAACATGTAGACTGCATTCATGGTGACCTGAAGTAGAGAGGTCATGAACTTCATGGGCTTCCTTTTTGGTTCAGTATTAGAGCGAGATGGATGGTGGGAGGGTAGGTATTCTAGTCTGTTATATTCTGTTTAACATTTTTCATGAATGTTCTACTTTGTGCAGTTTCCATTGGAATGGGTGGAAGATAAAGGTCTTTTATCTGCTAATAATGTGATCACACCTTAAATAGCAAAACCCAACTCTCCAATCCCTCTCCTATAAAGTGCAGTTTGGAATCTCATTCTGGAAAAGATGGAATCGCATGGAGGTTCTCTAGATGTTAGGTAGACTTAAATAAAAGTTCTCAATAGATTCCTCTTTTGAGTAAACATAAGACCTCTTGTACCTACAATGTTTTAGAGCATGTTTCATCTTCATTTTTAATATCTTGAACTGAATGGTAGTCTTTTTTTAGATGAAGAACTGATGTCAGCCTGCCAGGTACTGTAATTTATTCTATCATATTATTATAAATGTATCAAGTAGGACAGTGAAAATGTTTCCTTGCAAACTTGTAGCTCAGTATCAGTTACTTTGTTTTTATCCTTAAAAGACCATTACAAATCAGTGTAAGGGTTTTTCCAGTAATTACTCACAGCACTTTGTTAAAGTTTGCAATTTCTTCAGCCATTTAATAATCTTTCTGTGAAGAAACTTTGCTAAGTTAACCATAATATTCATTGGGTGGGATGTGAATGTAATGTGTGAACTGAAGAAGTTCTGTATTCACTATAGATACAGCCCTTATTTAAAAAAAAGTCAATTCCATACTAAACCTAGGAATGAAAGTGAGGCATTTCTAAATTTTTGCAAAAGTGGATCATTTTTTTTGTTTGAATATGATAGGAAGAATTATAGCAATGTATCATTTTACCGGAAACGGGTGAGCCTATGTATTATGAATACTTTCAGGCTTCCCTTTGGAATATATCAAGAAATGAATCTGGAGTTATCTTTGTTTTTCTATCGTAAATTTAGATTCTGGAATTGGGTTTGGTGGTGTGAAGCATTGCTCACAAGCAGCCAGAACTCCTCTTCCTAAAGGATTTTGAGGCTGAGGAACACATATTTAATCTCCCCTTTATGCCTTGGTTCTAGTTCCTCTTTCCAAGTTAGTAACAACAAAAAAATTTTTTTTGGTGGTTTTTGTTTTAGTTGGTGCTCTGAAGCTTAATCTCAATACCCTTTACTCTCGATTGTCAAATTTTGATAAAACATGTGCCATTTTCTTTGGTAAAAGAAAGCAGGTCTTCATGTCTGCCAGAACACAATTTATATATCTTATTGGCTCCATTAAACTTTTTGAAAACTTTAGCATTTGTTACTTTTTTCCATTGCATTTAATTCTAAATGCTCTGTCACCCAGCAGTAACTCTTCCCCCCATCTCCGTCCCGTTGCTCTCCTGTGCCACCCGAGCACAGAATAAACCAAGACCTAGGAGTAGAAAGGGAAATGATTTCTCTTAGGAAAACTTAGTTCTGACTGCTAGATTTTTGCAGCCTTTCTTTGTGCCATTTTAGATGCAAAACAAATCATGGAAGATTGCATATTTGTGTGATACTTTTTAATGTTGGGTTTTTTTTTTTTTTCCTTCAGTCTTTTGAGAACAGTGTAGGCTGACAGTTTACTTTGGGGGAACAGAACCTCTTTTCATCTTAAGCTAGATTCTCTGATTCTTTTAGACGTCATAGCTCATGAGTTCTGTTCCTGTTACCCTAACTTGGCATGAGTGGGTTGAGTTATCCTTAAGCTGCAGTGTTCTGAGCATGGCTGAAGCATTAAAAACTTAAGTATATAATGTTTGGTATTTTATAGAGCAAAATTAATGGAAAGCATTTGGCTGAATCTAAAGACCTGCAGTCAAATTCTTCAATGTGGTTTACCCAACTGGAGTAGTGGTACACACCTTAAATCATTCAATGAATAAATAATTAAAAAAAAAAAAACAACTATGGGGCTTGTCTGCAGTTTTGTTTTGGTCATCACATCTGAACAACTTTGACATAATCAGATGAAGTTCAGGCTTAAAAAATAACTAGCCGAAATATTTTTCCCAAGGGCTGGTGGAACTCATTAAACTTGAGTTACTGTGGCTTTTGGGCCTTAAGGTTGCCGTACAGCAGTGAAAGCTGGGCTAATTTGCTGAACAGTAAGGGGGGTCGCCAAGGCCTGGCCAAGAGGGTGAGCTAGCCTCAGTGCAATGAAGGTGAAAGATGCCAAGAGATGATTTGGAAATGGGCCTTTAGCTGGGGACACAGGCAGCACAGTTAATTTCAGAAAATGATTATGAGTGGATCAGTAGTTTTTGGCACCATTACTACCTGAACTTTTTGAGAGGTATAGTGACTGTTAGCAGATTAATCTCATTACATTTTATTTTGTATAGCTTGCTACTACCTGCCACTTCATCCATTAGATTGATTATTTAGGTGTCTAGTTAGGAGGTTGGGAATCTTTCATAGGTAGGTTCTGGACTCTTGGAGTGCAGTTACGTGAAAGCTTCCGCCAGAAGAAACCCTTGTTTATTTTAAACTTAAGATTCATATGTTTAATTTAGTTAAGTTTAGGAGGTTATTCTGATCAGATGTTGTTATAGTACCTGCTCCCTCCTTGAAAGCTGTTACAACTTTGATCAATTCAGATGACCTCACCTGGTATGTCTTGCTTCCACACCCCACGCTGGAATGTTTGTGAGGTGTGTGATGTTTTAGTGGGGTCACTTTGTGTTGTACTGATGCACTTGACAAGGTTTTACTTCTTGTGGTGGGCCCTGCATGTTCTCTGTGGAGTCCAGCACAGAGTAGCCTGTGATGCAAGAGGATTTTGAGAGTCCAGCACAAATTTTGTGGCCCTCGGCAAAACTGGGAAGTTTCATTGATGTTATTGCAAATTTCTGATGGCCCCTCATTTTATTTGTGTTGAGTTAATGCTTAAAAAAAATTTTTTTAACAGGAAAAATCCAGCCACACAGCAGCTTATAGTATATGCAGGTCTTTCTGCATAAGAATGTATATGGTGATATTTTGTGACTAAATAGAATTCCATGGTATGTCTGGGCCTTCATGGTGGGTCCCAGTTTTTTCCAGTTAGTAACAGTGAACACTCAAGTTTTTTTTAGGTTCCTATGGGATAAATTTCTGCAGGTAAAGTTGTTGGTTCAAAGGAATTCATATTAAATTTCATATTAAAATTCAATATTAAAATATTGATATACTTTAGTGTTGTATATATATAATGTATATAATATTTAATATACTTTAATATTTAATAAGGAGGATCGGCTAATACTTCCATCAACATGGTTATAAGAGTGCCTTTCCCCCTACATCTTAGCCAGTGTTGGGTAGCTGTACTACTTGCAGAGAGAAATGATCTCACGATTTCCATTTGCCTTTTGCCCCCTTGTATGAAGGAGGAACCTTTGCTTGAAATCATGTGGATTTGAATGCTGACCCCTCCACTCACTAGGTGTGGGAGCCTGGGTAAGTTTGCCTCTCTGGGCTCGGTTTCATCATCTGTGAAATAGAAAACAATGATGCGAAGCTTAGTGACTTGAATTCTGTGGATACATTTACATCTGCATTTATAATCTGCCTTCCATCAGTGGAGCCCTTATTAACTCTGGAATGTGGCTGATAGTTTTTTTTTTTTAATGTGCCATTGAAAAGATTAACATACTCGTTTTTATAAAGAAAATTAAAATGTCAAACATTAGCGTAAAGGCTTTTCAGCCCTCTCCAAAGGTAAAAACTGGATAGTTTTGGAGAGTAACCTTCCAAGCAATTTTCTGTAGATTTCTAAGTCCTTCATGCGTGTGGCCACTCAGCTGTGCTGGTTGACTCCTGTGTAGGAGTTAGTGCTGGATCACACACCTGAGTGATGTGAGAGACTGGAACGTGGAAGCTCCAGGCTTGAAAATGGGCTGATTTCACCATGTCCTGGGACAGTTTGAGAACAGAGGGGTAGGTACCAAGCACAAGGTGAAGCTTGCGGGTCTGTGTGATGATTAGTTTTTAGGGCAAAAGTTTGTCTACATGTTCGTGAGATCCTACTTTCAAGAATGAAGTTGAACGCCTACCTAGGATGCCACAGGCCAGCAAGTACAGGTGACCTTCCTTTATGAGTCCTTAATCCTCGAGTTGGGGAGCCAGGCCTTCAGAACCCAGGGGACTGGGTGCTGGGTGGGCGTGTCCACTCTGAGTTCAGTGCGGGTCCCGGTTGTGCTTTGTTGCAGCACAGCGGCGCTTGGTAGGGCTGGGGTAGTCCTCTGCTGCGGATCTGGTGGGTGTGTGCTTTGAGCTACCTGAAGTGTTTAGGGTTCCGATCGTTCATGGAGCTGTCATTGAGAGCGCCAGGAGTCCTAGGCTTTATCCAGCTGCAGCAATGAGGAAGGCTCAGCAGGTGTGCAGCCTGAGGAAGAAGGGCTGGGGGTGCTGGGGCAGCCCGCCCCCACTGGTTTCCCTGGGGTGCTTTCAGCCCCCCGGGCCCCGGTGGGCTCCTAATCCAGATGACCCCCGTAAGTCCACCAAGGTATGTGCCACTGTACCTTTGGGATTTGTGGAAGGATTCTCAGGCCATTGGTATCTGTTCCTTAGGGGTGGTGGTGATGCTGGGCTGAAATTCCTGGGGGAGAGGAGACCATTGATCAAATCATGGAGGAGGCTGATTGCTTTTTTCACCCATCTCTTCTACAGTGAGTCTCACGACCACAAAGGCAGTGTTGATTTCAAGGTGTATCTAGAAGTTTGTAACTACCACGAAGTTCTGATGTGCTGTTTGGGGCTTCTTGGGTTAACATAAATGTCTACAGAACTGTGTTTGCTTACACAATTATATTTGGTACGTTAAGGCTTGTCTCTTGCCCATCTCAGTGTTTCTCGAGCATTTGGACTGTGATCCACAGTAAGAAACACCTTTCCCTTGAAGACCTAGTGTGGACACACATGCACACACACACCCCCCACAACTGAAACAAGTTGTAGAGAATTGTTACCTTTTTGTGTGTGGTGCACTTGACTTTATGGTTTCTTGCTATTTCTCTAACAGTATGCTGTCTGTGAACTACTACACTGATTTCCCACCCAGTTTGAAAACCTGGGAGCTCTGGATATCAGCGCCTGGCACAAAGTGTAGGAACTTGGACATTTCTTGAATGAGTGAGTAGATAAAGGTGGCTTGAAGTTTTCTAGATTTTCATGAAAAGTCCCTCTTTTTCCCTGTGGACCTTCACAGTCTGTCAAGAACCAGGGTATGGTGGTCAGTGAGGTGAGCGCTGTCTCCTGTCCGAGGTGAGGTGAAGATGCCTGGGACGACAGCTGCACGTGGGAAGCACACCCAGGAGCTGCTCAATATGGTCCCCTCCATTGTCCATCTGGCTGGATAAAATCCCCTTAGAGTGTGAGAAGGATCTCTCCTGGGTTCTATGCTCGACTCCAGCTCCTTTCGCTATTTCGTCTCCTCTCCAATTCCGTGGTTCTCAACTTACCTGCACATTAGAATCAGCCATGGTCAGGTGTACCCCAGACACACTAGATGAGACTCCTTGGGGTGGGACCCAGGCACTAGCATTTTTCAAGCTCCTCTAGTGACAGACAACTGTCCAAGGACCTCTGGTGGGTTCTTCAGAGAATCCAGAGGGGAATGGTGCTTTGGCCCTTTCCAGATTGTTTATTGGGCAGGTGGCCAGTGGCACCGGGCTCTCAGGCCAGCCCTGAGGCTGAGGGCAGCTGGTCCTGTACCCCGCCGCTCCCCTTAGCTGCCTGCCCAGCCACCTTCAGTCCCTTAGGCCTTCAGAAAGTCTGGACATTCTTCTAGGGCAGGCTGTTTTACTGGGCGTGGCAGGGGGAAGTTTGCACCCACAAGGCCCCAGGGCGCTGTGAATCATGACTCACCAGGAGTGACCCAGCAGTCTTGCCCCAGGAGATGACTCTCCTGCACCTGGCGGGACTGTCACCTTGGGAAAGGTTTAAAAATACAGATTCCTGGACTCCCCACCTACATACAGAATCCAAAGGTCTGGGGTGGGGACAGGGTTTCTGTTTTTAAAAGAAGGCAAATTAAATAAAAGTGGGTCCTAAGTCCTACTACCTGGTTATCTCTACATTTTAAAAATTTTATTGGTAACACATGCACTTGGGAAAATAGTACGGAAAAGTTCAAGGTGGCAAGTCTTCCTGAGCTGTCTCCTCTGGGATGTTGTCGTGTGTGGAGTTGAGCTTGGAGTTGTGTGGCCTTCTGCCCCTGAGGGAAGCTGGGCCAAGGCCGGGGCTGATGGGCACAGCAGGAAATGAAGGACCTTGGTCCCAGAGCGTGCCAGCCATTGCATTTACTCAGCTTGGAATCCTGTTTCAAGGAGCAGTTCCCCGTTGCAGGAAATCAGGGTGGGGTGCAGACCCCCCGTCTCCCTACCTTGTCAAGAGTTACTGGGCGCACTTTAGAAAGAATTTCTGTACATGTACTTAAATATACGTATTCCTGAAAAACTATACAAAAAGGGTCACATACACTCTCAACTGCACTTTTTGTTTTCAGTTAAAATAAGTTGGAGGGCTTCCCTGGTGGTGCAGTGGTTAAGAATCCGCCTGCCAATGCACGGGGACATGGGTTCGATCTATGGTCCAGGAAGATCCCACGTGCCGTGGAGCAACTAAGCCCGTGCGCCACAACTACTGAGCCTGCGCTCTATAGAGCCCGTGAGCCACAACTACTGAGCCTGCGCGCCTAGAGCCCGTGTTCCGCGACAAGAGAAGCCACCGCAATGAGAAGCCCACACAGTGCAAGGAAGAGTAGCCCTTGCTCCTTGCAACTAGAGAAAAGCCCACACACAGAAACGAAGACCCAATGCAGCCATAAATAAATAAATTTATAAAAAAATAAGTTGGAGCTCTTCCTTTGCCAGCCTGTACAGACCTGTACCTTGTATTAGTAATGAATATTGTAATGAAAAAGGGTGAAGATACCTGCCAGCTCCATTTTCCGGATGAGAGTGGAGCTTGGGTGCCTGGCATTGTGGCCACTGCCCTGTGCAGGGCTGGGTGCGCAGCGGGCTCCTGGGGAGCCCTCGGGGCTGCGCTGGCCACTGTGCTCGGACGACATGGAGCCTTGTGGGTATAGTCACCCACCCCCCTGGGCAAGTGTTGGCCACTCTGCCTTGCTCTCCCCGTCTGTAAGGGAGGATGAAATGGTGTGATGCCTCACACGGAAGCATATCCGCCTCACACGGAAGCATATCCGCCTCACACGGAAGGCTATCCGCCTCACACGGAAGGATACTCGCCTCACACGGAAGGATACTCGCCTCACACGGAAGGATACCCGCCTCACGGTGAGCACCGAGTTCTTAATCCTGGTACCGGGGCCGCAAGAGAGCGTTGTCCCTTTCTCCAGGGGAGCCAGAGCGGCTGTCCTGAGGATGGAAAGTGGTGACAGCGGGGGACGCTGAGGCACCCGGGCCAGAGGAGGGCGCTCTGGGGGAGGAGGGGCCGCCGAGGTCGTCGGGGAGAGGCACCGGGACGACGGACCCGCCTCGAAGGGAAGGCCTGGGCCTCCACCCAAGGACAGCACGAGCGCGGCAGGTGGGCTCCGCAGAGCCGCCTGGGACTCGACGTCCTGGGACATGACGTCCCGGACACTAAGCTGCCCAATGAAACTCGTTTTAAATCGGCTGGCTCTGCGCGCCTAGCGGCTGCCCGCGAACCCACATAGTGGGCGCCCCTCCAGATGTCCCGGCTTAGGTGGGCGACCAGCGGGGTCACCGCTGGTACAGGCTCACGGCAGGCAGGGGTGGGGTGTCTGAAGGCCGAGGGAGTTATTTCCAGGCCCTGGGCGCCGAGGTGGCCCCGTCTGAGGCTGGGGTCAGCTGTCACCCCAGCTGGTGTTCTCAGCAGGTGCCAGCGATGAGGGTTTCCCTTCTTGGGCATGACCTAGCAGGGCTCGGGGGCCACCCCACTGGAACCTTCCCCAGAGGCCTCTCCTTGTGAACATTTGCTCCAAGTTGTGCAAATACTGGAATTCTTTTGATTTATGTCTGCCCCCTGGGGTGCCCTTTCACCCACTGTTGAGAAGGCTGTCACTTTATTCTTTTTGGTTTGTCTTCTATGTCATCTCATAGGACCCTCCCCTCCCCCATCATCCTCTGTGCCCCTTGTTTCTCATCCTGTCGTGATTTTATTTACTGGTTTACTTTTGCGTTGTGTCTGCTTTTCCTGGAGGCTATGTGTGTTATTCACTGTCATTGTGTCTGTCACCGGGTGGACATCCTTAACCATATTTGATGGGATGAGGGGATCCCCATTTTACATATGAGAAGACAGAGGCACTGAAAGGTTAAGGGGGTGCCCAAACCAGGAGCTGAACCCATATCTGTCTGCATCTGCCCTGTCTAGAATGTACTTGTGAGCATTCCTTGTCTAGCTGAAGCTCGGGTTCAAATTCAAGAGGATTGGGACCTTGAGCAGGTTACCTTAACCTGAGCCTCAGTTTCCTCGTTCAAAATAGGGATGACGCTGGTTAACTACCTCCTGGGGTTGTAGGCAACAATTTCTTGTTTTGGGGACCTGGCCAGGGACTGGAGGATGCCCATGTGAGCTGCATGACCTGGTCAACTGGACGAACTTGGATTGAGTTTGAGAACTTCCTTCAGACACACCATTCAGTGATGCAAGCAGATGCTGAAATCGTTTTCCCTCACCCGCAGAGCCATGCACCCCGCAAAGTCCTGGGCCCCCACCCCTCCCCCGGGGGCACCTAGGGTCGTCCGTGAATATCCCCTTAAGGCTGGGAGCCTGGCATTCTCCTGCAGGGACTCACTTCCTGTTTGGGCCTGGAGTTTGGAAGGTTGAAAAACAGCCAGGGTCAGCTCCTTGAAAATGGCTGGGCCCGCACACCAGAGCCTTAAAGGGACAGTCCTCCTAGGGCAGGGCTTGTACCGGGGATTCCTGGCGCTGAGTGGGTGCTGATGAATGGGCCCAGCGACCCTGGTGTCCGGATTTGAGCCCAGGGAGCCTGCTGCCAGATCCCGCAGTGCTCCTCTTTTCCCCTAAGGACACAGCCCCAAGCCCCCTCCCACCTTGCACCACCTCCCAGTGCCCAGTCCAACTGCCGGACTATTTTGGAGGGACCCACACTGCCAGGACCTCACTCCCTAATTCTGTTGAACTTTGGTCTGGGCCTTCATTGTCAAACTGGGTAACAGTACCCTAGGCTGACTGAAAATTCCATGAAGTCCTGTTTGTTGGGGGTGGTCCACTCAGATGCTGACGGGGTCAGATCCATGCGTGAAGCTGGCATCCCCAGGACGAAGGTGAATTGCAGAGTGCACAACGGTTTAAGGAAGTTTGAGTTCAACACAGGCTGTTGGCTCAACTGAGCACCTTCTGTGGGTGGGGATGGCTTTGGCCTTCCTTGGATCAGGGCACCTGGGAGAATGGGTGGATGCCTTTCCAGGCTCCTTCAGGCTCCTCACCTTGCCCACCTCTAAAATGGGCTCTCTCACCGGCCCTGGATTTGGGGTCCTGGCTTGGGATACTCAGGAATCCATGAACTGTAACTCGCACTTACTTATTCTCGGGGTTTAGTCCCTGCTCCTGGACCACCTGCCTCCCCCCCAACCCCGCCCCCGCAAACTCCCTCCCATCCCCAGACTGTGCCAGGGTTCTGGTGGTGTCTCGGGTCTGCCCTCCAGGGCTTTGCCTCAGAAGTCCTTCCTAGTCCCAGCTGTGGCTGTAATCCTTCCATTAGCTTGTGCAGGAGACAAACACATGGCTGTGAGCAAAGCAGGCTTGGGCTTTTTGGCCAAAACAAACAGGAAGTCCACCAATCCTGCAGGAATTTGTGCTGTGCCCACAGGGAGATGAAAGGCCAGTTGTGCTGGTAACCCCATTTCTCCACTGTCTCTTGGGTGCTTTACGTGCGTATATCCCACTGCAAGGTTATTGCAACCCCTAAGGCATGTGTATGTGTCTGTTTTGCCAATGGAGAAGCTGCTGCTCAGAAAGCCTGAGTGACTTGTCTGAGGATACCCAGCTGGCACTCAAACTTGGAATTTCATCTCTCTAGTCCAGACTCCGTCTGTGTGATTTTCCTTTACCTGATCAAGGCACAATCCTTGTTGCCATGGAACTTGTGATCTGGTGGGGAGTGTGTCATTCCGGATCATTATGTGTTTAACTTTGTTTTATATTCACTCCAGTTAAATGGTGATGTTTCGTGGTCTCAGCATAAAGAGAGAGAATAGCTTCTTTTCCACTCAATCATGCCTTTTCTTCAGTATAAAAATGGAATTCTTTATTAGAATGGCTGGCACACTATTTAAAGAAACAGAATAACACAGCAGGACTAAAAAAAGTAATGCTGATGTACAATCTCTGGACACAGGATTTGAATATCCTGGCTCCACCACTGATGAGCTGTGTGACCTTGAGCAAACCCACTTAACTGCTCTGTGCCTCAGTTTCCTCATCTAAAATGTGGATAAGTTGTTGTTATGAGGCTTAAATGGAGTTAATGACTTAATAATCGAAAGTTCTTATAGTAGCATTTGCCATTTAGTAAGCACTATAGAAGTGTTTTTTTTTTTTTACTGTGATAGAATGGATAAATATATTATGGAAGGTAAATATACTATGGAAGGTGGAATTCCCTGGCGGTCCAGTGGTTGAGGCTTCACATTAGCACTGCCGGGGGCGGGGACAGGTTCGATCCTGGGCAGGGAACTAAGATCCCACAAGCCGCGTGGCATAGCCCCCCCCAAAAAGGAAGGGTCCTCACCCATAGCAGATAGAGTTAGTAGCCCCCTTGGTCCCTCAAACCCCTAGGGCAGGCTTGTCTTGGGGATTCCTGGTGGTGAGGGGTGCTGATGAATGGGCCCAGGGACCCTGGAGTCAGGATTTGGCTCCAGGGAGTCTGCCACCAGATCCTGCAGTCCTCTTTTTCCCTAAGAACCCCCCTCTACCCCCTCCCACTTTTATCGCAGAGGCAATAGTTTTGACATTATTTTGGTACCTATCTTTCTGGACCAGGAATCAGTAACTACAGCCTGTATATAGCCTCAGGGCCAAATTCTACCCCCGCCTGGTTTTGTGAATAAAGTGTTATTTACATTCGTTTGCTTACATATGGTCTAGGGCTGCATTTGCAGAGTTGAATAGTTGTGACCTTATGGTTCACAAAGCCCAAAATGTTTACTCTCTGGTCCTTTACAGAAAGCTGACCTCTGCTCTAGACCATTTATCATTATAAAAAAAAAAGGAATTATATTGTAGGCATTTGTTTAGCAGCTTGCTTTTCTTCACTTAATATTAAATCAAGGACCTCCTTGGGAATTCCCTGGTGGTCCAGTGGTTGGGACTCGTGCATTCACTGCAGAGGGCCTGGGTTCAATCCCTGGTTGGGGAACTAAGATCCCTCAAGCCGCGTGGCATGGCCAAAAAAAAAAAAGGAAGGAAAAAAAAGATCTCTCCACACGCAGACCAGCCTGCTGCTAGTATTTCAGAGTTTGGCCATCCCATAATTTATTAGCCCATCTCTGTGATGTCATTTAGTTTATTTCCCTGTAGTCTATTGCAAAAAGTGCTGCAGTGATTCTTTTGTGTATATGTGTGAGATTTCTAGATACCAAGAAATAGAAATTCTGGGTCAAAGCATACATACGTTTAAGAGTTGGATGGAGACTATCAAATCTTCTTCTCAAAAGGCCAGTTTACCATAATTCAAAAAGATACATGTACCACAGTGTTCACTGCAGCATTATTTACAATAGCCAGGACATGGAAGCAACCTAAGTGTCCATCAACAGATGAATGGATAAAGAAGATGTGGCACGCGTATACAATGGAATATTAGTCAGCCATAAAAATGAACAAAATTGAGTTATTTGTAATGAGGTGGATGGACCTAGAGTCTGTCATACAGAGTGAAGTAAGTCAGAAACAGAAAAACAAATACCGTATACTAATGCACATATATGGAATCTAAAAAAACGGTACTAATGAACCTAGGGGCAGGGCAGGAATAAAGATGCAGACATAGAGAGCAGACTTGAGGACACAGGGGGGAAGGGGAAGCTGGGACAAAGTGAGAGAGTAGCATTGACATATATACACTACCAAATGTAAAATGGATGGCTAGTGGGAAGCTGCTGCATAGCACAGGGAGATCAGCTTGATGCTTTGTGACCACCTAGAGGGGTGAGAAAGGGAGGGTGGGAGGGAGACGCAAGAGGGAGGGGATATGGGGATGTATGTATACGTCTAGCTGATTCACTTCGTTGTACAGCAGAAACTAACACAACGTTGTAAAGCAATTGTACTCCAATAAAGATTTTTTTAAAAGCCCATTTTATACTACCCCCAGCAGTGTCTGCAAGCACCCATTTTCCCATATTGTCTCCACACTTGAAGGTTGAACCTTGCCAAATTAACTTTGAATTTATGGTACAAAGTTGAATTTATAGTTCTCATAAAAGCCTGAAGGGATTTTTGGAAACGCATCAGAAATATTGCTATTTAAGTTCAGCTGAAAGAATTCACAACTGAGATTAGCTAAGGAAATTTTGAAATAAAGAATTTAAAACTTACAAAATGGTAATAATTAAAAGTTAGGTGTTGGGAATTCCCTGGTGGTCCAGTGGTTAGGACTCTGCACTTTCACTGCTGAGGGCGTGGGTTCGATCCCTGGTTGGGGAACTAAGATCCAGCAAGCTGGGAGGCACTGGGGGCACGGCAAAAAAAAAAAAAAAAAAAAAAAAAGTTAGGTGTTGGCACAATGAAACAGGATAGATACTCCAGAAAATATACTTGGTATTCCATCAGAAAATAGCACAAATGATGGAAGGGATGGATTAGCCAACAAGTGGTGTCAGGGAAAACAATATTTGGGGGAAAAATTGTTAGCGCATCATCTCATGCTCCCAGATATTTTGAGAGATTAAAAAGTTAAATGTAAAACATAAACAAGGAAAATGTTTGTGAATGCTTAACCTTATAAGCGTAAAGAAATGGACAATATTTTTTAAAAATAAAAAATTGTGAGCATAAATTTAAACTCTTGTTCATCACCAATATGAACAAAATTGAAAGGAAAATGGGACTGTGACATGTAATACACCAAAAAGGAAAAATAGGGACAGGGAATTCACAGGCAGAAATGCAAATGACAAATCAATATATGAATAGAAAGTTCAACCTTACTTTGTGAAGTCCAAATTTTAAAAAGAGATACTGAGGGTTTTTTTTTTTTTCTTTTTGAGATACTGAGTTTTGAATACAGTTTTGAAATGGTAAGTGGATATTACTCAGCACTGGGAAGTCCGGGATGATGTACCTTCATACATGTTGTTCCTGAGAAGGCAAACTTCCAATATTCCAAAAAATTAGTTGGCCATCTGTATCAAGATCTTTAAAAATGGTCCTAGCTTTTTTTTTTTTAAATTTTTTAAAATTTATTATTTATTTTAGGCTGCATTGTGTCCCTGTTGCTGCACACGGGCTTTCTCCAGCTGCGACTTGTGGGCTGTAGGCACGCGGGCTTCAGTAGTTGTGGCGCACGGGCTTCGTTGCTCCGCGGCATGTGGGATCTTCCCAGACCAGGGCCCGAACCCGTGTCCCCTGCATTGGCAGGCGGACTCCCAACCACTGCGCCACCAGGGAAGCCCGGTCCTAGCTTTTGATCCTATAATTCCACTTCTAAACATTTACCCCAAGAGGGGAATAATCAGAGTTGTGGAAACTGCTTCTTATGCAACAATATGAAGTGTAGTATTATTTGGAATAGAAGACACAAAGAAATAATATAAAAACCTAGTGATAGGGGACTGATAAACACATCTTATTAGTTTCACTAGGTGGAAAATTATGAAGTCTTTATAAAGCATGCTCTTGACTATTTCAAGAAGTGGGGAAATGCTCATAATATAATGGGAAATGTATGCAGCATGATCTTAATTTGGCTAGAACGGTGCCTGGTAGCTAGTTTTCAGTAAATGTGAGCTACTATCATTATTGATGATGTCAGACCCTCAAATTATCATTCATTCATTCATCGCTCAGTTGCATACATATCAGTGTTCAGGCTCCTTGCCTGGTCCACCCTGTGTGAGCTATTTGGGGAAGATTGTAGAGCAGTGGCCCCAGGCTCCTTCCCCCTGCGGGGAGTCCCTGGACCATCAGCTGGCTCTGTTTCTGGCTAAGCACTGCCATCTAGAGGCCTCTGGCCCACATGGCAGCTGTCCCTTGCAGCCCCTCCCGCTGACACTGGGCTCCAGCCCCAGGGGTGGAGAGGGCGCGGTCGACCCTGCACCCTGCCCCACGGGAGGTCTGCTTGGTCAATGCTAGAAAGACCCTTAGGTCAAGATCCTTACAAGGATCAAGGAAGCATTTGGGGCCGTATTTCTTAAAATGTGGCCCTTGAACCTGCATCGGTGTCAGCTGGTGGGAGACTTAATAGTAAAGATCCAGGGTACATCCCAATCCCCCTGAATCAGACCTTGCTGGGGGGAGGTGGTGGGCAGGGGTGCTGAATAGCTAGAATTTTAACATGCTCCTTGGGTGATTCTGATGCACATTGAAGTGTGTTTTTGTTTTTAATTTTTATTAGAGTGTAGTTGCTTTACAATGTTGTGGTAGTTTCTACTGTACAGTAGAGTAAACCAGCTATACGCATACATATATCCACTCTTTTTTGGATTTTCTTCCCATTTAGGTCACCACAGAGCAGTGAGTAGAGTTGCCCGTGCTATACAGTAGGTTCTCATTAGTTATCTATTTTATACGTAGTATCAATAGTGTATATACGTCAATCTCAATCTCCCACTTTATCCCATCCCCACTTTTCGCCTTGGTATCTGTACGTTTGTTCTCTACGTCTGTGGCACATTGAGGTTTGAGAGCCATCGATAGACCATTGATATTTTATAATTTAATGGGGGTCAGAGCTTGGCATAGAGCCTTTGACCCTGGAAACATACATATAGATAGATATATTTTAGGAGGTTCCTTGACTCCATTTTAAGACTTTTTAAAGGGCAGTTTTAGGTAAGCAAAATTGAGAGGAAGTACAGAGATTCCCATATTATACCCGCCCCCCACCAGGTAGCCTTTCCCATTATCAACATCCTCTACAGAGTGGTACATCTTATGAACTTAGACTGACACATCATAATTGTCCAAAGTCTATAGTTTACATTAGGGTTCATCTGGTAGTGTATATTCTATGGATTTGGACATAAGAATAATGACAGGTATCCATCATTATAGTATCATACAGAGTATTTTGCTGCCCCCCAAATCCCCTGTGCTCCACCTATTCATTCCTCCCTCCACCACAACCCCTGGAAAACACTGATCTTTTTACTGTCTCCCTAATTTTGCTTTTTCCAGAACGTCATATAGTTAGAATCATATAGTACATAGCCTTTTCAGACTGGCTCCTTTCACTTAGTAATATGCATTTAAGATTTCTCCATGTGTTTTCATGGCTTGGTAGCTCATTTCTTTTTAGTGCTGAATAATATTCTATTGTCCGGATGTACCACAGCTTATGAATAAAGCTACTGTAAACATGCACGTGCAGGTTTTTGTGGGGATCTAAGTGTTTAGCTCCTTTGGGTAAATACCAAGGAGCAAGATTGCTGGATATTGTATGGTAAGAGTATGTTCAGTTTTGTAAGAAACCACCAGACCGTCTTACAAAGTAGCTGTACCATTTTGCATTCCCACCAACAATGTATGAGAGTTCCTGTTGCTCCACATCCTCACCAGCATTTGATGTTGTCAGTATTTCAGATCTTGGCCATTTAAGTAAGTATGTAATGGTATTCACTGTTGTTGTAATTTGCATTTCCCTGATGACATATGATGTGGAGTATTTTTTCATATGCTTATTTGCCATCTGTGTTTCTTCTTTGGTGAGGTGTCTATTAAGGTCTTTGGCCCATTTTTTAAATATAAATTTATTTATTTATTTTTGGCCGCATTTGGTTTTTGTTGCTGCTCGCAGGCTTTCTCTAGATGCGGCAAGCAGGGGCTACTCTTCATTGTGGTGCGAGGGCTTCTCATTGCGGTGGCTTCTCTTGCTGTGGAGCACGGGCTCTAGGCGCGTGAGCTTCAGTAGTTGTGACACGTGGGCTCAGTAGTTGTGGCTCACGGGCTCTAGAGCACAGGCTCAGTAGTTGTGGCACACGGGTTTAGTTGCTCCGTGGCATGTGGGATCTTCCCGGACCAGGGATTGAACCCATGTCCCCTGCAGTGGCAGGCAGATCCTTAACCTCTGTGTCACCAGGGAAGTCCTGGCCCATTTTTTAATAAGGTTATTTATTTCCTTATTGTTGAGTTTTAGGAGTTCTCTGTGTATTTTGGATAACAGACCTTTATCAGATGTGTCATTTGCAAACAGTTTCTTCCAATCTGTGGCTTGTCTTCTAATTCTCTTGACACTGTCTTTTGCAGAGCAGAAGTTTTTAATTTTAATGAAGTCCAGCTTATCAATTATTTCTTTCATGGATTGTGCCTTTGGTGTTATATTTTAAAAGTTATTACTATGCCCAAGATCACCTATCTAGGTTTTCTCCTGTGTTATCTTCTAGGAGTTTTAAGAGTTTTACATTTTACATTTTAGGTGTATGATCCATTTGGGTTCATTTTTGTGAAGGGTGTAAGATGCTGCAGCCAGAGCCACAGTGAGTCCCGGAGAGAGAGAACGCTGACCTGCTGCTCATAAACCCTCTGGGGCATGAGTGGGGCTGGCTCTTTCGCCCACATACCCTGGAGAAGGGGGAAACCCTATTTTTTGTTAGTCTGTTCAGTACTCTCTGTCATGGGGATAGCTGCACTTTAAAAATTTCTGATTGATAAAATAAGCAGTGATTTGAGTGTAATAGAGTAAAATCCTAAATGTACTGTGTTTGTTTAACTTCTCTCTTCTGAGCAACATAGTAGAGTTAGTAACTAATACCTTACCATTGCCAGGTACATGAGAAGAAGTGTCACAAAATAGGATTTTGCAAATCCTAGCTCATCACCTATTAATGCTGTGACCTTGGTCAAGTTACTAACTTCTAAGTTTTCTCATCTGTGAAAGAGGATTCACAAGAATATCCTACCTGTGGCAAAGACTGCTCATTTTCCCCTAAGATCGTTTCTCCCCTGAATTTTAGCCGGGGCTATGCCAAATGAAGACTACATTTCTCAGTTTCCTTTGCAGCTATGTTTAGCCTTGTGACCAAGTTCACCAATAGGGTCTAAGTGATGTGGGGAACTTCTGGGATGCGCTGTTGCCATTCTCCTCCCCTTTCCTCCTTCCCCTGAGCTGGATGGCAGGTGCAATGGCTGGAGATGGAGCAGCCATCTGGAACGTGAAGTCGTTTTAGGAATAGAGAGTGGAGGGCATGCATAGTAGATGGACAAGACAGAAGAAAGTTGTTTCTCTGATACCGTGGAGCTGCCACACCAGCCCTGGACCACTCCATAACAGATTTTTATGTCACAGAAAAGTAAACTTCTATCTTATTTAGGCCACTGTCATTTTGGGTCTCTGTTACTTGTAACTGAATTTAGGCCTATTAAATGCATGACCTCATAGAGTTCTTGGAAAGATTAAATGAGAGACTATGTACAACTTGCTTATTGCAAGAGCTAGCACATTATCAACACTCAGTAAATGTTAGCTTCTTGTTGTAACTTCTCTAGCATCTAATTATAATAGCTGTCCCTCATCTCCAACGAGAGCTCTAGAGGGGAGTCCTTCCGGAAAGAAACATGATCAAGACTGTGTTGGTTCCAAACAATAAATAGTATCTGGGAATTCCCTGGCGGTCTAGTGGTTAGGACTCTGTGCTTTCACTGCCAAGGGCCTGGGTTCGATCCCTGGTCGGGGAACTAAGACCCCGCAAGCCATGTGGTGCGGCCAAAAACAAAACAAAACAAACAACCAAAAAAACCCCAACAGTATCATCATCATAAACAACGAATTCAGTTAGAAATGATTTCATTTGCGCTCTTCTGTTTACTAGTTTTAGCTGACAAAGCTCAGCTTTCCAAGTTTGCATGGTATTTTAATGGCAAGATAAGTCATACATTCTTTAATTTTTAAAATTTTATTATTTATTTATTTATTTTGGGCTGCATTGGGTCTTCGGTGGCTTCTCTTGTTGTGGAGCACAGGCTTTAGGGGTGCGGGCTTCAGTAGTTGTGGCGCATGGGCTTAGTTGCTTCAGGGCATGTGGGATCTTCCCGGATCAGGGCTCGAACCCGTGTCCCCTGCATTGGCAGGCAGCTTACATTCTTTTAAATAGCTGTGTTTACAAACACATAGCTCCATTATTCCACATTTGAAACCCAGCCTTTCAAAACAATTTAGGTGTATTCTTCTCCTTGGCTTTCTCTGTTTTAGAAAACATGTTGGAATGCTTTCCCAGAGTCAATGGCAGCAGTTCAGCTTTGTGCTTTGTAACCTATGGGTGGTCTATTTATCAAATATTCAGTGATATCTACTGTTTCCAATTAACATTTGTTTGACTCAGCTGTTTCTAAGATCCCGTTTAGCTCTCAAGGTCTCAGTATTTTGATTCTGCAAAATACTGTGAGTTTTTAGAATGCAAACCTTGATTCCTAAGGAATCCCAAGGGAAAAAGCACAGGCAGAGTAAAACTGAAGGAAGAAAATTGTAACAAGATTTGTTATCAATGGATGAAAGGAAAGAGAAGATAAAAATCAAGATGGTTACTCTTTAATGTTTAAAAAAAACCTTCAAAATCAACAATATTAAATGTAACATTTGGGGGGGTGGATAAAACCTATTACTACTCTACATTGATATAATTTTTAAAAAACCTGAAAGTACTAATATTTTTATTATGGCATAAAGCAGTATTTTATATGTTAACTCAATTTTTAAATGGGTTGTATTTTAACAGCCCATCAATTGTTTGATAGGTAAATTGGAAATTATTTTCTCTGCAGAAAATAGTAAAATAATAACATTTCCCAAGCTAGCCCAACAGGGCCATTTAAACTAAATGGTAGCTGAATTATATACTTATAAATATGGTTCGAGTTCTGGGGTCCAGGAGAAACTTTAGCTTCATTTATTGAGATAACCATGCTTTTCTTAAAATTAAGTTGTGTGGGCTTCCCTGGTGGCGCAGTGGTTGAGAGTCCGCCTGCTGATGCAGGAGACACGGGTTCGTGCCCCGGTCTGGGAAGATCCCCCATGCCACGGAGCGGCTGGGCCCGTGAGGCGTGGCCGCTGAGCCTGCGCGTCCGGAGCCTGTGCTCTGCAACGGGAGAGGCCACAACAGTGAGAGGCCCGCGTACCGCAAAATAAATAAATAAATAAATAAAAATTAAGTTGCGTGAAGTGAAATTCCTATTCGTCGTCCCTCTTGTTCTTGTATTTTGTCTGATTATTTTTCTTTAGGCCAATCCATATCAAGGTTTTAGCTGCCCTTCCCTGAAGGGTAGGTACCGAATCCTTTTAATGTGCTTGATAAGGCACCCATCCCTATTTATGAACAGTTTTTTGGTTGTTATTAAAGCATCTCCAGTATCTGGGCAAGAATAAATCGAGTAAGTCATGTTCCATAAGTCGCTTGTGATCAGACACCTTGCCTTATGTCTTTTTTTTTTAAGGGATTTAAAATTTTTATTTATTTATTTGTTTGGCTGCGTTGGGTTTTCGTTGCTGCGCGTGGGCTTTCTCTAGTTGTGTCGAGCGGAGGCTACTCTTCATTGTGGTGCGCAGGCTTCTCATTGTGGTGGCTTCTCTTGTTGCAGAGCACAGGCTCTAGGCACATGGGCTGCAGTAGTTGTGGCACGTGGGCTCAGTAGTTGTGGCTTGTGGGCTCTAGAGTGCAGGCTCAGTAGTTGTGGTGCATGGGCTCAGTAGTTGTGGCTTGCAGGCTCTAGAGCGCAGGCTCAGTAGTTGTGGTTCACGGGCTTAGTTGCTCCGAGGCATGTGGGATCTTCCCAGACCAGGGCTCGAACCCGTGTCCCTGCATTGGCAGGTGGATTCTTAACCACTGCACCACCAGGTTAGTCCCTGCCTTGTGTCTTAATGGGAAACCATGAAGAATCAGAAGAGTGAATCTAGAGATAAAAGCCAAGAGAATTTCTGAGAACAGAGTGCAGGAACCATCCAGCCAGGAGTCAAGGATAGAATTGAAGTTCAAATAGAACAAGGACTTTGCCTCAAGAATTTGAGTCAAGTTGACTGTGTTTTTTTTTTTTTTTTTTTTTTTTGTGAATAATATTTCTTTCTCATGCTGTAAATTCTATTTTATTTTATTTTTTTTGGCTGTGCCGTGTGGCATGTGGGATCTTAGTTCCCGACCAGGGATCGAACCTGTACCCCCTGCAGTGGAAGCGCCGAGTCCTAACCCCTGGACCGCCAGGGAAGTCCCTGACTGTGTGTGATTTCAGCACGTATGCAGTGACCCCCCTTCTCTTTTTCTTCACTTTCCACAGAACCCAAAATTTATTGGGGTATCCACTGGATTAGGGCTGCTGTAACACATGACCACAAACTGGCTGGCTGGAAGAAAAGACATTTATTCTCACAGTTCAGGAGGCTGGGAGCCTAAAATCCAGGTGCTGAGGGGGGCTCCCTTCGGGGGAAAAGAGGGAGAAACGGCTCCAGGCCTCGCTCCCAGCTTCTGGTGGCCTGAGGTGTTTCTTGACTTATGGCCGTCTTCTTCTTGTGTCTTTGCATTGTCTTCCCTTTGTTTGTGTCTTTATGTCCAAATTTCCCCTTTTTATAAGGACATAAGTCATATTGGATTAGAGCCCACCCTAATGACCTTATTTGAAATTGATTATCTCGGTTAATCTGATATCTTCAAATATGGTCACCTTCCAAGGTCCTGAGAGAGGACCTTGACATCTTTTGGGGAGGGGGCCCAAGCGTCCACCCTCCTCAGGGAGGTCCCACAGTGTATGGCTGGCTAGCGGGTACTGGCACCCAGCTCTCTCTAACTTTCCACATTCCACACCACATCTCTCTAGAGCTCCATATTTACCCATGTGAAAGGGAGCTGCCAACTGCACGTGAATCTTACGAAATCTCCAGTGTGGGAATCATTGAAGGATCTTTGAAGAATCCAGACGGCCCCCTTTCCAGGTGAGCAGGCCCAGGGCAAGGAACCTGCCCAAGGTCCCGGTCCAGGGACAGAACAGGACTCTGGGGAAAGGCTTTGCCTGGGAGGCCCCATAGCCACAGGTTGTGAAGGAAAACCTTGGGCCACCTGCCTAAGCTGGAACCCGGCTGTGGAACTCGCTAGCTTCGTGACCTTGAGCAGGTCGCATGACCTCTCCGAGCCTCAGTTTCCTCACAATCACGAGGATCAGAGGAAGGGCCATATTGGGGACTTCCCTGGCGGTCCAGTGGTTAAGACTTTGCGCTTCCACTGCAAGGGGCGTGGGTTCCATCCCTGGTCAGGGAACTAGGATCCCGCATGCCGTGCCGTACAGCCAAAATAAATAAATAAAATAAATAATTATCCTATTAAAATTTTTTTTTAAAAAAAGAAGGGCCATTTACAGGGTGCTCAGCACTGTGCCTGGCGAGCAGCGAGTGTTCATGAAGGGTTAGCCAATTGTTGTCCATCTCAGGGCCATTCCTCCGAGGGTGGCTGTGACCCTTGTCCTGCACCGAGGCTTGGCTTGTAGTCAGAATCCTGACTTCACTTCTTGGATGTGTGATCTTGGGTGACCAACTTCAGGTCCCTGAGCTACAGTTTTCCCATCTTTAAATGGGGTGAATGATATTCCCCATCACAGAGAGTCATTATGAGGCTTAAAGCGCATTTATTCATTCAACAAATATATATTGCGGTCTTTTACTGCAGGAGTCTATCTAGAGATAAACATTAAACAAATGAATGAGGGACTTATTTAGCAAGTGGGAAGGATGTAAGTGCTGCAGGGAAAACAAAGCAAAGAATGGGAAGGAGGTAGAAAGGGAAAGAGAGGGGGTGGCAATTTAAAGACCTGAAGGGGAGGAGGGAGTGAGCCATGAGGGCACAGAACATGCAAAGGCCCTGGGGCAGGAGGGTGCCTGGTGGGTTTGAGGGACAGGATGGAAGCCAGTGTTGCTGGAGGAGAGCAGGGGAGCAGAGAAAAGAGAGAGGCGGAGGTGAAGGCAGAGAGGGACAGAGGCTGCTGGAAGGATCTTGGACTTACAAAGAGTTCAAGTTTAGCCATTGCAAACATTCCACTCATATTTTTTGGGCTCTGCCTTGTCCCAGGAACTATCTGGTACTGGGGACAGTCCAGACCTCGAAGAGCTCAGCCCTGTACTTGGGGGATGTTGGGGCTTTGCAAAGGGGCCAGATCTGGGGAGTTCTTGGGGTTGTATCTGGGTCTTCTTAGTTTGGGACCAGAAATGGGTGCTCTGAAAGGTTTTGGAAGCAGACAAATACACCCTTTCAACATCTAGAGTCTTATCTATTAGACATGACTTAAAATTTTTTTTCCTAGGGGTGATTGAAGCCCACTGTTTGCCTGGGTCTCTTTTTCTCCTATGCCCACCGGTGGCTGAAGTTAGTTCATTTGCCTTCTCCTGCACTGCTGCTGGCAGAACTCTGCCAGCCTTTGGGTTGGATACAGATAATATATTCTGTTGAAGAGCAGGCATTCTTAGTATTATTTAAATCTTTGAAACATTAGTCTGTTGAATATGGAACTTGAATCCGATGGGGCCTTTGGACCAAATTCTTTTCCTCACTCCCATCTCTCCCCCATCCCTCCTTCTCCAGTTCTTGCCCTCCTCACCGCTCCCCCCGCCACAACCCTGAGTTCCTTCCTGGTTTTGTTCTCCCCAAATGATGCCAGTTCCTGTGTCTGTGTCTCTGTGTCACTTGCTGTTTCTCTGTTCTGTCTCCCTATCCCTGTCTTGACTCCAGCGATATTGACATTTGGGGCTGCATCCTTCTTTGCTGTGGGGCCGTCCTGGGCACTTTGGGAAGTTGAGCAGCAACCCTGGCCTCTACCCACTAGATGCCAGTAGCACCCCCTCCCCAGTTGTGACAACACAGATTGTCTCCAAACACTGCTAGCTGCCCCCTGGGGGACACAGTAGCCTGGAGAACCTCTGGCCTGTCCCCTTCTTCATCCCTCAGTCTCTCTCTCATCAACTGTCTCTCTCTGTCTCTGGCCAACACGAGCAAGTAATCAGGGCTGACTGTCCCCAGGGCTGGGAAGCCAGGCTGCACCACATCACCCGCATTTCTTCTGGCCTGTACTCCACCCCCTTCTCAGTTTCCATGGGGTTGAACCGTGAGCTGGCAGAAGAGTGGGAATGGGGACCGAGGCCAAGAAGAATGTTGGCCTGTTCTGCCCGTGTGGGTCTCAGAGCACCTGCAAGATCACGGGGTGGGTGCTTGTTAAACCTGGAGGTTCCTCTCATTGAGACCCCTTCTTTTGGGCTTTGGATAAACACAAGTGACAGCGGCCTATGGCCTGTGTCTCAGCTTCCAAAAGCTGCCTCAGCAGATGGGTAACTACTGCGTATCCTCGGCCTTCCTGTCTCTCCCTGGAACCCAAACTAAGTGCCAAGGGTCTCCTGAATTCTCCATGGCTTGGGCTCTGGCCAAGGGGGCTGAGGTACCTGGAGTCAGTCACGTCTAAATTCTAAGCTATCAGGTGCTGCCCCAGAAACTGAAGTGTGGGCCCACACCCTGTCCTGGGTGCACATCTCCACGGCACATCACCTCCTGTTCCCTCAATCGCCATGCTTGGCCCTGACTCCCTTCTCCAGGTGAGCTGTGGAGTGGATGCTTTGGCTACCCCCCCACTGTCAAGGTCTCCGTGGGAGGGGGCCACGGCAGGTGCAGAAGGCTGCGGGATAATAGCGACACAGAACAAACGTATGGACACCAAGGGGGGAAGGTGGCAGGGAGCGGGTGGTGGTGGGATGAATTGAGAGATTGGGATTGACATATATACACTAATATGTATAAAAGGGATGACTAATGAGAACCTGCTGTATAAAAAAATAAAATTAAATTAAAAAAAAAAAAAGAAGGCTGCAGGATGGGAGAGCAGAAAGGGCTCACACAGACCTGACTTGGAATCCAGATTCTGCCACTTACCAGCTGTGGGACCTTGAGCAAGTCACTTCACCTCTCTGAGCCTCTGTTTCCTCTTCTATAAAACAGCAATACCACCACCTAGTGGCATATCTAGCTTATATGATGCCTGGAGTGGGTCATTAAAAAAAAACACCCCTTCCCCCCTACCATTTTAGAAATGGCTTTTTTCAGATATAGTCCACATCCTATATAATTCACCCATTGAAAGTACAATTCAATGTTTTTTGGCATATTAATTAAAAAACTTGTGATGAAATATATATTGCATGATTTAGCGTTTTGACCATTTTTAAGTGGCCTTAATGACATTAGCACCTCCTCTTTATGACAAAATGATCTTCTGTGATGTCGGTAACAATCATCATCTTCTGGATTGGTTCTTTGGTTTTAAAACGAGGGAGCGGGCTTCCCTGGTGGCGCAGTGGTTGAGAGTCCGCCTGCCGATGCAGGGGACACGGGTTCGTGCCCCGGTCCGGGAAGATCCCACATGCCGTGGAGCGGCTGCGCCCGTGAGCCATGGCCGCTGGGCCTGCGCGTCCGGAGCCTGTGCTCCGCAACGGGAGAGGCTGCAACAGTGAGAGGCCCGCGTACCGCCAAAAAAACAAAAAACGAGGGAGTAACAACTAAAAGAGAAACAAATGTTTCATTTTAAAGATGTTATCTGAATTCAGGAAGGTGTTTCATATGTGAACTAGAATTTGCACTTATTGAAACAAAAATAGGACACCTCGAGGGTTCCCCCGTCTCACTGTCCTAAACTGTCCATACAGGGACTTCCCTTGTGGCCCAGTGGTTAAGACTCCGAGCTCCCAATGCAGGGGGCACGGGTTCAATCCCCAGTCAGGGAACTAGATCCCACATGACGATCCGCGCGGTCAAAAAGCAAAACCAAAACCAAAACCAAAACTGTCCCCACAAATCAAAATGCCAAGATTTTAGGAGGTAACTCCAGCTTGACGTCCTCATCTTGGGGCCCCCCCCCTCGTTTACATGGACTCTGCTGTTTGCACGCAGCCGTACTAAACACCAGGGGGGCGTCAGTGACTCGACCTGCACCCGGAGAGGGTGATGCCCAGCATCTAGGAATTTACTCCCAAAACAAACGTGGGGAGCTGAGTCTGTCTGGCTGTGTGGCTGGGTGTTCTCAGAATGAATTGCTATTTAGAATACAATGTTTATGAAGGGACAAGTATCAGTAATAAAAACGTGCTGCTTTGAAGTTTATGTGTATATTATGAAAACTCAGCGGTAACTAACGGCAGCAACTGTTTGAACTTAGGCCAACGAAGATATTTTGGGGGAAGAGTACTGCGATGATGAGGATAAAAAGCAGTCCAACTTGTGGTCGATTTCATTCTTGGCTTCAGTTCTGTACAGATGAGATACAGCCTCTTATTGCCTCCATCAGGGCAGCTGCTCCCCGACCTGCTGGGTTGTGGATGAGCCTTAGAGTTCAGGTGCAGAAAGGAACCCAGCACGCTCTCCAGCTCATCCTGCGTCATGGGCTCTGATACCTACCTGATGCCCCATCATGATCGATATAGGCCGATGCTGCTCTTGCCACTGACAGGTCTCTACCTCGCACTTAGGAATTTTTCTAATCTGGGGTGTGGCTCTCACTCAGGCATAAATCACTGTGTTCCCACTGAAACTCTTCTCCAAGAGGCCAAGGAATATGGAATTGTCAGCAATCGAACTTTTTATTTATTTATTTATGATTTTGGGCTGTGCTGGGGCTTTGTAGCTGCGTGCGGGCTTTCTCTAGTTGCGGCGAGCGGGGGCTACTCTTCGTTGCTGTGCTCCGGCCTCTCATTGCGGTGGCTTCTCTTGTTGCAGCATGTGGGCCCTAGAGCACGCGGGCTTCAGTAGTTGCGGCGTGTGGGCTTACTAGTGGTGGTGCTCGGGCTTAGTTGCTCCATGGCATGTGGGATCTTCCCCGACTAGGGATTGAACCCTTGTCCCCTGCACTGGCAGGCAGATTCTTAACCACTGGACCACCAGGGAAGTCCAGCAATCGAACTTCATGATGTTTTTCTATGTAATTTTCTGGGTAACCCACGTTGCTCTGAGCTTTCTGCTTTGGGGATATTAGTTGAAGCTCACGTAAGATCCCTTTTTATTAAAACCCTCAAAGTCAATTCCACCTATGAGGTGTCCGCCTGGTACAGACAGTAACGGAACTGCCAGGTATTTAAAGATGGGCTGGGGGCAGAGGGTTCCCGTGTTAGCTGTGTCCTAGAGTGATTTAATACCGGATGAAATCCTGACACTGTCCTCCCAGCCCCTCCTCCCCGGTCCCAGAGCTGCGCCTCACGTCATCCTTGAGGTCTGGGCATCAACTACACGCTGAGCTGCCTGCCAACCATGCCACAGCCGGTGGGGCAGATGCTCACACCCAATTCGGGGAGGAAGACCTGAGGCTGAGCGAGCATCCGGATCTCATGCAAACCTCCCAGCCGCAACGTCCTTCTTAGCCCCACGTCTGGACACCAGGACTCCCCTGAATCGTGTGTCTCTTTGTTGGGGGGGGCATCCCTGGCACCTCTCACTTGGTACCACGCAGGCCAGTTTCTCTGGGACTGTTCCCACCCCTTGGCTGTCAAAGTCTGAGGTCAGCTTTGTTCCAGGTCTGTTTGGGGTTTTCTGGTTGCACCTCCTCTTGGGCCCTGTATCAGTTTCCTGGCGCTGCCGTAACAAAAGACCACAGACTGAGGGGCTTCAAACAACAGGAATTCATTCTCTTGCAGTTCTGGAGGCCAGAAAATCAAAATCGGGGTGTCCACAGGGTGGGTTCCTTCTGGGGGGCTCTAAGGGAGAATCTATCCCCCGGCTCGCTCCCGGCTTCCGGGGGTGCCGGCAATCCTGGGTGCTCCTGGACTGGTAGTGGCCTCGCTCCATCTCTGCCTGTTTTCACATGGTGCTCTCCCTGTGTTCTGCGTCCAAATTTCCCATTTCTTATAAAGAAACCAATCATTTGATTGAGGGCCTTCCCCTCCCCCAATCCAATATGACCTCATCTTAACTATTGCATCTGTAAAGACACTATTTCTACATAAGGTCACCTTTTGAGGTTCCAGGTGGACATGAGGGCCCCCATCTCTTCCTGATTCACAGCTCACATCTTCTTGGTGATCCATCAGGGCGAAGGGCCCAGATGAGATACCTTCCCAGAGGGGCTGTCTGAGTCTTGTGGTGCACGGGACCAGGGAGGTGGCCTCTCACCTGGGGAGGGGATGCAAAAAGGAGAGGTTGGGGGAAGGGGAGGGGCTCCAGGGCTAGGACGGGAGCCCAGCAGGGCAGGCGAAGACACTTTTTAATGTGGCTTCCTGCTTGCGATGAGAGAGAGAGACGGAGAGAGAGAGAACTTGGAGCCAGCTAGGCGGGATCTGAACTTGGGCAGTTCTCTGCTCAGATCTGGAGTTGGGGCCCTGAGGGAAGGGCTGTGTCATTCTTAGCCCTGTACCGCAGATCCATTAACTCAGACCTGTGGAGGTGCAGCTGAGCTGGAGGCCCGTCAGGTAGGGGCACCCTCAGAGAGAGTGACCAGGGCAGGCTGCTCAAATAGACGACCTTGAAAAGCCCTTCGTAAAGTCACATACCCGTCTCTGCACAGCCTGGGATGGGAGGTGAGGCCTGGGGGTGCGGAGTGATAACTCATGGAGTATGGGGGGGCTTGGGCAAGGGAGTCGTGGCTGAAGTACTGTCCTTGGGACCTGCCCCTGACAGCCTCCTTCTCGCTAATTACCCTGGTGACTGTGGTGATAAATCCTATTCACCTAAGTCTGGGTGCCTGGCAGGCTGAGCATCGGATGCAGCCATGCCGGACCCTGCTCTGGCCGTTAGCAGCCCTGCCCGCTGAGTGGACCCTCTGGGCCTTTCCCCTGCTTTGCAATCCCTCCCGTCCCTTTGGATGGACCCCGTGGGAGAGAGGAGTCAGGTGACCCTGATTGCCCTAATATACTCTGTTATGAGCTAAAATGTCCTCCCCACCCCGGAACCTCAGAATGTGACTCTATTTGGAGATGGGGTCTGTGGAGAGGGAATTACGCTAAAATGAGGTCCTAAGAGTGGGCCGTAATCTAATACGACTGGTGTCCTTATGAGTAGAGGAGATTTGGACATAGACACGGAGAGAGGGAAAACACCATGTAAACACACAGGCGGCCACCTGCAAGCCGAAGAGAGAGAGACCTCAGAAGAAACCAACCAGCCAACACCTTGATCGTGGACGTCCAGCCTCCAGGACTGTGAGAGGATACATATCTGTTGCTGAAGCTGCCCCGTAGTCAGCAGTACTTTGCTGTGCAGCCCCTGGGACTAATGTGCACTCCCACTCTGCTCCGGGACCCCTGAGCCAGCTCGGAATGACTCGTGCAAGGGGTCGTTTTCAAGCTTTATTTCCTTAACCACCCAGCTGTCTTTTCCAAATGAAGCCTTATCTGACAGCTTAGTGTACCAAACAGAAAATCAGGATTATTCCAGTTGATTGAAGGGGAGGGAGGAGCTGCCTGCATCCACTATTTTGACATCCTTATTTTCACCTAACCTGTCGGCCCTTGGTGCTTTCCCTAGAGCACAGGTTATGAACCACGGCACCGGAGGGTTATACCCATTTTGCAGAAGAACTGTCCGTCTGGGGCTGGCAGTAATAATGTGAAATCTGTCACTTCTTTCCATCTTGGTGTCTACTCTTATGTTTCAAGGTTGCATTATTACAGAGAATCTGTAACATTCTTGATATACTGATTCCCAATCACATGTTCGGAGACTCGGTCTAGGATGAAACGCTGCAGTCGGATTGCAGTCGGATGCTGGGGTTCAAGGCCCTCCTCCACCACTAGCTGGGTGCCCTGCGAGCTAGTCCCCTGACCTCTGTGAGCCACAGATTTCTCATCTGTAAAGCGGGAATCGATGCTAAGATTTGTGAGCTGGGAGACAGCTTAGGGGAGTAGAATAAACACGAGTTTTGGAGTCAGAGAGACCTGAGTGTGAATTCAGCTCTGCCACCTCTTAGCTGTGTGGCCTTGGGTACCTGGAGTCCCCTCTCTCAGTTTCCTTACCTGTAACATGTGGGTAATCAGGGCAGCCTCTAGGGTTGTCCTGGTGTTGCCGAAATTTGGTGCCAGATTAAATCTCGGAGGCAGAGTTTTGGGTGAAGTAGAAAGAAATAGCCTTATTGCTTTGCCAGGCAAAGGAGGCCACGGCGGGCTAATGCCCTCAAGCCTGTGTGTTCCGCCCTGGAGGGGGGTAGTGAGGAGTCTTAGAGTGTTCAAGGAGCAGCGCGTGATCTGCTTGTGCATATTCTTCTGATTGGTTGGTAGTGAGGTAATCAGGAATTATCAACCTACTGGTTCCAACCGGTCTGGGGTCTATGTGCTGGTGGGCAGCATGCAGTTAACTTCTTCCACCTGGGTTTCAGTATCTGCAGAACAGCTCAAAGGACATGGCTCAGAATATTATCTGTAGTCCTTGAGGAGGAACTAAAGGTCCTTGACTTGGTTTAATGGCTAAAGTATCATTTTGTCTTGCTTGACTGTTTTCTTTCTTTCTGCATTTTCTCACTTCTCTGATTAAATTTATTCGTTGACTAAAGCTTTTCTACAGACAAAAGGCAGGCAGAGGACATGGGTGGAGGTCTATTCTGGGAAGACCTCATAGGGTCCTGCTCGGTTATACTGGGGATTCAGAAGATCATGATTCAGAAGATCATGTCTGTAGAGCGCCTGGCCCAGAAATTGACATATAGCAGGTGCTCAACTAAACCCAGTTCTCTATTAACTCTCCTTTCTTTCTAGTATGCCAGGGATTGGCACACTTTTTCTGGAAAGGGACAGAGAGTAAATATTTTAGACTCTGCGGGCCACACAATCTCTGCTGCAGCTGTTCAACTCTGCTGTTACAGCAGGAAAGCAGCCACAGAGAGTATGCAAACAAATGAACGTGCTGTGTTCATCCGATTCAACAGTGTGCACTCGGAGAGTTGAATTTCCTATCATTTTTATGTCACAAAATATTCTTTTGATTTTTAAAACAAATTGAAGATGTAAAAACAATTCTTACTTGTGGGTTGCACAAAAACACAACGGGCTGGATGTGGCCAGTTGACCATAGTTTGCCAACCCCTGTGTTGGACTGTGAATGTCTCCAAAACATGTGTAATTTCCTTTATATCCTGAGTGCCTCACGGAAGGCTGGACCTTTGTAGCCTCCAGTGAGGTAATGAATGTCTATCTCTGTCTTAGAGATACAATTGTGGGAAATAGTTGTAAATAGGTATGTGATCAGGCAGGCATATTGCAGGTGCTCAAGGTGCTTTTGGAAAGAATGAAGCCCCTTCCAAGGGGAATTTGCATCCTTCAAGAGGAGGCAGGGAGAGCTGGGAGCCCGGGTAGCTGAGAGCTTGGAAGTCCCTGTTAATTGCGGCTGTGCAGCCATTCCCAACTCAGCCAGCAGGGGGCGCCGGGGACCGCTTTCGTCTGGGTGGTGGGAAGTGTTGTAGCTGCGCCCTGCCAGGAGATGGGAGACTGCGGGGAGATGGACGAGATGACTTCCGAGGGTCTTTTCTGCCCGGTGAATCTCAGCTCTGTTTTGCAGAGGGAGACTCGGGGATGAGCTGCCCGGAACTAGCAGTCAGCAACCGGGAGCTTGGTAGAGCAGCCCCCTTTCCCTGGAGATGAAATAAAATGAAAATCTTCCCCTCGTTGCGGTGGCTGTCATTCTGGAGTTTCAGCGTGTTCCCTTTATCACTCCTTGTGGTTAGGAGTGATAAAGAAAAAAACGTATGTGTTTATAGAGGAATTAATGGTGAAAAAAAAGCCAGGGCTTTCTTTAATTAAAGGCAGGCCCGTTAAGCGCATGACAGATACCAGGTAGAAAGAAAATGGTAAGATTAAGCTGGGAGTGGGCACCAAGGACCTACAAATGCCACTCTCTTAGCCTCTAAAACCTCAAAGAAACCTGCGAGGCGAGACTGAATGACTGCCCCCAAGGGCTGCCCGTGTTGTCTTGGTCGGTGATGATTCCATCCGTGGAGACGGGATGGAGAAATATCACAGACAGGTCCATGGTGCAGGGCAGTGTTTCCAAAGCATGGACTTCAGACCAGCAGCAGCAGCATCACCTGGAAGCTTCTTAGAAATGCATATTCTGGGGAGCCACCCCCAATCCCCTGAATCAGACAATGGGGTTGGGGGTTGCAGTTGGCCCCTAACAAGCCCTCCAGGCGGGTGTGATGCACGCCCAAGTGTGAGGACCAGTGGGGTCCGTAGCTGTTTTCAGCCTCAGCCACACATTGGAACCGTTCACCCGGCTTTTTAAAGCCTTAAGTGGGCGCCACAGCCAGACCCATGACATCAGGCCCCTTAGGGTTGGAGCCAGCTTCTGTGGTTTGTTAAGACTCCCCAGGTGATTCCAGGATATCCAAGGTCGCACCCACTGGTGTAGTCTAAAGTAGTTCTGGGGTTAGCCAGACCCAAGTTCAAATCTCAGTTTTATCACTTACTAGCTGTTTGTCCCTGGGCAAAGCATATCACTTCTCTGGCCCACAGTTCCTAGTCTGTAGAATTGAGATAATCTTCCCTCCCTTGCAGGATTGTTTAAAGATGGAATGAATGTTGCAGTAAGCATCCTGTGTATAGAAGCACCTAGAACAAGCACTGGCTCCCAGTGGAGGTTCAGCACATGATAGCGCTCCTTCCCTGCTCCCTTTTCTTGGACAGTGGAATTTTTTAGAGCAAGGACCACATTATATATATATTGCAGAGCACAGGCTCCAGACGCGCAGGCTCAGCGGCCATGGCTCACGGGCCCAGCCGCTCCGCGGCATGTGGGATCTTCCCGGACTGGGGCACGAACCCGTGTCCCCTGCATCGGCAGGCGGACTCCCAACCACTGCGCCACCAGGGAAGCCCCCACATTATATTTTATTTGCATCCCCAGGGCATTATCAATCCCTTATGTATACCTCGGTACTGCGTGAGGGCTGGGGAAGTGAACATCTGAGAGGTTTAGCTACGGGATTTCTTATCTTACACTCTTGCTGGGACCAGGCTGGGGTGACCTTTCTCTGCTTTGTCTTAACCCAGGTCAGCCCTGATGTCTGTTTAAATGCACCGTCCCCTTGACCTTTAGGACTCTAGCCCGATACAAAAAAATTGCCAGCGTGCTAGGATATGGGTGCAAAGATGTTTACTGGTGCATTGTTTGCCCTGGAAAAAATTGGAAACGTAACTTTTCCAATAGGTGAATAATAGAATAAATTATTGTGCATTCAGTATTATGGTGCATCACAAACCATTAAAAAGAATTAGGTAGATCTATATGTATTGATCTGGAGAGAGTTGTACTATATATTATTAAGTGAAAGAGCAAATTGCTGATTCATGCCTGTGACGTGATTTCTTTTTGTTTTTCTTTTTAGGAAAAAGTCCTCCTATTGTTGCAGGAAGGGGGGCCCCTTCCAGGGCCCCAGAGTGGGCTGTTGTCTAACACTTGGAAATGAATTGTCTGAAGAGACACACGTGCTGACAAAGCGACAGACTTTATTGGGAAGGAGCGAGCAGGCGGAGAGCAGCAAGGTAAGGGAACCCAGGAGACCTGCTCTGCCACGTGGCTCGCAGTCTCGGGTTTTATGGCGATGGGGTTAGTTTCTGGGTTGTCTCTGGCCAGTTGTCTTGCTTGGCCCATAGTCTGACTCAGGGTCCTTCCTGGTGGCGCATGCATCTCTCAGCCAAGATGGATTCCAGGGTGAGGGCTTCTGGGAGGTTGGTCGTCTCCTCCCTCTTTTGGCCCCTCCTGAATTCTCCTGGTTAGTTTTCAGCAACACCCTATTCCTTATCAGGACCTCCTGCTGTGAGACAACTCAGGCAAGCAGGCCTGGCCACAGCAGGTGGTTTTGGTCAACAGTTCCCTAGCACTATAATATGTGTACCCATCTGTGTGTATGCGTGTGTCTGTGTCTGTGTGCATAAAGAAAAGCAAAGCGTGAAAGAATACATTCCAGGCTGTTTGAATTGGTTTCTTTGTGGGATTGGTGAGCGGGAGAAACTCATTCATTCATTTGTTCATAATGTCATTCATTCATTTGCTCATTCATGTTTTCATTCAATTAATATTGATTTAAGGTCTGCTGCGTGTCAGGCATTGTAGCCCTGGGGATACAGCCATGAACAAAACAGACTAAATTGCTCTTTCATGCAGCTGGAGTGACCAAGTGTCCTGGTGTGTGCCCTGGAGTGCCCTGGTTTTAGCGGTGAAGTTCCATTGTTGCAGGAAACTCCCCAGTCCTGTGCAAACTAAGATGGGTGGTCACCCTCTGGAGCTTGCATTTTAGCATGGGGGAGACAGATAAACAAATATTAGAGGATGGTAGGTATTTGGTGGTAAAAAAGCTGTCTTGGAGGTCTTCCAACTCACCTACCCAGGCACTGAGGTCCCCCTTTACATTCTGACCGGCTGTCAGTGATGGGAGGCTGCTCTGAGCATCTTGACCGCCCCAAGGGTCGTCGGCCAGCTCTCTGTTTTGCTGAGTTGGCAGTGGGACCTAATTTGTTAATTAAGAGTAGATGGTGAGCTGTCCTCGTACTTTGATTAACCTAATGGCCTTCCCGGCACGACTCGGATTCAGCTGTAGGCATCACTGCAACTTTTAATAAAATGATTTGAAGGGCCATTAGGAGACACTTCCCGTCACTGCGCAGACAACCGCTTGGCAGCTGAGATGAACAAACACTTGGGTTTTGGTTTGAAGGCACTACGCTTACTCTTTTAGTCATGCTTGAGGGCTTTGATGGCCTTTTCGGCTCTAACCCAATTTGCTCTGCTTTGTAAAGGCGGCCAGGAGAATATGCCTCACAAGCTTCGAGGCAGGAGCAGATGCTCTTGGTGTCCCATGTCCCCTTGGTCCCAGGATCTTCAGTCTTTGAGCACCTGTGACACCTGAGACTCTGCCTAGGGCTTTCCTTGGGGGCCTTTGCATGGCTGGGAGAGCTGGGCAGATGTTATGAGTTGAATTGTGTTGAAGTCCTATCCCTGTACCTGTGACTGTTGGAAATAGGGACTTTGCAGATAACCAAGTTAAGATGAGGTTATTAATGTGGGCCCTCATTCAATACGATTTTGATCTTATGAAAAAGGGAAATTTGGACATGCACATGGGAAAAACACTTTGTGAAGATGAAAGCAGAGATCAAGATGATGTACCTACAAGCCTAGGAATTCCAGTGATCACCAGCAAACCCCCCAGACGCTAGGAGACACTATGGCATGCAGTCTCCCTCCCGACCCTCAGAAGCAACCGACTCTGCTGACACTTTGACCCTGGACTTCCAGCCTCCAGGACTGGGAGACAGTACGCGTCTGTTGTTGAAACTGCCCAGTGTTTGCTACTTTGTTCAGCAGCCACAGGAAACTAACACAGGGGCCTAACACACACTCCCACATGCAGGGAACATCCTTCCACCGGTGATAGATGGGAGCTGGTGGATAAGTCCCTGGCTCCCTGGTGGGGTACTCTGTCTCCCAGAGGGCCCTGGTGAGGTGGAGCCCGGTTTGCCATGGTGATCACCTGTGACAAGCACATCCTGTACTGGCTGCCCTGCCCGGTCTCATTTCTCATCCCCTGCCTGTGTTTCCTGGGGTCCTGTCCCAGGTAAGCACCTGGCACTTGAATTTCCATCTCAGGGTCTGCTTCTGAGACAGGCCTTGGCGAGCGAGTCTTGACCACTGGCACGCACATGTGCACGTGTGTGTGTGTGTGTGTGTGCGCATTGTGCAGTGTAAAGATCTCGGCTCACAATTTCCGCTGTGTGAGCAAGGTAACTTCATGCCTGAATTGAGCCCTCAGCCTGTTGCCTTGTAGACTGGCCATCACCTTCGTCTGTGGGGTCCTCGCCAGCTCCTCCCCCTGGGACTGGGGGCTCTGTGAGCTGAGGCCTGATGGGGTCACGGCTGTGTGCCACCACCTTTCTGGGCTGAGATGACCTGGTTTTTCTGGTCCTTGGGTCTGGTTCCTGCAAGTCAAGGTGGCAACGTTTTTCTGGTCCAGCTCTGTCTTGGTCACTGCAGGGGCCAACCTCAGCAGCTTCGCCGCGGTGCAGAGAGGCCTGTTGCTCTCTGAAGGGGTCCCCCACTTCTGAGCTCCTTCCAGGAGCATGAGCAAAGCTACCACGCGCTCTGTGCCCCTGGTGGGTATCTTCCTTCAGGAGATGGAGCTGGCCCTGGGCTGCGCGTGGCTGGCCTCATGGCAGTGTGCCCCTGGACAGGCCACTGCATGGCCCCATTTTCCTCTCCCGTGACACTGACCGGGACTGGCATTCCTGGTGCAATCGTGGCTTGGGGTCCCTGGGGCAGGAAGAAAGACCTCCTCACTGGGGTATAGGACATGACTCAGGGCCATGTGAATTTGAAAATTACACCAGTAACATACAAATAGATGAAAAAACTCCAACAACACAGAAATATTTGGAGTGATCCGTGAACGTTTCCTTTCACTTTGTGCCTTGATGGTATTTTCTTCCTCAGACTATTATATAAGTGTGAATATAGATCTAGACACAGATAGATATAAACAGATGTAGATATAGATAGATAGCTATAGCTTAGATGTGGACATCTCTATATATGTAGATACAGATTTGGATAAAGACACAGATATAGATAAAGGTGTAGACATATCTATAGGTATAAATAGATACAGAGAGTGTATTTTTAAATACTAATGCCATTGTGTTGTCTGGGTGGTTATGTGGCTTTCTCTTATCCCTAGATGATGGTCTAGAAAGTTTTCTGGACCAAGCACATTTATACCCACCTCATTCTTTTCAGCCAGTCCCCTGTGAATTGGCAATCAAGTCGCTCCCATTTCTTTCCCAGCTTTCCCATACAATGCTGCAACAAACACATTTTAACAAACTCTTAGGTCTTTATGTATTTGTGCAAGTCTTTCTGTAGGAGGGAGAATTCCTGAGTTCAAACGGAAGCACATTTCAAATTTGGGGAGGTGCTATCCAACTGCCCTCCAAAAAGGTTGAACCAATTTCTGCCCCCAGAGTAATTGAATTTTAATATTAAAAAGGACTCTGGGGCTTCCCTGGTGGCGCGGTGGTTGAGAGTCCGCCTGCCGATGCAGGGGACACGGGTTCGTGCTCCGGTCCGGGAAGATCCCACATGCCGCGGAGTGGCTGGGCCCATGAGCCATGGCCGCTGAGCCTGTGCGGCCGGAGCCTGTGCTCCGCGGCGGGTGAGGCCACAACAGTGAGAGGCCCGTGTACCGCAAAAAAAAAAGAAAAAAAATTGAAGTATAGTTGATTTACAATGTTTTGTTAGTTTCAGGTGTACAGCAAAGTGATTCAGATGACCTGAAAGTAAATGAGTTCCAAGCATGGGTAGATGGTTTCTGGAGCATTTATGGGCCTGAGACAGTGCATAGAAAAGATAGTTGCATTTGGAGTGTTGAGTCAAGTGTCTGGAACTTTTCAAACCTGAGGATCATCTGGGGGAAGCAGAGTGTTTGACAACCAGGCACTGGCATTTGCCCCCATTTGTATGGCATTTTGAGGATGACAAAGACATCGACTTTGCACATTCCCCCCTTGAGCCCTGCAGCATCTCTGCAATATAAGTAGTTGCATATTTTATGATTCACTCCAGGGACGAGAAAACTGAGACCCAGAGAGGCAATGTCGTAGAATGTTAGGACTTCTCTAAGTGATTCTATGGGGCATTTACTCCAGAGCCAAGCAGTGAGCCCAGGGGTCCTCCTTTCCATGCCCTGACTGTGGGCCTGGGGCTCCTTCTTCCAGAGTGGTAAGAGGTGTCAATTGTGGTTCTCAGATTAGGCTCACAGGGAGGACCCCTCTTTGTCACAGATTCAGGGCATTCCAGGGCTGCCCTGGCAGGAGGATCACTTCCTGTGTTGGCATCACATTTCAGGTACCTCTTTCCAGCCAGTCAGCACCTCCTGTCAAAGAAGCTCTTCATTTTTTTCTTACCACCTTTTTTTTTTTCTTCCACACCTCCTCACATCCCTTCCCTTAGTGGGGCTCTGGGGAATTACCCACCCCAATCCCCCATGTGCCAGGCCCACTGCGTAACACTTCATTTCCATGTTAAACCTCAGCACATCAGCAACAGGAAGGAGCTGTTATTTCTAATTTGTAGACGGGGAGATTGAGGCAGCTGTAGAAGAAGGTGCTTGTCCAGTCACTTAACTGGATTAGAACCGGTTTTAAGGGTATCTGGGATTTGTTTTAATCCAGTATGGTAAGATACACAGGCACAGAAATGACTTGGAAAAATCTTTTTATACTCCTTAGAAACTGGAGGCAGGGCATGTCATGCAGGGCCACATAGGGAAGCACCAGGGTTGGTCAGGAGGCAGAGGGAGCGAGGGGAGAGTGTGGGCGTGAGCTTTTATTGTGGTTTCGAGGCAGGCTAAGCAGGCTTAGGGTTGGCTAGTTGGAATACTTTCAGTGGGCTCTGCAGCCCCTAGTAGTCCGGTGCCTGGCCCTGGGGCTCTTCGGGCAAGGGGAGAGTGGCCCAGAGGGCATGTAAGACCCTGACTCAGGAGGTGATTGTGGTGTGGGCTCTGACTGGGCTGGTTTGCATCTGAAACATGTATTTTCCAGGGAGCTGTTTGCTTCCTTTAGGTGTCAGCTAACCCTGGGAAGGGCAGTCCTTCCTGGAGCAGCCAGCCTTTAAGATATCAAAGCATCAAACATACAGAATAAAAAGATGTGATTAATACAGATCCCAATTCTTCTGAGTACAAAACCACATTTGTTCTGCTACACCCATTCATCCTGGTTAGAGACCAGAGGACAGTTCCTTGAGACCCAAAGAAGGATGCACCTTTTCTTTTTTTTTTTTTTTTTGCCTATGAATAATTATTTCCTCATTCCAGAGTGTGTGCCTTCATTCTCTTTCTGCATCTTTCTCTTCTTGCAATCACTTCCTGTATGATCTCCAACATGACAACTGTCTTTACTGGGCCCAGGCTGGGCAACTGTCAGGTGTCTGATTAAAAAACACAATGCACTGGTCAGATGCACCATAACAATAATAACGAACAGACAGAAGGATATTAACCCTTGAATTCTTTGCTACATCTCTCTCTTTTCTAGGGCCAGAGCTGAGGCTGGAAATACTGTAGTATTAACTTTTTCAGGCCGGCAGTCAGCAGGACTCTGGAAATCAGATCGGGGGTTTTCTTTACCAACACTGGGAGGCGAGCCCCAGAGGACCTGTCTGTCCTGCTGTGGTTCCTTGGCAACTTTTTCATTCCCACCAAAGTATGGCTGCGTGGTGGAGAAAAGACAGAGAGAAAAAAGTTTTGGGCTTTGAAGTCAAAGAGACCTGAGTTTGAATTCTGGCTTTGCCAAGGGCACCACACAGCTTCCTTACCCTCTCTGGGCCTCAGTCTTCTCATCTGCAGGGTAGGGAGGACACTACCCAACTCACAGGGCGTGAGAGGGCTCTGTGAGTCCGAGTGTGAAGTGACTAGTGATATACAAGGTGCGGGGATGCTGTGGTGAGACGAAGCTCTGTGCCAAGTAGCTCATGGTCTAGCATGGGAGACAGACTAAACACAGAAAAAGCGAATAAACACAGAGAAACACTCAATTGCAAAAAGTGCTCTCTAGGGCATGACATGCACTGTTAGAGTCTAGGGGGTGGGAACTGACTTTTGCAAAGATGGTCAGGAAAGGTCTCTTTCATGAGGGGAGATTTAAGGTGAAACCTGGAGGGTGAGAAGTAGTCAGTCATGGGGAAGTGGGGGGCATGGAGACAGCATGTGCAAAGGTCCTGGGGCTGGGAAGACATGCGCTTATTCTAGGGATGGATGAAAAGCAGCGAGCGGGGAGACAGGGTGTAAGATGAAGCAGGAAAAGGAGGGAAGAGCCAAAAATAAATGAATAAGTAAATAAATAAATTTATTTAAAAAAAGATGCAGGCGTGTTTTAGAGGGGGAATCAATCGGATGATTGTGTACCGATTCCTTTCTTTTCAGTAACAGGTTGGTCTTAATTTTATCATATATGGTCTTAAAAAGGTACACGTCACTATTAAGAAATGTGTCTTAAGTCCCACATTCTCCGTGCTGAGGTCTCCCCAGCACCTTCTTCTTGTCATACATCACGGGTTTTTTTGTTTTTTTTTAAAAATTATTTATTTATTTTGGCTGCGTTGGGTCTTCGTTGCTGCACGCGGGCTTTCTCTATTTGCGGCGTGCGGGGCCTACTCTTTGTTGCAGTGAGCAGGTTTTTCGTTGCCGTGGCTTCTCTTGTTGTGGAGTATGGGCTCTGGGGGCGCGCGGGCTTCAGTAGTTGTGGCTCACGGGCTCTAGAGCGCAGGCTCAGTAGTTGTGGCGCACGGGCTTAGTTGCTCCGTGGCATGTGGGATCTTCCCGGACCAGGGCTCAAACCCATGTCCGCTGCATTGGCAGGCGGATTCTTAACCACTGCACCACGAGGGAAGTCCTTACATCAAGGTTTTGATGTATGACACTTGGGGCTGGATCATCCTCTGTTGGGAGGGTGTCCTGTGCACTGCGGGAAGTGTAGCAGCATCCTAGCTTTCATGCCAGGAGCACAGCCCCCCACAGTTGTGACAACCAAAAATGTCTTCAGACATTGCCAGTTGTCCCTGGGGTTGGGGAGGGGGACATTGCCTCTGGTGGAGAACCACTAACCTGCATTATCAAAATCAAAGACCATGACCTTGCCCTTGGCCCTGGGATTACATGGTAGCTTTGAGCTGGAGCTGGGCTTTGCTCTGTGTGGCTCAGATAATGACAATAATGATAATGATAACATAATCATTCTTAGAGCTGACATTGGCTGGGGTTACTGTGTCAGACACTGTTCTAAGCCCCTTTATCCTCTCAACAGCCTCACAGTGTAGGTTTCATTATTACCCCCATTTTACAGAAGAATAAACAGAGGCACAGAGAGGTTAAGAAGTTCAGCCGGGTTCACAGATGCTAAGTTATAAACAAGATCCGAACCCTGTTGTGCTCAAGGGCTTGTTCTAACCCTAAAGGCAGTGGTGAGCACTGAGTGGTATTAAGACGGAAGCACAGGGACTTCCCTGGTGGTCCAGTGGCTAAGGCTCTGCGCTCCCAATGCAGGAGCCCCAGGTTCGATCCCTGGTTAGGGAACTAGATCCCACGTGCTGCAACAAAAATATCCTGAATGAGGCAATGAAGATCCCGCGTGCCGCAACTAAGCCAAATAAATAAATAAATAAATATTAAAAAAGAAGAAGAAGAAGAAGAAGAAGGAAGCGACAGGCGAGATTTGCACATAGTAAGAGTGACACTTGAGGCCAGGGTGGAGGATGAATCTGCAGTGGACCAGCGAGGCTGGAGGCAAAACTGATGCAGAATCCAGCTCTGGAGGAAGGAGCTACAGCAACCCAGACCAAGAAGCAAGTTGCCTGGAAAAATGGGGCTGTTCCTTCCTTCCTCCATTCATTCACTGGTTCGTTTCACGGTTATTTACTGAGGATTTCTACGGTGCCTGATGCTGTTCTAGGCACCAGGCTTGGTACTGTAACTCCCCTGGTAGAGTTTATAATCTAGTGGGAGGAGATGGACAAACAAAAAAAATACAACAAAACAGCAATTATGCCATCATGCAAACCAACCACAGAAACGCTTAGATATGATGATGAATTCTAGGTAGGAAATGAGGGGACATCGAGGCAGATGGAGTGAAGGGTCCCTGTTCTAGGTCGGGTGGTGGGGACTCTCTGAGGTGGCGGCTGTTGAGCTGAGTGCCAGCCTGGGGAAACTTGAGGTAGGGGGTGTATTCTACAGAGAAAAGTCTTTCTAGCAGGAATGACTTGGAGTGTTCTAGAAGGGACAGGGAGGTCAGAGAGTGGGGGAGTGGAGAGAGCGAGGAGGAGAGTGCCTTGTGGGCCAAGACAAGGAGCTTAGTTTTTGTTTATTTATTTTATCTTATTTTTAAAAAGTGTTTAAATTAAAACAACTTTTTTTGGAACTTAGTTTTTAGTCTGAGTGCAAGGAGAACCATTTGGAGACTTTTAAGCAGAGGAGTGTTTTGTCTGTTTTAGGAATTAAAAGGTGGCACTCTGGTGGCACTGGGTGGGAATGGAGCATTCCTGTTAGGAGCTGGGGACCTGAGAAGATGCAGCCAGAGCTGGGAGGAGGGGGTTGGTCTTCGGGCAGGAGTGGTTGGACCACTGCAGCTCCGAGGAGGAATGAGGGCATCACAGTCAGATTCCAGAGCTGCTGGGAGGGCACCCCCTTCCCACCCACAGGAAGTCAAAAGCTGGGGCTCAGACCCAGCCGGGGCACCTGGAGATGCCCTGCAGGACCCCCCACCCCCACCCCCAGCAGCAAAGTCACGTGGCCTCATCCACCACCAACACATCCGCCTGCTGGAACCTTCCTCGCCAATTCTATTTTTGCTCCCCTTGGCAGCTCTGTGGAAATTAAAAGGCTATTTGCAGTGACTAATGTTGCTAATTCTGATCAAACAATTTAAAATTCATCCTTCGCCATATCAGAGACCCACTAGGGAACAGAATTAACACATCATTTGTGGCAATTTCTATGACGGTTGGTGGAAAACAAAAAAGACATTAAAATTGGTCTCAATTCAAACCACTGCTCGTTAAACAGCCTCCTTTAAAATATCCCATCTTGGTCTATACAATAGCTCTCCATCTGTTCCCGGCTTATTAGCCAAGGGGAGGGACCTTGACAAGCTGGCTGCTGACTCCAAGGTGCTAGAAACTTACTTGGGAGTCTTGTGGCAATGCATTCTGCTGTCCTCTGCAGCTCTGCTCACCCGGCACCCCTTCCAGCTCCACGCCAGCCACAGCTGCCTTTGGGGCCTCCTGTCCTGAGAGGGGAATGTGGCTCTTGTTTCCAAAAGTTAAAATTCAAGAAGCCAAATGTTAAAAAATGAATTAAGCTTCCCAGTCTTGCATGAAATTGAGTCATTCACTTACCACCTGTGTAGTTTTTGCCATATCCATATGCTATGATTTCCTTAATATGAATCCGACTCTTTTAAAAAATGAAATTAATATCTTAATTTAATTTATACAAGAACCTTTATAACATATCTAATATATATCAATTAAAGGAACACATCAATTCAATTTTAAACAGGAAACTTTATAACACTATTGTAAATGGAAACCCAACATCACAAACAATAAATAAACATTAAGTGTAAAAATAAATACAATGGTTTAGAAACATTTGACAGTTTACTTTTTACCCCTTGGCTTTTCTATGAGTTTCTGTCTTTGTGTGTGTGTGACAAAATACCCATAAAAAGGGGGGCAAACAATTAAAACACATATTTGTAAACCTTTTGACCATTAGATAAATATGAAAAAGTTAAAAAAGGAATTGCCGGGATTTCCCTGGTTGTCCAGTGGGTAAAACTCTGCGCTCCCAATGCAGGGGGGCCGGGGTTCGATCCCTGGTGGGGGAACTAGATCCCGCATGCATGCCACAACTAAGAGTCTGCATGCCGCAGCTTAGTGTCCGCATGCCACAACTAAGAAGGCTGCATGCCACAACTAAGATCCTGTGTGCTGCAACTAAGACCCGGCGCAGCCAAAATACATAATAATAATAATAAAGGAATTGCCAGTTGAAAATTAATAAAGGAAACCTCAACTAAAATTAGAGTCAGGAGGGACTTGCCTGGCAGTTCAGTGGTTAGGACTCTGTGCTTCCACTGCAGGGGGCATGGGTTCATCCGTGGTTGGGGAACTAAGATCCCACATGCCATGAGGCACGGCCAAAAAAGAAAAAAAAAAAAAAAAAATTAGAGTCAGGAATGGCCTGTAGAGGGAGCTGTCAAGCATTACCTCTCACCCTCATTTGGATGCACTGACCATCATTTGCACACCCCACAGGAAGAAACTACCTTGCTCTCTCAAACAGGATGGGTAACCAGTTTACTATCCTGAAGGAAGAATTTCTCCTTACTCAGCAACAGCCCAGCCAATGAGAAGCCATTGTCATCGTGAACTCCTAATTTCCTCCAATGAATTTCATTTAGAACAGCCCATCCCAACTCCCTACTTTCCCCTATAAAAGCAGACTATCTTACTCTTTTCTCTGGGCATGTCTATGGTTTGCTATAGATTGTGTGTCCTGAATTGTAATTCTTTGCTGTTTCCCGAAGAAAACCCATTTTGCTGGTGAAATAACTGTCTTTCATTAGTTTTAGGTTAACACAGTTGAAGAATAAGAAGCTTACATGTAACAACAAGAACAAAATAAAGATAATGGAAAAGGAAACAATGGTATTAGATTCTAGTTGGATACATTTGCCAGTGAAGGCCATTTGTGGCTGGGGACAGGCTGAACATAGTCTCCCCTGGAGGATCAGGGGAGACCTCCCAGAAAAGGTGACCTGCCATCCAGTAGCTGTCTCTTTGGGGTCCCACAAGAGACCTTTCAGCCAGGAGAATCTTAAAAGATTTAGTTGATTTTTTTTTTTTTTTTTTTTTTTTAATCTCATATCTGGGGTCCCTGAAATTACCCAGTTCTACCTGCCTTGGGCAGGTGTGTGTGTGAACTTTGACATTGATTTTATAAGCTCCAAGATTATGATAACGTTTCTAGTCTCCTCTCCATTCTGCCCTTCCCATCACTATGGCAACCCGCAAAACGAAAAGGGCAGAAGGAAGGTCTTTTGTTTGTTTGTTTTGTTTTGTTTGTGTCTTTGGCTGTGTTGGGTCTTCGTTGCTGTGCACGGGCTTTCTCTAGTTGCGGCAAGCGGGGGCTACTCTTCGTTGAGGTGCACAGGCTTCTCATTGTGGTGGCTTCTCTTGTTGTGGAGCACAGGCTCTAGGCGCTAGGGCTTCAGTAGTTGTGGCTTGCAAGCTTCAGAAGTTGTGGCTTGCAAGCTTCAGAAGTTGTGGCTCGCAGGCTTTAGAGCGCAGGCTCAGTAGTTGTGGCACACAGGCTTAGTTGCTTCACGACATGTGGTATCTTCCCAGACCAGAACTCGAACCTGTGTGCCTTGTATTGGCAGGCGGATTCTTAACCACTGCACCACCAGGGAAGCCCCAGAAGTAAGGTCTGTCTTTGATCTTATCTTGCCTGGGGCTGTGCACATCCTTTGATCTTCCTGGAGAGACCCAACCCCATCAGGAAGTTCAGCACTGGGTGTTGAATAGCCTGGGTTACCTGGAGTTTATTCATTTGTGGTTTGGATTCCTATCAGAGAGGTGTAGGAAATAACTAGAAATTCTAAAACAATTAACTGGAAATCACAGGAAAGTCATTATGTAAAGTGTGGCAGACTGTATTCTCCAAAGATGGCTGCAACAGTAGCTCCTGTCCCACATGCTGCGCTAGAACCTTCCCAGCCCCATCAAGAGTTGTAGCCTCAGTCCCCTCCTTGTGAAACTGGATGGGCCTTGGTGGCTGTCTTGACCAACCGAATACGGCAGAAGTAATGGTATATGACTTCTGAGGCTAGGTCATAAGAATGCTTTCCTTAAAAAATTAAAAACAGAGTTACCATATGATCCAGCAATTCCACTCCTGGGCATATATCCGGAAAAGATGAAAACTCTAATTTGAAAAGATACATGCACCCCAACGTTCATAGCAGCACTATTTACGAATAATCAAGACATGGAAGCAACCTGTGTCCATCGACGGAGGAGTGGATAAAGAAGATGTAGTGTATATATACAATGGAATATTACTCATCCATAAAAAAGAATGAAATTTTGCATTTGCAGCAATGTGGATGGACCTAGAGATTATCATACTAAGTGAAGTAAGTCATACAGAGAAAAATACATGGTATCACTTATACGTGGAATCCAAAAAATGATGCAATTGAACTTATTTACAAAACAGAAACAGACTCCCAGATGTAGAAAACAAACTTACGGTTACCAAAGGGAAAGTGAAAATTTATGGTTACCAAAGGGGGGGAGGGATAAATTAGGAATTTGGAATTAACAGATACACACTACTTTATATAAAATAGATAAACAACAAGGATTTACTGTATAGCACATGGAACTATATTTAATATCTCATAATAACCTATAATGGAAAAGAACCTGAAAAAAATATAAATATAACCCAATCACTTTGCTGTACACCTGAAACTAACACAATATTGTAAATCAGCTATACTTCAATAAAAAAAGATAAAACAAAAAAAGTTTGCCCCTCTTTCTTTAGTATAGAAGACAAACTGACTATTCAGAATCTCATTTTTTTTTAGGCTTCAATTATTTCTGTAACATTTTGCCCATTTCTGCTAACCTGTGTACATATGATGGGTACAATTATTCCTTGAATATTTTTCTTTAAATGGACTTGACTGACTTTCTCTTGGTTTTATCCTTGGTTGTCATAATATCTATGGACTAATAAGTTTGTGCTAGTTGTAAAATACAAATTACTTCATCATGAGACATCCTGCTTAATGCACTTGGGAAAGACCACTTCTGTGGTCGTTGGTTTCAAGTGGATTGCTTTGTATTTTCAAGTAAATGAACTTCGTAATGATTCCTCTCCTTGCTTTATATATATATATAAAAAAATGCTATGCACATCCACCTGTGCTTACTCTTGGAAACCAGCCACCATGCTGTGAGGAAGCCCAAGCATCTTATAAAAAGACCCAGGTGAGGGGTCTTTCTATATGAATGTCCCCAGTGCATAGCCCTGGCTAGGTCCCAGCTGATAGACAGCCCCAACTTGCCAGTCATGGGAGTTAACGTCCAGCCCTTAAACTAGCTACCGCAGTGGGTGCTGCACGAAATAGAGATGAGCCCTACCTACATTACATATTTGTGAGTAAAATAAATAATCATTGTTGTTTTAAGCCACTAGATTTTGGAGTGGTTGGTTAGGTTGCAATAGATAATCCAAACAAATACATGTCCCAACAAAGGTTTTCTGCTTTGGGGAGATAAAATATTCACCTATTTTCTACCACTACATGCACTTCCAATTCTTTTGTAAAATCAGCCCTCCTTATGATTCTTGATAGTTCTTGACAGTGACATCTAAGTAGAGACTTGAAGAATGAGTTCAGATGAAGGAAGGTAGGAGAAGCATTGCAGGCAACAAGAGCTGCTTGGACAAACGTGTCACAGCACAAGAAGTTAAGTGGGCACCGGGAACTAGAGGCAGTGAGGTGATTCTGAAATGTAAGAGGAAGGGAAAGAGAAGTAGGGGATGAGGATGGACAGGTCAGTAGGGGTCACGTCCTGGAGAACCCGCTGGGGTGCAGAAGATTAGAAGTGGTGACTCACCGGTAATCATATAATAAACTCAAGTGGGACTGGTTCCTAAATCTGGGCTCCCCGGCCCCCAGCACGGAACCTCATCCACTGTTTTCAGCTCTGGTGTAAACCTCCCTTTACGGCCCTGAAGGTTGAGTGAGAAAAGAAAGGTGATTATGAAAGGAAATGATTGAGACCTTAAGCTCCAAGTTCAAATGCCAGCTTCCTGCTGTGACGGCCCGATGACATACAACTTCTCTGGGTTTCAGTTTTCTCATTCCAAAGATGGGTTGACAATAACAGCACGTACCACATGAGACTGTTTTGCAGATTCAATGAATTAATTAACATAAAACATTTAGCACGTAGTAGGTGCTCAATACATGTAGCGCTTACAACATCTGGAAGTGGAGGGGATGGGAGAAGTTAGTGAGGGTGGACACAGTGAATAGATTAATTGAGCGACTTCTCTCAGTTCTGTGAATTGAGAAATACAATGGTTTTCTGATACCTCCAAGATGTCTTTTCAGATTTTTGAGACATTTCCGAGTTGAGACGAGGTGAACAATAGCCTTTCAAGGCGGAAATGAAATCTCACATTCATAAGAAACAGCCAGCCCTCTAGAAGGAGGCTGGTGATAGAATGGCTGTGCTTGATTATTTAATTGAGGTTCGTCATGCTAAGCGGGGCTAAGGCATGCCTCCAGACTCCTGAGGCTCCACAGGAGTGTGACCCTTGGGGAAATCTGTGCTTTTAGGTCACCCTCTCAAAGCTTCCTTAATGGACTCCTTAATAGACTGCCATTGTCTTGGGAGTGAAATGGAATTCCTTCTGCATAAAAATCGAGGTGTGATGTCTAGTTCATATCCCGTACAGAAGGGAGCTCGTCCTCAGTGATAAGAATAGAAACCAGGAAAGTTTCCTCTCACCCTTCCATGGGTTCCATTATCACTGAAGGAAGGAAAGCAAGGATGAGGGAGGGAGTGAATGAATGAAGGAGTGATTAAGTGAGCTAATGAATGGATGAGTCGGCGTGTGAATGAGCGAATAGGTAATGTGAACGCACCTCGACTGTCATTTTACGCCAAGCCACCCTTCGTTTGCCCTTGTTCCACCACAACAGCCAGATTTGGTCTGAATATTCCTGAACGTGAGACCTGATACAGATAGGTTGCAGGATACAGGTAGGTTATTTGGGGAGTGATCCCAGGAAGCAGCAGAGCGGGCGCTGGGAGAGTGAGATGGGGAAGGGAGAAAAGAGCACAAAGTGAGTGTGTGTTTTGAGCTGTTTAAATGCTACGGGCATTTGGAGGTCAGTGTTGCTGGAGATTCTTAGAGGAACTGTGTAGTCCACACCTTAGAGGTGATTCACCAAGGAATGGGAGGCAGGACGTTTATCCATCCATTCCCATCTCCCCATGGCTGAGGGATGCCGCAGGTGCATTAACTGCACCTCACTTCCGGGCTGCATGGTTCTCCTTGGGCAGAAAGCAGATGGGATGTTGCACCCCTCCCAGCTGGGCTGAAATCAGGTGAGGCCCAGAGAGGGTGGTGCAAGACCCCACAGGATCGCTTTCGCCTCCCTGCTATTCCTCTCTTTTTTCTGATTCATGTCACTGGGGTCTTTTCTCAACCCAGCGGCCTGATATTTGATCATGGAAATTCCCACTGCACCCGACCCCCTTCAGTGGACTCCCTTTCTTCTTGGATAAAGACAAAATTACTTAAAAGAGCCTGCATGGCCCTCTGTGATCTGGTTCCTGCCCACCTCTCCAGCCTCATGCTGTACCTGGCTTCCCCCTTGCTCTCTGCACTCCAGCTACACTGGCCTTTCTGCTCATCTTCCCCCTTGCCATATGCTTGTCCTGCCTCAGGACCTTTGCACACACTTTTCCCTTTGTGCCAAATGCTCTTTGGTCCAGTTAACTCCTCCTTATCCAGGGGTTCTCACTTCAAGCATCGCTTCCTCAAGGAAGCCCAGACCAGGTCAGCTTTCCTTGTCATCTGCTCTGATAGTTCCCTCACCTCTCCTTTCTGAGCCGAGTGCTGGTTGGAATTTTAGATTCATGTGTGTGATCCTTTGATTAACATGTGTCTCCCACTGTGCCTTAAGATCCATGAAGGGACTGCATCTATTTCTGCTTATTCCCAGGGCCCGGCATTTCGTAAGCTTTCAATACATATTGGTTGAATGAGTGTGTGAGGCTTTTCTTACTCCTCTGGTTTCCATCCTTCCCCACATGCCGCAGGGCTCAGATTTAGCCTTGTTGCTGGTCTTCCTTAGAAAGAGCCTCATTGAAAAACATAATTTGAAAGGATACATGCGCCCCAATGTTCACTGCAGCACTATTCACAATTGTCAAGACATGGAACCAAACCTAAGTGTCCATCAACAGATGAATGATAAAGAAGATGTGGTACATGTACACAATGGAATACTACCCAGCTATAAAGAAGAATGAAATAATGCTGTTTGCAGCAACGTGGATGCAAATAAGAGATTATCATACTAAGTGAAGTAAGCCAGAGAAAGACAAATACCATATGATATCACTTATATGTAGAATCTAAAAAAAGATACAAATGAACTTACAAAACAGAAATAACTTACTTACAAAACAGACTCACAGGCATAGAAAACAAACTAATGGTTACCAAAGAGAAATGGGGGGAGAGATAAATTAGGAGTTTGGGATTAAAATATACATACTACTATGTATAAGATAGATAACCAATAAGGACCTACTGTATAGCATGGGGAACTATACTCAATATCTTGTAATAACCTATAATGGAAGAGAATGTAAAAAAAAGAATATATATCTATGTCTCTATATATATATCTGAATTGCTTTGCTGTACCTGTGAAACTAACATTTACAGCATTGTAAATCAACTATATTTCAATAAAAATTTTTAAAAAAAGAAACAGCCTCATTGACAAGACAGGCTTCTTAAGATGTCCCGGGAGTCTGTGTTCCAGGGTTTGCTGTTCCTGCGACATAAAAAGCCCAGGTTACGCAGTTTCACAGATATGAACCCCAGTCCTGTCGTTCAGCATGATGCTGGGCAAGGATCCACGAGCCCTTCTCTCATTTCCTCGTGTGTCAGACGGAGACGGAACCTGCTCCACGAGGGCACTGCCAGCCGAGCAGCTGGCACATTGCCTGCATCCTACCTGCCGCTTCCCTTCCAGTCTCTCGCTGCATCTCCCTGCCTCCGGGGCCTCGGCTGGAGACAGAGAAGCAGAGCGTTGGCAGAGCTGGGGACGCACCTGGGGAATCTCGAGGGGCTCTCTTTTCACTCCCGCTCCTTGGCTATCGATTGCTGCAACACCTGCAATTTTTGCTTCTTTAAAACAAAAAGCACAACACTCCATTAGCTAACACCTCTTGTAGACAGTCTGACGCAGGCCACTGGGGTGGGGGGCGCTGGGTGCTGGTGAGCCCCGGGCTGCTTCACCCCAGCTCCCCTTGGCCGGAACTCGCCGGCAAACAAGAAATAGCCTTGGAATGAAAACTTTGAAGTCATTCATTCATTCAACAAATATTGATCGAGTTCCTACTCTGAAGGGCAGTGGATTTGGTCTGAGACAGGCGTGGGTTTGGATCCTTGGTTATTCCTGCTCTACTCAGTACCTATTGTGTTCCTAGTGTGTGCCTGGAATACAGTTGGCACCAGCTGAATAGGTGCTGAATGATGGAACACATTTTGCTGTGATTGGCAAGGCACATCGCTTTTCCGAACCTCAGTTATTCATCTCTGAAATGGGCATATGATAGCCTGTCCCCAGGGGGATATTAGGAGATGCTGCAGATGGTGTGCAGAGCTGGCACCCCATAGATTCCCTACAAGCAGTGGCTTTGACGATGATGGGGATTTGAAATCCACCCTGTCTGGCAGTGGAGAACTCTTTCCATCTGGAACCGTATTATACCTGTGCCGCAGCCATTCTGTGGCCAGTAAGTGGAATTGTTTCTTCTTTTCCCTAATTATATCCATTTGCTTTCTCTTTCTTCTATTACAAAAGCTGAGATGTTAGACTCATTGGCTGTGAAGCTTGAATTCTCTTCTAATTATGAGAAAAATCACTCTTTCGTTTTTCTATTAGTCCTAATGGAAATTAGCTGCATCCATCTTCCAGCTTTGGGGTGAATCTCTAGAAGTCTAGCAGCATTGCTGCGTGCAGACTTTGGAAGGATGTCTGTGGGTATCCCTCAGCTAGGAGGAGGCCAGGGTTGTGGTTTTGGAGTTGGGTAGACCCGAGTATGAATCCAGTTATGAGCTGTGTGACCTGGGGCAGGCCCCCTCATCGTCCTGGTGTCAGTTTCTTCATCTGTAAAATGGGCGTATGGCTTCATGCTGTTCTGAGATTATGGGGCGCGGAGACGGATTCTCTTGATGTGACAGCTGCTTCCCTTCTCCTACCCGTCACAGGCTGCCTTCCTGTGATGCTGCATATCTGGGAGGGGGTGGCCCTTCTCCTGGACATTCAGATGTGTCCTGAGGAGTCTTCTATTAGGACTGCCAGAAGGGGACCAAGCAACTACATGACACTGTTTTCCTAGATCCCCTTCCCCCAAGGTGTTTGGATGGATAGATAAAGGTGGTGATTTCTGGATGTTTCTCTACCACTTTCCCTAGGCCACGGTGTCTCCCCAAGGGCATCGTTTACCATGCAACAGCACAGGTCCCTTAAGAGAAGCCAGAACTTCAAGGACACACCTGAGAGATGGCTGTAGGGGATCAGCAGCTCATTCCTCACCTCTGGCCTCCCAGCAAAACACAGAAGGGAGAGGAGGCTCAGTTCTGAAGCTGAGTGGAGGGAGGAGAGGCTGCAGGCATGGCGCTCTGATAATTCCCACCCTTCACTGTTAACTGTAAGCCCACAGGGATGCTGCTTAATTTTTCGACACGTAAGTTCCTCATCCACAGTCCTGTGCCGGATTCCAGGCCCTGGGTCCATTCTCCAGACCTTGAAAGAGAGGTGGGGGAGGGAGGAGATCTCAAGAGTCACCTGGCAGAGCCCAGGGGAGTTTTGACATCTTGGCTCTGTGGCCCCTCACCTCCAAGGTCATGTCCATAGTCTCTGCGGAGGGAATGCTGGCTGTTGTGAGACCCCAGCCACGACCTTCTCAGTGCTCAAAAGTTCCTCCCCATCAGCCAGGTCCCAGGAACAGCTGGAGGGCAGAGGTGGGCAGGAACGGGCAGTGGGGACTGGAGGGGAGGAAACCTACCTCTCCAAAGCCTTTCCTCTGGCATTTGGTGGGGCTGCCCTTAGGGAGGGAGGAGGCTGGGTGTGTTGAGGAGAGGCTGATGCCTCTGGAGGCCCATGGCAGCCTCCCCTGGGGTTCAAGCTCAAGGAGCCTGCCTGCCAGAGGTCTCCACTGCAGCTCAAATGGCTGGGGTTGGTGTCCTAACCTGGGCTGCATGTGTGTGTGTGTTTGTGTGTATCTGTGTGTGTATGTTTGTGTATGTATGTGTGTGTGTATGTATGTGTGCGTATGTATGTGTTTGTGTGTGTATGTGTGTGTGTATCTTTGTGTATGTATGTGTGTTTGTGTATGTATGTGTGTGTTTGTATGTGTGTGTGTTTGTGTGTATGTGTGTATGTGTGTGTGTGTGTGTGTTCCTAAAGGAGAGAGAAAGGCAGGGAGAGGATAATCCACAGAGAAGGATAAGAGAGAATAAAGAGGGAAAGAAATGAGGGTGGAGAGAATGATCAGAGGAGGAATGTGAAGGAAGGGGAGAGAGAAAACAGAGGAAGATCACCTCTGCCTTTGCGGCATTCTTTTCCGGCTTCTTACAGAGAGAGGGGGGCCTTCCCATCCCACAGCTGGGCAGGGGCAGCCAGACCCTGGACTACGTGTGGGCTACACATCTGGCCTTTCAGCTTCCGCTGGAGGGAGCGATGCTGATGGGACCTGGTCATCGCTATTCTGTTCAGGGAGCTGGATGCTGCTGGCTCACGTGGAAATGGATCCTGCAGCCCACCGAGCCCAACGCCAGCAGCCAGGCAGCCGTGGCTATGATGCTGGCCCCCAAACAGGAGGGACCTCCTGGGCCTGGTTCTTGGGTCACAGCCCTGGGGGAATGGCAGGCAGGGCTGACCTTTCCTGAGGCTGCCTGAGAAAGGAAATGAGAATCTAATGATGCCAGAGTCTTGGGGGAGGGAGGTGGGGCGTGAACCCCCTCACAGTGTGTTCCCGGGCTGCAGAAGCCTGTGCCAGATATGGGCATAGCCTTGCACTGGCCTGGCAGCTTGGAAGCAGCTGCCATGGAAGAAATTCAGCTAACCTTCATTTCCAGCTGGCTTCTGGCGTCAGGAGCCAGCCTCGAGCTGTGGGAAGAGGAGAGCAGGATGCCCGAGTCAGGCACAGCTAGGGCTCACATCCCCACTTTGCACGGCCCATCATCTCCGCAGTCCCAGTTTCCTCATTTGTCAAATGGGGCCGATCCTAGTAAAAGTGCATTTGCTGACATTTATGGAATACTTACTGTTCCAAATGCTTTAGGACCTGAACTCTAATGTGTCCTCATAACAGACTGTTATGGTTATTTATTTCTAAAAGCTCAGTGGCTTAAAACGTCAACTGATCATTTTCTCCCCCACTCCTGTGGGTTGGCAGGGCTCAGCTGGGCAGTTCTGGCTGAGGGTCTCGGGTAGTGGTGGGTCAGCTGCAGCTGGGGCTGGAGTCACCTGAAGGCTGGACTGGGCTGGGCATCCAAGGGGCTTCTTCTGTCCCAGGCCTGGCCCTGGGGTGGTCCTGGCCTTGATCTCTGCACGGCTCTAAGCCTCCAGGACCTCTCCCTGTCACCCCATCAGAGCATAGGGAGTGTATTAGTTTTCTGTTCCAACTGTAACAGATGACCACAAATTTAGCTGCTTAAAAAATACTCATTCATTATGTTGCAGTTCAGGAGGCCAGAAGTCCAGGTGCCGTGTGTGTCAATGAATCCTTTGCTCAGAGCCTCACAAGGCCAAAATCAAGGAACAGGCGGGGCTGTGATCCTGTCTGGAGGCTCTGAGAGGGAATCCACCTTAAGCTCATTCAGCTTGGTGGCTGAATTCAGTAACATGTGGTTGGAGGCCTGGGGGTCCTCGTTTCCAACTGGAGCCTGATCTTTGCTCCCAGGGGCCGTCCATGCGGCCCCTCCAGCGACGGCACGCAGGGTCCCTTTCATGCTTGAGTCTCCCTGACTTCTCCTTCTGCCGCATCTCTCTGCCTCCAGCCAGAGAAAGTTCTCAGCTTTTAAGGGCTCCTGTGATAGATGGAGTCCACTTGGATGACCCAGGATAATCTCCTGAGCTCAGTCCACAGCCTCCGTCACATCAGTTAAGGCTCAAGGTAGTTGCATGTCTCCCATGGCCGCTGACTTTCCTGCTGCGAGGCCAAGTAAAGACCAAGCCTGTATCTGGCACAGGGTCACTTCCATCATATGTCAAAGCATCACAGACCCCACCCAGACTGAAGGTGGTGGAGAAATAGACTCCACGTCTTGGTGGAGATTCTCACTGCAAGGGAACATGTGGGAGGGGAAATATTGTTGGGACCACCTTTATTTATTTATTTATTATTAAAATTTATTTTTATATTGGAGTATATTTGATTTACAATGTTATGTTTTAGGTGTACAGCAAAGTGATTCAGTTATACATATACATATATCTATTCTTTTTCAGATCTTTTTCCCATATAAGGTTATTACAGAGTATTGAGTAGAATTCCCTGTGCTATACAGCAGGTCCTCTTTCATTATCTGTTTTATGCACAGTACTGTGTATATGTTAATCTCAACCTCCTAATTTATCCCTCCCCCGCATCTTTCCCCTTAGGTAACCATAAGTTTGTTTTCTAAGTCTGTGAGTCAGTTTCTGTTTTGTAAATAGGTTCATTTGTATCATTTTTTTAAGTTTCCACATACAAGTGGTATCATATGATATTTGTCTGACTTACTTCACTTAGTATGATAATCTCTAGTTGCATCCATGTTGATGCAAATGGCATTATTTCGTTCTTTTTTATGGCTGAGTAATATTCCATTGTATATATGAACCACATCTTTTTATCCATTCATCTGTCACTGGACATTTGGGTTGCTTCCATGTGGGACCACCTTTAGAAAACAGCATGCACCACACCACCCTAGCTCATTCTTTTCCTTTTCCTTCATGAGTCTAGTCATAGGTTTGTCAATTTTGTGTCTTTTCAAAGAACTAGTGCTTAGTTTTATTAATCTTTTCTATTGTCTTTTTACTTTCTATTTCACTTATTTCCACTCTAATCTTCATTATTTTTTTCCTTCTATGGACTTTGGGCTCATTCTTATCTCCATTTTATTTTATTTATTGTTTTTAAAATTTTTATTTATTTTTTGGCTGCGTTGGGTCCTTGTCACTGCGTGTGGGCTTTCTCTAGCTGAGCGAGCAGGTGTTTACTCTACTCTTTGTTGCGTTGCGCGGGCTTCTCATTGTAGTGGCTTCTCTTGTTGCAGAGCACGGGCTCTAGGCATGCAGGCTTCAGTAGTTGTGGCTCGCGGGCTCTAGAGCGCAGGCTCGGTAGTTGTGGCACACAGGCTTAGTTGCTCTGCGGCATGTGGGATCTTCCTGGGCCAGGGCTTGAACCTGTATCCCCTGCATTGGCAGGCGGATTCTTAACCAATGTGCCACCAGGGAAGGCCCTTATCTCCATTTTATAAATGAGGAAACTGAGGCGCAGAGAGGTCACATAACTTGCCTATAGCCCAACAGCCTGTAACTGACGGTCGGGAGTTGGAGGGGTGGGTGGCTCCAGACTCCCGACCATCAGGCAGATGTGAAAGCACGTGAAGATCGGAGCACAGTGCCCGCAGTTATGTGACAACCAGACTTAGGTATCTTTAATAGCATCTAGAGGCAGGCTGTGGGTGGTTCCCATCCTACCACCTTGTAGCTGTATGACCTAGAATAAGGCTGTTTCCCTTGAGGAACTGACAGTCTGTGGATAAAGCAGACAGTAGGAACTGATAGCATCCAGATATAATGAACATGGGGGAGAGGATGGACAGGGGGCTCTGGGCCGCAGGAGGCCTAACCCAGACCAGAGGAAGGAGAAGCCCTCCTAGGGGAGAAGTCCACCTGAGACCTAACAGAGGAGACAGGGTTACCGAGATGAGAAAGGGGCTGGAGGTCCTGGGTTTAGGCAGAAAAAAGAGCATGTATGTGTAAAGTTCTGACATCAAGAGAAAATGTGGCATCTTTTAAGATCACTGCCCCCCTCCCCCCAACCAATTTGTGTCCACCCAGAATCCCAGAATATGACCTTATCTGGAATAAGGGTCTTTGCAGATGTAATCAGTTAAGGATGTCAAGATGATGCCCCCAAATCCCATGACCTCTGACCTTATAAGAGGAAGAGGAGGGGACCTGAGACACAGACACAGCGACCTGCAGGGGAGAAGGTGGTGTGGAGACAGAGGCAGAGCTGGGAGTGTATTGTCAGCAAAGCCAAGCAATGCCAGGGATGGCCGCAGCCACCGGAAGCCAGGAGAGAGGCTCAGATGGGGTTCTCCCCACAGCCTCCAGAAGGAAACAAACCTGCCGACACCTTGATTTTGGACTTCTGGTCTCCAGAACTATGGGAGAAGGAGTTTCTGTTGTTTTAAGCCACAAAGTAATGGTCGTTTATTACTGCAGCCCCAGGAAACCAGTGCAGCACGGCATGGGGAGTCGTCATTCCAGGCCACGACGAAACTGATGGGGGTTTGCACATGGAAGGCATTCTCTCAGGCAAGTCATTCGCTATCTGGAGGAATTAGCTAACCCTGGAAAGGCAGGCTGTCCTGGTCAGCGAGGCCCTGGGTGCCAGAGCGCCAAGAATACAAAAATCAGAAAATATAGCACCACCTGAAGTAGGAAGGATCACACTCAACTTACTCACAAGATAACGAGGATCCAAGAGACCGTGTAACTTTTCTAGCAGGACACAGCTTGTAAATCAAAGCACTGGGTCAGATTTCAAGCCAGGTCAAATAAGTCTTTATTGAATGAATGAATCTTTATTTTTTAATTTATTTTATTTTTTTAATGAAAGCTTCTTTATTTCTTAATTTTGGCTGTGTTGGGTCTTCGTTTCTGTGCGAGGGCTTTCTGCAGTTGCGGCAAGCGGGGGCCACTCTTCATCGTGGTGCGTGGGCCTCTCACTGTCGCGGCCTCTCTTGTTGCGGAGCACAAGCTCCAGATGCGCAGGCTCAGTAGCTGTGGCTCACGGGCCTAGTTGCTCTGCGGTATGTGGGATCTTCCCAGACCAGGGATCAAACCCGTGTCCCCTGCATTGGCAGGCGGATTCTTAACAACTGCGCCACCAGGAAAGCCCGAATCTTTATTTTTTATTGAAATATAGTTGAATTACAATGTTGTGTTGATTTCTGCCGTACAGGAAAGTGACTCAGTTATATATCTATCTATATATTCTTTTTAAAATATTCTTTTCCATTGTGGTTTATCACAGAATATTGAATACAGTTCCCTGTGCTATATAGTAGGACCCTACTCCCAGTCTGTCCCTCTCCCATCCACCCCGCTTAGCAACCACAAGTCTGTGCTCTATGTCTGTGAGTCTGTTTCTTTTTTTAAAATTTAATTAATTAATTAATTTATTTTTGGCTGCGTTGGGTCTTCGTTGTTGTGCGCGGGTTTCCTCTAGTTGTGATGAGCGGGGGCTACTCTTCTTTGCAGTGCGCGGGCTTCTCTTGCAGAGCAGAGCACGGGCTCTAGGCGCGCGGGCTTCAGTAGTTGTGTCTCGAGGGCTCTAGAGTGCAGGCTCAGTAGTTGTGGCACATGGGCTTACTTGCTCCGTGACATGTGAGATCTTCCCAGACTAGGGCTCAAATCCGTGTCCCCTGCATTCGCAGGCAGATTCTTAACTACTGTGCCACCAGGGAAGCCCCTGTGAGTCTGTTTCTGTTTCATAAAAATTCATTTGTATCACTTTTTAGATTCCACATATAAGTGATATCATATGGTATTTGTCTTTCTCTTTCTGACTTACTTCACTTAGTATGATAATCTCTAGGCCCATCCATGTTGCTGCAAATGGCATTATTTCGTTCTTTTTTATGGCTGAGTAGTATTCCATCATATACATACCACATCTTCTTTATCCATTCATCTGTCAATGGACTTTAAGGTTGTTTCCATGTCTTGGCTATTGTGAATAGTGCTGCAGTGAACATAGGGGTGCCTATATGTTTTTGAATTATGGTTTTCTCTGGATATATGCCCAGGAGTGGGATTGCTAGATTATATGGTAGCTCTACTTTTAGTTTTCTGAGGAACCTCCATACTGTTTTCCATAGTGGCTCCGCCAACTTACCTTCCCATCAACAGTGTAGGAGAGTTCCCTTTTCTCCACACCTTCTCCAGCATTTGTTATTTGTAAACTTCTTAATGATGGCCATTCTGACTGGTGTGAGGTGCATTGTAGTTTTGACTTGCATTGAATGAATGAATGAATCTTTACATCCACTTACCTGCTTGAAAGTGGCTGCTCCTTGGCAAATGGGAGGAGAAATGTGATGGATATTTTAGCCACAAGTGTCTGTGCTTTAGTTACCTAGGTTGCTGAGTCATTTGCAGAGGTTTACAATGCCTAATTTTTTTTTTCTAGCCTGAGCTAGGCTAGTCCTTTAGGCTGGGAAAACTTTGACAATGTATCTTTTTAAATGCATTTTAGTTCCTTGGACACGCTTTTCAAACGTTGGTTGTTTCATTAATGTCTCAGTGGAGAAATCATAATCGTAAACACAGATGTCATTTACTGAGCTTCTACTATGTGCTAAGTGCTTTAGACTGATCACATCATTTAATCTCAACAGTCCTGTGTGGTAGCACAGTGATCCCAACGGTAATAATAATAATAATAGTAATAATAATGACAACAGCAATACTGGCAGTAACAAACAATAATAACAATAACAGCAAATATTTATTGAGCGTTAGTTGCTAAGTGCCAGGCACCATCGTTATCCCACGCTGAAGTGCCACTAAGGACCTTTGGGTTGAATTTCAGGTACTTCCCAGCATTCTCGCCCTCCCTCTGAAATGAGATATTTTTTGCAGAAAGAGAACAGGCCTATCCTCCTTCTATATTCCAGAGGGCTGGAGAGGACCCCTTGCCCACATGCCTCTAATTGGAAGGTATGAAGGGGGTCCCCCAGTTCTGGAGGGCAGCCCCCAAGCAGTGTCCATTCTGATCAGAGGGTGCCCAGGCCCAAGAGCACACTGCTTGGTGCGTCCCAATGTCCATAGCAGCACTGTTTACACTAGCCAAGACATGGAAGCAACAACCCAAGTGCGTATCAGCAGATGACTGGCTTAAGATGTGGTAAATATATACAATGGAAGATTACTCAGCCATAAAAAAGAATTAAAATTTGCCATTCGCAGCAACATAGGTGGACCTAGAGAATATTATGCTTAGTGAAATAAGTCAGACAAAGACAAATGCTATATGTCATTTATATGTGGAATCTAAAAAATAATACAAATGAATCTATATACAAAACAGAAACAGACTCGCAGACATAGAAAACAAACTTGTGGTTACCAAAGGGGAGAGGGAGGGAGGGATAAATTAGGAGTATGGGATGAGCAGATACACACTACTATACATAAAATAGATAAGCAACAAGGATTTACTGTAGAGCACAGGGAATTATACCCAATAGCTTGTAATGGAATATACAGTCTATAATGAAATATAATCTACAAAAAACAAAACAAAACAAAACTGAATCACTACGCTGTACACCTGAAACTAACACAATATTGTAAATCAACAATATTTTAATTAAAAAGAAGAAAGTGCAGACTGCTCAGAATTTGTAATAAAAACTTGATGGCTTTGACCTAGTAATCGCCATTCCTCAGTCTTGGGACTGGAGGTGCTCTGGGGGCTCTTGTCGGGGGAGAGATGCTATTCTCCATTTCTCTCATTCACAGAGCGCCACTGGGACCTGCCTCAGCCCTGCTGTCCCCCAAGAAGACAGCAGGCCTTGGAATGCCTCCCGCCCCTCCTACCCTGAAGGTGATACCCAGACATGGCTTTGGGGGTGGGAGGAAGGGTTATCTTCTTCCCTCCCCCACCAATCCCATTCCATTTAAACAGTAAAACACTCTTGTATCAAGACTAAATTTTGAAAAAAAAAGGAAAGAGAGAGACTGCTCATGGCCCCATTCTACAACGGCTATTTTTTCTACTTCTCGACCTTACCTTCCAGTCTTTGCCCAGATGATATCAAAACCCAGCCTATGTGGATGGAGTGTGTCCTATTTGCCAGTGGATAAGGACATTGATCCTGGAGGCTGGCTGGGTGTGTATCCCAGCTCTGTCACTTAGTAGCTGTGGAACTCTTGGCCAGTGACTGATCCTCTGTGAGCCTCAGTTTCCTCATCTGTAACTTGGGTAACATCACCAACCTCTTATAATTCCCATGAAGATTAAGTGAGATGAGTGAGCAAAGCTGCAGCCTGGCACCTGGCATGCAGCCAATGTCCATGAGTGGTGGCTCTCAGTGGAGGGTAGCTCCTGGCCCCTCAAGCAGGCCTCCCCCCATTTCCGCAGGGGATTCTCCCCGCTGAATCAACGCTACCTTGTTTTCAGATCTCAGTTCAAATATCACCTCCTCATGGAAGCCCTCCTTGTTAGAGCTGCTCACTAACCTTTTCTCTTTTCTGCACAGGACTCATCTCATTTGCAATGTTGCACTCTTTGGTGTGACTATCTAATTAATACCTGTCTCCTTTTCTGGACCGTAAGCTTCAGGAGCAGAGCCTGTGTCCTTTTTGGTCCCCACTGTATCCTCAGAGCCTAGCTCTGCCCTGACCCAGAGTAGACTCCCTCCTTTGACCTCCATGAGCCCGACTGCCATGAACTCAATGAATCACTGAGCCCTTTCTGAGCCCAGAGAATGATCACTGAGCACATCTGCTGTCTCTGAAAATGTTGACTCCTCCTAACCCATGTCTTGCTGCTACTTCTACATCCCTGGGGCTACCCCTTCAGGGAAGGAATTTCCCCAAGTTTGAGGGGATGCCTGCTTTGCTGGGGTTGCTTTGGATTGCCATCAGGATCCGTTGTCTGAGCTTTTGTAGCATCTTCCCTGCCCCCACCCCCTCCCCCCCGAGGGAGAGGTATCCCAAATGGATACAAGTTGGTGACTTGTTGCAGTTGAATGACCTCAGAGGGCATGAGGCCAGCCCTGTGCCCCCATCCTGGAATGGCCACAACCTTGGGCCCAGTTGGAGGCTGAAGGCAGGGATTTTGGAGGCTTGGGGAGAGGAGAAGGGGAAGAGAAATATTTCCATTGCTAGTAATGTCAGCTTCTTGTCCCTTGCTGGGACTGAGTCTCAGGTAGTGAGAGACTCCTGGGTGGGCTTTATTCCCTCCCTCCAATTCTGGGAGGCTGGGGTAATTGGTGAAGACTCTGTAGATTCTGTGATGCTCCTGGCACAGACTTGCCAGGGACCGACTCTGTTTAATGATTGACAATAACAACACCAACGCAATGCATTTTACCCTGTTGGTAAATTTCAGTTGCAAGATCTAAATCTCCTGTAGTTCCTCTGGTAGCACAACACGTCCGTGTTTTAAGGCACTATTAGCTAAATTTTGCAAACTGACCACGGGTGGATCACAATAAACCAGACCTATCCAGGTTTCTGGGGACACATTCATCTCAGATCCCTTTTGGCCGGCCTTGGAGATAGTCAAGGGTCAAGACTGTGGCTCTGGGGAGGAGGAGAACTGGGTTCAAATCTTGGCTCTTCCATTTCCCAGCTGTGTGACCTGGTCCGGGTGACTTCATCTCTCTGAGCCTCATCTTGCTCATCTGTACAACGGGAACAAGAACATTAGGAGGAGTGGGGAGTGAGGTCAGGATATTTATTCTCTTTGTTCCCACCTTATAGGGTCAATCAGGGTCAACTGCATCTCTTGATGGAAGGTCACGGCTCCTGCCCGACAGCCCTCTCCTCACAACTATCTCTGTCTTGGGATTCTGGGAACTGCTTCCTCCTCACCCCAGGCTTATCTTTCAACAAACTAAGCCCACCTTTCCCATCCTTTTGTCCTCCTTGCCCTCAAGCTCTGGCTCCCTCCCACCTCTCTAGCTCTGCTTATCAGCATCTTTCCTTGTTGGTCCTCAATTCTTGCCACAGTGAGAGAATCCCATCCTCTCAAGCAAGTAACTGATTTAAGCAGGGATTCTCACTTGGCGATCCAAGGGTTATGTAGGGTTTTGCATCTATCTGCATTTTTCTAGGAAGAGGATCTATAGCCTTCCTTCCTCTCCCCACATTCTTGACACATAAAAAATTTAAGAACCACTGGGTGTCTGTCACTTCTCCCAGGATCATCTGATTTTAGAGATGACTTTTGAATAGCCGAAGGAATGAATCTTTAAAAGTGGAATTATTACAGGGGGTTGCACAGATCCTAGGGCTTGGCGCAGCCTGGAGCTTCTTCAGTTGGCCATTACAGACTGTGCTTGTCTGACATTAGCGCTTAATGCATAGTTACTGATTTTATTATCCCAAAGTGGGAACACAAAATCTCAGAGATTCATGTCGGATTATAAAAAGGCCAGATTTACTATTCTCTAAAACTTTTTTCAGAGTGAAGGAGAAAGGAAAATATTAATAAAAAACGACGTGCTAAATTAAATGGACCAGAGAGCTGATAACAAAATAAATCTCACAACCAAGGAGTCTGGCTCCCTGATGTAGGCGGGAGAATATTTAAGAGGGGATGAAATGGATAAAGGAAAGGAAGAGGAAAGTTTCTCTCTCTTTTCTTGGAGTGACTCAGTCTTTGCCTTTGGGAATCAGAAAGCAGAGTATGCATGCCCTTGTGTCTTAGCAAGGTCAGGTGGTCCAGCATCGGGGGAGGGTTGATCTTTTGGGGATGGAATTCTACTCCCTTTTTCCCTTTCTCGTCCCCTCTTCCTCCTTCCTCTCCCTTCTCTGTCCGTCTCTGCCTTTTGTCTGTAAGTCCTGACGAGATGCTGGGTGTGGTGGTAAGCAATTTTACCAACATTATCTCACCTTGCCAGCTCTGTGACCTTGGGCCAGTGACATAACCTTGCTGAGATTTAGTTTCTTTTGTTCGTGAGGGGTTGTGAGGCTGGCATGAAATGGTACATCTGAAGCCATGGTGCAGCGTCTAGGAGCAGCAGTCAATTAATTAATGTTCTTCTTCTCCTTGTAACAAAATTAGCCAGCCCCTAATGCATCTAATTAATAAATGTGCGTTTGAAAGATACTGACGCAGTGAACGAGGAACGGCGGCTCCTTCTGTTGCCTGCAGGAGGGTACTTGGACACAACCGGCTGAAGCTGCCTGTTTTTACATGAGGTGGGATCTTGATTCTTGTTTTAAGGTGTGGAGTAGGCAGGGGTAGTTTTTGAAATACAAATGTGCATTGTGTTGCCATGACAAAGATGTTGCAAGGAAATAGAAAACCACAGAACTTCAGAGCCAGAACACATGTCAAACAAAGTAACTCTATTTTCCAAGCCCAAACTGGGACAGAGGGTCAGAAGGGTACAAATGATCTTATGGGGACAGCAGGACAGAGCCATATTGTCTAGATTTTGAGATGCTTTCTTTTAAACCCTTTAACAGATCTGAAAATAGAATACCTTTTGTGTGCATTTAATGTAGTTTGTTTTTTAAGTCTGGAAAAGCTGTTATACCAAATGTGCATCTTACAGGCAATGGTATCTTTTTTTAAAATAATTAATTAATTAATTAATTAATTAGTTTGTTTGTTTATTTTTGGCTGCATTGGGTCTTTGTTGCTGTGCGCGGGCTTTCTCTAGTTGTGGCGAGCGGGGGCTACTCTTCGTTGCGGTGCGTGGGCTTCTCATTGCGGTGGCTTCTCTTGTTGCGGAGCACAGGCTCTAGGCGCACGGGCTTCAGTAGTTGTGGCACACGGGCTCAGTAGTTGTGGCTCGCGGGCTCTAGAGTGCAAACTCAGTAGTTGTGGCGCACGGGTTCAGTTGCTCCAGGGCATGTGGGATCTTCTTGGACCAGGGATCGAACCTGTGTCCCCTGCATTGGCAGGCGGATTCTTAACCACTGAGCCACCAGGGAAGCCCCAGGCAATGGTATCTTAAATGGAGCAAATATGGTTGTGAAATCAAGCTGCTGCTGCCAGAATCAATGATTAGTCCAAAATGGGACTTACTCTTCTGCACTATGAAGAGATAGACCAGTTGACCACTGTGTCCTTCCAGCGCGTATGGCAGAAGATGTTGATGCCCTACCTAACCCTCAGCATCTATCTCCATCTCCACTGTGCCTCCATCTCCTCGTGTTTCTATCCCGACGGCCCTTTGGGCTGACAGTGTGATCTGCCTGTGCGTCGGGGAGGCTGAAAGTGTCAGAGAGTTCACATCCTTGGAAGCACGCCTCAGCAAACAAGGCCTGGAAGTTGGTGGAAAATACCCCAGATTGCTCACCCCTTAGATGGGAAACTCTGAGGTGTGTTCTGCACTGTCTGCCTAGCGTACCCCAGTGGTACTGAGCTCCAGTTTGCACACAGGGCACCTTGCTTAGGAAAGAGGTCCAGGTAGTCATTCATTCTAGCAGTGTTTATTGAGCACCTACTGTGTACCAGGCCATGCCACCCTAGGCTCAAGGAACTCACAGTTAGAGGGTGGTGGGGAAGCAAACAGGTACACAAGCAGGTCATTACAATGCAGTCCAACGAATGCTGGAGGGTGGGCTGGGGCTGAGAGGGCTGACACTGCCCAAAGAGTCATTTGATTTGATTATTTTTAAAAATTTATTTATTTATTTATTAAATATTTATTTATTTATTTGGCTGCCTCGGGTCTTACTTGCGGCACACGGGATCTGTCATTGCGGCGCGTGGGCTTCTCTCTAGTTGTGGTGCGTGGGCTCAGTAGTTGCAGCACGTGGGCTTAGTTGCCCCGGGGCACGTGGGATCTTAGTTCCCCGACCAGGGATCGACCCCACATACCCTGCATTGGAAGGTGGATTCTTTTTTTTTTTTTTTTTTGCGGTACGCGGGCCTCTCACTGTTATGGCCTCTCCTGTTGCGGAGCACAGGCTCCGGACACGCAGGCTCAGTGGCCATGGCTTACGGGCCTGGCCGCTCCGCGGCATGTGGGGTCCTCCCGGACTGGGGCACGAACCCGTGTCCCCTGCATCGGCAGGCGGACTCTCAACCACTGCGCCACCAGGGAAGCCCGGAAGGTGGATTCTTAACCACTGGACCACCAGGGAAGTCCTTGCCCAAAGATTTTTAGAAAAGAGGCAGCAGTTTTTATTAGTAATAACAGCTGCTGTTTGCGGAGTCTTTCCCGTGTGCACTGTAGTCTCTGTGCTAATTGATTTGCAAACAGTATTTTGCTAAGCTTCCCTTTAGCCCTAGGAGGTAGGTTCTACTATTCATTCTAGCTTACAGATGAGAAAGTTGAGGATCAGAGAGGTTAAGTAACTTGCATCAGGTCATACATCTAGTAAGAGACACAGTTGGGATGTGAAGCCAGGCCTGTTGTGAGCAAACTGCAGGCCCATAACCCAAATCCTGGCCCCTGGCCTATTTTTGTAAATGAAGTTTAATTGGAACATAGACACACCCCGCATTTACATATTATCTTTGGGTGTTCTTACGCTATAGTGGCCAGAATTGATTAGTTGTGATAGAGACCCTATGACCTGCAAAACTGAAAATAGTTATCTGGCCTTTACAGAAGAAGTTTGCCGAGCCCTGCTTAATTACATCAAGTCATTTCATTCTCACAACAACACAATTATCACCCCCATTATACCAGGTAGGGAAACCAAGGCCCAGAGAGGCAAATTTACTTGTCCAAGGTCACACAGAAGAGCTGGGATTAGCACTCTGGCCGCAGTCTGGTCCAGAGGCTGTGCTCTAACCACTCTGCCCCATTGTCCTTCCCAGTCAAACTAGCAAGGTCAGCTCCTTAGGCTTAATTTTCACATTCTGTAGAGCACAAGGAAGAAAAGAAGGTACTTGTTAGAACTGGCTACGAGCAGATGTCAAAATATTTTCGGTGGTACCAGAAGTGTGCATTGGGAGGGAAAATCTTGAGGACCGGAAATTTCAATATTTATCTTTGTGGTGACCACACAGTGGGAACTTTGGCAGCTCGCCCAAAATGGTCTGTCGGCAGGAGGCTGCGGGGACAAGCTGGAAAAAGCGGTTCATGATAGTACGGAGCTCATGGGGTTCCTGCAAGGATTAAACCAGGTGATAAACTCGAGGTGCCTGCTAAGATCCCCTTGGGTATCTGCTATTTTGTGTCCTCAAGAGCTGCTCCCAAGGAATGTTGTTAGTTCCTGGGCAGTATCTGGTTCACTCACTAGCTTCTCTCTCAGCTCTGGGTCTTTGCATGCACTGTTCTCTCTGCCTGGATTTCCTTACCTGAGAGCTGAGACCAGTGTCTGCCCAGCTCTCCTAGGTTGCGCAGCCTCAGATCAGGTGTCAGGTGTGTAGGGATGCTGCCTGACCTCTTCAGCCACTGGGCTGTGTGTGCATGTCCCGGCTGTACCACAGCCCACCGTCTCCCCTAATTATAATGTTCCCTGACCTGCCTGCCTTCCCCTCTGGGTTGTTTGCTCCTGTGGAGCACGGGCTGTGTCTTGTGCAGCTCCATGTAGCAGAAGATGAAGTTAGAGGGATTCTAAGTGTGAGAAGGATTTGATGGGCTGGCTCTGAGATGGGGGGCTCAAACACAAGGACCAGATAGAGGCCTCTAGGAGCTTTGGCTAGAGAGAGCAGGCATTTGTTGGAGCTTTTTAAAATTTTTTTTTTTCGGACTGTGCTCGTGGGTTTTTCCAAGGTGTTGCCTTCTTTGGTTTCAACTCTGGGATGAGGTAAAAAGAAAACCAAGGGAACTACCACCATGTTCTTCCTTGGGTCCTGAGGTCTATAGCTGGTCTGCCTTCTTCTCCTCACCTTCCAGAATCTTCTTACAATTGTTTTATATAATGTCCAAGTTTTACTTGCACTCATTGGGAGGACTAGGGAAAAGCACGTCTGCTCCATCTTCCTGGAAGTGGATGTCTCCAGTCCTGGAAGCTGTGACATATGGCCTCTTCTGTCCCCTTGGCCAAAGTGTAGCCCCTTGGCTACTGCTAATGGCAAGGAAAGTAGGGAAATGCAGCCTTCGTTCCGTGTGACCATGGGTCCAGGTAAAACTTCTGACTTTTCCTTGTGCATGAAGGGATGATGACTGTTGGGGGCCACCAGCTGTCTCTGCCATGCGAGACAAAGCAGAGGCTGCAGGCGAGGGGGAGCTGTCAGCACCCTCCACACCAAGGCTGTGGTGGTCTGATGGGCACCTTGCCCAGACCTGGGCATGCAGGCTCTCTCTTTGTTCTTTCCTTTAGTGTAGCTCAGGGTTTCTCAGTCTTGGCACAGCTGCTACCTTGGGCATTCGCTCTTTGCTGTAGGGCCATCCTGTGTACTGTAGGATGTTTAACAGCATCCTTGGTCTCTTCCCACTAGATGCCAGTGGCATCTAGTGACAACTGAAACTTTCCTCCAGACATTGCCAGATGTCCCCAGGGACAGGGGGTGGGGCGCAAAATCATGGTTTAGCTCAAACTTCAAAAATGCCTTTTTATGGTCGTATTCACAAAATCACTGCTTTATAGATTATATACGGGCTTTAAGAATAATTTTGACCCTTGTTGGTTTCTTCCTTGCTCAGTGACTCAGAACTGTCCTGGTACCTTGCTGCAGAACAGCATGGTGGTGCAGACAAGTTCCTGCAGCCAGACTTCCTGGGTTTAAACCCCAGCTCTGCTCTTTACTAGCTCTATACCTCTAGGGAGTTACTTATTCTCACTGAGCCTCAGCTTCCTCATCTGTAAAATGGGGAGTAATTTTAGTATCTACCGTACGGGGTTGTTGTGGGGTTGAAATGAGTGAGCGTGTATAGTGCTTATAAGAGAACTCCATAAAGAAACGTTAGCCTTTATTATTGCTCTTATTATTACTTCACTACTATTACTTCCACGTGGCACCAAGTGTTGTTGAAAATCCCCAAACTTGGAATAAAAAAAAAAAAAAAGTTTATTCCCGCCCCTCCCCCACCTTGGGCAAACTCCACACCTAGCATTATTAAAAGAGCTTTAAAGAAACAAATCCCAGTTCCACTGTGAAACCTTGTCCCCAGCAGAATGAAAGCCGTGGAGAACATAAGAGGGATGCCTCTTTTGAAGCAGGGCTGTTAATTACCTCCTTTAAAGTGATCAAATTATATGGGGCTTCCCTGGTTGCGCAGTGGTTGAGAGTCCACCTGCCGATGCAGGGGACACGGGTTCGTGCCCCGGTCCGGGAAGATCCCACATGCCGCGGAGCGGCTGGGCCCGTGAGCCATGGCCGCTGAGCCTGCGCGTCCGGAGCCTGTGCTCCGCAACGGGCGAGGCCACAGCAGTGAGAAGCCCGCGTACCACAAAAAAAAAAATAAATAAAATAAAATAAAGTGATCAAATTATGGATCATCAAAGGCGAATGGATCGCGGAGGATGGGGGGTGGTGCTCACTTCCCCTTTCGGATGGCGCCACTTATTTATTTATTTTTATTTTGCGATACGCGGGCCTCTCACTGTTGTGGCCTCTCCCGTTGCAGAGCACAGGCTCCGGACGCGCAGGCTCAGCGGCCATGGCTCACGGGCCCAGCCGCTCTGCGGCATGTGGGATCTTCCCGGACCGGGGCGCGAACCCGCGTCTCCTGCATCGGCAGGCGGACTCTCAACCACTGCGCCACCAGGGAAGCCCAGATGGCGCTACTTATTAATTCACATGTCATTGTTCTGCGGGCACTTAAGGGCTAGGGAAATGATGGGCACACTTTCCTGTGCTGAAGTGGAACAAATTACGAGGGGGATAAATGAGCTAATGGGTGGAAATCATTTTGCAGTGTCTGCACATGGAAGACACTTTGTAAATGTCGGCTCTTATACCTCGTGTGCGATGAAAGTTGTTCCTGCCTGGGGTAATGGTGTTGGAAACCTGCCGTGTGCTGAATGGCAGCCCCCCAAAGATATGTCCACCCAGAACCACTGAGCTGGACCTTATTTGGAATAAGGGTCTTTGCAGGTGCAATTGAATTAAAGAATTCAAGATGAAATCATCCTGGATGATCTGGTTGGCCCCAAATCCAACTGGCGGATTTGAAAGAGGAGAAGATGCAGCAGAGAACACCATGTGATGATGGAGGAAGACAGTGGAGTGACACATCTACACACTCAAGCCCAGGACCTCCAAAGATTGCAGCAGCCCCCATATGCGGAGAGAGAGGCATGGAGCAGATTCCTCCTTACGGCCCTCAGAGGGGACCAGCCCTGACAGCGCCTTAATTTGGGGCTTCTGGCCTCCTGAACTGTGAGAGAATACATTTTTGTCATATTAAGCTGCCCAGTTTCTGGTAATTTATTACAGCAGCCACAGGAAACTAATAAAATACCCAACTTGGATGGTATACTTTTTCTTTCTTTTTGTTTTTAGTTTATTTTATTCAATTATAGTTGGTTGACAATGTCGTGTTAATTTCTGCAGTACAGGAAAGTGACTCAGTTATACATATATATACATTGTTTTTCACACTCTTTTCCATTATGGTTTATCACAGGATATTGACTACAGCTTCCTGTGCTATTCAGTAGTACCTTGTTGTTTATGTATCCTATATGTAATAGTTTGCATCTCCTAACCCCAACTCCCAGTCCATCCTTCCCTCAGTCCCCTCTGCCTTGGCAACCACAAGTCTGTTCTCTATGTATGTGAGTCTATTTCGTAGATAAGTTCATTTGTGTTCATATATATATATTTTTTGGCCGCACCCTACGGCTTGTGGGATCTTAGTTCCCCAACCAGGGATCAAACCCGTGCCCTTGGCAATGAAAGTGCAGAGTCCTAGCCACTGGACTGCCGGGGAATTCCCTGTGTCATATTTTAGATTCCACATATAAGTGATATCATATGGTATTTGTCTTCCTCTGTCTGACTTACTTCACTTAGTATGATAATCTCTAAATCCATCCATGTTGCTGCAAATGGCATTATTTCATTCTTTTTTATGGCTGAGTAGTATTCCATTATATATATATATATATATATATATATATAAAATGTCTGTCGACACTTAGGTTGCTTCCATGTCTTGGCTATTGTAAATAATTCTGCTATGAAGAGTGTGTGCCATTCTTTGGGCATGAGAGATCATTCTAAGTGGTCTCCAGACTTGACATTACATAACTTCAAACCCTGTAGAAGAAAATCAATCCTCTTTCAATCTCCTCTCATTCCTCTGATTATTTGAAGCCAAAAGTCTCAGTTTGGCATCATCTGTCTTTAACTTTTACTGATCTTCCACTTAAACAAGACAGAACAGCCCTCAGGTACAGAGCCTCTGTGGGCCCCAGTAGCTAGATTTTCATTGTATTTATTTTTATGGCTGATTATGGTAATTATTACACTGTAATAATGATAAAATGTCTTGTTGGAAAAGTTATTTATTGAGGTAAGAAAAGCAACTGGTTTAAAGAAAAATATTAAGTAGGTAATTACAGATATTGCCTAACATTGTGAAGAGGGTATGAACCTTCTGATATTAGGAGATACTGTGCTAATAGGTGGTGTGTGTGTGTGTGTGTGTGTGTGTGTGTGTGTACACTTGAATCACACAGCTCATGAGTTTACTTTTCTAGCCATACCGGAAATCCCTGTGATACAGGTGTTTATGAACTAAGGTAAATCATTTTGAACAGCAAACAGCAGTGCAAAATTAAAATCTCTCAACAATTAAAGGGCAAAGCTGTCACCTGTTATGAAACATCCACTGGAATTAATAAAGAAGCAAGAAGGTTATTTTAGAAAAGCATCAAAACAGTATCAAAGGCCCCAAACCTAAGTGAATTTTCTCTCCTCTTTGGGTAGGCGGTAGACAGCCAGATGACCTTGACTTGACTTTGAGTGGAACTTGCCTTGTGGTTGGCAACCACGTTGAATGAGGGGAGCATGTAGAGAAGAGATAGATAGCTGCCTCGAATCCATCCTTAACTGAAGAATCAGAATGAACTCGGTCATGCATAGGGTGCTTACTGAAATCTCATAATCACGGGCAGAAGCTGGGGAAGAGTCTTTTATATTACAGAAAAATGGAAATGTTAAAGCCTTTCTGAAGGGTTGTGTCCCTTTCAAAAAGATGGGGTCCTTCTACAAGATGACTAGCCTGGACTCTGAAAAAGTGTCAGTGACATGAAAGTTAAGACAAGGCAGTGGGGCTGTTCTAGGTTAAAAAAGACTAAAGAGATATGACATCAAAGTGAAATACACAACCTTGATTGGATTCTGGATTAAACAAAGAAAAGTGATATCACTGAGATATCACTAAAAAGATATCACTGGGGTGTTGGGAAGATGTTAATATGAGCCACATATAAAGTAGCATTATTGTATGACTGTTAAATCTCTTGGGTGTGCTAATGGTGTTATTACACAATGGATTATGTTGGAGAATGTACTTGTTGTTAGGACATATATGCTGAAGTATTCAGGGATGAAATGCTATTGTTTTCAAATAGTTCAGAAAAAAAAAAAAAACAGACAGAGATAAGCAAATGTGGCAAAGTGTTAATGATTGGTAAATCTAGATGAACCTATGTGTCCATTATCATATTATTTTAAATTTTCTATGGGATGACAAATTTTCAAAATAAAGAGTTGGGAAAATTTTCCCAACTGCACTAATGGTCTGGGGAGATGGGGCTAGACTTATTGCTTTGTAGTTTTCCTTGCTTCTATGGAAATGACAATTTGGCAATTTAAATGTGTCAATAGAGCTCCTTAGAGTTTCTGGTTTTAGTGAATTACTTTTTTAAAAGCATTTCCTTTGTGTGAACAAAGCTCTAAGGGAAAAAGATCCTCTTCTAGGCTTCAGAGGCATTAATAAACCATGGAAGCTCCCTTTGTACAGTATCACAGGTTTTCTGCTCTGTTGGATCCAGGACAGGATGATCCTGCTCTCCCTGCCCACCAGGTGTCTCATGCTTATGCTACCTCTCTCTTGTACCAGGGCAATGATTCCGATTGTCTAGGCAGGGTTGGCAAATAAATAGCACACATACTGATGCTTCTACTCCTGTACCCATAGAAGCCATCACTAATCAATTTCAACACGAAGCTCTAGCCAGTCACCACTAATCAATCTCAGAGAAATGGTCATGACATCCTGGACCTTTTTTTTTTTTTTCCCCAGAGTTTTCAAGCAAAACAAGTGTAAATCTGAGTTATTCTAAACCTGGTACAAATGGTATCCTGGTCCTTATGGTGACCCATCCCTCTCCACTTGCCTTCTCCCACCAAAATAATAAAACAGGATGTTATCTTGCCCCAAATCCTTTTTAAACATTTAATGGGACACCAGGGTGCTCTTGTCTGCTCACCAGGCTTCCACATATGGGGCTGCTACTGCTCCCGTGGATGCTGCCACTGAGCTGATGGGTGTTGTTCCCTCTGCCAGAGGAGTCTCTTTTCTATTCTTCTGAATTTCCTCCGGCTTATCCACTGGGGCCCTTGGGGCCAACACTTAAAAAAAAATAACTGGGAATTCCCTGGTAGTCCAGTGGTTAGGACTCAGTGCTTTCTCTGTGTGGCCCTGGATTCAATCCCTGGTCAGGGAACTAAGATCGTGCATGTTGCATGGTGTGACCAAAAAAAAAAAAAAAAAAAACTTAATTGAGGCATATTTTACATATTGCATATTTCTTCCATTTCAAGTGTACAATTTTTTAGTAAATTCACAGAGTTGTACAACTATTGCTACTGCCCTACTGAGATCCCTCACGCCCATTAACCGAGGCCTTCAGACTTGGACCAGGACTTACTCCATGGCCCCCCCACCCCGGTTCTCAGGTCTGTGGGTTTGGGCTGGAACCACACCACCGGCTTTCCTGGGCCTCCCGCTTGCAGACAGCAGATCATGGGGCTTCTCAGCTTCCATAATTGAGCCAATCCCTCATAGTAAATCTTTCCCTATTTTTATATATATCCCATTAGTTCTGTTTCTCTGGAGAATCCTGGCTAATTCGGAGGTCACACTGAAAACTGGTCATTTTCCCTTTCCGTCTCTGTGAGTAAATAAGAGAAGGAAGCACAGATGTGCTCTGGGCTTGCTTCACAACCCACATGACTGGACTTTGCACACAGGCCCTGGGCTGTAGTGTGCAGCTGCTAGTGTCAATAAAAGGGCCCTATTTGCTTGTTTTTCAGTGGCTAATCCTGGCAGCAGAATGTGCAGGAGACCCTCTGGTAGGTAGAGTGGAGGAGAAGCCAGTGGAGAGAAATACCTGGAGAAATGCTCCATGGATGGGAATCCAAACAGGGAGTTCTTTTATCCAAAACAGACACCATGGACTTACAAGATCTTGGGGCTGGAGGAGATGGGAGGCACTTGGGAAGACCCACAGATCAGCCCGGAACATTTATTAATCCCCTGTTGTTTGCTAGGCCCCATCACTTTCCTGCTCTGGGGAGCCCATGGTGTGTAAAGCCCTATTTCAAAACCCAAAGCTGGGTCGCCTCTCTAGCATCCCTGAAGGATGATCTTCCTTTCTTAATCACCTTCAGAGATGGAGTGCTCACTGCCTCACCTGGGTCAGGGTGGCCGGGATAATGCTCCCCTGCTTAAATATCTCCATGTGCAGAAATGACGTCTGCATTTTGATGAAAAGTACTTGTCTTTTTCACTTACCTTTTCTAAATGCCAGATTCCTATTAGAGGTGAGTATGCAGATGGCAGGATTTGGATCTGTTTCCTTTGGCTGTGTTATTTTTTATTTCATCAGACGTTTCTGAAACAATCTTATAATTTCCCTGGTATTCTTGATAATTATACTTTGGATTCTCTCCTCTCCAATCAGGCTTCTGCTGTTCCACTGAGACCACACTTGTCAAGGCCGCTGGTGGCCTCTAGATTGCCAAATTCAATGGTCAGCATTGCTGTCATTTTACTTTTCATCCCACTAGCATTCAACACTCCCATCTTCTTAGAACACTTTTTTCTCTTGGCTTTGGTGTTCACTTTCTTGGTCTTCCACATATTCACTGGCAGCTACTTTATAATTTCCTTTTCTACTTCTCTGCCTCTATTCTTTGCTATTCTCTGCTCCTGACTTGGAATCAGCCATTTGTGTGTTGATCCCTGGCTTCTCTTGGTGGGGAAGGGTACTTAGAGACCACAGTCTGGGAGCTAGAGGTGCCTTGTTTTTTTTTTCTTTTTAAAAATAAAATACATCTTGAGTTTATACTGAGACTTCAAATCCAAACTCAGGACCAGCAGGTTTTTACTTAACTTCTTCAATCTTATACCAGTGTCTTCTTTCTTCCATATCCAAATTCCTGACTCCCAAGGAAACCAACATAATTACTCATTTGCTTTATTCCATAACACACAAAGAATGATCTTAGGAAAATGATTGCAACACTGCCATTGATGATTTGATTAATGAAAACAGTTTGAGGGTTTCTTTTTTTTGCCTTAATGTATATCTTACTAGGGATGTTTTAAAATCACTCTGTTTTAAAATTCACTTGAATAGTTTCTTTCCATGTGGTTTTGCCACTAACTCAATATACAAGGAGGCTCATTTGTTTCATTTTGCTTTCTTTCAATTTTTAGGAATCAAAAAAATTAATTTTAAATTTTAGGTTATTTTTTTAAATTTAAAAATTTAGTATACAAAATATTTATAATATTATAAGGTCAAATTTACACAATCTATTCATTGAAATCTAGTTTCTCTCTCTCTCCCCTCTTTAACTGTTTCCTCCCTCCCCTGGTAGGTAGCTATTCTTGTTTTTGATTTATTTTCCCATTAAAAAACGTGTTCATATCCACCTCTTTCTTAGGGAAATGGCAGCATAATATACACATTTTTCTGTACCTTGATTTTTTTCATTTGAGAATACATCGTGAGGACCACTCTGGAGCAGAACGTAAGACATTCTGCCTTCCTTTGGCAGCTCGAGTAGTGGATGGTGTTGTGTCAATGTTTAATATTAATTCAACCAGCTCCTGCTAATGCGCCAATATACGTGATTCCCAGTCTGCCATCACAAATGACGCTGCAGTGAATAGCCTCGTGCACACTTCTTTTTTTGTCTTTTTGCCAGTGTATTTTTGGGATAGATTTTTAGGAGTGGGGTTATGCGTCGATGGATAAATGCATATGTAATTTTGTTAGATATCGCAAAACCCCCCTCCACTGGAGTTGCGCCCTTTTGCATTCCCACCAATAACACCTGAAAAGTCTGTTTCTCCAGACTTTACAACCTACAACAGTAGGTTGTAAAACTCTGAGGATGTTTGCCAATGGTTAGGACAGAAGCCACTGGACTGCTCTTTGCTCTCACTCAACAATCTGGTCTGTCCACGGCAGCCAGAGCTCTGTTTATAATGTTAGTGATATCATGTCTCTCCCTTGCCGAAAACGCTGATGGCTTCCACTTCCAACATACAACCCTCTCACCTGGCAGCAAAGTCCTACATAATCTAGGCCCTTCCTACTCTTTGACCTCAGTTTGTTAGTCTCTCCCATTGACTTACTTTGTGCTGGCCATCCTGGCCTTTTCTCTGTTCCCTCAGTCACTAAGGTTACCCCTTCCTTAGGGCCTTGGCATTTGCTGTTCCTTCTGCTTGGAACTGTCCCCCCTTCTTTGCACAGCTGCAGAGTCTCCATATTTACATACCAGCTTCTCTCCTCAAAGAAGCCTTTCCTGACCAATGACCCAAAAAACTCCTCCAGTCATTGTTCACTGCCTCATCCTATTATTTTGTACTCATTTTTTGGTATTGATTGATTGATCATATGCTCCTTGACAGCAGAGTCTTTTCCTGCCTTCTCATCCTGGAATGCTCAAAACGTATTGGTTCGTTGGATGAATGAATAGATAGCAAATATTTCACCTGGGAAATGATCCTCAGGCTCATTCTCAGTCCCCGTCAGTAGAGGGCGCTCCTTGAAGGCAGATCATCATTTATTCATCTCTGTACCTGTAGTACCCGCCACTTGATAGGAGCTCATGCAGGACAAATCAGATTTTGTGTAGCCTGAAGTTTATACAATTGAGGAGCCTTCTTTAGGTAACAGAATCTACAATTACAAATATCAAATTAGGTAGAAGGCTTTGGAAGGGACCCATGTAAGAGAGAGCCCCTGATGCTTAACCCTCGTTAGTTTCAGGGAAACCCATCTGGAGGGCTCATTAAATGGCTGTTGAATGAGTGACTGAGTCAAAGGTAGATTTTAAATGCCTGATTTCACTGGTTTCATTTTCAGTGGGTAGAAACACAAAGAAAGCTGTAACAGTAGGACAGAATACCTGCTCCGTTTTATTCTTGCACAGAATTAGGATATTTTTTATCTTTCCAATTTAAGGCGGTTTCAACCTCAGGTACCCAACAGGAAAGAAACTAATCAGGTACTGTGACATTTCACTGGGGCCTTTCTACTAGGGAGCAGCTGTCTTGGCCTTTCTGTTCTCCATTCTTCTTTCTTTTGCTAACAGCACATCCATTTCCTTTCGGAGAATTGTCCTCTGCCTCTTTTGATCCTTGCCACTCAGCTGGGGCAGATCCAGTTTCCAAATAAGGGTAGGCACCCCAGGCCTGTCAAGTTAGCACATTTCAACCCCCAGCGCCATTAATTTAATTATTATTATTATTTTTGGGCTGTGCCGTGTAGCCTGTGGGATCTTAGTTCCCCGACCAGGGATTGGACCCCGGCCCTCTGCAGTGAAAGCGCCGGGTCCTAACGACTGGGCAGACCGGGAATTCCCTCCAGTAATTTAATTAACAGTCACTTCCATATCCTTTATACTATGTGCTAGTCACTGGTTTAAGCGTTTTATAAATGTATGTTCATCCATTTAATCCTCACCACGAGTGTCTGAGGGAAATACAATTATTGGCCCTGTTTTACAGATGGAAAAATGGAGGCATAGAGGGGTTAAGGCTTTGCCCAAGGTCCCAAGCAGGTAAGTGATGGAGCAGGGGTTTGAACCTTGTCAGTATGGCTCTTGACCACCTTATTGGGTTGCATCTCAATTAGTTCAGGCAAGAGAGAAGAGAGCTAAGCCAGTCCCAAGAGTCATAATCCCAAGGCTTGGAACTATAGGGGAGGATTTCTCTTACTATAGCAGCTGCTAGCAGTTCAGGTGATGAAAGCTGGAGGCGTCCAGGGCCACGGTGTAGAGCTGGAAAAGGTTGCCATCCGGAGGAGCGATGGGGACACTTTGGTGGAGACTCTGATGATGCTGTTGGCACCCCCGTTCTCAGCCCATGTGTGAAGGTCTACCTCTGGGCTTCCCACACATGAACGAAGATGTTCCCTTTATTGTTTAAGAGAGTTTGAATTGGGTTTTCCGTCTTTTCTAAAAAAAAGTTCAACTTGGTTTTTTTTTGTGTGTGTGTGGTACGCGGACCTCTCACTGTTGTGGCCTCTCCCGCTGCGGAGCACAGGCTCCAGACGCGCAGGCTCAGCGGCCATGGCTCACGGGCCCAGCCGCTCTGCGGCACGTGGGATCCTCCCGGACCGGGGCACGAACCCGCGCCCCCTGCATCGGCAGGCGGACTCCGAACCACTGCGCCACCAGGGAAGCCCTCAACTTGGTTTTTGACCTTGATGACTTTTCATAGTATGATTTGAGGAAGAATTCCTCTTGGGATCCTGGGAAGGAATGGTGCGCCCAGACTCCTAGGTACCGTCCTCCTGCTGGTAGGATAGTGTATGGAGGGTATGGATAATGAAGGCAGATGGCATGGGATTGATTCCCAGGTAAGACCCCTAGGAAAGTCACGTAGGCCCCTTGAGTCTGGGGAATGGTGAAAACTGCCTTTATGGGTGGTGGCTAAAGGTTTAACGAGATAATATGGGCGAGAGCTTCTGGCACATAGAACATGCTTCATGCATATAAATGCTCTTGTCCTCTCCACCCTCTTAGTCTCTGTCTTTACTTGCTATTAGTCAGGGTCTTCCAGAGAAACAGAACCACTAGTGTATGTGTATAAAAATATATATCTATTTATATTTATTTATATATTTAAATATATTAAAAAATATAAACCTATATTTAAATACATATACGTATTACTTTTTTAAAATTTTAGTTTAAGAAATTAGCTCACACAATGGTAGGGGCTGGCAAGTCCAAAAATCCAGGACACTAAGGCAGAGTTTTTGTTTTGTTTTTTAATTAATTAATTAATTAATTTATTTTTGGCTGTGTTGGGTCTTCGTTGCTGCGCGTGGGCTTTTTCTGTAGTTGCGGCGAGCGGGGGCTACTCTTCGTTGCGGTGCGCAGGCTTCTCATTTCAGTGGCTTCTCGTTGCGGAGCACAGGCTCTAGGCGCACAGGCTTCAGTAGTTGTGGCTCGCGGGCTCTAGAGCGCAGGCTCAGTAGTTGTGGCGCACGGGCTTAGTTGCTCCGTGGCATGTGGCATCTTCCCGGACCAGGGCTCGAACCCGTGTCCCCCGCATTGGCAGGAGGATTCTTAACCGCAGCGCCACCAGGGAAGTCCTAAGGCAGAGTTTTTACGTTGCAGTCTGCAGGCAAAATTCCCTTTTCTCCAGGAAACCTCAGTTTTTGCTCTTAAGGCCTTCAACTAATTGGATGAACTACTTGCATTATGGAGGGCAAGCTCCTTCACCCAAGGTCAACTGGTTGTGGATGTTAATCACATCTACGTGATCCCTTCATGGCAACATCTGGTCTAGTGTTTGACCAAGACAATCGGCACCATAGCCTGGCCAAGCTGACACCCAAAATTAACCATCACGTTTGCTGATGCAGTTTCTGTGGACCTCAGTTTCCCCATCTGTTAACTGGAGAGCAGGCCTTGCTGTGCCCTGCAAGCTTCTCCTCTATGAAGTGGGAATAATGGACCAGCATGGTTCCAAGGGGCGAGTGAGGGAGAGCCCAGGAGCAGGATGAAGATGATTTCTGGACATGGCGTCCTCACTGTCATGGGACAGAAGCTCCTGCAAGTTGAGGCCTTTTGTTCCCTGAGTCCCTGAATCATCTCAGGGCAAGAGAAGGTAATATCAGAGCTTGAAGGTGGCTGATGGCATGTACCTGAGCTATTTATATGACTCCCAGCTCTTTCACAAAGACAATTTCAGCCCCATAAGGGAGAAAGCACAGCCCCCCTGGGTAGCGGCTCCCAGCACATAGACATGCACAGTCGATCTGTCATCATCCTAAGGAAGGACCCCCTTCCTTGCCTTCAGTGCCCACGCTGGAAGGAGAGAGGAGGGAGGAAAGTAGGAGGAGGGGAGGAGGTGACACAGATGATTACCTATTTTGTGGGAAAGGACACCCACATTTGTAAGGTGGAGAGCAGGGTTTGCATCTTAGTTCTAACATTTCCTCACGGTTCTGGCTTGGGTAGGCAAATCAAGGGACCTCTCTGACCCTCAGTCTCTTTATCTGTGAATGGGGGAATCCTGGTAATAATGCATGGTTTGCAAGGATGTGGTGAGGGTGACACCAGATAAAATATGTGTGAAGCTTTTCATTCTCTGATGTCTCTACATGGCCTGATGGGTGAGAGCTCCCGGATGAGAGGATCAGAGAGGTGGCCCCAGGCTGGATTTGGTCATGCCCACAGTGCTACTGCTGGCCACTCTAAGGTCAAGTTCAGCTCTCAGTCATCCTGGGTCTTGGCGTTTATGTTTATTTTTAGCAGGGGAATGTTATGGTAAAGGAAGGGGAGAGCTATTAATGAACATATTATTCAATAATGAGAGATAATGTGAAGCTATCCTAATTGTATTACGAGTCTGTCACTTGAAGTTCATACTGTGATTCAAGCTCAACGTTTCAAGTATTTTTAAGTGGGAGCCCAGGTTTTCAAGTACCGGAAAAAAAAAAAAACAATTACCTAAAAGTGGTAAAATTAACATCCCTTCATTCTCGGCCTTCTAAAGAACTCTCTGATTTTGTATCCTTCACAGCTTATCCAGGCAAATGAGGTTAGGAAAGGAGACAGCTTCTACCCAGTGACGAAAAGCTTCCGTAGAATGATTCTTGGTGTTTGAAAAGGCCAGATGGTAAACATGAACGTTTTCGGAATGGTTTGAAAGTCACAGAGTATGTTTACCTTTATTCCACCTGATCCTCTTAGGGACCCTGAGAGGCAGGCATCACAAAGCCTGTTTTGCAGTGGTGATCACTGAGGCTCAGAGAGGTGAAGTGCCTTGTCCTAAGGGGCAGAGTCAGTGCAGGGAGGACCCTAACAGCAACCCTAACCTATCTGCTGAGGATCAACTTAGGTGAGAACGGAGTAGAGGCAGTTTAGATACCTGCTTTCTGAAGGACCAAATGCTTCCTCAGGGCTCGCTCTTTTTTTTTTTTTTTTTTACATCTTTATTGGAGTATAATTGCTTTACAATGGTGTGTTAGTTTCTGCTTTATAACAAAGTGAATCAGTTATACATATACATATGTTCCCATATCTCTTCCCCCTTGCGTCTCCCTACCTCCCACCCTCCCTATCCCACCCCTCTAGGTGGTCACAAAGCACCGAGCTGATCTCCCTGTGCTATGTGGCTGCTTCCCACTAGCTATCTACCTTACGTTTGGTAGTGGCCCTGGGGCACTGTGTGATGTGTTTAGTGTCCACAGACCTGTCACAAATCTGTTCTCAGCCCCGATTCGACCTCATCTTGTCCCTCCCTGTCTCTGAGCCTGTCTCCAGTCGTACAGAACATCTGCGTTTCCAAAGGGTGTCTGCGTCCCAACAGTGGGGCCTGAGCTGCTTCTATTTGCTAAATAGTTTTGCATTTATGTTTCCAGTTACCTTCTATTTATGGCTAACAGTACCAGCTTTCCATTTAGGGTAGGGATGTATGATTTCCTTTTACAATAATATAAAGGTATTTTACAATAAAGGCATTTTACAATAAAGGCATTTTATGCCTTTTAAGAGTGTAGAGATATATAAAAAATATTTAAATAGATAATAGAGGTGTTGGCAGATATAACAATAATCACAAAGGTTTACCGAACGCTTACTATGGGCTCGGCATGATTCTAAGCACTTTCTTTTCTTTTCTTTTTTTTTTTTTTTGCGGTACGTGGGCCTCTCACTGTTGTGGCTTCTCCTGTTGTGGAGCACAGGCTCCGGACGCGCAGGCTCAGCGGCCATGGCTCACGGGCCCAGCCACTCCGCGGCATGTGGGATCTTCCCGGACCGGGGCACGAACCCGTGTCCCCTGCATCGGCAGGTGGACTCTCAACCACTGAGCCACCAGGGAAGCCCTCTAAGTGCTTTCTATCTATTAACTCATTTAATCTTCATAACCAATGAGGCAGCTTCTATTATTAGCTCCATTTTACAACTGAGCACTGGTCTTGCCAAAGCCATGTGACCAGAAAGGGGTGGAGCTGAGCTTTGAGCCCAGACCCCTGACTCTGGAGTCCGTGCTCCTATGCAGTCGTCTGCGTGGGGCATATAGGAGCAGTGCTTTCGGGAACGCCTGCCCAGGTTGTGTTTGGGGTCATCAACTTGCCCCGGTTTGCCTGGGACTTTCTTGGTTTTCAGACCAACAGTCCTGCATCCAGGGAACCCCCTCATGACTCTTGTTATGTCTCAAGTCTTTTTCAGTCTTTTCTGAGATTGCATCACTGTCTATGTCAGCAGCATGAACCAAGCATATGCAAGCAACCCAAACCTGCCAGGTCTGTGGCTCATGAGGAGTAAATAGACACAGATCCTAACTGTGTACATAACATCCAGAGACGCTTGCCTAAAGATAGCTGTAAAGTGCCTGATTGCCGTCTATGTAACCCACAGTGACACTTGCCTTATCGGTATAAATAACAGTAAAGACACCCCATATCTCTATCTACAGCAGAGTAAAACGTGTCATATCTGGATGTACAGAAATACCAAATCCTGGCATACTGACACATATCCTATGGAATAAGGAAACCCCATTGGCACATCTGAAATAACAGTGATGACGTTGATGATGTTGATGATGATAATAATAGTGATAATAATAATAGTGATGGTGACAGCTGCTCTTTATTTAGCATACCCTTTGTTCCAACATAGTACTGAGCACTTTACATGCATTATCTTAATTAATCCACACAGTCCTTGTGGGGTAGTAGTAGTATTAGCATCTCCATCTTACAGAGGAGGAAGCAGAGGCACAGAAAGGTTGTATCCCAAGATTCCAGTCCCCGGGTTATTCAGACACTAATCTAGGTTTTGCTGGAAGGGATGTTGTAGATGTCATTAAAGCCCCAAGTCAGTTAATTTCAGATATAAAGATTATCCAGGTAAGCGTGATCCGATCACATGAGCTCTTTAAAGCAGAGGGTTTTCTCTGACTGGGAGCAGAAAGGAGCCAGAGGGATCTGAAGCATGACACAGTATGACACGCTGTGCTCTCCCGAAGATGCAGAGTCTATGTGGAGAGGAATGCAAGTGGCCTCTAGAAGCTGAGAGAGCCCCAGATTGACAACCAGCAAAGAATCAGGGACGTCAGTCCTACAACTGCAAGGAACTGAATTCTGTCAGTAACAGGAATAATTGTGGAAGAGGATCCTGAGCTCCAGAGAAGAACACAGCGGCCAGCACAATGATTTCAGTCTGAGCAGAGACTCCAGCCATGCCCGGCTGAACTCGACCTGTGGAACTGGGAGCAAATATGTGGGTGTTAGGCTGATAATTTGTGCAACAATAGGAGACAAATACTGATGGTGTCTTAAAAGTGGAATCAAAAGTTAATTGAGGGGCTTCCCTGGTGGTGTAGTGGTTGAGAGTCCGCCTGCCGATGCAGGGGACACAGGTTCATGCCCCGGTCTGGGAAGATCCCACATGAGCCATGGCCGCTGAGCCTGTGCGTCCGGAGCCTGTGCTCCGCAACGGGAGAGGCCACAACAGTGAGAGGCCCGCGTACCGCAAAAAAAAAAAAAAAAAGTTAACTGAACTTAAAATCTTAGTTCTTTCAACAAATATGTATTGCCCATCTAGCCCAGGCCTGCTCCAGGCTTTGGGGACACAGTAGAGAATAATGAAATCACAAAATCTCTGCCCCCTTGGAGCTGACATTCTTTGTGGGCATGTGTTAGGAGGAGGCAGATGATAACAAAAAACATGTAAAACACGTATATCTGGTGATTTGTGAATGCTATGGAAAAAGAGAAGGCAGGGAAGAGGGTTAGAGAGAGAGAGAGGGAGAGAGAAAGAGAGAAAGTGTGTGTATGTGTGTGGGAGGTGATGTGTGGCTAGGGACACATGCGGCATGTGACTAAAGTCTTAAAGGGAATGAGCCGTACAGAAAGCTGGGGGAAGAGCACTCCAGGCAGAGGGAATAGCAAATGCAAAGGTCCTGAGGTGGGGACATACCTGGTGAGTCCAAGGAGATCTTAGGGCAGAATGAGCAGGGGGAGAGTGGTAGGAATTGAGGTCAGAAAGTTAATGGCATCCAGATCCTGCAAAGCCCCCCAAATGGTCATATCAATTACATCCCCTCTCTGCCATGTTTGAGGGAAACCCTCTCTCCACCCGTCCACCCTTGCCAATACCTGTTAGGATCAAAAGCCCATGGTTTGTCAGTTGGATGGATGAATAGTGGCGTCTCCTCTTTCTAATTTGCATTTCTGGGTCACTGGTGAGGTTGGGAATCTTTCCTGATCTCTGCTGGCCATGCGTACCTCCTTTCCTTCCCCAGGACCACCCCCAGTTTGTGCATCTGTGTCTGTTATGAAGAAGAGAGTTTGGCATTTCTGTGTGTCTCTCCTAGGGGTACGGAGTCCAGAGAGGCTATGCCAGGCTTTCTATTCCATCACCTGTGGACAGACCCCCATTTATGCTCCAGCTGTAAATTCCCTCCTTTCCTGTCCCACCGAGGGCACCTAATCAGAATGCAATGAGTGAATCCGATGTTTCATAGGAATAACCTTGAATCTATTCGTACATACATTTGCAACGTTTGACACTTTATTATTAGCAATAGATGACTTGGTAATACACCTCGCGACTGCTTGCAGTGCAGCATATCTTGGTTGAGAACTGCTGGCAGAGCATGGGCAGAGGAAGGGTGCATGCATGTATATGTGTTTAGATGTGCATATGTGTGTGTGTGTGTGTGAATGTGTGCATGCAGATTTGTGTGTGTGTGAGTGTGTGTATGTGCGTGCCTATGTGTATGCAAGTTTGTTGTTTGTGCTTGTGTGTATGTAGGTTTGTGTGTGTTCTGTTTGTGTGCATGTGTGTGTGTGTGAGTGTGTTTGTGAGTGTGTGAGTGTATTTACGTGTCTGTGTGTGAGTGTGTGTGCAGTGAATGAGTTAGAGACAGAGCAGACCTTCATTGCTCCCCCCTCAGAGCCACAGGGTTACTCTCAGGCACCAGCCACTCCACCTGCCTCACCCACCTGCATGGAGAGACTTTGCAGCCTTGGAAGTCGAATCCCCAGGACCCTGGTTTAGTGTCCTCAGGGTTTCCCTCTGCTGCCAGCTGGGCCCCTTCCTGGGAGGTCTTCCCAGAGGGCTCTCTTGGACCGGGACCCCCAAAAGGCCTTTGCCAGCTGCTGAGCACCTTGGCACACAGTCATGGCCATGTGAAGACAGAGGCAGAGACCGGGTGAGGCTTCTACAGGTGAAGAACAGCAAGGTGGCCAGCAAACCAGAAGCCCTAGAGGATGGAACAGATGCCTCGTCACAGCCTCAGTAGGAACGAGCCCTGACGACTCCTTGACCTTGGATTTCTGGCCTCCAGAACTGCGAAACAGTAAATGTCTGTTGTTTAAACTATCCAGTTTGTGGTACTTTGTTATCACAGCCCTAGGAAATGAATATGCAGAGAAATGCAAGCAGTTTGGAAGGGTGGAGTGTAGAGTTTGGGGTGAGGGCCTCTCAAGGACATGAAGAAAGATCTAAGGGTCCTGCATTAGATTTAAAACATCAACTACCCAATCCCAGGAAGGGAGAGCTCTGAAGTGGGGGCCTCAGGGTCAGACTTGTGTTCAAATCCTGACTCTCCTGTGTGATCTTAGGCTGTTGACTTAACTTCTCTGAGCCTCAGAGCACCCATATTTCTTAAAAGCACCATGTTATCAATCAAGAATTTATTCCTAAGGCCCATTTTATGATGTAAAATGCTATAACTGATCAGGGACATCACACAAAATAGAGCTCGATTATATGTTTCAACAGACAATTGTTGAGGATGTAAAGCAAGGCACTTGTCAGGACTGCCTGCAGCATTAAAAGATAGGGCTCCAAAGGCACACGGACTGGCAGCACTGCCTTCTTTTCCTGGTGACTCACCGTGTGGCCAGCAAAGGCATTCTGCATTCTCCCTTCAAGGGGTTCTTGGAACTGCCTTCAAAATTAGGGTCACCCGCTGGAAGGTATTGATGTCATTTTGACGTTCTTGTACGGGTTTGAAGGGCACAAACTTTTTGAATGGCAAGTGCTGGGGGTGTCATGGTTTCCATGGTGATGGGAGAAGCCAATGCCAGCCCTGAAGGTGGTGAGAGGTGGGCAGTAAATACCCGGTTTGGTTTTTTTAACTTGGGGGGTGGGTCTTATTTGCAGGGAAAATGGTTTGAAAATTATATAAGAGGGAGAGTGGACCAAAATGTGTGTGGGGTCATCATTCCAGGCGACGTGTTAAGTGAGTTGAGGGTTCTTTTGTCCTCAGCAGCTTATATAATGAGCCCTGATGTGTGTCTCTGTGTGTCTGTCTGTGTCTCTGAGTGTATGTGTGTGTCTCTGTGTATGTGTTTGTGTGTGTGTGTGTGTATACATCTCTTGAGTGTATGTGTGTGTCTCTGTGTATGTGTTTGTGTGTGTGTATGTATTTCTACATGTCTCTGAGGGTATGGGTATGTGTTTGTATAGTGTGTACATGTGTGCATGTCTGTGTATGTATGTATGTGTATATGTATGTCTCTGTGTGCACAGATGTGTCTGTGTATCTGTATGCATGTGTATATTATATGTACATATCTGTGTGTATGCATATAGCTGTGTATATGTATATGTGTGTCTATGTGTGCTTGTAATTATGTATATGTGTGGATGTAATGTGCCTGTGTATCTGTGTGCCTCTCTCTGTGTGTATGTATGTGTGCATGTATGTGGGTCTTTGTGTGTTTATGAATGTGCCTCCATGTACCTATACATGTATGTGTATGTTACACATGTATATAGAAGCTGTCACATGTGTGCATCTGCTTGCACGTGTCTGTGCGTCTCTGTGTGTATGTACACGTGTATATGTGTGTTTGTATTTGTGCATACGTATATGCCCTGTGAGGCAAATTTTGACTCCTTCTAAGAAAAAGCTTTCTGGCAAAGTGCCTCAAAGAAGAAGGGCTGGGCTTCCCTGGTGGTGCAGTGGTTAAGAGTCCGCCTGCCGATGCAGGGGACACGGGTTCGTGCCCTGGTCCGAACATGCCGCGGAGCGGCTGGGCCCGTGAGCCATGGCCGCTGAGCCTGCGCGTCCGGAGCCTGTGCTCTGCAATGGGAGAGGCCATAACAGTGAGAGGCCCGCGTACCGCAAAAAAAAAAAAAAAAAAAAAAGAAGGGCTATGTCAAGACAGTGAGTCCCCCATCACTGGAGGAGATCAAGAAAAAGAGAGAGACTCAGGGATGGTGTATCATGTCAGATCATGGAAAGTGACATGAACCCCACTGAAATTGGCAGTGGAGGAAATATACTGGTTCTTGCGGTCAAGAAGAATTCTCAGGTAGTCCACAGAATTGAAGGAGGGGCTGCAGACACCATCCGTTCTGGAGGTTGGACCTGCTTCTCTGTGCTGGCTTCATTTTCTCCCACTGTTTGGTCCACATAATGGGGAGGATGGTGGCCATCAGTTCTGACTCCATATCCTCCCAGCTTAACAACCTTGACGGCAAGAGAATGCCTCAAGGGAGGACTCTGATTGGCTCAGCTCGGGCTATATGCCCACCCCTAGAAGCAGTCAGTGTGGGTGTGGCCAGGTCTGACCTGGGTCCTATGTCCACATCAATGGTTGAGAGTAGCTTCTGTTACAGAAGTAGGGAATGGAGGAGAAAATGCTGGGCTTCTGAACTCCTTAGTTACTGTGATTCACTATGGATGCTGTAGGAGGGATTCAATATTAAATGAGAAGATGGACCCCCCCACCTCTAAGGTACTTGGGCAAATAATAGAGATGTTTAAAACACTTGGTAAAGGAATGTGTTAAGATTCATTCCAGCATCTCGGTTTTGTGATTTTAGTCCATCTTGTTGATACCTTGAAGCCAACTTGGCAACCAAGGATTGTTTTCTGAACAGCAGAGGTGCTGACCAGCCGGTGGTGCTATGTGTGGAGGACATATGGGGGTGGCCTCTGGCTACTGGCCACCTTGCTCCCCACCTCTCAGAGAAGACATCTCAACGCCGCAGCACCGTGGGTAGTCATTTAAAATTAACCGGGTGGTTATCAAATCATTCTCGCTTATTCTAGTTATTCCCTGAGCCTGTCTGCTACCCCTGCCGCACCCCCCCCAACCCAAGAATTTTAATGAGTCAGTTATGAGAGAACAAGATATAATGAGGGATAGTTGGGGGAGAAAGTGTCTACAGACTTCCTTGGAGCTCTTGCATGAGATTATTAGAGTTAAAACAACCATTGAAGAAGTGGAGGAAACAGTAAAAATATTTTATTATGTTTACTGAGTAGGTTGCCTCTTGCCCAGTTCCACATCTGGAAGAAAATACTACCTCATAGAATCCCAGGCTCTCTGCTCTCATCTCCACTCTGCACACCATGACCTGAGTAGTCTCATGAAAACACTCCTTGCTCAGAAATTTGTAATGCCTCTCTATTGCCCACAGCAGGATCCCAAGCCTAGGCTAAATGTGCTGTTATTCTCCACTCCTACACCCAAGGCAGACATCACTAATCAATTACAGAAAGTCTCAAACTCCTTCTGTGTGTTGCTAGCCATCAACTGGGGTTGACCACAAAAGGAAACCGATGTGCCTTGCCAGGTCTCCAGTGTCAAGTGAGCTGGCAGCAGAGTGTGGATGAACCCAGGACTTTCAACTCTTGATCCATTGCTTTGTTTGGGTTCTGGGTTAACACACAGACTCTAGAATTCAAATCATGGCTCTGCTAGTTACCGGCTCTAGGATCTTGGCCAAGTCACTTAACTTTTCCAAGCCTCGATTTCCTCATCTGTAAAATGGGTGTAACTCTATGCTTCCTCTTAGGGTTATTTCGAGGCATCAGTGAGGTGGTTCAAGTAAAGAAAACTCTTAATAGTACACAGTAAGCCTCCCAGGACACAGTGGCTGCTGCTAACCTCCTCCCCACACCCCCACCCAAATTTATATCCCTTTGAAGAAGCTGGAACCCAGGGGGATCTATGATCTCACACCTCTCAACAGCCAGAACTGGTCTCCAGGTACTAGTTTTAAAAAGATACCCAACTTCCTGGGAACTGTACATTCCTCCTCCCTCCTGGGAGCCCAAATTCCAAGAAATGCAGCTAAAATTGGCCCTCGAACAGCTTTTGCAGAGCACGTCGCAGCTTTTTTTGGGTCTAGAGAGCCAGTTTCCATGATGAAAGTGGCACAGAAGGAGAGACCCAGCTAAAAACAGCCACCGCCCAGACTGGTGTTAATAGGATGCAGCCTCCCCTTGTCGCTTCGGGGGTTTGGACGCTTCGACTTCCGCAGCAGGTCTCCCCATCACCACTAGGTGGCAGCATCGCAACGCGCGGCGGGGACCGCGCCCCAGGACCGTAACAAAGAGCCGCTTCTGAAAATGATGCCCATGCAATACTCACCAGCCACAAAATTCTCCCCTAAATTCTCCCCCTTTTATTTGGGGGCATTTATTTATTTGCATTGCAGGAGATACCCTGTGGAGGTGTCTCTTCTGAGGGCTGAGTTAGTGCTTTAGAAGCGAAGCTGAAGAATCATCTGAGCGCCGGTGTCCCAGCCCCCAGCCCACTGGACTTAGGACATTCCTTATGCCTTGGGTCCAGCGTCGTAATCGAAGAACTTCAAAACTACAGTTTTGAATTTTCCGGGAGAGGTGGCCTCGATTGGCAGAGAGAGCGCCAGCTTGGGATTCATGGTACTGCCTTGAGGGGCCACTTGCTTCCCCCTCTGAGCTTGAGGGATGGAGTTTTGGCCCTGGAGTTTGCCTGCCTGTTCTCATGTCACTAAGTGTATGGCAGATGGGCCACTAGTGGAAACCCCTCCTGGCCCATAGTGAGGAGTAGCTGAGTCACAGATGTGAATGTCTTAGAACAGTGCTGCCACATCACAAGGACTCCAATCTTTGCTGCTTTTGCGCCTTTCTCAGTATCTCCAGCATCTGGCACATAATAGCCACTCAACAAATTGTAAGTTAAAGAGCCTCACTGCACTGGTTTGGGAGACAACGGTGGCAAGGGGGAGGCTGGAACCATTTCCCAGGCTTCCCTTCTTAGAGTGTGGTCCTGGGCTGGCAGCATGGGTAACATGGGTGCTTGTTAGAAATGCAGTGACTTGGCCCCCGTCCAAGCCACCAAACCAGAATCTTCCTTCACAGCATCTCCAGGGCTTTTGTGGCACATCGAAGTTGGAGGACATGGCTCTGAGGTACCTTTCGCCCCAGGGACCTGGGATTCAGCCCCAGGAAGCTGGGATTCAGCCCCAGGAAGCTGAGATTCACCCCAGGGAGCTGGGATTCACTCCCAGCCCTGAGCAAGCTCCATCTCCCAGATTTGCATCTTGCAGCACAGCAGCCCTCAGCAAGGCCCTGTATTCTAACCTTTTCTTGAATGTCTTCCCCAGCTGCCTGGGTGCTCAGGTGTGACGGAGGCAACAAGCTGCTGTGGGTCCGGCTCTGCTCCACACGCTTCCCCGAGCTCCCAGGTCCGGCTCCCCACCCGTCCGCAGATTGCCCCAGCTCCCCTGCCTCAGGCCACAGCATCCTCCCCATCACCCCAGGGACCAGAAACACACTTAGCAAGTCTCCTCTCGCCCTCCCTACCCTTAGCCCTGTGGATCGTCACCAAAGCATATGCCCCCTGCCAGGCTTCCTCTGCAGTTGCTTGCTCTGGTTCTTTGTCGTTCAGCTCTCTTGGGAACCATCCCCACATCCCCTAACTGTCCCCCACCATCAGCCCTCTCCCCAGCTCCTGATGTCACCTCTCACACCTCTGCCAAGTTACCGGCCTCGGCCGCTTTCACTCTGCCGTCCCAGGTCCTGCACCAGCTCCGCACTGCCGAGTCAAGGTCTCCCTTCGTTTGCCTGGTGGCCAAGGCCTCCTGTGGCCTCTTCCCAACCTCTGATCCACCTTTGTGGCTGCATCTCAGCTTCTTTCCCCTCGTCCTCACTCAGATCGGGTCACAACCCGTGGGCCGAATCCACCCTCAGCCTGTCGCTGTGGATAAAGTTTGGTTGGCACAGAGGGATGTCCATTTGTCTACCAATTGTCCGTGGTGCTTTCCCGTTTTTACAAGGGCAGAATCGAGTCACTGCAACAGACACAGCACAGCCTGGAAAGCCTAAAATATTTACCATCTGGCCCTTTTCAGAGCATTGCCAGCCTCTCTTCTAGATCCAGCCCAAGGGCACGACAGGCTTCGGGCCCCTCATACACACGCCAGCCTGTTACAGCTCCCAGGCCCTCGCCCGTTTCTGCTGCTGGAGATCCTGCCCCAAAGCAGCCGAGTCCGGCGTTCCTTCAGTAAGAGTTCACGGAGGACCAGACGGGTGCCTGGCTTGCCGGGTGCTGGGACGAAGTCCTTGTCTCAGCTCACGTGTGGTTGGCACAGGCTGTCATCAGAAGCACCTTGGACCTTTAAAGTAACATCTCCAGGCCTCTCGTTTTATTATTTTGATGTCTTGACAGCCTTGAGGCCAGGTGCCTGCCCTTCGCACTCAGCTAAGGCACACAGTGCACGTCATTATAGCTCATGTGACCAAAGGAATGGATTTCTCTCTCTGTTTCTGGTTTTCACCCTGGGGACTAGACTTCATCTCCCCCATGCTTCCAGCTGCTTCTGGAATCCCATTTTGGGCCAATACTATATGTATCAGTGCTTCTCGAACTTTGACGTGTACCGGAATCACCCAAAGATCTTGTTAGGATGCAGAGGCTGATTCTGTAGGTCTGGGATGGAGCCTGAGACGCTCCATTTCTGGATAAGGCTGTTACTGCTGGTCCACGGATCACACTTTGAGTATTGAGGATTGGTTCGCACCTCTCACTTCATCCTACGATCACTTGGGGGCTTTTGAATGCTCATGTCTGGGCCCAGGCCAATCGAATTGATGTAGGGGGTGAGTTAGGGCCCAGCCTTTCTGGGTGGTTTTAAATGTAGAGCCAGCATGAAACTTTGACCTAGAACCACCGGCCTAGAACTATGAAGCTTCTTTCTGAACATCCTCCCCTTCACATCACTGCCGTCGACAGCAACAGGGCTCAACGTTCTCAGGCCAGCAGCGTCCACATCACCTGGGAACGTGTTAGAAAGGCAGAGCCTCAGGTTCTGCTCCAGAGCTGCTGAATCAGAAACTCCGGGGTGGGGTCAGGCAATCTGGTTTTTTTTTGCGGTACGCGGGCCTCTCACTGCTGTGGCCTCTCCCATTGAGGAGCACAGGCTCCAGACGCGCAGCCCAGCGGCCATGGCTCATGGGCCCAGCCGCTCCGCGGCATGTGGGATCCTCCCGGACCGGGGCATGAACCCGCGCCCCCTGCATCGGCAGGCGGACTCTCAACCACTGCGCCACCAGGGAGGCCCGGGCAATCTGTTTTTTAATAAGCCCTCCAGGGAATCCAGAGGCCACACAGGTTCGAGAACCACTGTCCTAGAAATGTCTGACCTTGGGTCCACCCTCAGCTCCTAACTGGTCTTCCTGCTTCTGGCCACACGCCCATCCGATCCAGTCTTTATTCTGTAGTGATAGTGACTTTGCAGAAAGGTCAATTCGACTAGATCACTCATGTGCATAGAACATTCTAAGGCTCCCCACTGCCCTCAAACCCATGTCCGCCCACCTCCCACTGCAGGAACATGGAGCCACGGATGGTTTCCCCTTTCACATTGCGGGGTTCACAGGTGCTGAGTCTCGGAGGACAAAAGTCAAAGAAGAGGAGTCATTCTCTTTTCTGTTTCTCTCTTCTGTTGACCAAGGCACGGACTGAATTCAGGGCTTTTTCTGATCTAAAGAGATTTTGTGACCTTCTCTGTTAACCACAAAGCCCCCGTTCTCCGGAACTCCCTGCTACTTTGTTACTGGAAAGTGGGGCAAAAACTCTGGCTCTTTCGTCTTTTGATCACGTTACCCTTCAAGCTACTAGCAGAAGTTTTGGGGCCTAAGTGCAGGGGAAACCCGTCTCTATGATTAGCACCCTGGCTCCCTCTTCTCTCCCATTAGCTCCGGTGGTTCGCAACCTTGTTTGCTCACTGGAATCACCTGGGCGTTTATAAAGATACTGATGTCTGGGTCCCCTGCCCAGAGATTCTGTTTTAATTGGTTTTGGGGGCAGCCTGGGTATTGGGGTTTTAAAAGCAGCCCACCCCCATCCCTGAAGATCCCAAGGAACAGCTAAGGTTGAGAACTTCTGAATTTGGCAAGAGATCTGTTCTTTGAGTCCAGAAAGCCTATTTAATAAGGGACGGAAAAATTGTTTCCTTTGCTTGAGGAATTATGTGTCTCTGGGTCCAACTGTCTGAGCCCCAGCGCTGATGCCAATTTGACACAAGGCCGTGGGCGTCTAGATCCTGGAGGCATTCACTCAAGCCCACCCAAAGGGATGGGGGTTGGATCTAACAGTAATTGCATCCCACACACATTCACTCTTTAAATCGTACCTGACCATGTAGGTATTATTATCTTGATATCACAGACTAGTAAACTGGGGTTTGGAAAGCTTTTTTAAAAGCTACCTTTCATTAAGAACTTTAAACTGTGCTAAGTGCTTTAGATCCATTTCCTTAGTAAATTATCAAATGAGAGATAGAGATCTACTTCATCAGTGAAGAAGTCCAGGCTCAGAGAAGCAGAGTTACATGACAAAGGTCACACAGCTCTTAGAGACAAATAAACTTGTATTTGAGATCCTTTTTTAAAATAACCCCAAACCCTGGTTTCCCAGCCCTCTCTCTCCTTCATCTGCAACATTAAGCAAACATTAAAAAAAAAACCCAAACCCCCCCAAACAACCAAACCTGTTAAGGTGAACACAAGGAATCTGCAACTTGGTGTCCCATCATCTGTATGCAAACTTCACCTTACCGGTTTCAGCTGTCAGGAGAGAGTCTAATCCTCATTTGAGGACACGTTCAAAGTTGTGTTAGTAAAAATTACTTTGTGTAATGAACTCTTAGATCAGTTCTCATTGAAATGAGCTGGAATTAGATTTTTGCTCTTCCCATATGTAATGCTTTCAATTCGATGATGAATTACCAGAGTCAGCAGCTATCTGCCATCTCAATGCCATGCACGGATAGTTACAGCTTTCTTGTTTGCTGGTCCTTTGCAGAGGCAAAGCACGCTTACTGGAGTGAGTTTTTTAATTTATGAGGGCTGTTTGATAGAGGCTTTTTTCTTTATTCAGGGGGAATTTGCCATTTTAACATTTAGATTCATTTGTTTTCAAAATCTCTTGTGGGTCACTGTGTGAATATTAATGACGATATGCCCATATTATTTGTGTGACTTAGGGCAAGCCGTGTCACCTCCCTGGGTTTTCCGTTTCCTCATCTTTGAAATGAAAGGATTGACTCAGGTTGCTGTTTGCCCAAATTCCGTAGATCTGAAGGTGTTAAGAAAAAGAATTAGAGAAATATTGGGCTCCACGAAGTCAGGATTTCTGCCTTTCCAATGGGAACTGCTCCTTTATTCTGTGTGTTTCTGCCCCAGCCCATAAAGTAAGGACTCATCCTAACACACCTGCCCTCTCAAGCAAGTGGGGAAGCAGCTTTGACCCCGAGCTGCCTGTTTCTCAAGGGAAGAAGAGTGAGTCATAACCAGGGAGATGAGGAAGGCTTGTCATTCCTTGGACCCTTTGCACAGTCTGGGGACACAAAATCCAAGGGCTGCCCTGGACACCCAAGGTCATTTCTTCCTGCAACCAGCAAAGGTGGAAGAAGCACTGCATTGTATATCGTAAAGTTATTTGATGAGGTGCCTGTACTCTTTGCATTGTGTCATCCTGGTGAAGTGAATGTTTTACCATTCTGAGGTCACCCTCTCAATCCCAATCGTTCTTTTTTTGACTTAAAGATCATTTTGTCTGGTACTAAATAATATGGCCACTCCACCTTTATTTTGCTAGTATTTGCCTGATGTATCTTTGTTGTCCCTCCCGTTACTTCCAATCTTTCTATGTTTTTATGTTTTAGCTTTTTTTTTTTTTTGGTAGCAGATAGATGGATTTTTCCCCAGTCCAATCTGATAATCTCATTAATTGGGATGGTTATTCCATTTACAGTCATTGTGAATATTAATATAATTGGACTTGTTTCTCTCATTTTAACTTCTTTGAATTCTATTTGTCCTGTTTCATATATATATATAATTTTATATTATATACATTTTATATGTTAATATAAAATATATTTATATAAATACATTATACATTTTAATTATTATACTATATATTTTATTACATATAATAATAATATCACATATGCAATCACATATCACAATATGCAATATTATAATTAAAATATTTATAATTTTTTCTTTTCAGGTCTGTAAAAACTAAGATTTTTTTTATATTACTTTTTTTCTCTCTCTTGGGATGAAAGTTATAGCCTCTGTTTTTAAACAGTTAACTTTGAAATTTACTGTGCACATGAAATGTCCTAATCTTTTTATTTATTTATTTATTTATTTATGGCTGTGTTGGGTCATCGTTTCTGTGCGAGGGCTTTCTCTAGTTGTGGCAAGCGGGGGCCACTCTTCATCGTGGTGCACGGGCCTCTCACTATCGCGGCCTCTCTTGTTGCGGAGCACAGGCTCCAGATGCGCAGGCTCAGTAGTTGTGGCTCACGGGCTTAGTCGCTCCGCGGCACGCGGGATCTTCCTGGACCAGGGCTCGAACCCGTGTCCCCTGCATCGGCAGGCAGACTCTCAACCACAGCGCCACCAGGGAAGCCCTGAAATGTCCTAATCTTAATGTGGATACCTTGACTGTCGCCACCTCCCTTCTCTGCCTGAACATACAAAGATGATGCAGTATTTTAACCGGAGTCATTTCCCTGCTAACTTACATGCTCTCGTGGCTCAGGATTTTAGTTCGGTCTTTTCATTAAACCTACCCGTTAGGCAGTTATTTTCACTTTATGAAAACGACTCTCCAGACTTACCCAGGTGTTATCTCCCGCCCCACTATGCCATTTCTTTTTGTATCTCAGACCTTCTTACCCCGGGTCATTTTCATTCTTCCTGAACGATATCCTTTAGAAGTTCTTTTAGTTCGTCTACTGGTGGTTAAGGCTTTTAGCTTTTGTTCTTCTGAAAGATGCCCTATTTTGCATTTGTTCTTGAGATATAGTTAAATATGTCCCTATAGACTGAATGTTTGTGTTCTCCTCAAATTCTTATTTTGAAACCCAGTCCCCAGTGGGAGAGTGTTAGGAGGTGGGGCCTTTGGGAGGTGATTAGGTCATGAGGGTAGAGCCCCCAAGAATGGGATTAGTGCCCTTATAAAGGAGGCCCCAGAGAGCCCCCTTAGCCTTTCTGTCATGTGAGGACACAGCAGGAAGATGAACAAGGAAGCTGTATTTATATTTCTAGGATATCTTCCATTTACACTGGACATTAGCCCCAAAATTCCTGCTAGCCCTTGTGAGACAGTAACTTACAGTTAAATACCGACTATCATAAGGGTAAATGTGTGAGGGAGGAAATGGATGTGGCTGAGGGGCTGAGGCTTCGGATGACCACAGAACGGGACTGGTGGAAGATGGGAGGCTGTGGGGAGAGCAAGGGGCCAGGAGTGCCCTCTGCTATATTCATGGAACATTTGCAAGTGCATTATGCTGAGGTGGGCTGGGGAATCCTGTTTTCCAGCAGCCTCAGCACTTCACCAGGAGGCTGGGAATGTGGAGAGAGGATGATTTGTTTTCTGAGTTTCCCATGTGGCTGGAACTGTTCTACGTGCCATGGAGGCATACTCCCTTCTCTCCTGGAGCTGACATTCTGTCGGAGGAGATGACAATTTTAAGGAATTAAATAAATAAATAAAGATAATTTTAGATGGTTGTAAGGTCAGTGGAGCCGAGTGCGGCAGCAAGAGGGATGGTTAGATGGATGATAAATAGAGGCATCTCAGATGTGGGGTTTTGAGCTGGAACTTGCAGGAGGGGGGTGCTTGGCTTTGCAGAGAGCGAGGAAAGGGTGGTCCTGGCAGACAGAGCAGTGAAGGTAAGACAAGGAAGTGAAGGTGAAGGCCCTGAGGTGGGAGGAGTACTCACAACCAAGTGTCAGGAGGAGGCCCTGGCTATATTAGTTACCTCTTCCTTAGTAACAAATTACCACAATCTTGGCCATTTAAAACAGCCCTGGCTTATTATCTGGTAGAGGGTCAGAGGGTCAGGCATTTGATCACAGCTTAGCCAGGTCCCCTGCTCAGGGTCTCACTAGGCTGCATTCAGATGGCATTTTTGTCTCAAGGTTCAACTGGGGAAGGATCTGTTTCCAACCTCATTCAGGCTGTTGGTGGCATCTGTTTCCTTAAGGATACGTGACTGAGGACCCTGGCTTTTTGCTGGCTGTTAGCTGGAGGTTACTCTCGGGTCCTAGAGTCTGAAGTTCCTAGAGTGCCTCTGCAGCCCTTTGCCGTATGTCTACACAACTGTCTACATCGTCAAGCCAGCAAGGAGGACTTCTCAGCTCAGGGAGATCCCAGTCCTTCTTGTAAGGGCTTTCACCTGATTAAGCCAGGCCCACCGATGGTGATCTCCCTTTTGAGGAAGTCAGAGTCAACATTTGGGACCTTATCTTACCACAAGATCTTACTTCACTGTTGCCCTAGTCTACTGGCCAAGGCAAGTCCCACCCATCCTCAAAGGGAGGCAGTTGTACTGGCTGTGAGTATCAGGGGGCCCCATTGTAGAATTCTGCCCACTGCAGGCATATTGTGAGTAAGAATGGGAGCCGTATGGCAAGTGCTGCTGGTTGCCTGCTCAATATTTAATACTCCCTTTCTTCTTTGTCAATAAAACCCTGATTTTGTTCAGAAGGCAAGGGGCACATCTAAGCAGACTTGGCTTCCCAGGCCCCCTAGAGGCTACCATTGTGATGTGGCATAGTTCTGGCCAATGACTTGTAAGTTGCAATCTAAAGAGAAGTTATCATTTTCCTGATAAAAAGGGACAGACTGAACTGGCATGTGCTTTTTCTCCTTCGCTTCTTTTCCTTCTGTCCTCCTGGAACTTGGACACGAAGCCTGGAGGTGGAGCAGCCATCTTGTGACCAAGAGGCTTCTTATTTTCTGAGGATGGCTGAGCAGGAAGGTAGAAGGATCCTGGGATTCCAAGGGGATTTTGGAGCTTCTTTGGACCACTCTTGGACTTCTTGTCATGTGAGAAAAATATGCCCCTGTTTGGTTATGCAAATATATTTAAGTTTCTATTACATGTAGCCAAATGTAATCCTAACATACAACGATATAAGGCAAAATCAGGTTGGACACATTGCAGAGTGTTGGTTTTATTACGAGTTAAATGGGAAGATGTTGAAGGTTTTTAATCAGATGGGTGCCTGGATTCATTTATGTCTTGGAAAAATCTGGCTTCTTCCAAAGAATGAGCTGTTCGATGGGGTATGTGTGCAAGGTTGAAAGTGGAGGCTCAGAGAAGGTGAGTAAGTCATCCAAGGTAACACAGCGAGAGAAGGACAGAAATGGGATCCAGACTGCATGTTTGTCTGACTTTGGCTGTTGTCTCTGATTTTAATCAAGGGCTTTGTCTCCCTGCTGTTGCTGGAGGAGCCCAAAACTGCCTCTTCTCTCGATTTATCTCTGGAGTCCCATTCTCTGAAAAAATGATTTTCACAATCATAAAAGAGAAATGCATTGTGGGTCTGGAAATTTTTCCAGATCAATCTGGGCCAACCTAATTAAAACTAAACTAATGAAAGAAAGATGTGTATGTAAATATGTGTGTGTGTGTGTGTGTGTGTGTGTGTGTGTGAACTTTCCTTTCTGTTATGATTTGCTTACAATTTCTTTTTAAGTCCCTATTGACTAATGCCCACCTGCTACTAAATTACTAAAGGTTGGAAGTAAAAATGATTTCAGCATTATAATCAGAGCTCTAATCAGCTCCAACTGATGCTGAATGCTAAATGAGCTTGAAATAGGGCACCTCCCTTGGACATGGTATTGAATTTCATCCAGGGGTGTCCAAGGAAATCACACAAAATTTGACATGTTGAAGTGGTGTAGCGGCAAAGTGCCACTATTCACTATTGTATCGTGAAGGAGGAGGTCTGGGCTCTGGCTCCCAGTCCCGATTCACGAGGTGACCATGGGGCAGTCACTTTCCCTCTCTGATCCTCTGTATCCCCATCTTCCAAGTGGTGCTCTCTTGCCAGAGCGAAGGTTTTCAATCTGTGTTCCCCAGAGTCCTGGGGTTTCAGGGCTGCTCCTGAGAAACGGGTTTGCCTCTATGGGTCACTTGAGTCTGGGACTGAAAGCTGGTTAGAGGAGGACAAGGAGTTTCAGAGGTAGAACCCACAACCTTGTCCCTGAGAGAGCTCACTTTCCATCATGACGCCACTGTTTTGTTCCAGAGGAGGGGACAGGTGAGGAGAACCAAGCTGTGTAATTCATGGAGAAAAACATCTGCTCTAATTAGATCCATCATGGGTGGGCAGGTGGCCTCTCTCCAGTCTTCCTGGGGGAGCAGGAAGCTAGCCATTTGCTCACATCCCATGAACAAAGAAACCTTTGCCCTCTTGGATCCTTGGGCAAAGCTGACTTGGTGAGTCAGGGAGAGTTGGGGCAATCTCTAGAGAAGAGAAGTGAGGAAATGATGGAGAGATGCAGTGAGAGGGCTGGGAAGAAACATTCTAGGGCGTGGAACCATTAAGGTTCCCTGGAAGAGGGAACCCTGAGGCGTGGAGGTGGGGAAGATGTGGGGACCGACTTCTATAGGATACTAGCTGTTGAGAGTTCTGAGGGTATTATTTATTTCCTTCATAACTTCAGTCCAGTCACTTCAACCCAACCCAACACAACCCAACCCAACCTAATCCAATCTGCCCGTCCATCCGTCCACCCACCTACCCATCCATCCACCTATCCATCCATCCATCCACCCACTTACCCATCCATCCACCTATCCATCCATCCATCCATCCATCCGTCCATCCACCTACCCATCCATCCACCTATCTATCCATCCATCCACCTACCCATCCGTCCACCTATCCATCCATCCATCCACCTACCCATCCATCCATCCATCCATCCCTCCCTCCCTCCATCCATCCATCCATCCATCCATCCACCTACCCATCCATCCACCTATCCATCCATCCATCCATCCATCCATCCATCGATCCATCCATTCACCTACCCATCTATCCACCTATCCATCCATCCATCCATCCATCCACCCACCCACCTACCCATCCATCCACCTATCCATCCGTCCATCCATCCATCCATCCATCTATCCACCTATCCATTCATTTCTACACTCATGCATTCACCTACCCACTGGTCCACCCATCCATGCATTTACTCATTTGGTTCAACCACCTCCTTTTCCCGCCTCTGCCTTACTCATTTCTTCTTTCAACCATTCCATAAACATTTGTGGGGCACCTACTCCGTACCTGGGAATGTAGAGGGGCATGAAGTCTTCAGGGAGCTCATAGTCCCAGTGCTGTAAATAGATGTGCAGGCGAGTTTGAGAAGTGATTGTAATACAAGGATGAGCAAAGTGCTGTTACAGTTTGGAACAGGGACGTACTATGTAGAGAAGTGGATCAGAGAAGGCTTCAAGGAGGCAGTGACGTAGGAACTAGTTCCTGAAAGAGGAGCTTCAGTTTATTGGCTGGACAGGTGGAGCAAGGGTTTATTTCTTGGGATTCTGCTGATTTGAGGAGCTGAGGCCATGCGTATCCTTTAGAGATGATATACCCACCTTCCAAGCCTCAAGAAATTCTGAATTATTCAGTTCAAATTTCTAGGCTGATGAAATTCAGGTTTAATTCAACAACTGATTGTTCTTATTCAAAACATTGGAGGGGAAAAAAACTATTCAAGGAAAAATGGTAGAAGCTCATAGCAGGAAGTTACCTTCATCAAACCTCTTTGTGTGCATCTCCTGCAACTGAGAACCCAGCCTACCAGCTATTCATTTTGCTCAGAGGCCAGGAGGGTGTGTGTGTGTATGTTTCTGGACTGATTTTGCTTCAGATAACAGACTGTGTCTTAGCGTTTGGTACCATCTTGCTGATGTGTGTCTTTTGTGCCAGCATTGTCACATGGTCAGAGAGCTTAACACTTAGACCCACTCAACAACCATCAAATATTCATTGAGCTTCTTCTGTCTTCCAGGCTCAGCACTAGATGTTGGTGGCCATACACTAACGAACCAGGCAGGATTCTTGCCCTTAGAAAACCCACAGTCTAGAGCAAGGGGCAGCAAACTTTTCCCACAAAGGGCCAGATAATATTTTAGGCTTTGCTGGCCATACGATCTCTGTGGCTGCTATTCATTTCTGCTGTTGAATTTCAAAAGCAGCCTTAGAAAGTCTGTCCAAGAGTGGGCATGGTTGTTCCAAGAAAACTTCATTTACCAAAACAGATTTGGCCCCCAGCTGTAGTTTCCTGATCTTTGCCTAGTGGGGGAGACACATGAGAAACTAGACAATGATAAATTATTGAAGTAAGCGCCACCAAGCGGGTAAACACAGCATTCAGAGCAGTCCGCAGTGCGGAAGACTGCCTGGAGGAGGTGATGTGTGGTCTTAGACCTGAGAGGTGAGCGGAGGGGGCAGGGTGAAGAGGCTGGGGGTGGGGCGTGGTGGGGAGGGCCCTCCAGGCACAGAGGATTGTATGCAAAGAAGCTTGAAGATGGAAGGAGATACGTGTGTCTAGGGAGAGGGGCTGGGGGCCCTTCTGAAGGGGTTGGCCAGGTGAACAGGGCATAGCAGGGAAGGATCTTGTAGGAGCAGGACGTGGCGCACTGTGGCAGGTTTTTAGCGCCTTGTTTTATTTTGTCTTATTTTAAAAGACCCAGCACTCCCATCTAAGCAGGCGTCGGGGCGCTCCCAGAGCAGGACACGCAGGTCTTCACAGGGTGGCTTTGTCATCCTCTTCCCTTGATCTGTGAGGGCCCCCAGGCAGCTCGAGGGCTGGTCCAAGAGGCAGGTCACTTGGTAAGAGGTTTTAACTGCAGAATAGAAGCCATAGTGGAGGGAGAAATAGAAACAAAACCAAAGCAGGCATTAACGTGGAGCTGGGACAATTAACGGATGCTTATTTACCAAAGCTCTGTACTCATGGGTATTGGCGAGAGAGAGGATTAAATGCTATAATGTGTATGAATTTCTGCCTTGTACACGCTTGAGTGTAATACAAGCTAAGATGCTCTAATGCTCCTCTCCTCTCCCCTGGTCTTTTCCTTTCTCCTCTGTTCCTCTCCCTTTCCCTCCCCTCCCTTTCTCTATGCTGTCCTTGTAAACCAGGATTAAGCAGTGTTCTTTGCTTTCTAGAACCTTTGGTAGAAACTGGTATAGAGCAGCATGATTAAAGATACGTGTGTTTTTGTTTTTGTTTTGCTGCGCTGCGCAGCTTGCGGGATCTTAGTTCACCAACCAGGGATCGGACCCGTGCCCTTGGCAGTGAAAGCGCGGGAGTCCTAACCACTGGACTGCCAGGAAAGTCCCACGGTTAAAGATATGAACCCCTAGGAGAAACAAACCTTGGTTTGAATCCTGGCTGTCGCATTTACTAACAAGCTACTTCACTTCGCTAAGGACCATCTTTCTCCTCTTTAAAAGGAGGATCCTGGGCTTTCCTGGTGGCACAGTGGTTGAGAGTCCGCCTACCGATGCAGGGGACGCGGGTTCGTGCCCCGGTCCGGGAGTATCCCACATGCTGCGGAGCGGCTAGGCCCGTGAGCCATGGCCGCTGAGCCTGCGCGTCGGGAGCCTGCGCGTCGGGAGCCTGCGCGTCGGGAGCCTGTGCTCCGCAACGGGAGAGGCTACAACAGTGAGAGGCCCGCGTACCGAAAAAAAAATTAAAAAAAATAAAATGAGGATCCTGTTTATACCTCTCTCATGGTTTATTGGGATAACCCATGTGAAATGTTTATTAGTGCTGTGCTTGGCAAGAGTGTTATTGTGATTTGTTTTAAATTTTGGGACCTGGCACATAGTAGGTGCTTAGCAAATGTTTGTTGAATGACTGTATGATGGCTTATGTAGTATGCAAAACATAGTATTTTTAGATAATAGAACTACAAACCTTAGTTTGCCAGTTGGCATATTGCTTATAGGACAGCTCTCCTTGGGTTATAGACAAGGTGGTCCCATTGAGTCCTCATCCTCTTTTCCCCAATTCTGTGGATTCTATTTTAGAAAAGTCACTTAAGTCAAAGTTCCCTTTTTATTCCTGCTGCCAAGACCTTGGTTCATCATACCTTGTCTGAACTCTTGCCAGCAAGGTCCATTTTCCAGCCATTGGTCTTTTTCTACCCCACCCATTCACCCAACTGTGGACAGATTGATGGTCCTAAAAATAAAAATGGTCTGTATCCTCTGCTTAATAAAAGATGTTGATGACACTCTGATGTCTAAATTTTAGAGTGTGACCTCAGGTCCTTCACCAGTCTGGTCTGCTGATGCTTCTAGTCAGTGGTTCCCAAATGGGGGTGATTTTGTACCTCCACCTCCAGGGGACATTTGGCAATGTTTCAAGACGTTTTTGGTTGTCACACCTCGGGGGTATGTGTGTGTGTGCCGTTGGCATCCAGTGGGTAGAGGTCAGGGATGCTGCTAGACATCTTACCATGTACAGGACAGCCATAACACAAAATTATGTGCCCCCAATTATCAATTAGTGTTGAGGCTGATAAGCCCTGTTTTATTCCCATCTTTCCACCATCCACGGCACCATCCTGACCCTCTCATTAACTTCTGAACATGCCTCCCTCTTTTTGCATCTCTGATTCCTTTTTTCTGGATTACTCTTTGTTTCTCTTTTTGCCCTGACACCCTCTTATTCACCCTTGAGACCAATTTCATATGTCTCTCCTTCTAGGAAGACTTGTAGGAACGAATTGCTTCTTTCTTTTGGAGCCCACAGCCTTTACGACATTATAGTGTTGTAAGTATTATTATTACAGAATCTATGTCATGTTCCACCCCAGTCCATTTCCAGGCTTCTTTAGTATCGAGTCTTGTTTCTTCCCTTTTCCCAATATCATAAGTGTTTGTTGGATGAATGAGTAAAATAATCAGGAAATAAGTGTTCAAAAGATTTACTCTAAGGTCCCACGCTCTTTTGACAGAAATACTCTGGAATGACGTGTTAACACACATATTTCTCCCTTTCTTTCTCATCTCACCCATCTTCCGGATAAATTTTATGCAGACAAACTTCAAACTTTTCTGAAACTCAGACATGATTTGTGTTCGTTCAATTTCATATCTTCAGCACTTTCGCAGTCAGTAATGTTTTCCATTTTGCAGTAAATCTATGGATGTGGCTTGAACACAATTTTCTTCGGTCCCACCCCGTGACACATTTACTGCCACCCACCAAGGGTCTTCTTTTATGGGAATGGAAACGAATGCTTCCCGCGTATATCTGCCGACGTCTCATTCACATTCAGACCACGATTGTATCTTATTCGAACTGCATTGTCCCGCCTTGTGGGAGCAGTCGAGGTCCAGTGAACCCAGGGATCCTGATTCGTCTTTACCATTGCTGTGTCTCTAATGAGGCACATGGCACCTGGCACCATAACCTGGTGCTCAGTGGAAACCTGTTGAATGAATATGAAACATGGGCTGTTCTAAAACTTTGGTTTGCCAGACCAAGATCTGAGATCACAGGGAGAAGTAGTGGAATGAGCACAGACTTTGGGTCACACAAACTTGGGGTCTAGACCCATATGTACCATTTACTATCCATGTGCCCTTGGGCACACTGGCCTTTTTAAGCCTCACTTCCTTAATTTTTCTCATGGGCCTAATTTGCATCTATCTCCCAGATTTTTGTGCTGAGTAAACCGATTAGCATGCAGTAGGGTATTCAGTAAGTGGCATCTATTAATAATAACAGGACAACCACGTGGTGTGGATCATTCTGTAACAGGCAGCAGCCAATCTGACTACATGCTGGATCTGTTTCTTTTACTTTTTTTTTTTTTTTTTTATCTTTTTGGCTGCATTGGGTCTTCGTTGCTGTGCGCGGGCTTTCTCTAGTTGCGGTGAGCAGGAGCTACTCTTCGTTGTGGTGCGTGGGCTTCTCATTGCAGTGGCTTCTCTTGTTGCGGAGCACAGGCTCTAGGCGCACAGGCTTCAGTAGTTGTGGCACGTGGGCTCAGTAGTTGTGGCGCACGGGCTTAGCTGCTCCGCGGCATGTGGGATCTTCCTGGACCAGGGATCGAACCCGTGTCCCCTGCATTGGCGGGCGGAGTCTTAACCACTGCACCACCAGGGAAGTCCCTGTTTCTTTTACTTTAACCTTTGCTTTCCTCTGCTTTTGTTCACTAAAAGGATACTGTCTATACATAATGGCCTGCCTCGGGGAACCCTGCCCCTCTGCCTGAATGTTAAACCAAAGTGCCTTTGTTCAGGTAAACGTCCAGACCCTGTCTGTGTGGATGGCTACAAGAAAGAAGAAATTAACACATCCCCGCCCTGAGGCTGGCCATTCCAAGTGATATTTGTAAAATGTATGGCCTTTTTACTTTCCTTCCTCATCTCCTCCCCCTCTCTGTGCTATAAAAGAAACTGTCATCCAAACCCGGATAAGATGGTTTTTCGTAGACACTAGTCTGCCATCTTCTCTGTCTGCTGGCTTTCCAGTATTCCTTGCCTCAACACCTCTTCTCTGATTCATTGGCCTGTCCTGCGGCGAGCTTGGACTCGGGAACAATTCCACGTAATTGGTCAGATATTGAGGGCCATTCAGGTAACTGCACAATCACTACTATGGGTAGAGATTTTTCTAGACCGTCCTGCAGGGTATTATTTTTCTTTCTCAGGATTCCCCCCCACCTCCCCATTTGGGTCCCAATCACATCGGTCTAAACCGCAATTGCAGACAGAAGCTCAAGCCAGTTCGTGGTGCGTATTCAATGAGTGGCACAGGAACCCTGGGTGTTGGAGGCATCAGGGAACTTCGAAAAGCCCTGATTCATCACCCTCAGTGTACAGAGAAACCTGAGGCTCAGAGAGGCTAAGTAACTGGCCCCTGGTCACACAGTGAGTCAGTAGCAAAGCCCCAACTTGATCTAAGTTCTCCCGACTTCCAAGCCCTTGTTCTTTTTTTGCACTGAGAGGCCAGTGGCTTACATTTAGTGCTTTAATGGTCAAAGCACAAATGCTATTATAGTTGAGCCTATAGAGACCCACACAGCATTGCTTTCTGCAGCATTAAATTAAGTTCGTGATTCAGCTCTTTGAAGCCTGACGGCTTCTCATGAGAAGGGGACGTGCAGGAGAAGCGTTTCCAGAAGGGTTTTCTCAGAGCAATGCCCTTAGCAAAGCAGCTGCGGCCCTGGCTCAGACGTCCTTGGGCTGCAAGGTCGGCTTCTGATACACAAGACTTCGATGGTGGAGCTGCTTCCCTGCAGGAAAACACCTGCAGTGAGCCCAGCCCCAGGGCACGTGGTTCCCCTCGGCCACATCCTCAGTCTTTCTTCTGCGATGGGGGAGCACTTTATGCTCAGGGTCTGTGCTGAGACTTTGGCTTGCCCATGCACTTTGAGAAACCTTAAGAGAGAAAGAGGCTTGTGGGCCAGACTCTCAGGTTCAAGGTCTGGTTCCACTGCTTGTTGTGGGGTGACTGCAGTGAGTTGTTCAGTCTCTCTGCGTCTCAGTTTCTTTATCTGTAATAGGGGAGCACTTGTTTTGGGGGTGCTGTGATGATTGAGTCAAAGACAGTGCTTACAACAGTATTTATCACATAGAAAGTGCTCAGTAAACAGCATCAACTGTTGGTAAACACAGGTGCTAGATTCCACCCTGATTCACATTCCGCTCTGTTTCTCCTTGCCTGTGTGACTTTGGGTGAGTTACTTGACTGCTCTGAGCTACAATGTCTTATCAGACAAATGGATATAAGAACAATACTGGAAGTTCTGATTTTCCTTTATCCATCTTTGGGACAAACTGTGCTTTGTAGGCCTTTACACTAAAGCCCATACACTATTTCTTCTGTGTGAGTTTGGGGTTTTGAACATCAGCTGAGACAAATCCATCTTGACATCTGTGTGATGATGCCTCTTGGCAGGCAGTTCCTCTCCAGGACGGTCTCTACCTTTGTCCGCACAGCAGATTATGCCAAGGACTTTAATATTTTATTGGATTTTTGTGATTACTGTTTAAAACCAAGCAGAAAGAAGAAGTGCTGATCCTACTGGTAAAGGAGCATGAGTGTCATAAACAAACACAACTGAGCCAAAGGGAGAAAAAAAAAAGAAGATAAAATCATCAAAGCCATCCAGCGCAGCAGATCTTTAATTTTAGCTGGAAGATCTCTGGGCTTAGCTTACTGTCTGTCACGCAGTTGTGAGAGAAAAGAATAAAATGGAAGAATATGTATGAAAATGCCAGAAATGTAGGGTCGAAGATTGCATCAGGAAAGTGAGGTTTAATTAAAGACTGTATACAAAGATTATCTTTCCCTCCCCCAACAGACAAACTGATTATTCAAATTTTGGAGACATTTGCAAGTTGTGCATTATGTATGCCCACAGGGCTGGAGACTGCTGTATATGTAAATGACCAACCTTAGTGCATGGTACATATAGGTGCCTCCTAAATTATGGCTATCATCACCATCACCACCATCACCGTCATCACCATCATCATCATCAACACCATCATCACGATCATCACCATCACCATCTTTATCACCACCATCATCAACATCATCACCATCATCACCACCACTATCACCACCATCATCACCACCACCACCATCATCATCACCACCATCATCATCATAACATCATCACCATCACCATCATCATCATCAACACTATCATCATTATCATCACCATCACCACCATCATCATCATCATCATCACCACTATCACCACCATCATCATCACCACCACCATCATCATCACCACCATCATCATCATAACATCATCACCATCACCATCATCATCATCATCAACACCATCATCATGATCATCACCATCATCATCATCAACACCATCATCGCGATCACCATCACCATCATTATCACCATCATCATCACCACCATCATCATCAACATCATCACCATCATCACCACCACTACCACCACCATCATCATCACCACCACCATCATCATCACCACCATCATCATCATAACATCATCACCATCACCATCATCATCATCATCATCATCAACACCATCATCATGATCATCACCATCACCACCATCATCATCATAACATCATCACCATCATCATCATCAACACCATCATCACGATCATCACCATCACCATCATTATCACCACCATCATCACCACCACTATCATCACCATCATCATCACCACCACCATCATCAACACCATCAAAATCATCATCACCATCATCATCATCATCCTTAAGGTTGTCTCAGAAGATTTGGAGTCAATCAAGGCAGACTGAAAGCATTAGAATATCATCCATCACTTAGGTAATTCAGAAATTAACTATGATTTTCCCCAACAAGTGTCCTTTCTGCTTGGATACGCCCAGTCTCGGGGAGTTCATTGGTTGTGGTGGTGTGCTTGAGTGTACCTACTCTGTGTCAGTGTATTTCCCTGGGAGACTACCTGCTAGTGGGTTTTATGCCCCGTATGGATCCACAGAATTAATGAAATCTCACTTTCTCAGAGAAGGGCATCCAAATAGTCTACCCATCCCACAAGAACTCATTCATTCATTTATCTGCAAACATTTCCTGAGCACCCACTATGGGCCGGCCTCTGGGCTGGGCCTTGGAGGAGTTCCAGGGCCCATGGGGGAGACAGACAATTGCATTGGGAATTGTAATTCCAGGGCAGTTACAGCCTGGAAAGATAAGAAAGGGAGCACTGTGGCAGCTTCCGAAGGTGGCTAGCCCAGCTGGTGGTGTGGTGGTCATGAAAGGCTTACTGGAAGAGGTGACTCTTGAACTGAGTTTCAGGGGATGGGGGAGAGGAAGGCACTTCAGATAGAATGGAGAGGATGTATGAACAGACCTGGAGCTCAAAAGACCGGTGGGTATGAGTACAGATGCTGGTCCAGTGTGTGTATGTGAGTAGGGAGTGGTTGGAGGGTGCAGAGGACTTGAGGATGAAGCCAGGAAGGTGAAAGGGTAGAGGAGAGCCTTCACGCCAAGCTAGAGTTTGAACTTTATTCAGGGGTGTGTGGAGCTCCTGTGGCAGCCCTTTAGGTCACTCTGACCCTGGTATGGGGGCCCCCTCCTCTGGGTCGAGCTGAGTTGAGTGCAGCGCGTCTGCTGGGGATCTGCTCTTGGCTTTCGTGTGGGGGCCAGTTCTGTTGCTCCCACTTCCTTGGCATTTGCTTCGCACGGCTCCTTTATCCCTCCCTCCCTCACCCTTTCATGGTCCAGTGGTTAAGTCTCAGCTCTCTGGCTGCCTACTTTTGAGCCTCAGCCTGGTTCCTTAACCCCCATCAACGTCAGTCTCCTTGCTTGTAAAAAGGGGACGGTAATAAACGGAACAAACATTTACAGGCAGTTATATGTGCCGGGCACCATTCTAAGCACTTTACAAAAATTACTCATTGAATCTTTACAACAACTATTATGATCCCTGTTTTCAGATGAGAAAACAAGGACATGGAAGGCCCCATTCCTTCTGGTGAGTGGCAGGACCAGGAGGCCAGAGTTGACATGACGATCAGAAGAGTTAAGACACGCAGGGTCCTTGATGTACTGCCCAACACATGGTTGATACACAGACAACTGTCATAGTTATAAGCTCTCCAAGAAACATACAGAGCGATGCTATCAAGGATAGAGCAGTCCCCAGAGTTAAGCAAATTCCCTTTATCACAGGGAGCCATGGAAGGCCTAATTGAAACTGACTCATTAACTCCAGACAATAGAAAATGACAGATCAAGCCTCTGATGGAAGAGACTGGAACAGCCGTTGATTAGAAGCCAGATTTGTTTCTTTCTTCCCCTACTGATTGACCGACTTCTGAGGGCTCTGCTTTCTTTGTAAAAGAGCTAACTGAACTGTCAAGCACGGTTCCCTCTTCAGTCACCATCGTGGGGTGGGGGGAGGACGTCTGATAAGCCATAGATTTCCTCCTGCCCAGTACAGCTCAAACTCCAGCCAAGCGGTCTTCCCTGGTGGCGCAGCGGTTAAGAATCCGCCTGCCAATGCGGGGGACACGGGTTCGTGCCCTGGTCCGGGAAGATCCCACATGCCGTGGAGCAACTAAGCCCATGCGCCACAACTACTGAGCCTGCTCTCTAGAGCCCACGAGCCACAACTACTGAGCCCACATGCTGCAACTACTGAAGCCCGTGCCTAGACCCCGTGCTCCACAACAAGAGAAGCCACCACAATGAGAAGCCCGCGCACCTTAATGAGGAGTAGCCCCCGCTCGCCGCAACTAGAGAAAGACCATGTGCAGCAACGAAGACCCAACACAGCCAAAAGTAAATAAAGAAATAAAATAAAGAAAGAAAAAGAAAAAAAAATAATTTAAAAAAGAAAAAATCCAGCCAAGCACTGATGTTTCCAACCTGCCACTCTTGAATCCCTGAGGTCACATGGACTCTCTTTTTTACCACCCAAATAAGGTATTGGCAACGGGAATCAGCCATTGAACAAGAAAAGAGGATGTTTGCAAAATCGCTGGATGTGAAACTTGGCTGTAATTGACCAGGGAAGGGAATGGAAAGGTGGAGGGGAGGAAGCTGCCGTGAGTTGGGGGCAGCAGAGCCGAGTGTAACCTGCTCATGTTTGGAAACAGCAGACCTGGGTTTGCATCCAAGGCTGGCCACTTCCTAGCCATGTGATTTGGGACATGGCTATAAGCGTGAATCCTTCCTAGTTCCTGCCCAAATTCAAGCCCAGGATTTGGTACAGGCATCAAGGGTCTCTTTTCAAAATAGATGCTGCATGGTGGCTGGGAAGAGGGTTTGTTTTGGGGTCAGACCTGGATTCATGTATGACGGTGGGGACTGACTTCCCTCTGGGAACCTCTGTTTCAGGCGAAGATTGGAGATGAACAATAAGGTCTTTGTGTCACGTAGCAGTTAGAGAAGCTGGCTCCGGAGTCAGACTGCCTGGATTCAAATCTTTGCTCTACTGCACTGGTTCTCAACCTGGGGTGATTTTGTACCCTCCTTCCCCAGGGGACATTTGGTCATGTTTAGAAACATTTTTGGTTGTCACAGCTTGGGAGAGTTGCTACTGGCCGCTAGTGAGTTGAGGCCAGAGACGCTGCTCAGTATCCTACAATACACAGGACAACCCCCAACAGCAAAGAATTATCCAGCCCTAAAAATCAGCAGTGCTGAGGCTGAGAGACCCAGCTCCATGGCCAACCAGGCTGGGGAGAAGTCACTTAACCTGGTCAATATTCTGTTCCCTAGCAGTGCCTGCCTTGTGAGGTTGTTTTAAAAACAGAGGCATTGGGGCTTCCCTGGTGGCACCGTGGTTGAGAGTCCGCCTGCCGATGGAGGGAACACAGGTTCGTGCCCCGGTCTGGGAAGACCACACGTGCCGCGGAGCGGCTGGGCCCGTGAGCCATGGCCGCTGAGCCTGCGCATCCAGAGCCTGTGCTCCACAACGAGAGAGAGGCCACAGCAGTGAGAGGCCCGCGTACCGCAAAAAAACCAAAACAAAAAACAGAGGCGTCACGGCACCTTGCACAGCACCAGGTGCCCAGCAAACCCTCTATAAATGTAAGCTTGGATTTTGTGAAAATGAGCCAATAGCATGTATTAACTGCTTGGACATAGTAAGTCAGCAAGTAACAGTAGGGACGTGATGGTGACGACGGCCATGTGTTCTATTTTCACAGGATCTTTGCAGTGCCCCCAAATCCTTCTTCTATCCTCCACACCTCAGCATCAAAGTGATGATCAAACCCATTGTCAAAATTAAAACAGCAACAGACTTGCTCCCGGGGAGGCTGATGATGGATCTCGGGTCTGCTGGTGCCGAAAATCATAAAAGGCAGCTGCCTCGTCCCCTGAGTTTTCTAAAAGCTGTCTCCAACTTGAGCAGTTCTTGTAACGGGGACTTGTTTTCCTGGAATGGCGGGGGCGGGGGGACAGCTCTTTATCCTCCTCTCTCATGTTCTGTCTGGGCCTGTCATGGCCAAATGTTTGTGTCCCCCCCAAATTCATATATTGAAGTCTTCGCTTGCAATGTGGTGGTATTTGAAGGTGGACTTTTGGAAAGTGATTGGGTTTAGTCAGATGAGGTCATGAGGGTGGGAATCCTTGTAAGGATTAATGTCCTTATAAGATGAGGAAGAAGACACTAGAAGGCTCTTTCCCTGCATCCCTCTTCCCTCTCCCCTCCCCCTCCCTCTTCCTCTTCCTTCCTCTTTTTCTTTCTTTCTCAATCTCTCTCTCGCTCTCTCTCTCCCCGCATGGAAACACAGTGAGAAGCCATGATCTGCAAGTCAGGAAGAGCGTTCTTGCCAGGAACAGAATCTTCCTGCATCTTGACCTTGGACTTCCAGCCTCCAGAACTGTGAGAAGTCACTGTTTATTGTTTAAGCCCTGGAGTCCATGGTGTTTAGTGATAGCAGCCCAAGCTGACTAAGGGCCTTGAAATAGGGATTTTGCCAATACCTCACCTTTTCAGGGAGATCCTGGAGAGGGGTACTCCCCTCCTTCTTCACCCCATACTCCCTCTTCACTAAGCAAAGAGCGTTTTTTCCAGTAGCTGGAGCTTGACTTCCTTGGGCCAGGAGGAGCAGAACCGCCCTGTGCAGGTGGAGACAAGAAGCAAAGCAAGAAGCTGGCTCCCTGGTCTCGCTCCTTCTCTGGCGCTGATGTCTGGTGGAACTGAGAAGGCTCAGTGCCCCGGCCACCTGGAGGGCAGCTTTGGGAAGGTCCACACTCTCCTCTCTTCTTTGCCTGCCGTAGGGTGGATGGATGGGGTGGTGGGCCAGAGCCTGATGCCTTCTTCAAAACTGTTCTATAACCAAATCGAGTATAGTCACCCGTCATGGTTTGCGAATTCACCTACTGGCTGAAATTGATTTGTAATCCCACAGTCAACACTCCAGGCGCGTTCATGATCATTTGTGGACAAGGAAGAAGTGCTAATGTTCTGAGTCACCCGATGGGTACACTCCCAGCTGAGGATGAACCGGGCGAAGTCCATACTGTAACCAGGTGTCCTTTTTGCTGTCTATGTAGTGCCATGGTTTTGTTTGTTTGTTTTTTTGGCATTTTTGTGCTTTTTGTTGGTGATTTTTGCTGTCATTCTTTGGGCATTTTGGTGCTGTTTGTTGGTGATTTTGCTGTTTAAAATGGCCCCCAAGTGTAGAGCTGACTGCATTCCTACGCACAGGAAGGGTAGCGTATGCCTTATAGGGAAAGTAGTTGTTAGATAATCTTCTTTCAGGCATGAGTTACAGTGGCCATCAGTTCAGTTTTTATGAAACAAAAATGTTTATTAAATAAGGTGTCTTTAAACAGAAATCCAGATAAAACAAGGTTATGCAGTGATCGGGTGATGGAAATGTTGTGACCGAAGTATCTCTCCCAGGAGCAAAGGGGCAGTGTTTGCTGTTTCAGTGTTAGTGGTGATTTTATAGAATATAACCGTATTGGACCACAAGAACTGACTGTACTTTAATGCCCTCTTCTCTCCTTGTGTGAATTATCTGCTGGTTAGAATCTGGAGGGGAGGAAGGGGGAGTGACTAGTGACCAAATCCTCCCGGCTTAGTTTCCTCTTTACCAGATATTCTCTGCTCTTCACCGTCGCAATGATTTTGCCACTAGGAAGGCGCTGCAGAATCTTCTGTGCGATGGAATTCTTACTGGGAGGCTAGCTGTTCCTCCCAGGAACCTGTCAGTGTAGAATCTGTCAGAGAGGAAAGGGCCCAGGTTCAAATCCTGCACTGCCACGTTGCCCCTGTTTAACGCAGGCAGGTCGCATACTCTTTGTGACTTAGTTTCCTCATTTTGGGGGAATAACAAACTCCTACATCCCAGCACTGGTGTCAGAAAACAATGAGCCCACCCAATCCCAGCATAGGTGCCTAGAAGAGTCAGTTTTGATTTCCTTTCCCCAGGAAGGGTTGTAACAGCATCAGAAAACTTAGGTTCCATTGAAAATATATTGGAAGCAAGGACCACAAGCCCCGTGTTCATGATTTGTTTTTGTAATGCTTTTTAATTCTTTATTTCTTATATGTATATTTAAGTCGAAGTATAGTTGGTTTACAATGTTGTGTTAGTTTCAGGTGCACAGCAAAGTGATTCAGATATATCTGTTATATTTATATATTATATATATATATATATATTCTTTTTCAGATTCTTTTCCCTTATAGGTTACTATAAAATATTGAGTATAGTTCTCTGTGCTATATAGTAGGTCCTTGTTGTTTTATCTGTTTTATATATAATAGTGTGTATATGTTAGTCCTAAACTCCTAATTTATCCCCCCCCACTTTTCCCCTTTGGTAACCATAAGTTTGTTTTCTATGTCTGTGAGCCTCTTTCTAAGTAAATTCATTTGTATCATCTTTTTAGATTCCATATGTAAGTGGTATCATATGATATTTGTCTTTCCCCATGTTCATGACTTTACCAAACCACTGCTGCTTCCTGTCTTTGGTCAATGACACTGCTTGAATGTACTGGCCACTGTGAGCCCTAGGCTCCCTGAAGCGTCTGGATTTTCGTGGAGAAACAGTGGGGATGGGAATGGGCAATTCTCCATTTTCTGGGCCATTGTGGCTCAAGTCTGGAGTCCACGGCTGCCTTTGCTGACAGGCAGATTTCTACTCACTGACTGGGGTGGTTATTTTTATGTGTTAACCTGGTGGGGTGACGGTGCCTAGTTATTTAATCAGACACTCATCTGGGTATTGCTGTGAAGGTCTTTGGTAGACGTGGGTAACATCTACAATCAATCGACTTTAAGGAGATTACCCTTGATAATGGATGGGGGTGGTCTCGTCCACATCCACAGTTGAAGACATTGAGAACAAAAACAGATGTCCTGGAGAAGAAGAAATTCTGCCTCCAGACTGTAACATGGAAATCCTGTCTGAGTTTCCAGCCTGCGGGCCTGCCCTACCCACTGTGGACTTGCCAGCTCCCATGACTGCATACACCAGTTCCTTGAAATGTCTCTGTGTATTGTTCTTTCTTATTCTGTCTCTCCGCGTTACCCTCTCTCTTTGCCTGTCTATCTATCTATCTATCACCTATCTATGTATCTATGATCATCATCTCCTATTGTTTCTTGTCTTAGTCTTTTCAGGTTGCTATAACAAAATACCATAGCCTGAGTGGCTTATAAACAACATAAGTTGATTTCTCACTGTTCCGGAGGCTGGAAGTCCAAAATCAAGAAGTCGGCAGATTCCATGTCTTGTGAGACCCACTTCCTGGTTCATGGATGGCCGTCTTCTCACTGCGTCCTCACATGGAAGGAGTGAGGGCTCTCTCTGGGGTCCCTTTTATAAGAGTACTAATACCATCATACTGGGTGTTCGGTTTCAACATATGAAATCTGAGGGGACAAGAAACATGGGGTCTATGTCAGTTCTGCCTCTGTGGAGAACCCTGACTGATGCACAAACTCATCCACTCCTGTGGCTTCATCCACCATCTCTGTTAGTGTTTCTTAATGCTCTGGGCACAGACCCATTTGAGAAGATGATGTAGGACTTAGAAATTCTCTCCAGAAAAATGCACATGCGTGCCTAACATCGCATGCAAGCTTAGGGATCAGAGGCCCCAAGTTAAGATCTGCATGCTGATGGATCCCTAAACTCGATCCAACCTGACTGCTCTTCCGAGCTCTAAACCTACTTAACGTCTCATCTTGGCTGTTTTGCAGGAGTCTCAAACCCAACAGGTCCAAACTTAACTCATCATTTTTCTGCCCTATACTCCATTTGCCAGTGAACCGTGCTGGATCTCTCACACTCTGTTTGCCAGTGAATGGCACCGGGACCCACCCAGGAGAGAAATTTCAGGTCATCCTTACATTTTTCTTTCCTCCTCTCCATCCACATCCAGACAACCACCAAGATCTGTCAAGTCCATACCCTCCGCCAGGGGTCAATTTCAGGCCAGCATCACCCTCCTCAGATTACCGCACTGGTCTCCTAATTGGGATCCCTACTTCCAGCCCTGGTCATGTCTGGTCTGTTCTTCACTCAGCAGCCAGACTTGAATTTAAAAATGAATATTTTATTTTATTTTACTGAGATGTAATTGACACAAACCATTGTGTAAACCCACAGCTATAGAGAACAAACTAGTGGTTACTGGTGGAGGGACGCAATATAGAGGTGCGGGGAGTGGCAAGTACAAACCGTTGAGTGTACAATAAGCCACAGAGATGTGCGGTTCAACATGGGGAATATAGCCAATATTTTGTAATAACTGTAAATGGAGTGTAACTTTTTAAAAAATTAATTAATTAATTCATTTATTTATTTTTGGCTGTGTTGGGCCTTCGTTGCGGTGCAGGCATTCTCTAGTTGCCGCGGGCGGGGCCTACTCTTCATTGTGGTGCGCGGGCATCTCACTGCAGTGGCTTCACTCTTTGTTGCAGAGCAAGGGCTCTAGGTACGCTGGCTTCAGTAGTGTGGCATGCAAGCTCAGTAGTTATGGCTCACGGGCTCTAGGGTGCAGGCTCAGTAGTTGTGGCGCACGGGCTTAGTTGCTCCATGGCATGTGGGATCTTCCTGGACCAGGGCTCGAACCCATGTCCGCTGCATTGGCAGGCGGATTCTTAACCACTGCGCCACCAGGGAAGCCCCTGGAGTGTAACTTTTAAAAAGAGTAGGGAATTCCCTGGCGGTCCTGTGGTTAGAACTCCGCGCTTCCACTGCCGAGGGCATGGGTTCAATCCCTGGTCGGGGAACTAAGAGCCTGCGTGCCCCACAGCGCAGCCCAAAGAAAATTGTATAAAAATTTAAAAATCAAAAAACCTCACAAATCCAACTTTCACATATAACATGAGACTCTTTCTCTAATATTTTATTTATTATTTTTTTAAGTATTTTCGTGAGTAAGGTAGGGTGTTTTTTTTTTCTTTGTCATACGTCATTATCTAGTTTAGGTATCAGGGTTACGTAAGATTCATAAAAGTAGTTGAGAAGTTTCTGTTCTTTGAAAGAATTTGTGTGCCATTGAAATGATCTGTTCCTTGAATGTTGAATAGAGTTACCTTGTAAAAAAAATTGTGTAAGTTTAAGGAGTATGACGTGATGATTTGTTACGCATATGTATTGCAAAATGATTACCACCATAGGGTTAGCGGACACCTCAATTGTGTCACTCAACTAAAAATGAATACATAGAAAAGTCGTTTCTGAATTATATCTTTCTTCTGATTAAAGAAATCTTCAGGGGTTCCACCTTGCCCTCTGGTCCATGCAAGTTCCAGTGTGGGTCACAGCACTCTCTGTCTGACACTGTTGCTACTCTCCCATCATGCATTCACTCCACAGACATTTACTGAGCACCTCTGTGTGCCAGGCTCTATGTTGGGTGCTGGAGATTTGGAGGACAGTGGTCTTTGTCTTCCAGGTCCTTACGGCTCTCGTCTTGCATTTTCCAGCCATGCTGTGATGATGATGATTTCCTTATCCAGATGTGCTGCTTGGTGTCACACCTTTGCACCATGCTTTCTGCCCTTTCTTCCCCTTGGCCTCTAGTGAGCTCCTTTCCTTTTTTCAAAACTCAAGTCAGATGTCTCCCTCCGTGGAGATTTCTCTATCTCTGACGATAATCATTCAACTCTGTATAACCTGAGAAAAAAAGAATTTATTGGAAGATAGAGCCAGGGCCGCTCTGGGGAATCTAAGTCAAGGAATTCAAAGATGCGTCTCTTCCAAGTGCCAACTGTTTGTTGCTTCTGTATCACTTTGCTTAATCACTTTGTTTAATATTCCTGGGCTTGTGCTAGAGATGGATGAGAGATAGATGTGCTAGACTTGAGTCAAATGGCCACCCCTGGGGATGCCACCTGATTGGCAGCCTCCGAAAGACTGCCTGTAAATGGGGAGGGAGAATCCACCAAAGGAAATTGGAATTCTTGACCTTTCTGCTGCAGCTTCTTGACCTCTCTGCTGCAGAATTTATTATTCCTTCTTCTGGTCTTTATCTTGTACATTAAAAAAACTAATATCTTACAAATAATTTCTCTGGCCATGTTGAACTACGATTACTTATGTACTTTGCTTTGGCACTTGACTCTGTGTATCTTTGTGAACTGGGTTCCGATTACGGGGCCTAGCACATAGTAGGTACTCAGAAATGTCTGTGGTGTTGAGTGAATAAATATTAAAATGAGAATTTAAAACCAGCCTTTTCAAGGACCACCTTTATTTTTATTTACTTACTTATTTTTGGCCGCGTGGTATGTGGGCTCTTAGTTCCCCAACCAGGGATCGAACCCACACCCCCTGCATTAGAAGCCTGGAGTCTTAACCACTGGACCGCCAGGGAAGTCCCTAAGGACCACCTTTAAACACAGGTTTCTCTTAAGAGCAAAGTCTGTTTCTGACTTTGAGATGGCAGCTTTTAAATTTCTTTTTTCGGGAGACTTTGGGTCTTGAAATATTGCCTATAACGAGAATTTGGGTTTAGGAAAATCAATTTGCTGAATGGTTTTAAATGATCATAACCACATATATGGTCGCCCAGAAAAGAGGATGCCCAAGGACAGAAGACATTAGCCTATGTTCATACCCAAGACATTTACATGGAGAGAATTAAAGGAAAAGGATCATTTTGGATAAAATATCCAAATAATGATGCATAAAAAGTTATTGAATATAAATGCAAAGTAGCCTAGGTTTATGTTATACTTGGGAGAAAAAAAAAAACTAAGGCTGTACATGGATGGAGCAATTGGCCTTGAAAATATCTACTCCCTCTCCCAGCAATTACAGACACCTAGTATGTGCCAGGTCCTGAATCAAGCACTTAGACACACGATCACCTTTAATCCTTACAAATCCCTGTTTGGTAGGATTCACTGTCCCCATTTTATAACTGAGGACATTGAAGTTCAGCATATTGATGTAATTGGCCCCAAGTTCATGCAGCTGGGAAGTAGCGGAGGCAGGATTTGAACCCTGGTCTTCCTGATGTCAAAGCTAATGTTTTTACTCCCATTTCAGCCTGAGGATGGGGCACAGGCATGACTTCCCAAAAGGGAACCCAAAGTGCTTACTTCACAATTAGTCCCTGCGGTTGGCTCAAGGCTCTTTCTTTTCTTTTCTTTTTTATTTTTTAAATTTTTTTTAAATTTTATTTATTTATTTTAATTTTTAAAAAAATATTTTATTGAAGTGTAGTTGATTTACAATGTTGTGTTAAATTCTGCTGTACAGCAAAGCGATTCAGTTATACATATACATACATTCTTTTCCATATTCTTTTCCATTATAGTTTATCACAGGATATTGAATATAGTTCAGCCCAGGGCTCTTTAAATCCCTTCTTGCTCTGGTGTAATTTATTTTGGTATGTAGTGTGAGGTACAGATTTTAGTTTTAAATGGGTGTGCAGTTTTCTAGGCATCAATTTTAAAGATTACAACTTCACTTTGTCACAATCAAACTTCCCAGACATACTTAGAACTATTTGTGGATATTCTTTTCTGTTTAATTTGTATATGTGTTCATTCATGTAGTAATGCTACAATGTTTGAATTGGAGTGGCTTTATAGTAAGTTATATAGCTGCCTGCTAATTAACAGATACTCAACTTCTAATAAAATTTATTACTTGTAAAAAAAAAAAAAATCCCTTCTTGCTGAGGTAAGGACTGGCCCTAGGGGCCAGGGAGGGCTGAGCTTTCTTGCTGGGGGAGAGGGGGAGGGTCAAAGGATCAACTGGTAGATTCTTCCTTGGCATGGTTTGCAGGTGAAATGCTCTACCTCTGAGGACAAATCCTCTAGGGACAAACTCACTCCCAAGTAGGCAGGGTATTTCCTCCTGCCTGTCTGGAGTGGTGAAGGTGAATGTGAGTGCGTGCACGCAGATGAATGCGTTTGCATGTGTGTGTAAGCCCAGGTGCTTGTGCATAAGAGGGTGGGCATGTCTCTGTGAATATTTGTATGTCTTTGCATGTGTATTTTTGTGTGTCTAGGTGTTGTACATTTCAAGATTATTTCTGCCTGTCTCTGTATGTGTGTGTTTGTGTGTGTGTGTGTGTATGTGTAGAATGACTACAACAGCAAGGAAGTGTGTAAACAGAGATCCCTGACTTCCATCCTCTTTAACAGGTTTTGGAGAGTGTCTATTTACCTCTTATTGGAAATGTTCTGCTACACTCTGCAATTTCATTTCCCATTTGATCAAACAGATTTTGTTTATCTTCCATAAATCTTGCATTGACAACTCTAGCTCTGCCGAGTCCCACACCTCTCATTGTTCTCAACATTGTAGTGTTTTTTATGAGGTTTAATATTCTGCTCAGCCTTCATGGGGTGCTTATTTCCTATTGGGCTGTGGTCCCATTGTGTTGGCCTGGATGTTGAGGAGTCTGGCTTCAGTAGCTGATGTCCAGACCTGTCCTATTAGCTCTCCTAAAATATAGAGACAACCTTGGGTGTGGGCAGATTTGGCATCGTCTTAGGCAGCATGGAGTGAGGCACATAAAAAGATGGGCTTTGAATTAAATGGAACTAATTTCAATTCTGGCTGTGGAACTAACCAGATGAGTGACCTCAGGCAAGTCATTTTGTTTCCTTTCTGCCATGAAACCTATTAGAACAAAGAGAATTAGAAATTCTTAGTTGCAAGGATAAAAATAATATATTTGAAACATTGGTTACTTGCTAAGTGTAGCAGACAGATATTGCTGTGTAACAAACCATCTCAAAACTAAGGGGCTTGAAAACTATAAACATTTATTTTTGCTCATGATCCTGTGTGTTGGTTATTGGGGGGGGGTTCTTTGACTCCCAGTGGGTCTCTGTCCTGTGTCTGTGGTCAGCTGAGGGTCAGCTTGGTGGCTTTTATTGGAGGTTGGCTGGCTATTGGCTGAGGTCTCTTGGTTCTTTTCCACATGGTCTCCCAGAAGACTAGCCTGGGCTTGTTCTCATGGTGGAAGCAAGGGCCCAAGAGAGACAGTTGGAACTGCAAAGCCTCTTAAGGCCTCCGCTCGGAACTAGAATGCCATCCGACCCACTGCATTCTATTGGCCAGATCAGGTGATAGGACCAGCCTGGGTAAGCTGGTGGGGAAATAGAATCTACCTCTTGACGGGAGAAGCTGCAAAGTCACATTGGAAAGATGTGCAAGCAGGGAGCTCGTTAACCGAGGCAGTCAATGCAATCAGCCTATTGCAATAGGCACTCAATGCCTGCAGCCTAGGAGGCATTTTGTGAACATTAGTTCATGGTACTTAGTGTAACCCTTAGTGGGGGAAAGAAAAATAATTTTCCCTCCACCCTTCTAAATTCTTGGCCGAGATTCCCCTGTAATAACAGACAGATTAACAGGAGAAAAAGAAACAAAAGTTTAATAACATGCACACCTTCTGTACACATGGGAGAGACGCAGGGAAAACTGAGTAACTCCCTGAAATGGTCTAAGCCACCACCTTAAATACCATCACCAGCTAAAGACAAAAGAATATGTTGGGGAAGGGGATGGGGAGCCAGTTCTGCGAGGTGACCGGGAAAGCGCAGTAAACAGGGGTAAGGTTGTGATGCAGATTGAAGTCAGTTGCTTTCTCCACTGATAAGCTTTTCTGGAGATTTAGTCATCTTTCTTTTGGTCCAGAGAGGGAGACACCTTTACAAATGGAGATTTCCCTTATAAATGTAAATTTCTCTTACAAAAGGTAACTTCCACTACTGGGTTTTCAGAGCTCCTCCTGTGTCTGCTGTTGCTTAAAAATAATCAGCCTAAAGTAATCTGGATGCCAGAGAGGCATATTTTGGGGTGACAAGTTCTACTTCCCTTCCCCGTATAAACCTGGATCTCTATGTGGCCCAGTCTCAGCACAGATTTGCGTTCATTCATGGCCTTTTGTTTTTGTTTTTGTTTTTTTTTTGCGGTACGCGGGGCTCTCACTGTTGTGGCGTCTCCCATTGCGGAGCACAGGCTCCGGACGCGCAGGCTCAGCAGCCATGGCTTACAGGTCCAGCCGCTCCGCGGCATGTGGGATCTTCCCGGACCGGGGCACGAACCCGTGTCCCCTGCATCGGCAGGCGGACTCTCAACCACTGCGCCACCAGGGAAGCCCCATTCATGGCCTTTTGATTGCCGTGTCTCTCAGTGTGCGGCTGCATCCCCACATCTGGACTTGATTCCTCCCTTTGAGCTTGATAGGCATTCAGAATGCACCCTGGTAGCTCACTTCTTCGGAATGATGAGGATAAACATGTACTGGATGCTTATTCAGCTCCAGGCCTTATGCTACTATAGGGGAGCACAGTTTGTCACCCCAAAATGTCTCTCTGAGGATTATTTTGTGCTGAAAACAATCAAGGCCCAAAAGACTTAGGAAGAACCTTTGACCTTCCTCTAACTGCCTAAAAGAATGTAGCTAGAAGACCTGATCCAAGAAGGGAGCATCACCAGAGATCACTATAGTGTGAACTAGGTGTGCAGACGGGGAGGAAGCCAGCAAAGTCTGTTAAGAGTCCTCTCTGTGTCCCACTGTCTCTGCTGGCCTAGCAAACGTTTGTTTACCAAACATTTGCTTTTCCAGCTCCCTGTCAATTGCCTTCCTCTGCTGAAGTCCCAAACCCCTACCCCCAATATCCTCTTTTGTCTTTAGCTAAAAGATGGTATTTAAGGTGAGGGTTTTGTCCATTTTGGTGAGTTACTCAGTTCTCTGGGTCTCTCCCATGTATACATGTTATTAAACTTCTGTTTCATTTTCTCTGTCAGTTTAATTCTTAGATCAGCCAAAAGCATCTAGAAGGGTAGAGAAAAATGTCTTCCTCCCTGAATCTACATATTTCATTTGCATCCATTTTTATCCCACTACAGCCCTGTGATGGATGTAGCTTAATCATCCCCATATTACAGACAAGGGGAGGGGAGTAGCCTGCCCAAGGTCACTTAGCTAGCACAGGTGGGATTCAAACCTAGGTCTGTCTGACTTTAAAGACGATGCTTCATAAACTATGTTAGACTGTCTCCCATACCTAGGGTGACCCGCTCGTCCTGGTTTTCTGGTTTTAAAATGGAAAGCCCTGCATCCGGGGAAATGACTCTGTCCCGGGCAAAGTGGGGCGGCTTGTCATCTCCCCCGACCTGAGCCGTCGTGCATCAGGCAGGCTTGGCTCAGGATCCAAGATGCCTCCCGCTTCCCCAGGCCTGATCAGAAAAGGAGGGTTCCCAGGTCCCGCTGCATCGCCTGCATCCTCTCCAATTCCTGACACCTGTCTTACTGCTCATTTCCTGCCTGTGCAGCCTTGTGTGCCATCAACATCTGGTTCGTTCCACACTGAAAGTGCCCACGTCACTGCAAGTGGCTGCTGGCTCTGTGATTCCTGCCCCATCCCAGTAGCTGAGGGCCCCCTGGGGTCCCTAGGTGATAAAACAAAATAGGGATCCCATCAGTCTTGCAAAATCTTAGGAAACTTACTGTCTTCTTAATGCCTCCCAGTTGCCCCAGGAGGATAGGCAATGCCTTTTCACTGTGACATCTTTGCTAAATCACCCGCATCACCTTGACAACCCAGCTATCACAATAAACAATGGGGTATTAACAGGAAAGAGGGGAGAAACTAGTATCCAAGGGATTCCCCCCTCCCCCTCAATCAAACATGCTTGCCCTTAGAATCTTATGTTCTTTTTATACATCCTTGGATTCTTAAAATAGAACACTGCCCCTAATAATTATCATTTAAAAACCTTCATTCAAATCAAAGGACTACAAACATCTAGGCACCAGAGATATTGCTCAGAACCATAGAGGTTCTCTCCAACATGCAGCATAGAAGCCTTCCCCATAAATATGGAGAATGCTGAAAAAGGGGGGAAAAAGCAATATTAGATGCCCCTGAGTGTTGACTTAACCAGCACAAAAGCACAGAAGAACAAATATATTGGAAATGCAGACCTTGACAGGTTTGCTACATAACAAGAGTGGCCACTGAATTTGCCCAGGTCCAAATGAGCAGCTCCGTTTGGAAGTTTCTCCAAGCTTGACCTCTAGGGGATCATAAAGATACCCAGCAGAGCAAGGAAAATTGGTCCTGTATTATTTAACAGCCATGACAATGACTTTTCTGTATACAACGTTCTTAACTCAGACATGTGGGGGAGCCACAGGTGGAGTGATCAAAACAAAGAAAAAACTGTAAGCGCTCGAGTTGCTCCAAGTTGAATATTAAACAAAAACCCTCAGTGCCCTGTGTTGCTGGAGGTTGGTGTGCATTTGTGAGATACAACAGTCAAATCAATATTCACCCAGAGAAACAAATTAGGAATGAGCAGTTCTATACTTAGCCAAGCGTGCCAAGCTCTCCGTGGATGTAGAGGTGAAAGATTTCCTTGGCCCTCTGTGACTGCCCCAAAGAACATCTAAAAGCTCCCCCAGAATAAAAAAGACCTTTGGCAATTGTGATATTCTGAGAATTTCCATTAGATAAAGTTAATGGGATTTTGAAAGTACTTCTTGGTCGCTATTAGGTCCATGCTGGGAAAATAATGGGAAAAAAAATCCAGCGAAAATGCTTTTCGAAATTAAGGGAAAATAATATTGGGGAGAAACAAAAATCCCCCACTGATGAGAGCAATCTAATTCCTGGAAATGGCCAGTGTGTTGGGTAGACTTTCCATTGTGTCAGTGATGAGTGTGGTTAATACTGAGAGTAATTGGAAACAGCAACAGGAATCTATAGAGTTGAGTAGTCGCAGAGCCCAGGGAGTGGGGGATTGTGGGTAAATCCTTCCCTGCCCTTTTCAGCATCTTAGTTTATCTCCTTATCTCGCTCACTTGGCAGATACTGGGAGTTGAGGGAAAGAAGGGGACTAACACAGGTCTCCTGATTTAGGCAGAGAATCAGAGCCAGTATTTCCGGTTGGATGGGAAACCAGAAGTTGGCAGCCCTGTTTGTTCCCCAATTTGGCTGCCCATCAGAATTCCTTGGAAAATTGAACAGACTGTTGGAAATAACTGCAGACCCATGCAATCAATGTCTTTGGGGTTGAGGCCCAGAAATCAGTATATAAAAAAAGTTCCTGGGCTTCCCTGGTGGCGCAGTGGTTGAGAGTCCGCCTGCCGATGCAGGGGACACGGGTTCGTGCCGGGAAGATCCCACATGCCGCGGAGCGGCTGGGCCCGTGAGCCATGGCCGCTGAGCCTGCGCGTCCGGAGCCTGTGCTCCGCAACGGGAGAGGCTGCAACAGTGAGGGGCCTGCGTACCGCAAAAAAAAAAAAAAAAAAGTTCCTATGTCAAAATAGTCACTACCTAGTTTGTGTGTGTATGTGTGTGTATCATATATAATATGTTGTATATTTCAATTTAAATATACATACCAGGGACTTCCCTGGCCGTCCAGTGGTTAAAACTTTGAGCTTCCAGTGCATGGGGTGCAGGTTCAGTACCTGGTCAGGGAACTAAGATCCCACATGCCACATGGCATGGCAAAAAGCCCCCAAAAGACAAAAAACATTCCAGATGGTTCTATAATAGGAGCAGGTCTTTGGAAAGAAGGGGCTGGTGTCTTTTACAAATGAGAAAACTCAGTTCCGGGAGGTAAGGGACTTGCTTAATGCCACCAGACACAAATCCATGCCTGGAGGCTTGGTATCTCAACTCAAAGTGTAGGCTTTCCCCTCTGGGCCAGGCCACAGCTCATGAAGTAGTTCTGGAAACTTCTGGGAAGGTTTTAGGCCACCCCTCACAAAGACATATCCATGGAGGGGCTGGCTTATTTGACAGAATCTAATGGTGTTATCAGCTCCGACAGCCCTTCTATTTGCTGATTCCCCAGAAGCCCCGAAATACAGAGATACAACCCCTTCCTCCCACTGAGTGGCCTCCATGGGCAACCGGACAAAGCAGAGTTCTGCAACAGTTGCTGGCTTCCTGTGTGACACTTATTGAGCACCTACTATATGCCAGGCACTTCCCCATCCCCTTAAACTTGACATCAACAACCTGAGAGTAATGTAAGCAGTGAGCAACGGGACCCGACTTGGTAACACAAGGATTAGGAATTATTGTTCCCATTTTATAAATGAAGAGGTTCATTTTACAAAAATTTCACAAAATGAAGGATCAGGGAGGTGAAGAAACTGAACCAAGATCACACAGCCCAAAAGCACCTAAGATTCTGGGAATTCCCTGGCGGTCCAGTGGTTAAGACTCTGCCCTTCCACTGCAGGGGGCGTGGGTTTGATCCCTGGTTGGGGAATTAAGATCCCACACACCGCCCGATGCGGCCAAAAAAAAAAATTTTTTTTAAAAAAAGGACCTAAGATTCAAGCCCAGGTCATCATGGCTTCAAGGCTCATATTTTTTCCTTTGCTTCTATGGTAACTCTCACAACTCTCCCACCACATCTGAAGAATTTCAGCGACTCTCACCTCATTTAGAAACCAACCCATTCTCTTGGTTAAAAATAAAAGCTATGAGTATCTTATTCAGGTGAAAATAAGCTCCAGTGATATTATTTAATACTTTCTAAAACTTGCAAAAGTGTTGAGGTGGAAAGGGAATAAACCATGTGGTGAGAACTCTTTCTGGTGGATTCTCGAAGAACTTTCTAATCAGAGAATTCTAGATTGGGAGCGGGCCTTGGTGAGGTCGGCATTAGTATTAACTGAAGTCTTTCATGTTCAGATGTCTTCCAGAGGATGGAGGTCAAGTTCAGGCATTTGTAATCAGTTGATAAAAGACATGATTGTGTAGCCACGTGGGAAATCTATGAATATTATCAAATAATGGTGTCAAGTATAATTAAGGTTGAGCTATTAAGCAGTAATTAATTAAGCTGTCAGATTTTAATCAAGGAATTGTTTCTGTAGAGAGCTTGGATGGTTCCGCATCTTTGCAAAGCTCCGGAACCTTGATTTACAAAGATTAACAAATTAAAGGGCCAGGCTCCAAGAGGCAGTGAACTTTTCTGTTTCCTGGAGAGCGCAGACCTGACCACTTTCTGATTCTTACAGACAGTCAAAAAGCCAATGTGGCTCTCTTGGGTAGGACCAGACCCAAAGGTGGTCCTTAAAATTCAGCTCCTTGGTTATCATTCTACAGATTCAAAAAACCCTTCTTGAATACCTACTCTGGTTGGAAATGTGTTGTCTCACTTTATCCTCAAAACAACCCATTTTACAGAAGAGGAAACTGAGGCTTAGAGAGAGGGTGGGACCAGCCCAAGGTCTATTACTGAGGCCAAGCATCCTGGGGTGGGGGGCGGTGTTAGGTTTCTCTTCTCTGAGGCCGAGCGGACTGTATTCTCTTGGATTCTGAGGATTCAGCTGTGTTTTTTTTGCATTTTGCATCACTGCCGCCCTTCTCTCCAGTCTCTCCTCCCATTGCACAGAGGTCCGTTGCCCCATGGAAAACACACTGCTTTTGAAATCATACACATCAGGGTTTTTTTAAAAAATTAATTAATTTATTATTTATTTTCTATTTATCTTCATTGCTGCATGCAGGCTTTCTCTAGTTGCAGAGATCGGGGCTACTCTTCATTGTGGTGCGCGGGCTTCTCATTGCGGTGGCTTCTCTTGGTGTGGAGCACAGGCTCTAGGTGTGCAGGCTTCAGTAGTTGTGGCATGCGGCCTCAGTAGTTGTGGCTCGTGGGCTGTAGAGCACAGGCTCAGTAGTCGTGGCACGTGGGCATAGCTGTTCCACGGCATGTGGGATCTTCCTGGACCAGGGCTCGAACCCATGTCCCTTGCACTGGCAGGCGGATTCTTAACCTCCGTGCTACCAGGGCAGTCCCCACATCAGGCTTTAAATCTGACTTTACTACTTACTGGCTGCAAAAACTTGAATGAGTTATTTTCATTTCTCTGAGCCTCAGCTTTCTCATCTGCTAAGTGGGGGCAACGCTGCTCCCCCCCCCTTAGACAGGATTAAGTGATCTAATTGCGCCATAGCTCCATTGTACTGAGCACTTCCTATCTGCCAGACATATGCTAAGCACCATATATTCATCAATTGACTTCAACCTTACAATAGCCTAAGACTGTGAACTTTCTGCCCAATAGGACTTTCTGCCATGATGAAAACATTCCCTATCTGTGCTATCCAATAGGGTAGCCACTAACCGCACATAGCCATCGAGTGCTTAAATGTGGCTCTCTTGACTGAGGGATAGAGTTTCAAATTTTCTTTAATTTTAATGAGTCAAAGTGTAAAGAGCCAGGGTTGACCGGTGGCTACTGTATTAGCGCAGCTCTCACCGTGTACTTACTCTCTTATCCTCATTTGGTCCACGAGGGCTCAGAGAAACCATGTGACTTGCTACAGTCCTACAGCTTGCAAGTGGTGGGGCTGGGATTTGAACATGGCAAGGCGACTCCTAGTCATCATACTATACTGCATGGGAACTCTAAAGGAGATCAGGGCATCTTGAGGCACGCATCATGGCCCTGTATTGATGAGCTGGACTTCCTGCCGGGGCTGTAGCAGAAGCCAGGCCAGCTTACCATGTCCCAGTGCAGCTCTTCTGCCCTAGGTGGGTCACCTGTTTATAGGCAGGAGATAGAATGGACTGGAACCGTGGGCTGCCGAGAGGCAGTGGTGGAGGTTAATTCAACGATCTGTGTTTGCTTCCTGGCTGGAGCGATCCCATGCTTCGGCTTTCAGTCATTGAGAAAGGGAGCTGGTGTCGAGTGGATGTTGGCTGTGTGCCAGATGCCACGTGGAGCCCTTTGTATGAGTGAGCTCATCGAACTCCAAGGCAGGCGCCGTCGCCGCCCTTCTAGAGATGAGAAAACCGAAGCTCCAGGAGGCTGGATGACCTGTCCAAGGTCGTCCAACCTGGAGGGGCCAATGCAGGGGCTTGAAGGGAGGCATGACACTCCATGATGTATTAAAGCCTCGCTTGCCTTATTCCTTTTTGCTGGACGCTTTATCGTGGCTGTATCTCCCTATCAACCATCTTGGTCTGTCTCATGGTGGGACAGACCTTTGGGATCAATCTCTGTAGACAGGAAAACAGCAAGAGGAAAAAGGGGTTTTACTGAATTTGGCCGCAGCAGCCGTGAGCAGGGTCGGGGAAGGGAGATGGGGAGCTGAGAAGGAATAGGGAACGACAGCAGAGAAAACCGTTGTTATCATAATAATTAGGATTACGTTGACCCTCTGTGCCCTCTCCCTGGAATCCCAGTGACTCCCCGACACCCGACGCAATGGCCTCCCTGGAGTGACGGGATCTGTCATCCTCAGAGGAGTCATCATAAAAGATTGCCTGTCATATTGGAAGCGAATGAAAACTAAAGCGCCTATATATATATATATATTTAATAAATTTATTTATTTATTTTTGGCTGTGTTGGGTCTTCATTGCTGCGTGCGGGCTTTCTCTAGTTGCGGTGCGCGGGCTTCTCATTGCAGTGGCTTCTCTTGTTGCGGAGCACGGGCTCTAGGTGCGCGGGCTTCAGTAGTTGTGGCTGGTGGGCTCTAGAGCGCAGGCTCAGTAATTGTGGTGCACAGGCTTAGTTGCTCCGCGGCATGAGGGATCTTCCCGGACCAGGGCTCGAACCTGTGTTCCCTGCATTGGCAGGCAGATTCTTAACCACTGAGCCACCAGGGAAGTCCCTAAAGTGCCAATATTTAAGGAAATGTGTCTGCATTTAATACTTTGTTTCTTTTATGGTGCAGTAAGAATGCCAAGGTTTACACATTTCGGGACTCCTAACTGAATTGTATAAATGTAGGAAACGCGAGCTCTGGGAATCTTTGGAAAAGCGGGCCGGTGGTTTGTCAATGTCAGGCTGCCGTCAAGGCTTCCTTCTTGTACAGCTCAGGGCTGTGCTGGGGACTTGCTGGTGCCCAGGGTGTGTCTGTGCCGGCCTGTTTCCTCCTGGGTCTACACTGTTCTCCTGCAGGGAAACTCTTAAGAAACAAAAGAAAATAAAACAAACTCTCAGTCCTTGGAAGGAGGTGCCTCCTCGCCTTCCGTCGCCACCACATCTCACTTCCAGGGGCACGGTTTTCTGAGATATTGAGGTGGTGGGTGAGGAGTGAAGGTCTTAGGGCTTGAATCCTGGCTCTGCTATGTCCTAGTTGTGTGACCTTGCCCAAGTTACTAAACTTCTCTGAGACTCCAAACCTGATTCTGTGAAATGGAGAGCATTGTTCAAGGGTTGTTACAAGTTAAATTGTAAGCGGCAAAGCGATACGCTGAAATCCTAACTGCTGGACCTGTGAATCTGACCTTATTAGGAAATAGGGTCTGTGCAGATGTGATCAAGTTAAGATGAGGTCATACTGGAGTAGGGTGGGCCCTTAATCCAATGACTAGTGTTCTTATAAGAGGAGAAGACACACAGAGACATGAGGGGAGACAGCCACGTGAAGACTGAGGCAGAGCCTGGAGTGATGTCGTCACAAGCCAAGGAATGCCCAGGGCCGCCAGGAGCCGGAAGAGGCAGGAAGGATTTTCCCCTACAGGCTTCAGCAGGTACAAGGCCCTAATAGCACCTTGATTTCTGACCTCTGATCTCCAGAACTGTGGGAGAATACATTTCTATTGTTTTAAGCCACGCAGTTTGGGGTGCCTTGTTATGGTGGCCCTAGGAAACTAACACAAGGGTGGATGATTTTAAAGAGTTGAAAGGACCTATGTCAGTGCCTGCTAAGAGTAGACGCTTAGGAAATGTGTTCGCCTCCTTCTGTCGTAGTTCTTGGGATCCTGCAACATCAAGGAAGAGAAGCAAGGGGATGCAGTGGTTTAAACCGAACACTCCAGAGGCAGGCTGCCTTCGCTTTTGTCCTAGCTCCATTATTTAACCAGCTATGTGATTTGGGGCACGTTCTGAGAAAGAGAAAAGCGGCCCCTGACATCCAGGAGCTGGCCTGTACTATAAGCAAATGTTGGGGTTACCTGGGGCTGGCCCGGCTCACAGCTAGACCCTGGTGTGCTTGCTTGAGCATGAACAATTTCACAGGACGTCAGCGTCAGACAAGGGCCTTCTGTGACTTGTAAAAACAGAGAGTAGAACGGTGGTGACCAGGGGCTGGGGGAGGGGGAATTGGGGGGATGCTGTTTAAGGATACACGCTTGCAACTAGTAGATAAATAAGTTCCGGAGATCTAACACACAGTACAGTGATTACAGCCAACAATACTGTATCATAAAATCTAAGAGACTAGATCTTAATCGTTCTCACCACAAAAAAGAATTGATCATTACGCAACCTGGTAGAGGTGTTAGTTCACACTACAGTGACAATCATATTGCAACATATACATGTATCACACCAACACTGCTGTACATCTTAAACTCACATGATGTTATATGTCAGGTGCATCTCAATAAAATACATTAATGAATTACAAGAAAAGAAAAGGAACCTCTGTAACCATAATGGGTCAAGACAAAAACAAGACCACTTTGTAATCATGTCTAAACACAGACAAAACATGAGCATTGTCCAGATCACAAAAATGACCAAACAATCCCTTATCCTGGCTGACCTGAGGGACTGATGTTTCTTTGCCAATCAGCTTGTCTCAGTTCATTCCTGCCATCTTCCAATGAGACTTATTAAAATTGTCATAGAATTACTTTCACTTCCTGATACTGCCAATCCAGAATAAAGCCCCACTTCCTTAAACTCTTCCCCAAATACCCAACATGAGCCTGAATCCTATAATAAATCCTTTCTAACACCTTGTTACAGACGTACCTTCTGTTTCCCCGTGGTGTGTGTTCTCCATCATTGCAATGAGTCAGTCAGGCCAACCTTCTAACTGCAGGTGTGTTTCTGGTGGTCTTTGATTGACTGTAAGATGAGGAAATGCATAGACCCCGGCCAGCACTGTTGTGGAGGTCAATGAGTCAGCGTACACGTCACTTAGAGCAGTGCCCAGTACGTGTCGAGTGGTATGTAGTGTCTGCTGGCATCAGGATTATTGCGTTCGGGATGCTCAGCATCCATTCCCTTCTCTCTTTCATCCAAAGTACCAGGGCTTCCCTGGTGGCACAGTGGTTGAGAGTCCGCCTGCCGATGCAGGGGACACGGGTTCGTGCCCCGGTCCGGGAAGATCCCACATGCCGCGAAGCGGCTGGGCCCGTGAGCCATGGCCGCTGAGCCTGTGCGTCCGGAGCCTGTGCTCCGCAACAGGAGAGGCCACAACAGTGAGAGGCCCGCGTACCGCAAAACAAAAACAAAAACAAAGTACCAGAGTGCCCCCAAAATGGACATGCACTTTTCTGCCTCTGAGCTCAGAAGTCTTCCATGTTCCCTTCCTTGATCAAATAAACTCCTACTCATCTCTCAAAACCCAGTTCGGGCAAACCCTCTTCTGTCAAGTGCTTAAGAGCATGGACTCTGAAGTGAGGCATCTAGATTTGCATCCTCCTCTGCCTCTTACTGGCTGTGTGTTCTTGGGCAGTTTGCTTTACTTCTCTCTACATCAAGTTCCCTTCTAAAGAATGGGATGATGATAACAGTATTACTCTTACAGTGATGTTGAGGGTTAAATGAGATAATAAGTGTATGAGTACTTGGAACAATAGGTGACACGTAACAGCTGCTTAACTGATGTTAGCTATTATTATTATTAAGCTTCATTTGCTGTCCCCCCCTCTTCCCCATTACCACTCCATCACACCTGCTAGACCCTGGTTGCAAAGGGCATTTCTGGATTTATTAGTAGGTATTCATAAGTGTTTGTGGAAAAAAGGATTGTGATATTCAGTAGTCACACTATGTGTGAGTGGCTGCTAAAATCTTAGTAAAAATCCCAACCTTAAACAAACTTCTGAGCCTTGAATAAACAGATTGAAGAAATCCTGTTATGGAATTTGGAAGTGATATGCTCTTATGAGAGACTATGAACTGGCCCCAGCACATCTGGTTAAGCCTCTTACAATAACTCAGCTTTGTTTGTCAGTGGCTTCCTGTAGCATGGTGTTAAGAAAGATTCTGAGGCTGTGTCTGGGTACAGAGGAAGAGAATGACTTAGTCGTTTATGACCGTCTGCCACGGGTGATGGAGGGGAGGTGGCACACATGTACAGGTACTTATTATCTCTGGATTTATGAGCTTTTAGGCAAAGGCCCTTCCAGGATTTGGCACCCAGAAGGCAGTCAATAGATGGTACGTAGTACAGCGGACAAGGAAACAAAGGCTGTGTTACTCTTCTTGCAAGGCCACTTGCTGAATACACATGGAACAATTAATTAAACCAAATGTTGATAAGTGCTTTGAAAGCACAAGGCTCTGTGGTGCAAAGGAAAAAGCCTGGGCTTTACAGTCACGTTGACCTGGCCTCGTATTCCAGCCCATTAGCTGTGTGACCTTGAGAAAAATTGCTTATCCTCTCTGACCCTCAGTTTCCTCATCTGAAAAAAGGAGACATCACCGGGAGGGTTGATTTCAGGTATGAAAATAAAGCGCGAGGCTCATCGCTGGTGTTTCCTTTCTCCGATTCAGTTTGAAGCTGCAAATGCATTGCCTGACCCGCAGCCACGTCAACATCGTAAACCCTGAAAATCCTGTGACTGATTTCCAAGCAGCAGTAAAACTCAAAATCACTCACAAGACTTCTCGTTCCACTTAAAATGTTCCTTGAGTTATTCTTTTCTGTTTGCAAATAGAAAAAACTAAAATGGAAAAAAAAATGCTGCTTATCCATACTCTGCAGATGAACATCCACAAGTTGCTGAACCCGAGGCACTGTCTGCAGTGAAGGACAGGCGGAGTTTGCGTTTGCCACGTGCTGGGTTCATTATAATCCCTGGAAAAAGCTGGTTCCGAGAGAGAAATGCTGATGCAGCCCATCTCCCTGTTGCTATGATACGTACCTTATACACAATCCGATCCTGAGATGTGGAAGCTGTTTTTAATGACCAAACGCCTGCCTGTCTTGTGGGAGAGGCTCCATCACTGTATCCTAAGTGCTACCCTTTGTTTTATCTCATTGATGGCTAACGAGACTAGTTGAGTGTCCCCCACAACTTGGCTTCCTTCTACTTGGAAGATGTGAATGGGAGCTTGGACTCAAGTAGGGGAGCCAGTTTCTTAATGAAACGGAGCTCAGGAGGCCAGCAGGGCAGTGAGGGGTGGGCGTGCAAACTCAGGGCATGCTGTTTCTGTGTGTCTTCAGGTAAGTCACTTAACGGCTCTGGTTATAACAAGGACATTCTCCTCGGCTGATTGGATCAGGGATTCTAAGTTCGTGCCCGAGATCATGTGGGGTCTTGTTACAATGCAGATGCTGAGTGAGTGGGTCTGGGGTGGGGCCCGAGACTCTGCATGGCTATCTAACAAGTATATGGTGATGCCAGTGCTGTTGGTTCCTGGTCGCTACTTTGAGTAGCCAGCTTCTCAGACACGTGAAAGTGCTTTGGAAACAGAAAGTTATTGTACCATCATAAGGCATTTTACTTGGGAAACACAGATGTGGAAATTTCCTCAGCTGCTTAGCTAAGTAATGCTTACTAAGTACCTTGGAGGTACCTGGCAGTGTACCTGGATGGTAACTCACTAAACTCCAGTGTGGCGATGGGGAGAGAGAGAGAAAGGGAGAGGGAGAGAGAGAAAAGATGTTGGCCTAAAACAGACCTGAGTTTGAATCCTGGCTCTGCTGTTTCATGGTTGTGTGGTCATAAACAAGTCAGATGGCCTCAGTTTCTCTGTCTGTTAAATGGGCATGACGTCACCATCATAGGATAGCCTGAGAGGATTAAATAACATGAGGGTTGCAAAGCACCTGACTCATTCTATCAAGGTATTACCTTAACAGCTGAAGAATAGGCTCAGTGGATTCCAACGCTCTCTTTATCTCCTTTCCGCTGGACCCCAGCTCTTGAAACTTACACTTCTCCTCCCTACCCATGTCTAGAAGGTAGTCTGGGGCAGAGGTTGGGGCTCAACATTTGGAAGTTGTCGTATTATCTCAGCAGTAAGATCTACACCCAGGGTGTCTCCAGTCCTAATTGTATCCTGAGTTGTCAGGGGGAACAGTTTCTGGGGGCCTGTCGATCTTTCTAGAAAGGAAGAGAAAAAGCCTTGAGATGACAGGGTTGTGGACAGGGCAGTCAGGAGGATAACCAGCTGCTGAAACCAGCTCACTCTGCAGCCAACACTTGAGACACCGGTTGCAGCTTCCCCCTGCTAAGGAGGCCTCGCTTCCTGGGGTGCCACTGCGCACTGCATGAAGCCAGCAGGGAGGATGGGCTTCCACCCCCGACACGGAAGCCTCACCAGCTCCAGGCTGATCACTCTGTGTGCACCTTTGGTCCATGCACCTGGCCTCCGACTAGCGCTCAGGAACCGCCAAGCAGAGAATAGACACCACCCATAGCTTTGGGGGGTTGGGTCACGTGTGCTAGGCCAGTGTGGGGAGCAGCTGGGGTGCAGGAAAGAGAACAATGGACTTGGATACGGACTCCAAGTGGCTTAACACTGTCTGGCCTCAGCTTTCTCATCTGCAAAATGGGACCATAAACTTTGATTCAGAGAGGCAGGGCAGTAGAGGGCAGGAAATCAGCAAGTCTGGATTTATCATAATATGTGGCTCATGGGAGATGAGTTGTCCTCTCTCTGGCCAACTCAACAATCTTCTCCTTTTTTCTCTTCTTGAACGTAGCTATTCTGGTCACGCACAGAAGTTAGAGATCTAGAGAGAGGCATGTGGTTAGAAGAATTGGCTGTTGCAGTGTGAGGCAGAGCTGAGTTAGCAGCCCAGCTCTCCAGCCTCGTCTGTGCACTCTCAGTTAATCCATAGCCTCTCAGAGCCTGTTTTCTCTGCGATAAAAGAGCTAGAACAGTCCTACCTTCCCTATAGCATTGTCATAAGGAATAAACGAACTGCGGGTCAGACAAGTGCTTAGCTTAAGGCTTCCATGTCAGCTGTTATTGTGTCCCTCCCTCCCTCCCATCAGCCTCCCTCCCTCCCTCCTTTCCTTCCTATTCTCTCTCTCTTTCTGTCTTTCTTTCTTTCTTTCACCCTATTTCCAACTGCTACTTCACCCATCTTGCTAACATCTTCTAAAATGGAACACAAAGAGATTCACTAAGAGAATATTCAAAGTAAAAAGCATCACTCTCCACTGGCCTTGGAAGCCAAAGAACAAGGACGACATCACCTGTCATTTTCCTCTTCGAATAGAAAAGATTCAAGTGGCCCAATGCTTTCAGATGGGACCGCAGTGTCATTAGCATGAGAAAGCAGCCAAGGAGAGGTGGAAATTCTTTGGTGTTAGAGACATTGCACGATCTGGCCATTACCTGCCTCTGGCCACCTGCTCACAGGCATGAAGGGTGACTCTACAGCATCACACTTTCCCACCTCCATGCCTAGGCCCATGTGTGGCCACCCTCTGGAATGTTCTTTCCCATCTCATTCATAAATCCAAACAGATCCACCCTCACTTTCTCTGCATCTTCCCAGGCCTGGCCACACAGAGGGGACAACTGTTACACTGACCTTGTTAAACAATCATTCTTCTTCTTTTGGCAACGCCCCTCTCCCATGGGGTTAGGTTGGGGTTGATGCCTACCGTCCATCAGAGTGGTCCATTCTTGTGGACCAGGAAAAGGGGAGGATGGAAAGAGCAAAGGGGGCACTTCGTAGGGGAGTCGACTCCATTTAAAGAGCCTTCCTGGAAGTCCCCTGTCTCCATTCCCTGACTTATTATCTGTTTGCATCTCATGTGGCCATACCTGGCAAGGGAGCCTGAGAGATAGAGTTCTTCAGCTGAGTGCTGGATCTATGTTCCAATACTAGCAAATAAGGGGGCATCAAGTAGGCACTGCAGCTCTGGCACTCTCCCCATGAATTTACCCACCCCTCAGACGCAAGCGCGAGTTTAAAATAATTTGGGAGCAAAGCACTGAACTTTAGGGCTGATCCTCGACTGTCCTCTTCCAGTCCTCTTTGGAGACCGGAAGTCAGCATGGCTTGGGGAAAGCCCTGTAGAAGGGGTGTCTTGACCTGGATTCTTGTCTTTGCTTGCATGACCTTGGGGACCCCAAAAGTGGGGATTTAATGGAAGCCCCCGCCGGTGCTGGCTCTCAGCTATGCATGTTTCTGCTGTCCTTAAGCTTCTTACCACTGTCTTTGCCTCCCGTTTATAAATGTTTAAAAATATTCGCTTGACACACAGTGGGATTGTAGACTCTTTCATTTCCGAAATGAAAAGCAGCTCACGCATTGTTCAAGAGAAATATTATATTATTGAACAAAGGATGGGTGCATTCAGCCCTTGTTATGCATTCCAGTCTTTGCTACCTTATTGGTAGATGCGTTCTGTGAGGATTTTACTGATGGGGTTTGTAAACAAAGGCAAGATCAAACACTAGTGTGTTTGGATGGCAAGATTGAGAGATTATCATAAAGTCATCAAATTGCATGCCTGGGAGGTTATCCAGTCTACCCAGTGCCTGGGCTCCTTCTACGCATTCCTACCAAGTAGAAGTTCAACCTCAGCTTGAACTTTTCCAGTGGTGGGAAACTCACTACCCCAATTTCACCATTGTGGAGTTTGTAAGGAAGTTCATCTCATATTGGGCTGGGATTTCTCTCCGTGTGGCCTCTACCCATTGAACTTCCTTTCCACCTGGAACAATTCTGTTCTCCTTTCTCCACAATTGCCCTTTAGTTATGTGAAGATGGAGATTGCCATAACTTACCTGGGTCATTTCTTTGAAAGGCTGAATATCCTTTGATTCTTCAGCCAACTGGCCATGGCAAGAAGGAGAATCAATTGGACTAATAAGTATTTCTCAAAGAACCTCCTCTTTATATTCCAGGCACTTTGATAAGCATGTGTGTGGCTTATAACTCTTTGCAATTCAGTGGAGAATTTGTAGAATGTTCAACTAGCAGGGTTTGAAATTCGTGTACCCCCTGTACCTCTCCAGCCCTGTCTCCCACCACTCTCCCCTCTCCCTCCTTCCTCAGCCTCTTTGGCTTTCTAGCCCTCCAACACACAAGCTCCTCCCTGCCTCAGGGCCTTTGCACATGCCATGTTCACTGCCTGGGACGCTTTCCCAAGGTCTTTGTATGTGCTGCATGCTTCTCACCAGGCAGCTCTCAACTGAAGGGACACCTCCTCAGAGAAGCCTTCTTGGACTTTCATCTAAATGAAGCCCCCAATCCCACTTCTGTCCCATCACTCTCCATCCCATTACCCTGCATTATTTTTCTGTAGCACCTTTGCAGTCAATAAACATTTACTGAGCAACTACTATGTACCAGGGATTGTTCTAGGAACTTAGGCTACATTGGTGAAAAAAAACCACAATAATTCTCGCCTTCATGGAGCTTACATTCTCACAGGAGAGACAGAAAATATGCCATATATGTGTGGATAAATTATCTGGTATGTTAGAAGGAGTTAGGAACTATGGAGAAAAAAGCAGGGGATTGGGATATCAGTGGGGTGGGCGGGATTACTTATTAAATAGGGCGGCCTCTTTCAGAGATGAGTTTTGAGCAAGGACATTTCCAGAGATGAGATAATATTTTTTATTTGTGTATATATTTATTGCTTGTTTTTTTTCCTTTCTAGAATGTAAGATCTACGAGGGCAGGGTCTCTTCTGTCTTGTTTCTGTCTGTACCCAGTGCCTGGCAATATCATAGGAACTCAGTGGATTTTTGTGAAATGATTGCCAAATGCCTATATGACAAGATAAGAGGCACTGGCAGAAGTTTTTTCCAAGGTATAATGTAAAATCCACGCAGTTGTCACCTGCATCCCTCACTTCCCCCATGATTTTTTTTTCCTAGGTCTTGCCTCTCACTTTCCTTTCCCATAGAATGGCAAGAAGGATGGAATTGCACCCACTTCTTGCTAACACATCCCGTGATGTGGCTCAGAGCAAGCGCTATCATTCCCATTCTGCAGGTGAAGAAACTGAGGTTTGGAGATGTCCAAGGTCATGCAGGTTTAGTGACAGAGTGTGGATTTGAACCACAGTCCTTTCCACCGATAGGAAGACCAACAGCAAGCCCACCCCCACGGGCTTTTCTGCACCGTCCTCACACCAGAGCTTCCCTGAACAGCAAGGGTGGTGGGTCCTCCCCCGGGGTGTGGGTGCGGGGGCGGGGGGTATCTCTCAGGAGCTGGAATTCCTGATTGCCTCCTCCAACTTGCATACTGAGATGGAATTTTCCGAGAGTGAACTTGCTGCTTCCCAGCTCTCTCTGAACCAATCCAGTTAGAGCAAATCCTGCTCAGCCTGCTGGATCCTCTTAAACAGAACCAAATAAATAAGCAGTAAGCTTCGAATAATTGGCTTTTGCTTCTCAAAGCCAATTGTTATCAAAATGAATCCTTCATTCTGCCTCTTTCATTACATTGAACTAAATTATCTTTTGGGTCTCAGGGGAAAGATTAACTCTTTTCCTTCCAGATGTCTTCAGGGCAATAGCAACCCTCACTTACCTTTCTACAGAGCTTTAGGATTTACAAAGTCCTTTCATATAAATCATATGATTTTGGTCCAGACATTACAAACCATCCTGTGATGTATAAGGGCACTTAAAAAAATTGGGAATCCACGGATGAATGCATTCATTTTCAAGTAACAGAAAGCTCAACTCCAATGGACATAAAAATAAAGGGAACTTACTGACATAGAACTGAAATACCCAGAGAAAGAAACAGTTTTGGGTGCCGTGCGATCATTACTATGACTTAATTTCTCTGTCTTTTTTTTTTTTTTTCAGTTATTTTGCAAGTCAGATTCATTCTCAGTCTGGCTTCTTTCTTGATTGCAATATGGTTACAACAAACAATACTTTATGCTTTCTCATTCACATCCACAGAGCAGAAAGAGTGTTTTTGTTTCCACATTGCATGCAGGAGCCTGGAGGTTCACCTCAGTTGCACCCGCAGAGGTCACATGCCCACTCCTGAACTAGGGACAGTGGCTTGAGGGGGCTCTGAAAATGCTGATTGGCTTGGAGTCAATTTCCCATAAAGGATATTGATGCCGTTAGGGAGAAGGCAGTGGGTGCAGATGCGGAACAGGCAGCCAACACATTTCTACTACAGATCCATGTTAGGATAGGAAAAATTGAGGATTGAGTCTTTTTTGTTTTTAAATTTTTGTCCATACCCCACGGCATGTGGGATCTTAGTTCCCAGATCAGGGATTGAACCCGTGCCCCTTGCATTGGAAGGCAGAATCTTAGCCACTGGACTGCCGGAGAAGTCCCTGAGGATTGAGTCATTTATTTAAGGTCATTTGGTCACTGGGTATTGCAGCAGAGACTAAAACCCAGACTCACATCTTTGGATTCAGAGATCTGTCCAAACATCAAATTCTCCTCACCTTTTGCCAGTGCTGAATTTGTAATCTTCCTTTTGCCAGAGGCTGGGCGGTACCAGCAGAGTAAGATATTGAGGGTGAGGGAGGACCTCCTTTGTGTCTTGCTGATACCAAAAATTTCACATAATTACTTTCTTTGGGGTTACAGTGTTACTCATCCATTCATTAATAAATGTCCATTGAGCTGGGAACATTGCCTGGCCTGGACCATCTGGAAACCCGTCTCTTAATCAAGAGTCTTCTAGTTGCAAGACATAGAAACCTGTTCAAGCTAATTTGAGCAAAAACAAAAGGAGGGGATTTCTTCTAAGAGTACAGGATTCTCGGTGTCATCCCCTATTCTCCCACAAATTACGTCATAATCTTATATGATGAAATGTTTAATAACAATACACACATTGCTTATTGAAAATCTTCACTGACCCTGGAGGTCTCTGCAGCCTGTTCAGGGCAGATTCTCTGCTCCTGTTATTATATTTAGGTTCAGGGAGCTTCAAATAAAATCTCACCCCGTTTGAATGCACTTCCAGCTAGCTCTTTTAGGCTTAATTAGATGGATGTGTTCAAAAAAAGGGAAGGAACTAGAAAGTTTCTCTGGAAAAAAGCTATAGGGGATGGATTGGAAATCTGCGTGGTGGAGTCTGCTCCCCCCATTACCCGGCTCATTCAGTGGCTGCAGCCTCAGTGCATGCCCACTTTGTACCAAGCTTGCATTCTGATTCTGGTCCCACAGGTGCAAGCCAGAGTGTACTCTGAGCTTACAGGAGGCGTGTTAGTTTTATAAAGTTTCCTCTACTCACCCCCATGCAAGACCTGGGGCCATGGAAACATTTCTTGGCCACTCAAGTATCCAGAGAGGGGAGGTGTTTCTACCGCTTCATGAAGACCCTAGACGGCCCTTACTTGGGGATGGTAAGAGAGTCGCCTTCCTGTGCATCTGGATTAAATCATCTTGAACGATCCTTTCCAGCTCATGAGCGTCATAGCTTCTTCCTCTTTCCAGAAGCAGAGGAAACCAATGTCTAGATAACTTGATGAGTAGGCAATGAATGAGTGAATGAATGAATGAATGAATTCCTCCTTTGCTTCCCCTATGAATTCTGCAGAGTTTCTCTGCTCAAACTGTGTGGCATCAGAATCAGCTGAGAGCATGTTGGAAACATCGAATCTGAAGCCCCACTTGAGACCAGGCACATGAAAGTGTGAGAAGCACGGCTGTAGAAACTGCTTCTACATCACCTGTATTCCTTAATTGCTTATTTGATTGCTTTTGTCTTCATCCAGGAGAAGGGCCAGGACCATGTCTATTCACTAGAGTATCTCTATCTCCTATGTGGGAGTTGTATCCAGGAGGTATTCAGTAGCTATTAGATGGTTGGATGGATGGATGGGTGGGTGGGTGGATGGAGAAAACAAGTTTCGCTGCCTTCAGGGAGGCTACCTATTCTAATGGAAGAACGCTGGGGTCAGAAGAAAAGGGAAGGTCACTGAGCAGTTTTGTTGCCACCACATTTCTTGAGCATACTCACTCCCCATGAAACGTCACCAGATAGGTATCAATATCATCATTTTATACCTGTGAAAATGGTGAGGCTACAATTTGAACCTGGAACAATACTTTTTCTTTCCTGCTGCACTGCCACTCGGTGTCTGTGAGACCTTGGGGATCTGGGGCACAGGCTTTGGCTTCTCCCCGCCCACCACTCACTCTTCCCAGCAACAGCTTCTGTCTGCAAGGAGCCTGCAGCTGTGCCTGAGGGCTTCCCCCCAGTCTTAGGATCATGCTTGTCCTGTGTGCAAGGCGTCAGGAGTGGGGGGATACAACACCATCAGAAGCAGCCCTCAACCAATAGGAACAGGAGTTGGTGCATAAATGCCCCTTGGGTGGGATAACTCTGGGGGAATGTTCTACAACATCTCCTAGAGTCTTACTTGGGATGGAGCCCCAGCGGCCCACAGTGGAGACCTACTCAAAACACATCCTTTATTGGGTTCCTTTCCTTCCCTGTCTCATTTCCTTCTGGTGCTTCCTGGGATCACCTCACAAATACATTGTTTGCATTCAAATCCTTATCTTAGGGTCCCCTTCTCAGACCCCAAATCTAAGACAGGTTCTGTTAACTAAAAACCACTGTAGCCATCTATTCTGATTGCCTGACATTGTGATAAGCACCTTGAGTGCATTATCTCATTAATCTTCACAACATCCCTGGGAGGTAAGTTCTGCTCCAATCTCCAGATGAAGAAATTGAGTCTCAGAAGGGGAAGTGATATGCTAAAGGTCCCCAGGCTGGTCACTGGCAGAGACAAGGTTTGGATCCATTTCTGTTTGTTGTCAAATCTCATGGTCGTTAAGAGGACCATGCCTCCCAAAAGGATTTGGATTATCCCCTGAGATCATGGATGTGAAGATTCTTTGCAAAAACTGGAATTTCAGTTGTCATCACTGTGTTTCTACAATGGGCTGACTTTGTCAAAAGATTTCTTTCCAAGGGGGTTAGGACAAGTCAACAGGGGCAAGGGTGTGAGGGGATAGTTGAAGAGTGATAATGTAAGGAGTCCAAGGGACCAGAGGACAATGGGAAAACATCAGATCTAGGGATAGGGGAGATCTTATCAGTAGAGTAAGATGAGGCTGAATAGATTCAAGGATGAGCTTGGAAAAAGCAGGAATGATCTGGGTCCCTCCGCTGACAGTCTATGTCTGATGCTTGGGTGTTGGAGAATAGCTAAGGAATGTGATAGACAAGTTTGGAAGTAGGAAGAGGGATTATATGTGGTCCATAGCAGTCAAAGTTGAGCATCTGGCCACATAAATAAATTCTAGATGGTGGAATGGCAAAACAGCTTTTATCTTACATGACAACTCTCACTGACTGATAGTAGCTTCTTGGAGCCCTGTGTAGAGGGCAGTTCCGAGGCTGCTTTCCACCTCAGAGTGAAAGAGAGTCAGGATTGATTAGTGATGTCTGCCTGGGGCACAGGAGTGGAGAGTGTGGGTACCAAGGCCACATGGAGGAACAGACTGAATTCCAGTATGAGCCGGAAGAATTCTTTCCGTTAGGATTGAAGCAACATTTACATTTCAAGTAAGCTTTCACTTTTGAATAGGATGATTTTTCCTTGAGAGTTTATCTTTCATTTGAACATATGTGGCTAAACCGAGGCCATATGCAAAATTACAGCTTTATTATAACTCCCTAGAGGCAAAGACAAGAAAAATCAGCACACGATTTACTGAGTAGAACCCACAGAGAAGAGGGAGTGTGTTGAGTGGCTTTCTCCTCCTCCTCCCCTTCTCCTTCTTTTTCTTCTTCTTTTGGGTCACGGTGGCCTCTGTGTTGGGTGGGTTTTGATGATGCTGAGTCTTATCACAGTCCTTTCCAAGTCTGTGATCTCCACCTCCAGGAACTCTGGCTTCTGGGTCTCATCTAAGTGGTAGTGACAAGTTCTGATTGTGGGAGTTTTGTTTTCTTATTGCAGTTGGGAAAGGAAGGCAGGAAGCCCCCACACAGGTCATGGTGAGCGGGTGCCTCTGGCTGTGAGGAATGTTGAACACAGACTATGAATAATGCAGCCACATCTGCCCTGGAGTTTGGAGCTCATGTAATTTGCTGCATCACGTAACTTAACTGATGCTCCGTGCAGACCTGTGTGGTGGGGAGATTCAGACTCACACTTTTAGTTTAACCCATAATTGGTACACTTGCTTTCAAAATGCCCTTGGCAAAATGGCCTTTATCTCACGAGATGTTTTGAAATTCTCCTCAAATTCTCATAGGAAATTTGAACATTTAGGTGAAGTCACATGGAATGAACTTGTTATGAATTCAGGTCGGGACAAATTCTGTTCGTATTTAATTAATACGTGTCAGGTTAAATGGTTTAACAGAGTACTCCACACTCAGATTCTATTATAGGAAGTGGCTTTTCTAAAATGAGCCCGGCTTTCAGCAGATTGATGGGGTGAGGTATGGTATTATCTTTCCAGTGCAAAAGGGTGGTTTGGAAACACCATTAGATGGAACATTGCTGTAGAAAAAGGATGGACTGGACTGTAGATTAAAGTAACACAGTCAAATTTCCTGAATTTGATAAGTGTATGGTGGTTACAGAGGTTAAAGTCCTTGTTTTTAGGAAGTACACACTACAGTATTAAGGGATAAAGTTACATGATACATTTAATGTATTCTCAGATGGTTCAGAAAAAGTGTATGTGTGTGTGTAGAGAATGAGAATGCTGAATCATGTGGAGAAATAGTAAAAATTGATGAATCTGTATAAAGAGTGTATGAGAAACAGTATTATTCTTGCAACTTCTCTGTAAGTTCAAACCTATTTCAAAATAAAAAATGAAAAAACTAAAAAAAAAAAAGAAAAAGGATGGAAAGTCAGTTCCTTTGTGTTGGTAGTGGATGCCTGGAACTTAACAGAGAAGATTGAGGTCGAGGTGAGGATCAGTGAAATGGAATGTCAAGATTGATTAGAAATGTCTGCCATGGGCAAAGGAGGAAAGAGTGCACGTGCATATGTGTCATCCCTTCTCCAAGAGGAAGTTGTTTAGAAAAGCAGGGTGGGAGGAACAGACACCAACTGTCCTGGAAGTAAAAAAGAATTGGACAAGGTCCACCCTGACTGCCTGTTACTGGAGGAAAAGTTTTGATTTAGACATTGTCAGGTTCCAGAAAAAGCTAGTCCCTATCCTCCACTGTTGCCTAAGAGAATGAGCCAACTGCATTGTTTAAGACCTAATGCAAATGAGTTTTTCAGGCAGAGGAGAGACAAGAGAAAGAAGAGCAAATTCTTTCTTTTGGCACCCAGCAATGATGAGCAGAAGTATAAAAGAAATGGCTTTGTGGGAACACATCAAGCATGGCTCTGTGATTTTCATGGAATTTCCATGTCTTCTAGAGCCGTGAAGTGGAAAGTGTTCATTGAAGTTTGGATATGGATTCAAACACTGACCCCATCACATATTACCTAAGTAACTTCGGACAGGTCATTTGAACATGCCGAGCCTAATTTTCTTCATATGTAAATTAAGACTAAAAATACAAAATCTACCTAACTGACGAGGTTTGGCCAAGAGTGGAATACTAATACCTCCCGTGTGGAATCAGCACATGTGGATGTGACTAGTACAGTCAGGCACGTAGTGTATGTCTGATAATATGAATTTAAACAGGAACAATCCCGGCTTCCCTGGTGGCGCAGTGGTTGAGAGTCCGCCTGCCGGTGCAGGGGATACGGGTTTGTGCCCCGGTCCGGGAGGATCCCGCATGCCGCAGAGCGGCTGGGCCCGTGAGCCATGGCCGCTGAGCCTGCGCGTCTGGAGCCTGTGCTTCGCAACGGGAGGGGCCGCGGCAGTGGGAGGCCCGCGTACCGCAAAAAAAAAAAAAAAAGGAGCAATCCATTTAGGGTCGGACTACCCTGGCTTTTGCTCCTATCCTTAAGGTTCTGGAACGCTTCTTTTCAGAGGTCATGCTTTCCAGAGTGTCTCTAGAAAACAGAAAGACAGCTCGAGGTCCTAGTGGCCTTGGTCGCTTTATCACCCTTGTGAATTTCAAGAGACTGAAGGAAAAAGTTGTGTGGTGGTTTGAGTTGATCTCAAAGGTGATGATTTGGCCAGACTGCCTAGATCATTGAATCCTCTTCTTTATGCATGTCCTGGATGTTGAGTTTAGCTTCTTGATTTTCTGCAGGTGGGAGAGAGAGACAGCGACTGCCCACCACCCCAAGTCTTTATGAAGCCCCAAGGTAAGGACCACTGCCTGATAACTTTCTCACTGTCTTGTTCTTTCTGGAGCCAAGTTCTGCATGTCATTTTTGATGTTCTGGAGTCATGAAACACTTATAGGAGAATGAGGTTTCCATCATTGCCATAAATGGCCTCACGGTGGAATGGCCTGGGGGACTTGGCAGGGTAGTCCTTATCCCCGTAGCTCCTCTAGCAGAAGGAAAGTCTGTGCAGACGTCTGGCCCTACAACCCTCTCTGCCTTCAGGTGATTCACAAATTGCTAACAGTCAATAGATGGAGAAATCGAGGGTTCTTGCTTGTATTTTCACCACCTTCCATTCTGGTTGAATACAGTTGAGCTTCTGTGTTAGTAACACATCCAAACAGTAGATTTTTCTGCTAATACTATGCCCAAGGCCAACTCATCATCACTCCATCCTTGGCTCTATCTGTGCAGACACCTGGTCTACCAGGGTCCTTCCTCACTTTGGAATTTAAGCACAGTAATTATTATTTTTTCCCCAGTCTGGTTATTGAGAAAGGACCAAGGCTGGCATTTAGCTGCTGCCTCCTGCTTCTCCCTTTGCAAGCTGAGGAGGTCTGGAAATCTGTGCCCAGAGTCATGCACCCACTGGGCTTCGGGATTGGGTGTTTTCCAACCTCTTGCCCACAGAGAAGAAAGACCATGCTCTCTGGGCCTCTTTGAGAGCACTGAGATGGGGGGCACAAGAGGCATCTCCCCACAGGCAATCAAGGGAGAAGCTAAAGCTGAGTTTTCTGTTTTCTGAAAGCAGCCTTTTCTTTCCTTCCCCCTCTGGGGAAATTAGCTTGCTGGCTCAGAAAGGGAAAATAAACAAGTCTAACCTGAAATATGCATTAGAGTTTAGCTATTTTTGGAGGTTTCCAAGATTGAAAATGGCTGAAGCCTGACCGTTCCCATCTGCCCTGAATTAACTTTCAGAGGTTTTGGGGGGAGAGTGAGGGGCCCGTGGACCATCAGAACAGTTGAACTGAGATTGGCAGTGATCTGTGGATCTGGGTGAAGGAACTGTGGCTATAGCAAGTCCATTCCTCTTAGCGACTGGCTCAGAGAGGACGTTGAGAAGGAAGTTGTTGGGATGAGCAGGGATTACCTCTGCTGTAGACCCACTGCCTGTGACCCACCCCCTGTCCCCCACAAACTCATATGTTGAAGCTCTAATGTGATAGTGTTGGGAGGTGGGGGCTTTGGAAGGTGATTAGGTCATGAGGGTAGAGGCCGCATGATGGAGTTAGTGTCTTGATAAGAAGAGGAAGAGAGTTAGTTCTCTCTCTCTCCACCACGTGAGGATACAATGAAAAAACAGCCAGTGCAAACCAGGAAGAATACCTCACGAGAGACCAGATCTGCTGGAGCCTTGATCTCAGACTTCCCAGCCTCCAGAACGGTGAGCAATATATGTTTGTTATTTCAGCCACACTGTCTATGGTATCGGGTTACAGCAGCCCAAATGGACTAAGACACCCTGTGAGCTCTCTCTGCATCCAGAGCCTCTAGTAAGATGCCTGGCACATAGTAGGTGCTCAATAAACGTTTGCTGAGTAAATGGGGGTGAATGTGAGGAGAACAAGTGTTGAACCCTTGTTGAGGGTTGCCTCTGTGCTTTATGTGCTATCTCCCTTTAAGACCCATTTTACAGATGGGAAACTAGAGGGGAGAGCACACATTATCAGTACCCATCACTTCCCCTGTCACCTACTCTGTTCTGTGCCCACCTCGGCACCTGTAGCTCTCTGCCTGGGGCCTGGCTCTCAGCCCCCCATGTGAGGCACCAGTGTCAAGGAGGTAAAGCCCCAGGGAGAATGATGAATGGGGATTGGAGGCTAAACACTCCAGGGTCTTCTCATGTCAGGTGGGGCAACTCAGAGGTGTCTCCTACACCACTGCTCAGTGTGGCCGGCCAGGTGTGGACCCCAGGTGCCCACAGCAATGACCTGCTTCTTAATGCACTTTTCCTGGGCTCCTCTCCTTCCCGCCTCACACCCTGGACCACCCCCCAAATGCACTAGTCACTCTGAAGTTCTTATCTCAGGCCCGGGGGGCTCCAGCCTGACGCAGAGGAGCTACGTGAGCCAACCCAGGGCAGGGGACAGAGAGACAAAGAGTGAGAGTGGGGGCCACGCCTGCCTCTCTTCCCCTTCCCCACCCCTGCTGCCCTTCCTCCGGATCCTCCCTGTGGGGAAGCCGGGGGGCAGCTGGAGCGCCTCTCAAAGCACACACAGATGGCCTTCTGACACACTCACTTGGGAACGGGGGGGCAGTGTAGTTGGAGGTGACCTTGACAGTGCCTCCAGAGACGAGGGTCTGAGCCTTGACCTGCCTCCCAGAACAGTGTGACTCAGGCAAGCCCCTCTGCCCTCTGGGCCTCACGTCCCCATCTTTAAAAGGAGGTGACTGGAAACAACCCACATATCGATTGACAGATGAATGGATAGACAGACGTGATCCATCCGTACAATGCGATATCATTCAAACATTGAAAGGAATAAAGTACTGATGCATGTGACAACATGGATGAACCTTGACAACAAGATGTTATGTGAAGAAGCTGGACACAAAAGGTCACAGGTTGTGTCATTCCATTTCTATGAAGTGTCCAGAATAAGTAAATCCACAGAGACAGAACATAGATTAGTGATTCCAGGGGTTGGGGGAAGAGGGTAATGGGGGTGCCTGCTTAATGGATCTGGGCTTCTTTTTGGGGTGATGAAAAATGTCTTGGAACTATATACGTAGAGGTGTTGCTTGCAAAACACTGTGAATGTACTAAAAGCCATTGAATTGTTCCCTTTCAAATGGTTCATTATTTTATGTTAGATAAATTTTCCCTCAAGAAAAAAAAAAAGGACGATCCAGTGGTCCTCATTCCCAGGCGTCATATTCGGGTCCCCTGGGAGCTTTAGAAATACGGATGCCAGCCCCACCCCCAGGGATTCTGATTCCATTAGTAATTTCTAGAATTGCTCTGGAGATTCTAACCTGCTGCAAGGTTCAGAATCGCTGAACAACCTGTAAGGTTCCTGCCAACTTTATGCTTCCCTGTTAAGTGTGAATTTAAGTCAATTCATCCCTTCTTTGGTATTTTTAATCTTCTTTGTGGAATAAAAACCTTAAATCATTTTTTTGGGGGGTAAAGCTATTACAGGCATGGGCTTGTAGGAGAGGTAACTTCTGGAGTGGGGGTGATGGTAAAGGGAGAAGGAGAGTTTCTAGGTGCCTTTGAAATTACCTCTCCCCCCAGCACACTCGATCCAGCCTCTTTTAGCTACAGGAAAGCATCTTTTCCACCAGCACACTTATTCTCAGCGTATTTAATACCTAAAACCACACATACAACATTAATCATTTAAAGGTATTGAGACTTAAATGGGTTCAATTCCCTTCAAACACGTAAACTGAGGACCTACTGTGTGCCAGGCATTGTGCTAGGTGATGGTGGAGATGAGAGAGGAGCCAGGACGAATCAGAACTCCCACCATCCAACTGTGGAAGACAAAAGCATCGTAAAAGAGAACTATAACATTCCTGACAGTGGATAACCTGGATTGACAACCTACTGTGTGCAAGGCCCTTTATATGGACCATCACATTCTAAGATGGTTAAGTCATCTGCTCCAGGTGTGATGCTAATTTTATGTGTCAACCTGACTGGGCTAAGGGATGCTCAGATAGCTGGTAACGTGTTATTTCTGGGTGTGTCTGTGAGGGTGTTTCTGGAAGGGGTTAGCATTTGAATCAGTAGACTGTAGAAAGAAGATCGCCCTCACCAATGTGGGCGGGTATCATCCAATCTGTTGAGGACCTGAATAGAACAAAAATGCGGAGGAAGGGCGAATCTGCTCTCTCTGCTTGAGCTGGGACGTCCATCTTTTCCTGTCCTTGGACATCGGTGAGCCTCATTCTCTGGCCTTTGGACTCGGACTGGGACTTATACAACTGGCTTCTCTGGTTCTCAGGTTTTTGGGTTTGGACTTGAACTACACCACCCGCTTTCCTGGGGCTCCACAGCTTGCAAATGGCAGGTCGTGGGACTTCTCAGGCTCCATAATCCCATGAGCCAATTCCTTATAATCAACTTCCGTTTGTATATTTCTATCTGTATCTTACCAGTTCTGCTTCTCTGGAGAGCCCTGACTGATACACCAGGTTACACGTCAGGGAAGTGGTTGTCACAGAATATTAGCTCCTGACCACTGTGTTTTCCCTCTTGTGTTTCCAGGGCTGACTCTAACCCTGCTGCTTGGAGACTTGAGTGGCATCAGGAGAACAGAGAGGAGGGGGTGATTCATATTATAGGAGGGGTACCTACCCATAATTGTAGTCACCTAGAGCTTTGTTGTCCAACATGATGGTCACGGGCCACATGTGGCTGTATGACTTTAAATTAATTAAAATTAAATTAAACAAAAATTCAGTCTTTAAGTCACACCAGCCACATTTCAAGTGGTCAAGAGCCAAACACAAATTTATTATCTTATGGTTTGGGGCTGGGGGGATCAGAAGTCTGAAAAGGCTCTCCGTGGGCCAAAATCAAGGTTTTTAGTAGGGATGCATTTCTTTCTGGAGGCCCTAGGGGAGAATCTGTTTTCTTGTTTTCCACCTTCTAGAGGCTGCCTGCTTCCCTTGCCTCATGGCCCCTCCTCCATCTTCAAAGCCAGCAATGGGCAGCTGAGTCTTTTTCATTGACGTAACTCTGACCTCCTCTCCTGCCTCCTCTTCCACATTTAAGGATCTTTGTGGTTACATTGGACCCATCTTGATAACCCAGGATAAGACCCCCACACCCCCGCAAGATCAGCTAATTAGCAACCTTAATTTCACCTGCTACTTTAATTCCCCTTTGTCATGTAACATGACATATTCACCAGTTCTGGGAATTAGGGTGTGGACATCTTTGGGAGATCATTATTCTGTCTACCACCCCATCTAGTGTACTAGAAGAAGCACAGCAAAAGATATATAGGGACTTCCCTGGTGGTGCAGCAGTTAAGACTCCGAGCTCCCAGTGCAGGGGACCCGGGGCTCAATCCCCAGTCAGGGAACTAGAGCCCACGTGCCTGCTGCAACTAAGAGTTCTCATGCCACAACTAAGGAGCTGGCAAGCCACAACTAAGGAGCACACATGCTGCAACTAAAGAGCCCACCTGCTGCAACTAAGACCTGGTGCAACAAAAAGAAAGAAAAAAAAGACATAAAATTCATGTGTGTGGAGGATGAGTGGCTGGTGAGAGGTGAGGCTTTGTGATTTGAAAAGCAGTATAAAGGGGGCTTCCCTGGTGGCGCAGTGGTTAAGAATCCACCTGTCAATGAAAGGGACATGGGTTCGAGCCCTGGCCTGTGAAGATCCCACATGCCGCGGAGCAACTAATCCCGTGCGCCACAACTACTGAGCCTGAGCTCTAGAGCCTGCAAGCCACAACTACTGAGCCCACATGCCACAACTACTGAAGTCTACGTGCCTAGAGCCCGTGCTCCGCAACAAGAGAAGCCACTGCAATTAGAAGCCCGCACACAGCAACGAAGACCCAACAGAGCCAAAAATAAATAAATAAATTTATTTAAAAAAAAAAGAAAAGCAGTATAGAGTTTTCTGGATTTCTGAAGTCAGACTGCCTGGTTTTGAGTCTTGCATCGTGACCTTGGACAAACGTCTCTAAGCCTCAGTTTCCTCGCCTGTGAGTGGAAATAATGACAGACCCCTCCCCCCCATCTCTTGGTGAGAATTAGAAGCGATGATCCATGTAAAGGCTTGGCAGATAGTAAACCCTGAAATGTCAGGTACCATTTGGAAGCTAAAAATGCCTTCACATTACAGTGTGAATGTGTTCTAGCTTTGAAAATAGCTCCAAATTCCATTTATGTTAAGAACTACATTCTGTTCTCTATCTCTGTGTGTGAGATGGCCCCTGGGAATTGGGTGGTCATCAGTGCCGTGAGGAAGGGAGTTCTGCCTGTTCCCAAGGCCATGACAGGGGGCTGGGTGATCCAGAGAGCCTCCCTCAGCCATCTGCTAATAGCCTTGGGGACCTGAAGTTCAAAAGCATGTTATGCTTCTACAAATCTAATAGAAATACTTCCTTCATCTCTAGTGCAATTAAATTAGCTACTGCTGACGTATTTCAGGAAATTCCTAGAATTCCCAAGTTATAAAGGAATCTATTGGAACCATTCTAATGATGCTTGCTTATTCTTTATGGTAGTTGGCTAAAATAGTCATCCCTCTTTAAATGACCCAGAGATGGCAACTGAACTACATTTTGTTTTTTGTTGCTCTGCACAGCTTGTGGGATCTTAGTGCCCTGGGGTAGAACCCAGGGCCCTGGCAGTGGCATCCTAACAACTGGACTGCCAAGGAATTCCCTGCACTACCTTTTAAATTAAAAAAAAAAAAAAAAAAAAAAAAAAGGAATAGGTGATACATGCACGTGGTATATAAAAGGGTATGCTGCCTTAGCAATGCATTTCCCCTCTCCAGAGTCAACTATTGGTATTGGGTTTCTTGTGTGTCCTTCCAGATATATTCTGTGCACTTCCATCCTATACATTATGCCCTATCTGTTCCCCCCCACCTCCGTCGCCTACACCAGCTTACTATATTCACCGTTCTGTACCTGCCCCACCCTCCTGGTCAATTTTAACAATGTATCTTAGAGACTGTTCTATATTGCTACAAAAGCAGTATTCCATTTTAAGCACATACCATAATCTATCTTACTGATGATTTATTTATAGTTTTTAGGTTATGCTCACTATTTCACTATTGCAAGCAATATTGCAAATAACCTTTGTATTTACAGAATTTCACGCAAGTCCAAATATGATAACTTTTTCCAGTGGAATTGCTGGGTCACATAGTATGTGCATTTTTAACTTAAAAAGTTTGTGCCACTGTTGGTGGGAATGTAAATTGGTTCAGCCACAATAGAAAATAGTCTGGAGGTTCCTCAAAACATTAAAAATAGAACTACCAGATGACTCAGCAATCCCACTTCTGGGTACATATCCAGAGGAAATGAAGTCATTATTTTGAAGAGATATCTGAACATCCATGTTCATTGCAGCATTATTTACAATAGCGAAGATATGGAAGCAACCTAAGTGTCCATTGGTGGATAAATGGATAAAGGAAATGTGATACACACACACACACGCACGCACACACACACACACACACACACAATGGAATGTTATTCAGCTATGAAAAGAAGGAAATTCACCCATTTGTGACAACATGGATGGACCTTGAGGGCATTATACTAAGTGAAATAAATCAGATTGACAAAGACAAATACTGTAGGATTTCACTTGTATGTGGAATCTAAAAAAGAAAAAAGCCAGATGTTGCATAGAAACAGAGAGTAGAACGGTGGTTGCCAGGGGTTGGAGGGTGCGGAAATGGGGAGAGGTTGGTCAAAGGGTACAAACTTCCAGTTATGAGATTAACAAGTTCTGGGGATGTAAGGTACAGCATGGTGACTATAGTTAACAATATTAAATTGTATAGTTGAAAGTTGCTGAGAGGAGATCTTAAATGTTCTCACCAAAACAAAAATTGTAATTATGTGATGTTAACTAACCTTACTGTGGAAACCATTTTTCAATATATACCTGTATCAAAAAAAAAAAAAAAAGGTGTGGGGCAAATTGCGCTTCATAGAGGTTTATCAATTTATCTTCCCATCAGCAATTGTGAAAATGACTATTTCCCAAAACCTCAGTGACAATTCATTATCAAACATTCAGATTTTTGCCAGTTAGATGTTAAAAATATATTATTATAGTTTAAATTTACGTTTACCTTATAATTAGTGTGGGTGACCACATTTTAATATGTTTAAGAACTATTCATATTTTCTTTTCAAATGAAGGATCCTTGGTCCATTTTTCTATTGAGTTGTGCATCTTTTTCTTATTGATTTCTAGAATTTCTTTATATATAGGAAATGGCCTTTTCCTTTGGTTCACACAACTGTTTTCCCCAGTTGTATCTTTTTCAACTTTGTGGATTTTAAAGGCAGAAATCGCTTATTGTATTTGTTCAATATACCTTTTTAAATATGTGGATTTTGAATTTTATGTCGTCCTTAATGTTTTCTGGTCATCAAGAGTTTATAAAAAGATCGCCCACGTTTTCTTTTAGTATTTTAATGGTTCTATTATTTTGCGTTTAAATCTTGGCTCCATCTGGAATTTGTTTTAGCTCAAAGGTGTGAAATAAGAATTCGACTTTATATCTCTCCAGATGGTTTTCCAGTTGTTACCATTTATGGAGTAATCTGTCTTTCTCCCACTTATATGAATGTGAGGCCATTATATATGAACATCATGTATGTACTGGGGTCTATTTCTGGATCTTTTCTTCTGTAACTCTCTACCCCTTGAGGTATCTTAGTCGGTCTTTGGCGATCTCCAGTGCTTTTTGTCCCAAGTCCTCTAAAACACAAAAGGACGTTCCTGCTCTTCTGACTGCATTCTAGACTTTTGCGATGGCTTCTACTTGGGAGTAAAATCATGCTTGAGATGCTAATTAGAAAGCAGGGCATAGGATCAGGACATTCCTCCCCATCATTAGGCACAATCATACTCTTTCAGGATTCAGAGGCTTAAATTGCTGCATTGGAAAGATGCAATGAAAGATGAGTTGATGTTCCCTCTTGTGGAGGACCAATTGATGATAATAACAATAATATAGATGATTATAAACTACCATCCTGGTGGTGCTAAGCAGTTGAAATATGTTAGTCCATTGATTCTTCCAACAACTGATAAATTAGCATATTTATCCCCATATTACATGAGAAGGATGTGAAGGGAAGTGAAACTTATGAGACAATACAAAATAGAGGAGGGGTTTAGACCCAGGTGTAACTGATTCCAAGGCTAGGACTCTTATCCATTCTGTAATGCAGGATCTCTGGCACAACATAGCCAATGAAACACACTTTGTTCACTTATTCTCTCCTTCATTGATTTGCTGCATAATCACTTTGGAGCACTTGGTCACTATAAATAGGAGTCAGAAAATCATATGTCTCCAGGGGCAAGCAGGTGACATAAATGAAATTGCCCAGATGGGGGACGATAGGGAGTGGTAAAGACTGGCAAATGAGAGAGCACCTGTCACATCTAAAGTTGGCACTGTCCCTCAGCCCAGAGCATTGTTGCCGTGGGAGAAGGTGAGTTTAGTGTTGCCCAATCTTCAGATTCCCAAAAGGAACCAGAAATCCAGATTTTTAGGTGAAACCTCCTGATTTTTAGATGTCATCAAATTAGAAAAATCAATGTATGTTCTTTAAAACTCAATACTTAGTTCTAAAAGATTCCTTGTAGAGAGGGCATTAAACAGAGATATTGATTCAACCAAATTTGATTCAGCAATGGAAGGGAAAGAATTACTGATACACGTACAAAATGTGAATGAATCTCAGCAACTCCGTGTTTAGTAGAAGAAGGCAGACATAAAAGAGCACATTGCCATATGTCCATTTACTTGAAATTCTAGAACAAGCAAAATTAACCTACGATGAGGGTAGGGATTGACTGGGAAGGGAGTGAGTACCCTTTCAGGCATGGTAGTAATATTCTGTATCTTCATAGGGTTTGGATTATACTGATACTTGCATTTGTCCAAACCTAGTGCATGTACACTTGAAAAAGTGTGTATTTCAATGTATGTAAATTGTATACAAAAATCTATTAACAAATATCGAACTCTAGTTAATGACAATGATCGCAAAGTATTTCGGAGGAAGTATATGGATATCTGCAATTTATTTTGAGATGAACTAAGAATAAGATGGATTAAAGGATGAGTGGAGGGATGGATGAAAAGATACGTATGTGATACATCAAGCTTAGTAAAATGTTAGTGCATCAGTGTTGCTGTGCATTTGAAAATTTTCATAATAAAATGTTGGGAAAAATTAGCAAAAATAAAAACCAATAAGAAACTATGTGTGAGCTTAACATACACACACACATAACCCTGTGGGCTAGATCGGGCTCATGGGCACCAATTTCAAGACTCTTGCTCTGTCCCATCATGCGTCCCCATCACCCCATTACATGGTGTTGTCTCAGCAAGTTGATTGTAAGGGGGTCATTCCTGCAGTCAAGCTCTTCGTTCTGCTATCCACCCTGCACAGGGCTTGATAGGTCTGGCACGCTTCAGTTAGTGAAGGTATGAGAAAATCCATCACCTGGTGACATCATTAACATTTCTCCAACATGACCTGCCTGAGATAAAAGTGAGCCTGGCCTCCTTCTCATCAATCAAGGGGAAAGAAGAAAACCGTTCTGGCAACACAGCTCCTTAGCTCCTTCTGCTAATCCATCTTGCTACATCCGCACTCTCTCTACATGATATTTAAATTCAGAGGGGACAAATATTAGCCCAGCACAGTTCCTTCATTAGCGAACAGGGTTTCAGAAGAGTGTTTGCAGGCTGCCTCTCTGTTCCCAGTGTTGGCTGAGCAGAAAGCAATCTTCACTGGTCAGCAGCATTTCAGAGCAAGGGGCTGTGTCTGTGTTGAATACCTACTGTGTGTCCTTGGCTGTGGTTGGGATAATAGAAAATATGACCAAGAAGTGTCAGTCTTGGAGGCATTGCCAGAACTATAGGGAGAAGGGAACAGGAGAGAGTGCTTTCTCCTCTAAACACATTCTCTAAAAGCTGTACCTTTTCAATAATTTTAAAAGGCAACTTGTCATCATAACGATAGTTAAGACTATGATGCATACAATTAGACAAGGAAAGTGTCAGTCATGTAAATATGTGATTGATGTATCAGAGGTCAAACCTGCAGACATTTCTAGATTGCAGTCAAAACATAGCACCTTTTATGGGCTTTTCCCTTATGCTAGTTGAATTATTCACTGGAATATTCACTCCTTCTCCCTGAAGGAGAATGATGCTTCCCTTCCTCAATGATGTCATACTTTTGACTTGCTTTGGCCAATGAACTGGGAGCAGAAGTGACATGAGTCATTTCCAAGCAGAAGATTTAAGAGGCATGTTCTCTTTTCCCTCTGCCAAAGCCATGTCTCAGATTGTGGCTGCTCCAGCAGCCTAGGTCCCAGAGAGAAGAGATGTGGAGCATAGCTCTCTGCTGGCCATGGTGTATAGAGAGGATGAATGAGATACAAATATTTGTTATTGTCAAGGCTTTGGGGTATTGGGGTCATTTGTTACTGCAGCATCACCTAGCCTACCCTAACTGATGCACTCCCCAGCCAGCAAAGGAGGTTCCTGCCCAGGTGCCACAGGTAGGACCCTCTTGACATTATGACTTCTCCATAAAACTTCTGTGTAGTTTTGAAATAACAAGGACTACACAGTAGAAGCTATCTTGGGTAAAGATAAAGATAAGATAATTTAGGTGCAATTATGTGAGGCGAGAGTGGTTGCTAAGGGAAGAGACCACGTGGGCTAGCGGAGATGAGTATAACTGTTAGGGATGACGGAACACAGGGCAGTGGTCTAGGGTTCAACAGACTGGGCTTGAGTCCTGGGTCTACGCTTCATTAGCTGTGTGGCTTTGGACAAAGCCCTTGGTGTCTCTGATCCTCTGTACCTACTAGATGGGGTTTTTGTGAACTAAGTCATATGGAAGAACTGGGTCACCATCAGGGTTCTTGTTGCTTTTTCCCTCTTCTTTCTCCTCTTCCTCCTACTCTCCTAATTGGCCTGAATGATAATACAGAGGAAGGCTAGGAGATTGTAAGTGTAGCATGAATAACACAGAGTGTGCCTGGAGATAGAGAGGGCTCCAACCTACTCTATGGAGGGGCCTTGTGCTCAGAGTTTCTGGCAGACTCATTTGGATCACAGCTCTGCCATTCATTAGCTCTCTTATCCTTTTGGGGAGCATGGGTGGGCCAGAGGGAAGTTGGGTGAAGACATAGATCGCTCCTCAAAAACTTTGTTTTTTAAATGAATAAAATAATCAGAATTACACAGGGAACCAATTTTATTGCTGGCAAGACATTAAAAAAAATACAAATATGGGATAGAATAACACACATACTTCTTTGTTAGTGCATTAAATAACGGTATCTATTGTGTATATATTGTATATCTACTGGCAGATTTAATAACTGTCAATATTTCAGACTTGTGCTGAGCATAAATAATATTTTGCAATGTTTACAACAATTGTGATGGGAAAAATATCTGTGGTTTCCTTTGGTGACACAGTCACAATAAGGTAAATACTGTTGTTCTTGGTTGTCTACATTCAGTTGAAGGAAATAAAAAACTTTCAGCTAGAGGTTATTGAAAATCGTTTTCTAATTTGTTCCCATTCAGGTTCACAGACGCCCTAAATTTTACCCAGGACACTTGAGGGTCTGTGGACCCCAGGTTAAGACTCCTGCATTAGCTGCATTTTCTTAAGGGAGTTACATCCCTTCCTGAGCCTCTATATCCTCACTTGCAAAATGGGTACCTTGCCCTTGATATTCTTTCTAAGCATGGGATTTGGTTATCCTCAGGTGAGCAGCCATTGTGGGACTCTGATTCCCTGGATAATGGATTTCAAGGGATAGCACCAAGGTAAGGAATGAGCACATCCAGTTGTCTCTCCTCTGGCCCAAAGTCCCATGAATTGACAAGAGAGAGGGAGAGGGAGAGGGAAACAGAGGATATAAATGAAAATATATACAAAGCAACAGACTGGAAAAGAAGAAAGAGTGGCACCAACAAACCAGAATTCTTGAGAAATTCTTGACACATCATAACCAGATCACGTATTTGGAGAAACAGCCATTGAAAATCACAACCTAAAACATATTTAAAAGCATATCTAATTTTAAGGAGCACTTACCTTGTGCCAGTCTTTGTACTTGCATTATTTATTTTAATCTTCATCATAACCCTTTGGGAACCTTAGATTCTGTTCTTATCGCATTTTATGGATGGAGAAACTGAGCCTCAGTGGGTTCAGGTACTTTGCCCGAGATCACACTACCAGAGAGTGACAAGCCAAGATGTCTGGCTATGTGGCTTCACACATAGCCCACGATCTTGTCTACTGCACTCTCCGGGCATTTAATTCATGGGCAGGAAGAGGCTTTTTTTTTTTAAGTCCTGCTAGAATCTGCAAACTTCAGAACTAGGATGAAAATTGTTCTGACACCGCTTCTGGATTTAGGAAGAGCTTAAGCTGCACCATTGCATTTTAAGGGCAGTGTGGTCCTCGTTAATGTCCTTCCAGGTCAGCAATGCAGGCAGGAGCTGTCTAGCTTGGGGGCTGTCAGGGGAACCCACACTGACGCATTCAAGAATATCTGCACTTGAACACAATTAACGCGCTGTTTCTCTTCATCTCTTCTCTGAACACCATGTGCCCTAAAAATATTCTTTGACATTATGCACAAACATTGAAGAGACATTTATTTGACCCTGACTTTTGTACAGTTCCTACTAAAAGAGATTCAGTGACACACAAATGGGGCTGAATTATTTATAGGCTTGAAGGGAGATCAAAGTTGCTTTTATTCCTATTGAAAGTGTATTAGAAGGCCAAAGAGCACCAAATTAATTATGACATCTCACAGAGGGAGTCCAGCTAGACTCAAGGGTGCTTATTAAAGCCGGGGTGCTCTCCAAGGCTGGGTCTTTGGAAATGCACATAAATCTGGGCTGTTGTTCCTTTCAAATGCCTTGTCAGGGAGTGAAAGTCTCTACCCTTCTTGACAAGAGCTGCCAGTATGAGAGTAGAGATGTAAGGAGTGTCTGGGGGCTTAAGACACCCATGAGGTTGGTCATTTTTGAACTTATTTAATAAGTCAACTGACGTTGATTGAACACCTACTTGAGGCTGGGCACTGGAGAGAAAGAGACAAGTTCATTAACTTATTTGTCCAATGATTCAACCAATATTTAGTGTCTTCTCTTGAGAGGTACTGTTTTAGGCACTTGGATGTACATAACAGGACTGACAAGGTCCGGCACTCATGATTAAGAGACTGTTCCTGTCCTCAGGGAACTCAACATAATGAGCTCTTTAATGATCATCATCATCATCGTCATCATTTATTGAATGCTTACTATTTTCCAGGCTGTATCCTAAGTGCTTTACATGTATTAATTCAACTAATCTTCATCAGTATTCAATGAGATAGGGATTATTAAAATCACCCCCTTTTCATAGTTTAGAATAAAATTACAGAGTTTAAGTAACTCGCTCAAAGAGTCAGACCTTGGAAGCTATGAGGCTGGGATTCAAACGCAGACAGTCAGTCTACCATAGAATCTGTTATTACAGGGTATATATAACAGCTGTAAGACTCAGAGGCACAAGGAAATCAGGGAAGGGGTGTCTGAACTGAGTCTTCAAAGATGAGTTGGAGATTCCAGAAACATTCAAATAGGGTGCAGGAAGGACAAGTTACATAATCTGTCTGCAATTCATTTCCTCATTTTATGCCATCAGGTTCTTAAGAGAAATAAATGAGAAATCATAAATGTAATGTCTTCTTCGAGGTGCTTGAAGGCATCATATGTGCCTTCAAGTTGCCAGGCGTCATAAGAAGATGGTACTTTTCTACTGAGCTGTAATGTGAAAAGCTACAATGGGAAAACGGCCACTCAATTCATTCTTTTCAATTGTTTATTTCTCTTTTATGTGCAGGATGAGGTAGGAATTTGCCCCAGAGCCAGATTCTTGAGGCTTCTGTCCATTCAGGGAGGACCATAAACACAGCTGGACCTGTGCGTCACCTTTGTTCAACGCATGCCTTTGAGCTCACCAGCTGGGTTTATCATTCTGGACTAATTCCCTCTGACACCAAGTTTGGGCCTTATTCCATTTGGCTTTTCTGGTGCATACAAATCAGAACGGTAGGGATTTCCTTCTGCAGAAGCGTACTGCCTTTCCAATTGGTTTAATTTACAAACAATAGCTTCATGGGGAGAGAAGGGAGCCAGCCCCCAGGGAGAGTTTGCATGGGTGAGCTCCATGTTTGCCTTGATTTTAAGCATCGGTTTATAGCATATGGTGGAGACCCTGATGGCTGGGGCTCCATTTCCTGGGAAAGCAGCAACACAATGAGACCAGAGCTTATGTCTTTTCTCTCAAAGTTGGAAGAGAACCCATGTTGTTTGTGTGGGTGTGGGGTACCTGCTGGGATGAAATGCCATCATGTCATCTTTCCTGGGACCCAGAGATAAGTTCCTGGTCTCTGGGGTTGTAGGCAAAAGGGATTCATCCAGTTGGGAGCTCCTTTCTGGCTGGGAGTGTGAGAATCATGTGCATTCTGTATGATTTCTTTCAGCATAAGTACCAGGAAGTAAAATCTTTGTGGGAGAAGGTGTCTTTTGGGAGGAGGAGGTTATTTTAGTGCTTCTAGCTCCAGTGGATCCAGGGCACCAGAAACTCTATAGCCAGTACGATGAATAATGCCAATAGTAGGTTTCTGTAAATATTGTTGCCTGTGTCTCTTATGGTTATTTCTCATCTGCTTTTCCCAAAGGTTTGGCAACAAAACCCCCAATGCTTTTCAAAATAGCTGGGACACCCTAGTAGGTACTTTAGCCAAGTTCCAGTGGGAAGCAGAATTATCAAGGAATAGGGTGTATGTATATGGGGGCCGTGGCAGTCCTAAAATACCATAAGGGTAACAGATACCAAGCTGTGGGCAAGAAGCATTTTGTTGCTCTTTCCTGGGACACCAATGCTCAGCATAGTTTCTGGTACGTAGTAGATATTGAAAAAATAGTTTTTTGAACAAATGATTATGATCACTCATTAGAACAAAGCAATAGGATAATAATAACTTCAGTGAATTAGTGTTATTGAATTCTCAGACTGTGCTAGGAATTGTGCAAAATGCTTAATCATCAACAGCCTATGGACTATTATTATCAACCCTATTTTGCAGATATTGAAACAGAGGCTCAGAGATTTTACAGGACAGGCCCAAGCTCTCAGAGCTAGTAAGTGGGCTGGGCTTCCAACCTGGGCTTGTCTGATTCTAGAGTTTTGCTCTTTACAGGCAGGAGGCTACAATGTAGAGTAGATAAACCATGAAACAGTATGGAGATAACAAGAATGCAGCTGATAATCAAGGTAGCACCACCGGGACTTCCCTGGTGGTCCAGTGGTAAAGAATCTGCCTTCCAATTCAGGGGACGCAGGTTTGATCCCTGTTCAGGGAACTAAGATCCCACATGCCACGGGGCAACTAAGTCCGCGTGCCATAACTACTGAGCTTGGGCGTCTCAACGAGAGAGCCCGTGTGCTGCAAACTACAGAGCCCACACGCCCTGGAGCCTGTGTGCCACAACTAGAGAGAAGCAACGAAGAAACCGCATGCCACAACGAAAGATCCCGTGGGCTGCAACTAAGACCCGACACGGCCAAAAAAATAAGGAAAATAAATAAATAATAAATAAATAAATATTTTTTAAAAGAGGTAGCACCACATAAGTTTTGGGGAAAGTAAAAATACAAAAGAAATAGTATCTTATTCAAATAGTACTGGACATTTGGTTATTTGGTAGAAAAAAAAGTCAGAGCTCCATTCTCTCACATATAAAATAAATTGCGGATGGATTAAAGAGCTACATGCAAACTAAAAACTCATATGAAATCTCTTATATATGACTGGGAAGGTGAGAAGGAACTACAGAAAAATGTATAAAGGATTATGAGAGGTTTTTTTCTTTATTATATTTTAAAATACTTCTACAATAAGCATGTACTATTTTGAAACTAGAAAAGACACAGTAAATACATCTTTTTTTCTCCTTTTTTCTTTTCTTTTTGTCCTTCTCTTTCTCTTTTTTAGAAAAAGGTCAGATGGGTTCCCTGACACCCTAGGGAGGCAGAAATGGGGGTCTAGGCCTGGGGATTTGTCAAGAGGCAGAAGCAGAAGGAAGGATGGGAGGGTAGGTGACATGTCACTGTGCTGGGTGCTTTCTGGTTTTCCTTTATTATCTTCCCAACCACGCAGCTACATAACTGTTGTCCTCCCTGTTTATTTTAACAGTGAAGGACACAGAGGCTGAAAGAGGGCGACACCTTTACAATGAACAGCAGATTGACACCTGAGCCCAGGTGTGTGAGGCAGCCCCGCCCATGTTCCTGGTCCCTCCTGCGCCTGCACTGTCCTCCAGCTGGGCCCCCCTCCCTCCCAGTGCCACCCCTCTCAGGGGCTTTAAATCTCTCAGCTTTGGCTCCTGAGCATGGCGGTGAAGTCCTTCTTCTCACCCAGACATACGGTGCTGCTTCTTAGCGTTTTTTGGTCTGCCCCTGTGGACTTCTCAGAGACTGTTAAAATGCAGAAGGCCCCGCTCTGCTCCTGGAGCTTTGGGCCCTCTTGGATTTTATCAGACGCTTTCACCATAATGTTTACATCTCAGCTAAAGAAGAAAAGAAAACTGCCATCCGCTTAATACACATACTTGGCCGAGGTCTGCCCAGGCAGGGACAATTGCATCTAGAAGTTGTCACAGAGTTGGACCCGAACGGGACAGTGGGGGGTCCAGAGGATGAAGTGTCTGGCTGGGTGTGGGGTGGAGGGGAGGGAAACCCCTGCAGCCGCTCTGGGGAGTATCCATTTATTGCATGTGTGTCCTTGATGGTGCATGCAGAAGAAATAAACATTTCAAAAGACCAGGAAGTGGGGAATTGAATAGTGAACCAGACCCAGTGCGTCTCCCCCGCCCCCCAGAGCTCAAGGTCTAGTAGGAGCCTGCCACTGCCCACAGGCCCTCTTGGCATAGGAGGTAGTACTGGAGGGGAGCACGGGGTGAGGGGAGGCGCTTAACCCAGAGGAGATGGGAACAAAGACCTCTCTCCTGACCACATTCTAGCCGGGCTACTCTGAGCCCTCTTCCCCATTAGGCCTCAACCTTGGCCTTGAACTTGAACAAACTTGGCCTTGGACTTGAACAAGCACCACCATAGTTTTTTAACAGCTCATGGCTGCATCCCTGGGATGCAGTTTTCCTTAAAGTGCTGCCTGAGAAAAACTTGAGGATGCCAACAGAATTTACTGTTTGTTTCAGCCAACACCTGAACATAGGGCCCCCGCCTCTGTGGGAGGGTTGGAGCCTCACTTTCAGCAGTGCCAGTCAGCAAACCCGAATGGGTTTTACGTGGACCAACCCTCCCTCCCACTTTTTGTGAATTTTCATGTCCCTGTCTCTGCACAAGCTCCCTCCATTCCTCCTGCCCACTCCCTCCTTCTCCCTTTAGAAATCCACTTACCTCTGCACAAATGGGGATGGAGCTCTGCTCTTTCTCCTACTCTCAGTAGTATTTACCGATAAAAGCTGTTTTCACTGCTTCAACTAAGGTCCGGCTGTGTTTCTCTTTGACAGTGGGAAGTGTGGTCGGGGAGGATGCGCGGAGGAAGGGATGCAGAACTAAGTTGTGGGGATGGAGCATCCCGGCAGAGGGACTGGCTTGTGCACATGGCACACGGGACCCAAGGCAGTGGGCGAAGCTTGAGGAGGGTGGAGAGCAAGCTGGGAACAGAGCCGACCCACTAGCAGAGTGCAGGTACAGGCACTTTTGTGTGATACTTGGCGTGCGCTTTGGAGTGCGTGTGTTTTCATAAGAGACCGTCTCTTACGGACGGTCAGAAATGGAGACTACTTCAAACTGCAATGGACCCAGATCAAGTTGCGATGCCCAGTGGTGTTGGATAACAGCTGGCCCCCACTCTGCCACGTTACTTTCCCTTGTTCTCTGAGATCCTTCGCGCCGTTGGATGCCTGTCTCCTCCCTGCCTCTTGAGGGGTGGAATTGTAAATATCGTGGCCTCTAGCTGGGGCTCTTTGGGGGCCAAGAAGTCTTCCTTTTTTATATCACACCTTCTAGTTTTGTGATTCAGCTCCACCAGACGTTGATATCCTCAATCCGTAACATTGTTAACTTTCCCGAAACATGATACAGAGCTTCCATTCGTGAGTTCATCCTCTCCCTCTTGTCTTGTTCACCATGCCACCTGCCACAGGGAGGCCCTGAGGACTCCTATCATTGCCTTGTTTGCAGAATGAAGGGGACTTGAAGCTGTTGAATTCCTTTTCTTTCTTGGAGTCTCTATACAAGGCTTCTCTTGATATGCCCAATACTGGGCTATGTCAGGTCTTTGGATGCCCGATGTTAGGGTGTTTGATTTGATTAAGCGTCTGTTGAATTTCTAACTGACCTTTTCAGACACATGTATTCCTACATTTAAGAAAACCAGTTTTATGAAAGTTAGAGCACATGGAATTGGCAATTAGCCCTAGAACTTTTTTGTTTACACACACTGAAAAATTGGGGGCACTGGAACACATTTTTACAAAGGTGGTCCCTACTGGTACAGTGTACCTCTGGTAGAGCTAGCAATTTTCATAAATGAAGAAATAGAGCTGAACTTCAAAATTTGAAAACGGAGTTATCAGGAGATTATGTGATCCAGGAGATCATTTTGTTGCCTGAAGAAGGTAATTCTTGCCTGGCAAGAGAGAAAAAGGATTTCATACAAAGTGCTGCAAAGCTCTGAAAACTCTTCAAAAATCATCTGTTCTTGTAACGCCAGCAACGAAAAGCCTGGGACCTGGCCACCGAGGTATTTTTTTTCAATACTGAATTGCTTTTTTGGTTTGTCTCCAGGGCAAACCTCTCTACAATTGTATAAGAAAGTCAATGAAAAAGTTGTATTTACTTTACAAAATCACTTTCCTGAAATGTATCTACCTGCTAAGGCAATGAGATGCCTCCATGGAGATGAATAAAAATCAGATGCTCCAACGTCAAAATTATTGCAATGGTCTAAAGTACAGTCATTTGACTGTCACTTCTTCTCCAAGCTGTTCTGGAGAGCCAGAGTGGGTACCAGGGCAGATTTCAAGGAGATGGCCCATTGTGAACGTCAAGGAAACATCTGGCAGTGTTTGGAGATCAGTTGCTAAAAATACCTCCGTATGCTGAGGCTAGTCACCCATGATGGGAACTTGTCAGACTTATCTTCCATAACACCCCAGCTTGATGTGTGCATGTGACAACTCCAGAAACTCTACTCACGGTCCAAGGAATAAGAACCCAAAGGAAACAGGGATCTTCACCTCTGGCGCCCCCAAGTGGATGGGATGCAGTTCTGAAGATGTTATTGGTCTCAGTTAAATGTTGCTTTCGTTATGTTGTCCATAGCTCCTCCCTAAAATTCAAATATGATTTGTGCCTCATGTCTTGTGAACTTGTGAACTAAGACCGTCATGGGATTTTTGAAATCATTTCCAGCCAGGATTCCACTGGCTAGTAGAACCGCCACTAGGGTCCTTTGCTCAGTACCTCACACACTATCCCATTTAAACCCATTTCAACCCAAAGGATTCAGTGTTTGTGTTACATCCGTTTTACAGATGAGAAAACTGAGGCACCGAGAGATTGAAAGACGTTTCCATTCCCACCAGGAGTCAGTGGTACAGCTGCGATGGGAACACATCTCTGTCTGACTTCACAGCTGCACCTGTGTTTTTTTTTTTTTTTTGGTTGTTTGTTTTGTTAAACAAGATTAATAACTATGATTTGTGTAAAAATGTTGTACCCATATTATAAAAAATTCAAGCCATTGGAGAAATATATGGAAGAAAGGAAAATAACTCACCTTGTTTCACCCTGTCCAGAAAAACATAATTAATATTTAGTGAATATCATTGTAGGCATCTCCCCACACATACACACAGACATCGGAATAGGAAGGTCAGTGCAAAGACAGATGGGAATTATTTTACTAAGTGTGAGCCTGTTCTTCACCTTATTCTTAACAAAAATAATTACTTTAAATTTTACCTGAAGAAAATTAAACGGAAATGGAATTTGAAGAGATTGTCAAAGTTTAGACAGCAACTCCTTTACCAGAAATAACTCTCATCCCAAAGTTATCCCTCTAAAGTGAAGGGGAAAATTATGGAATCATTTCGAGGTTAGAATCTTTGTTTTTCAGTGACTTGTTTCACTTTATCGAAGGCTCTTCTGTAAAAGGTGAGAAAACATGTTCACATTTCTCTTGTCTGTTGTTCCCAATCCCATGGTTTTAATTACGTAAAATACGTGTTTACATTTTCAAGGTCATGGCCTTGGAATTAGGTTCTGTAACCATAATTCTCACTGCTGTTTAGCCTTAGTTTTACATTTAAACAGATCAATGTTTATTCCCAGGCGTATCCTTTCTTGAACTCTTTGCATTCATTTCTTATTTGAATACATTTCATTGTGAAGCTCAGGAGTGCTGTGTGCTCTGAGCTCTTGTATGCTTGAGTTTCTGTCTATGACTTTCTTTTAAAATAGGATTTTATTGAGGTGTAATTTTAGTACATAGAATGCACAAGTCCTAAGTGTACAACTTTCTTGGGGGAGACCTTTGTCAACTGCTTTGCAGGGTGTAAATGACATAAGATAAACTGCACATATTTAAAGCATACGGTGGGGTGGAGTCTGGTACGGTGAAGTAACCGCTGGAGCTAAAGCCAACTGAAGAATGGGAGAAAGTATCTGTAACTATATATCTGACAAGGGGTTGATATCTAAAATGCATAAGGAACTCATACAACTCAATAGCAAAAAAATCAAAATATTCCAATTAAAAACTGGTCAAAGGACCTGAATGAACATTTTCCTAATGAAGACATACAAATGGCCAACAGGTACATGAAAAGTTGCTCAACGTCACTAATCATCAGGGAAATGCAAATCAAAACCACCATGAGATATCACCTCACACCTGTTAGAATGGCTTTTATCAAAAAGACCAGAGATAACGAATGTTGACAAGCTGTGGAGAAAAGGGAACCCTGGTTGGTGGGAATGTAAGTTGGTGCAGCTACTATGGAAAACAATATGGAGACTCCTCAAAAAATTAAAGAATAGGACTACCATATGACCCAGTGATGGCACTCCTGGGTGTATATCCAAAGAAATGAGATTCGTATCTTGAAAAGGTATCTGCACTCATATTTATTGCAGCATTATTCACAATAGCCAAGATATGGAAACCACCTAAGTGTCTGTCAATGGATGACTGGATAAAGAAAATGTGAAATATATATATATATTTCATATACATGTATATAATGGAATATTATTCACCATTAAATAAAGGGATATCTTGCCATTTGTGACAACGTGGATGAACCTGGAGGGCATTACGCTAAGTGAGATAAGTCGGACAGAGAAGGGCAAATACTGTATGGTATCACTGACAGGTGAAATCTAAAAAAAGCTGAACTCATAAAAATAGAGTAGAGTGCTGGTTGTCAGGGGCTGGGGAGTGAGAGAAATGGGGAGATGCTGGTCAAAGGGTACCACCTTCCAGTTAGAAGGTGAGTAAGTGCTGAGAATCTTGGGTACAGCATGGGGGCTGTAGTTGACAATACTGTATTGTATACTTGAAATTCCCTAAGAGAGTAGATCTTAAGTATTCTCACCAAGGGGAAAAAAAAGGTAGCTATGAGAAGTGATGGCCGTGTTAATTAACTTGGTTATGGTAATCATTTCACAATATATATGGGTATCAATCATGATGCTATACTTTAAACATATACAATTTTATTTGTCAATTATACCTTAATACATCTGGGGAAAAAAGGGTACAAGTGTGTAAAATTTGACATATATTCACACCTTGAAATCATCAGGATAACAAACATATCCATCACCTCCAAAGGCTTCCTTGTACCCTCTTTTCACCCCTCTCTCCTCACCATCCTTGGTACTCCTGGCTCCTGGCAACCACTAATCCATTTTCTGTCACTATAGGTTAGTTTACATTTTCTAGGGTTTTATATACATGGAATCATAGGGTAAGTACTCTATTTTGTCTGGAGTTTCTTACTCAGCATAATTATTTTGAGATTCAGTCCTGCTGTTGAGTGTATCAATAGTTCATTCTTTTTATTGCCGAATAGTATTTCATTGCATGGATGTACCATAATTTGGATGTACCAAAATTATGTACCATAATTTGTTTAGCCGTTTACCCATTGATGGGCATCTAGTTTTTGGCTATTCGAAGTAAAGCTGCCATTAACATTTGTGTACAAGTCTTTGTATGGCTGTATGCTTTCATTTCTCTTGAGTAACGTGGGAGTAGAATGGACTGGATCACCTGTTAGGGGCCTGTCTCAATTTTAAGACACCAAGAAACTGTTTTTCAAAATTGTTGTAGCATTTTAAACTCCTACCAACAGTGTCTGAGGGTTCCAGTTTCTCTGCATTCTTGCCAGCTCTTGGTATGGTCAATCTTTTAAATTTAACCATTCTAATAGTGGTATATAGCAATATCTTGTGGTTTTAATTTGCATTTCCCTAATGACTAATGATATGGAGCATCTTTTCATGTGCTTATTTGCATCCATATATATTCTTTTTTTTCCGTTCCATATATGATAGCTTACATCTGCTAACCCCAACCTCCCACTCCATCCCTCCCCCAACACCATCCCCCTTGGCAACCACAAGTCTGTTCTCTATGTCCATGAGTCTGTTTCTGTTTTGTAGATAGGTTCATTTGTGCCATATTTTAGATTCCACATATAAGTAATATCATATGGTATTTGTCTTTCTCTTTCTGACTTACTTCAGTTAGCATGATAATCTCTAGTTGCATCCATGTTGCTGAAAATGGCATTATTCCGTTCTTTTTTTATGGCTGAGTAATATCCCATTGTATATATGTACCACATCCTCTTTATCCATTCATCTGTCAGTGGACATTTAGGTTGTTTTCATGTCTTGGCTGTTGTGAATAGTGCTGCTATGAACATAGGGGTGCATGTATCTTTTTGGATCAGAGTTTTGTCTGGATATATGCCCAGTAGTGGGATTGCTAGATCATATGGTAGCTCTATTTTTAGTTTTCTGAGGAACCTCCATACTGTTTTCCATAGTGGCTGTACCAACTTACATCCCTACCAACAGTGAGGGAGGGTTCCCTTTTCTCCACACCCTCTCCAGCATTTGTTATTTGTAGTTTTTAATGATGGCCATTCTGACCGGTATGAAGTGGTACCTCATTGTAGTTTTGATTTGCATTTCTCTAATAATTAGCAATGTTGAGCATCTTTTCATGTGCCTATTGGCCATTTGTATTTCTTCTCTGGAGAAATGTCTAATTAGGTCTTCTGCCCATTTTTCAGTTGGGTTGTTCATTTTTTTGTTGTTGAGTTGTATGAGCTGTTTGTATATTTTGGAAGTTAAGCCCTTGTCGGTCACATCATTTGCAAATATTTTCTCCCATTCTGTAGGTTGTCTTTTTCATTTTGTTTATGGTTTCCTTTGCTGTGCAAAAGCTTGTAAGTTTGATTAGGTCCCATTTGCTTATTTTTGTTTTTATTTCTGTTGCCTTGGGAGACTGACCTAAGAAAACATTGGTACCATTTATGTCAGAGAATGTTTTGCCTATGATCTCTTCTAGGAGTTTTATGGTGTCATGTCATATGTTTAAGTCTTTGAGCCATTTTGAGTTTATTTTTGTGTATGGTGAGAAGGTGTGTGCATCCGTATATATTCTTTATTGAAATGTCTGTTCAAATGTTTTGCTTATTTTTCAGAGTGAGCTTTACTTTCTTAGTTTTGAGAGTTCTTTGTATAATCTGGACACAAGTCCATGATCAGATATATATCTTGCAAATATTTTCTCCTAGTCTGTGGCTGGGGTTTTCATTTTCTTAACATTGCCTTAAAAAAGTTTTTTTTTATTGAAGTATAGTTGATTTACAATGTTGTGTTAATTTCTGCTGTATGGCAAAGTGATTCAGTTATATGTATATATATACACACACACACACACACACACACACACACACACACACACACCCCTTTTTCATACTCTTTTCCATTATGGTGTATCGCAAGATATCGCATATATATACCTGTGCTATACAGTAGGACCTTGTTGTTTATCCATCTTATATATAATAGTTTGCATCTGCTTACCCCAAACTCCCAATCCTTCCTTCCCCCATCTCCCCCCCAACCTTGGCAACCACAAATCTGTTCTCTATGTCTGTGAGTCTGTTTCTTTAACAGTGTCTTTTGAAGAGTCAAGATTTAAAAATTTGATAAAGTACAAGTCATCAAAACTTTTTTCTTTTATCGATCATACTTTTGGTGTCATATCTAAGAAATCTTTGCCCAACCCAAGGTTACAAAGATTTTATTTTAGTTTTCTAGGATAAAACGAGGTTCTACCTAGTCTTCTTCTAAAAATTTTATAGTTCTAGGTTTTATATTTAGGTCTATAATCCATTTTGAGTTAATATTTGCATATGGTGTGACATGCGGATCAAAGTTCTTTTGAGTATGAAAGACTACCCAGTGTTTCTATAAATGTCAGTTAGGTCAAGTTGATAGTATTGTTCAAGTCTTCTATATGCTTGCTAATTTCCTGTCTACCTGTTATATTAATTTTTGAGAGACTCTGACTATAATTATAAATTTTCTATTTTTCTTGCATTTCTATCAGTTTTGCTCACATATTTTGAGCTCTGTTTTCTTAAAAACACCTTTCTGACCTTCTGGGGGGGAGGTCAAACTAGACCAGCACAGGGCCTCTCCTGTGACCTGACGATACCCCTGGATTTTGTCCTGATGAGAGATGATTTATGTATTTCTGGATAAGCCTTTCATATCTGTAACCTTTATTTTCAAGGAAATTGGCTTCCTGCTTGATGTCTGAGGAGGCAGGTGCTGAGATTCAGCCTCACCCCAAATAATGATAATAATGACAATAGCAGCTCCTCGCTGCCAGGTGCATTGCCTACATTATCTCTAATCCTCCTGGCAGCCTTTCATGGTAAATGTTATCTCTGTTTTGCAGATACATTTTATTTATATACCCCGCCATGTCCCAGGAAGGCTTATAGAAGGCTTTATAAGGAGTCACAAAATACAGCATATTCACGAAAAGTGAAGGTAGAGAAAATAGTTTTTAAAAAGCAACACTGAAGTGGGGTCTCATTGCTTTTTAAGAATCTTGCCTGCAAACATTGAAGTGTTAAGTGGCAGAATTGCGATTTGAACCTGGCTCTTTCGGCTGCTAAAAGCTCTGATGTTTATATTCAGCCAGTCTGAGTGACAAGAAGAGACAGGCAGATGCTGGAGGTCAAACCTCAGGGGGGACAGTCTGCACGTGGGCTTTTGAGCCGTGGTGCCAGGCTGGGTTTCTGGTGATGCCCCAGCAACGCCAACCACAGCCGCGATCAGGACGGCTGTTTCTGAAAATTTCCATGTGCTGGGCTGGGACTCACGAGACCTGAATGCTGCTCCCGGCTCCGGGGCTTATTTGAATGAATAATTACTTTACAAAAGTCACTGATGGTGTTTATTGAGCATCTGCTGTGGTCAAGGCCAGCACTGATAGATGTGGGATCCAGGCAGCATCCCTGCCCTCAGGGAGCTCCTAGGTCAGGGAGTAAGGCAGATATTAAAGAAATGCATAATAAACAAGTTATAGCTAAGAGGGAAAAGCAGTGGATTCATGAGAAGACTGACATAAGGCTAATCTGGGGGAAGGAGGGAGGGTTGGGAGAATGCTCACTGAAGAACTAACATATGAGTGGAGAGTTTTTAGTTGACACCTGCTATTTTTGCTTGGCCTTTATCCCTTTCTTTAATAACAGAGCTGCTTTTGGGGAAGCCCATTCATTCCATGTGGACTGGCTGTGGTTCCCCCCTAGCCTCAGATGTGGGCGTGAGACCTGGACCTGGTCAATCAGAATTCTCTACTCCTCTGGCCACAGCGATAGCTCAGGGACAGGCACATGGTCTGAGAGAAACAAGAATCTGTTCTGGGCTCTTTTGTCCAGAGACAAAAGGGAGGATGCTGTCTTCCCAATGTGCTTCCACTCATAACCACGTTGAGTCCTGGGCTTCTGACAACCACGGAGATTCCTCCAACATCCTATGTCAAAAGTTCTTCCTTCCCTGATTGGGATACCTCAACCACGGGTTCAAGCACCTACTAAGACTGGTTAAGGACAAGGACAGAGCAGCTCCAGGCCCTCACGGCCTGAGAGGGAGGTGAAGCGGCAGTGCCCCAGTTCTGACTCGTAATGAAACTGCGTCTCCAGGCTGGCCTGCTGGCTTACAGCTCACCTTCTCGATCTGTTCTGCACACGACTGCAAACACAGAGCCCTTAAATCCCTTCACTGAGTGCTCAGCGCCTGCAGAGTTCAGAGCAAGCACTTTGGCGTGGCATTCAAGGCCCCCCGTGGGCTGGACATGCCTTGACCACTCTCCGGCTCACCCCCTTCCGCCCTTGTGGGCACCTCCCTGCTCACATCTGTTGTTTCTCACCTTCGTCCTTTGCAGATGTGTTCCCACTGTCAGGATGCACATCCCCTTAGTCCACCAGCCAAACCTCTATTTGCCCTTAAAAAACTTGCTCAGTCTTATGTAGACTCCTGGAGCCTTCTCTCTCCCAGGAGTAAATCCCTCCCTGTACGCATGCTCCCCCGTACGTGCTTCATCTGTTTTGGTTTCCCATGTTGAGACACTTGACTCTTTCTGTCTGACATCTGCCTCTCTCTCTAATATTCTTCATTCAACAAATATGTGTGGAGTTCCTACCACATCAGGGGAACTGTAATGGGAGCTAGAGATGCACCTGAGAACGAACAGGTATGGGATCTCTGTCTTCTTGGAAATGAGAGTCTATCTGGGGGAGACAGACATTAAACAAATAAGTCACAAATAATTTAAAATATAAGTGTGAAAGGTTCAACAAAGGAAAAGTTTACCATGAGCTCCTCCAAAGTTTTAAAAATTACCGTAACCAAGGTCCTCAGCAGGGGGTGATTTTGTCCACAGGGGACATTTCACTATGTATGGAGACATTGTGGTTGTCATACCTGGGGTTTGGGTGCTACTGGCATCTAGTGGATGGAGACCAGGGATGCTGCTAACATCCTACAGTGCGTTGGACAGTCACCACAATAAAGAAGTATCTGGTCGCAAATGTCAATAGTGCCGAGGCTGGGGAACCCTGCTGTAACCCCCTCACCCAGGAGTTTTTGCCCATAATAGATACACCATAATGCTTGTTGAATAAATGGATGAAGAAAAGAAGTCATTCAATCATGGTGGCCAGGGATGCCAGTACTTCTTAGATGGGCACCCAGGAGCAACTTCTCCAAATCCTTGGAGGATGGGGCGGGGCTGGCTTTGTGGGCGTGGCACTGGTGCGGTTGTACAGGACCCCAGGCTTAGAAGGGTCAGTCGAGTGCTACGCTAGCACCATCTTGAAATTTTTAATAATTTTTGAAAAAGGGCCCTGCATTTTCACTTTGCACTGGGTCCTACAAATTACGTGGCTGGTCCTGGGGTGTGGGTGTGAAGGAGGCTGCGATCAATGAAGCCTCTGAGAATGGGGTTAGAAGGGGCAGTGGGCTGAAGCATCTGGGGAGAGTGGGGGAGGTGCATAACCCTCTCTCTGATGTCTCAGGTCTGGGACCAGCATTTGAATTTATGCTACAGGAGGACCTTAACCAGCTCCTTCCCCTGGCTTATCCATCCCCAAAATGGAGTGAATAGTGCAAGGCAAACTCATGACCCCATCACCCAGCTCCGGCAATGATCAGTGTATGGCCAGTCTTGTTTCATGTCCACCCCCCTAAAGTCTTCCCCTCCCCTATAATTTTGAAGTTAATCCCAGAATTATGTCATTTCATGTATAAAGATTTCAGTGTGGATCTCAAAAAGGTAAGAACAATGAAGAATACATAAGCATACTACCATGATCACACCTAAGAAATTAATAATTCTTTAATATCATCCCATATCCTGTCAGTGTCTGGGAACTATAATTGCTTCCTCTTCTTTCATCGTCCTCCCACATTCATCTGCAAGTCCTGCCTGACTTCCTGACAACTCAGGATCCACCCCGAATCCATCCATTCTGCCAGCTCTCCATGACCCCCGCCCCGGCCCGTTCCAGGACAGCCGCTAACCCGGACAAGTGCACATTTCATGGTCTGACCTCTGTCCGCTCCAGGACCGGACCTCCTCCCAGCCTCTCCCCACCTCACTCCTCACCAGCCACGGGCCTCCTTGCTGGTCCCCAGACATGCTCAGTGCTCTCTTCTCAGGGACCTCACTTGGCTTTTCCCTGATGCTGGAATTCTCTTCAGCCAGATATTTCCAGGGCCCCATCCTCGATTTATCCAGGTCTCTGGTATGTGTCACTTTCTCGGCGAGACCCTCCAGACCAGCCCCTCCCATGACTCCATCCCCTCCCCCAGCGCTTCTCACTCGGAAATCAGGCCGTGTCCTCTCCCGCCATTGTCCAACTAAAGCAAAGGCTGGATAAACCAGTTCACTGTGTGTCCACTGTATCTAGGACAGGCCTTCACATGTTCTCAGTCCTCCACAAATATTTGCTAAGTGAATGGATTTACTGGGTGGATTCTTCTGCCTCCGATAGACAGTGGCTGTACAGACATGGTACCAAACAAACAAGCGACCCCCAGCCTGCTCACCGCCCCAGATTTTTGGAAATCTAATCAAAGGATCAGCCAGGTCTAGAAAGCATTCTTATTGGCTGGTTGTAAGGGCAAGGTAGAGGCGTTCTCCCAAAGGGAGGCTGGGAAGGCGCTGGAGACGTCCTGCCTTGTTCGTCCCCTCTCACCGTCTCACCCCTCATGGCACCTTGAGCACGTCTCCAGTCTCCCGCAGTGTAAACCGGGCTGGGGAAGCCTGGCCACTCCTCGGAAACAGCCCGCCCCACCATCCACTCCAGGACCACAGGGAGGAAGGAAAAGCTCTGGGGGAGAATCCTCTTTTCCAAAAGTGCGTGAGCTGTGGCCAGAACCCAGATGGTGCCAGGTCTGGGCAGCTCTGTGCATGAGGGTTAATGAGGTGGGGCTTTGGGGAGCCCCAGAATCTCCGGGGGAATCTGTTGAAGATACTGTTGCCTGAACTCTCCCCTTAGACACTGGTCCAGGGCATCCACACAAGGGTCCCTCCTGGAGCAAGCATCCCAGAGGCCACTGCTGTAGGTGGTCCCCCAACCCCACAGTGAGGACGCCAGGTGGGAGCTCTGTTTAATGCTGCCTTCGAGCAAACATAGGAGACTAATTATGCAGTTCTGTCCAGACCTTCTGAAAGCGCTCAGCTACCTCATTAACCAGAGCCCAGCAAAACTGGGCTTGGAAGTTGGAATAAAAATAGCCTCATGCAGGTCAAAAGGTAAAATTAGCTTTGGTGTCAGGAATTTACGCCTCAAGGTTGTGGAGGAGTCAAAGGCGTGAATATTTGTGTCCTGGCCCTTGTGGGGTCATTTGAAGCAGTGGGTGTATCACACATGCAAATCATAACAAGAGGTAATATTAACTCACATGCTGTATGAGTTTCTCAGTGCTCCATAGCAAATGACCACAAACAAGGTAGCTTAAAGCAACAGAAATTTATTTTCTGTCTGTTCTGGAGGTTGGAAGTCTGAAACTAACTGTAAACTAATAATTTGTAGAACCTGGATGCTAACTCAGGTCCATGTGACTGGTGTTCCTTCTACCACACCTGTAGAAGGAAAGTGGGTAGAATAACCTCTAGTTGCAGGACAGATATGAATATATATAAATATATTCAACTGACAGCAACCTCATGAGAGACTGAGCCAGAAGCATCCAGCGAAGCTGCTGCCAGATCCCTGACCCACAGAAAGTGTGAGATAATAAATGTTCATTGCTTCAAGTTGCTAAGTTTTGAGGGTAATTTGTTGTCCAGCAAGAGATGAATTCACCCACCCAGGAAGTTCAGCTTATTGGTTAGACTGTCACGTGGTCAATTCACTTTCAAGGGAGGCTGGGGAATGTAGTTTTAAACCAGGCAGGTGGCCAGTCTGGATAAAGTTGGGGCCCTATTAGTGAGGAGAAGGGGAGAAGGTATACTGCGTTAAGCAATTTCTTTCCTGCTGCTTTATTCTCTTTCTTAAGGCGCAGCGCTTCAAGGAGTTGAAATGGTTTGTGGGTGGTACTTCCCTTTTCATTTTCTTCCTTTACTAACTTGGGGTAGAGAGGCAGCAACTCGGCTCCCGTGAAATGGCAGTGCTCCCGCCTCACTTGCAGTGTTTCCAATAAAATCTGGGGACAAGAAAAGTATGTAGAAGTCCTACCTGTGGCTATCTCCCCTTGTAAATAAGTCAGCCACAAAGACGTCTGCATCATTCATCAACTGTTTAATTTCTTAAGAGGCTATTCATTAAGAATCTGTCTGCCGCCCAATTGTATGGCTATGCACGTATTTGGAAGGATTTATAGTCTCTTAATTGTTCTTACCGGTATACTCTCCTTCTTCCCTTGTCCAGAGGAGAAGACCAAAATGCCATCATAATATTTCATGTCATATGTGTGAATATCTGCGACAGGAATATTTAACATTTTTCCTAATTAAACGGGAAGTGTAACCCCCGTTTTTATGTTTTCATAAAACACATTCATCACATCAGGAGGCTTTTTGTGCTATTTCCCAGTGGGAGAAAAACTAACCATTCTCTGAAGACCTGCTGTGTGCCAAGCATTTTTTATATATACATATATTAACAAACATACACATATACACATATATTATATATATGTATATCCAATATACACATTATTTTACACACACATATATACACATACATTAACTGCTTTAGGTGCACACGATAGACCTATGGTGAGGATTACTAGCATTATGTCCATTTTATGGGTGAGATTCATAGCAGTGACTTGCCCAGGAGAGAGTCAAAGTTTGACTCCAAGACTTTGGTTTCAAAATCTTTGCTTGCCACTAAATTGTCACTCCTTCCTGCCCCCGATTTAAGAAGGAAAAACTGATCCTTCATTATCAGCTTTTTTTAAAAATATAAACTTATTTATTTATTTTTGGCTGTGTTGGGTCCTCGTTGCTGCGTGCGGGCTTTCTCCAGTTGCGGCGAGGCGGGGCTACTCTTTGTTGTGGTGCATGGGCTTCTCCTTGCAGTGTCTTCTCTTGTTGCGGAGCACGGGCTCTAGGCGCATGGGCTTCAGTAGTTGTGGCGCATGGGCTTAGTTGTTCCGTAGCATGTAGGATCTTCCCGGACCAGGGATTGAACCCATATCCCCTGCGTTGGCAGGCAGATTCTTAACCACTGCGCCACCAAGGAAGTCCCTCAACTTTTAACTTTTTTCTTTTGGTTGGTTCCTTGACCCAGTTAAAATTAACACCAAAACTTTTAGGCCCTTACCCAGTGTCTAATTGTATTTTAATATTTGATGTGCTTAGAAATGTATGAAGGATTAGTGCTAATTCTGAGCTGATTATCACATTCTGCCATGTCTTATGGCGTGCGAACTGTGGGCTTCGGGACATTCTTGAACCTTTCCCTCTAATTATCACTGTGTGGATGTGAATTGATGCTGCCATGCAGGGAGCCTGTCAGGACTTCATTTTTTTTGTCATTAAAGAAAAAGATCTAGGAGAGAAAAGGATCTGGTTTTTCCGATGATTGGTGGTTTTCTGTTGCCCATGAATTGGTTTCCATTTGATTCCATCAGGAGGCCAGTCTCTGCCTGGATTTAATTTTGGTGGCAGGGTCTTTGTTCAAGATTTTGTTTCATGTTGTTTTCTAGTTTTTTGTTTTTTTTGAATTGAACTTTTTGGGGGGATCATTTTGGATTCACATTCAATTGTAAGAAATGATACAGAGAGATACCATGTGTCCTCCACCCTCTTTCCCCCACTGGTAACACCTTGCAAAATTCAAACAAAATCACACCCAGGATATTGACCTGATGGAGTCACTGGTAGAACAGTTCTATCATAAGGATTCTTCCTGATATAGTTTCATAGCCATACCCAGTTAAGGTATTTCGATTGCAAGGAATAAAGTCACCTAGGAGAGCTTAAGCAAGGGAAAAAAGGGATTTCTTCAAAGAAGGATTAATATCTGCTCATCATCTCCTGTTCTATTTCTTCTCTTTAAATCAGGTGACTCTGGTGAGGCTGTCAATCACAGACCTTGCTCCCACTGCCATAGAGATTGGTCAGGTGACCCAAGCCCGGCCAATCACCATAAGCCATTTCCCTGCTAACAGGGATTGGTGGTGGGTGGATGGGTGGGTGAGCATATTTCCAATTCTGGTCCAAAGACTTTCTGTGGATTTTTTGATGTGGAGCTGGAGAAAGGGCTTTCCTCTGGGGTTTTGGAGCTAAAATGATGGGACGTCGTTGCTTGCAGCCTGTTTCCTATCATGTGGGACAAACCTGTCTGTCAGAAGAGAACATGAAGCCTACACACGGATATAGGTATTGGAAAGATGGCAGATGAGCGAGTGATGGAGATTATAACTTTGTTCCCTTTCTGAGCCCAGTTGTGCCTGAGGTCACCTCCTTCTCTCTACTTATGGGTATGTAAATCAGTAACTCCTGTCATTTTGCTCAAGTTGGTTTGAGTTCTATCACTTTCCATCCCAAGAATGTCATTGAATGCTGAAGGATACAAGGAAATCTCTTGGATTCAACCACAGCAAGGCTACTTGAAGGTCTGAGGTCAGGAACTCAAAGTAGAAGATGGCCACTCCCCCAGCCTTTGTCACGTGACAGTCTCCTAATCCAAAATCAAGATTCCTGGGGTAGAGAATCCATTTGGTCCTGCCTGAGCCTGATGTCTGCCCCCGGTATGATAATTATCAGGGCCACATGCTGCAGACAGGGCTGCCAGCAGCTCACCTTAGAGGTGGGAGGTAGTTCTCAGAGAAAGGGAATCAGTATGAAATTATCCTTTTAGAGATGCCAACCCCAATCTTAGGGTGCAGAGATTCTCAATGTTGGCCGTGCATTAAACTCTCCAGGGGAATCTGAAAATACTGATTTGGGGCACCATCCCCAGAGATTCTAGTTTGATTGATCTGAGGTGAGGACCACGGATTGGTGGGGGTTTTTTTTGAAATCTTTAAAAAAATTTTTGGGCTTCCCTGGTGGTGCAGTGGTTGAGAGTTCGCCTGCCGATGCAGGGGATGCGGGTTCGTGCCCCGGTCCGGGAAGATCCCACATGCCGCGGAGCGGCTGGGCCCGTGAGCTATGGCCGCTGAGCCTGCGCGTCCGGAGCCTGTGCTCCGCAACGGGAGAGGCCACAGCAGTGAGAGGCCCGTGTACCGCAAAAAAAAAAAAAAAAATTATAGTTCCTTGTGCTATACAGTAGGTCCTTTTTGTTTATCTATTTTATTTATAGCAGTTTGTATCTGCTAATCCCAAATTCCTAATTTATCCCTCCCCCCACTTTCCCCTTTGGTAAACATAAGTTTGTTTCCTCTCTCTGTGGTCTGTTTCTGTTTTGTAAATGAGTTCATCTGTATTATTTTTTAGATTCCACAAATAAGTGATATCATATAATATTTGTCTTTCTCTTTCTGACTTACTTCACTTAGTATGATAGTCTCTAGGTCCATCCATGTTGCTGCAAATGACATTACTTCATTCTTTTTTATGGCTGAGTAGTATTCCATTGTATATATATGCCACATCTTCTTTGGCACTGGTGTTTTTAAAAGAACTTCCAAGATGATCCCCAATGTGCAGCCAGGGTTGAGAGTCACTGGTGTAGTGGAATGTATTTAAAGAGGATCCAGTGATAATTTTGGAGCTAACCTGGACCATCTGATAAAGCAACAGGGAGTCAGATTGAGCGCTTTCTGGTTGAATTTTTCTTCTTTCAGTTCACAGGATTAGCACTGTTTATAGATAATCACTATTAAAGTAGGTTAGCTGGTACCTCTGATGGCTTATAAAACTCTTCTTTCCTATTTTTTTAAGCTAACTTGTGGGATCTATGTAATTTTCATGTTTCATCGATCTATGATGCTGGAGTCAAAATTTTGGGTAACATCTGTATCCATCGGAAGTTTTTCAGGGCTCACGGACTGCGAGTTTGAAAATTCTAAGAGCTCATAAGAAGAAGAAAAAAATATCCAGATTCAAATACTCCTGAAATGAAAACAAAGGAGGTATTTTCAAGGTCAAGTTTCTTTCATTGGTTCTGACAGTCCCCTTGCGGGTTGTTGTGCTTGGGTGTCCTCACAACACGGTGTCTGGGTTCCTTCAGAGTGAATGAGCCAAGAGAAAGTGAGGAGGAAGCCACAATACCTTTCACGATCCAGCCTTGTAAGTCATATTCCATAATTTCTTCAAAGCCCTATTGGTCATACATGTCAGCCTGTTCAATATGGGATTGGACTGGACAAGGGTATAAATGCCAGGAAGCAAGAAACATTGGGGGCCACTTTGGAGGCTATCATAACCAGGTAAAATAATGCCTGTAAGCTTCTATCTCAGCATGGCACATAGCAGACACCCAATTCCTTCCTTTAGCCCTTATCTTTATTTAATGGCAATTGCTAAATCTCTCATACACAGTCAGAAAGGGCTTCTGACATCGTCATTTTCTCTGAGGCTCACAAGTGCAGGAGCTCATCAATCTGGAAGTGTACTCTCGGTTTCGTGGATTCTGTTTTCTTTTCCCCTGTGAGTGTCTTCTTAATTCAGAAGACCCATTTACTGATTAACCTTTATTCTCTCACTGAGTGGAAAGTAATCTCTCCCCCATGAGGGCTGGAACTCCAAGAGGAGTTTAATTCTGAAAACTCAGGAAAAGGAGCAACACAAAGACAAATGTCCTTTACGAGCCCTTGTGGGCCCCACGTTGATTAGAAAAACGTTGTGAAATAATTGCAGAGCTGGAGGAGCCTTAGAGTGAAAGTGGGCTGGTGATAAGGATGTTACTAAAATCATCCCGTATAAAGAACATGGAATAAGCCGAGTCTGTGAAAAATCAAGGCCTCCAGCTTCCCAATGACTGGAACCCCAAGGTACCAGAGAAGGCATCTTGAATTCAAATTTCACAACAAAGGGTAATTTTAGGTTGATTTTGGTGAGGGCGAGAGAGGCAGACAAGAGGAATGGAAGTTCAAAAGTTGGGAAAAAAAGAACTTCGGAAAAGGACACCATTTACTCATTCAATAAGTATTTATCAGGTGTCTACCTGGGCTTCAAGCTGGTTAGGAGCGATGCACCAGAGGATAGATAGAATTCAGCCACTGCCCTCAGCAAGTGCAGCATCTAGATGGGGAAGTAGAACAATAAACTGGTCATGCTGATGTGCTGTAGGGACAAGAACAAAGAAGGTCCACTTTCCAGCCTGAAGATTGGAATGGATTTCCTGGAGGAAGTGATGATGAGTGAGTTGAATTTTAAAACTCAGTGGCAAAGATGGGATGGAGGAAGTCAGCCCAGATAGAAGGACCAGCCAGAGCTGAGACAAGAGACATGGGCTGTTGGAGACATTCAGGGAGCTTAAGCAAATCAGAGAGGAAGACCATCTGTAACCAAGCAGGACCTCAGGGGCCTTCCAGGACAGATGCCCACATGTCCTTGCCCGTCTCTTGTTTATGGAAAAACTTTAGCCTCCTAGGCCTTCCCCAAGTTCCAAAGAATAAATTTAATTAGAGAAGTGAGGAAATGCAGAAACAAAGGAAAACAGTCAAGCTAAACATAATAATAATAGTTTAGCCATTAAACAAAGTCAAGCATAAATACACTACCATGTGTAAAATAGATAGCTAGTGGGAACCTGCTGTATAGCACAGGGAGCTCAGCTCGGTGGTCTGTGACGACCTAGTTGGGTGGGTGGGGGGAGCGGGAGGGAGGTCAAAGAGGGAGGGGATATAATTATACATATAGCTGATTCACTTCATTGTACACCAGAAACTAACACAACATTGTAAAGCAATTTTACTCCAATAAATAAATAAATAAATAAACAAACAAAGTCAAGCACCTTTAGTTCCTCCTCAAGGACTACAGATAATATTCGGAGCCATGTCCTTTGAGTTGTTTTGTAGATATGGAAACCCCCACCAGGTGGAAGAAGTTAACTGAATGCTGCCCACAAGCACATAGACCCCAGACCGGTTGGAAGCAGAAGATTGATGATGTTGACTCTTGATTACCTCACCACCAACCAATCAGAAGAATGTGCATGAGATTATCACACGCCCCATAACCCCCCTCCCTCACTCTGTCTTTAAAAACCTTTCACTGAATTCCCTGGCAGCCCAGCGGTTAGGACTTGGCGTTTTCACTGCCATGGCCCAAGTTTGATCCCTGTTTGGGGAAATAAGATCCCACAAGCTGCGTGGTGCAGCCAAAAAAATAAAAATAAATAAAATAAAAACCTTTCTCTGAAAGCTGTCAGGGAGTTCAGGTTTTCTGAGTACTAGCTGCCTGGACTCCTTGCTTGGTGCCCTGAAATAAATGCTGCATTTTCCTTAATCACAACCTGGCGTCATAGACTGACTTTACTGTGTTATAGGCGAGCGGATCCAAGTTTGGTTCATTAACACATCCTCTTACTTTCCAGGAGCTTCCAGTCTCGTGAAAAAGACGGGTGTGGAAATCACCAGTGTGGTCATTGTGTGTTAAGCATATCGATGTCTCTCACTAGGGCAGTATGTGTGCCAAGTGTGGGCAGAGACACTGTTCATCCGCTGTGCCCTTGTTGCTACTGACCCATTTGATACCAGCCAGTAACAGACAGGTCATTTGGAGACTGGGCCAAGAGGCACCTCTCTACTCTAAACTACAGTAAACCTCCTACATACTAATGAGTTCTGTTCCGAGAGTGCGTTTGTAAATCCAGTTTGTTCATAAGTCCAACAAAGTTAGCCTAGGTACCCAACTAACACAATTGGCTATATAGTACTGTACTGTAATAGGTTTATAATACGTTTCATACAAATAATACATAAAAAACATACACAAAGAATAAAGAAAACATTTTTAATCTTACAGTACAGTACCTTGAAAAGTACAGTACAGTACCAGCTATCAATACATCACTGCTGCTTTTACGCTTGTTTCCGCACATCCTGGGCTTGAAATAAAGATACTGTACTACTGTACTCTATACAGTACTGTACAGTAAAGTACACAAAAGTACAACCGCTTGTAGAGGATGCATGCACATGACAATGTACGCCAGACATGTGAACTAACTTATATGATTGGACAAGTGACGCATGTTTGCATCTTTGAAAGTTCGCAACTTGAAAGTTCATATGTAGGGGACTTACTGTACAATGTACACTGTTGGGCTCCAGTAGATCCTGAAAAGTGGTAAGTTCCCCACCTCCTTCTCTGTTTTCTTCCCTCCCTCCCTTTCTTTCTTCCTCCTCTCTCCTCCCCCTTTTCTCCCCTCCTTGCCTTTCTGTCCTTCCTTGCATCCTCTTCATCTCTTTCTTTTTTTTTTTTTTTTTTTTTTTGCGGTACACGGGCCTCTCACTGCTGTGGCCTCTCCCGTTGAGGAGCACAGGCTCCGGACGCGCAGGCCCAGCGGCCATGGCCCACGGGTCCAGCCGCTCCGTGGCATGCGGGATCCTCCCGGACCGGGGCATGAACCCGTGTCCCCTGCATTGGCAGGCGGACTCCCAACCACTGCGCCACCAGGGAAGCCCCATCTCTTTCTTTTAAAACAATAACATCTCTTTACCTGTACTGGCTATTCTGAGTAGGGAACATGGTCCAGAAACGACAGAGGTAGAGACGTGAAGTGGAGGATGGGGAGGGATGGGAGAGACACTTCCTAATTTATGAAGTTGTGAGGACAGGGGTTTCCTTTTCCTTCTAAATAAGAAATAACCCCTCCCCTCACCATAAACATCTATCATCACTATAAATCAATAACTTCTTTAACACAGATTAGACCCTACCTGGAGCTCAGGTAGGCACACAGCACTGAGTCCCTTCAGTCTAGAGGGGAACTGTTTTTTCCTTTAAATAACCAAGCAGTGGGTTTCCTTTTCTCTGCTGTCCTAAATATACAGCCTGCTGCATCCTCTAGTCTACTCCTGGCACCAAGGAAACAACTGTGTTTTACTCCTAATAAGAATAATTTAAAGATATTTTATTTATTTATTTATGGCTGCGTTGTGTCTTTGTTGCTGCGCATGGGCTTTCTCTAGTTGCAGCAAGTGGGGGCTACTCTTCTTCGCGGTGCGCGGGCTTCTCATTGCGGTGGCTTCTCTGGTTGCGGAGCATGGTATCTAGGCTCGAGGGCTTCCGTAGTTGTGGCTCTCGGGCTCTAGAGCGCAGGCTCAGTAGTTGTGGTGCACGGGCTTGGTTGCTCTGTGGCATGTGGGATCTTCTCAGACCAGGGATCGAATCTGTGTCCCCTGCGTTGGCAGGCAGATTCTTAACCGCTGCGCCACCAAGGAAGTCCCTTTAAAGATATTTTTTTAAAAATCAGTGATGAAAACAATTTCCCTTTCTCTTACCTTCAGTAGCTAAAATACTTTTTTTTTTCTGTCCAACCAGACTAAACGTGATTGAATTGAGATTTTCCCCTCCTTTCTGTGTTATATCTGCACTGTGTAAGCAACACATTTTGTGTTAAATTGCAGCAAATACAGATACAAAAGGCTTAACAAGCAGACAGAGGTGAGAGTAAATGAGTCCCCTTTCCGCAGGAGGGAAATGCATGAGTGGTCCAAGCTGAGTTTCTAGTACGGAGGCCCTGGGACTGGGGAGATTGCCAGAGGTGAGGCCTCAGGATGCTGTGAAATGCCCAGACCAGCCCTATGGGATGTCTTCTTCCCTCAGCCTCACCTGCCCAGGGCACCTGAGAAGCAACTTGCAGGATAGGGAAGGCTAGGGTCATGAGATTTCAGATCCTTTATCCTGTGGCTACAACATGAGAGTAACAACTTGCTGGATAAATATGAGGTATATTCCCATGTGTTGATTGAACATTTATTGTGTATCAGGCACTGCGCTAGATCCTGGGAGGTAGGGGAAGGAATGTCAAACGTGATGTCAGAAACCTGGATGTAATAACTGGGTCTGAAATTTGCCTTTACTCCCATCATGCCCTGTGCTTAGACTGCTGGCCCCACCTCCACCTAACAAGCTTCTGCTAATCTTCAAAACTTCACTTGGCATCACTTCTTCCCCCAAATCTCCCCTGATGCTCACCCTGCAGGGTAGATGTACCCTCCTCCTTCCTCTTCCTTCGTTCCATCATGGGACCTAGGATTGGTCTCTCTGTCTCTTACACACACACATACACATGCACACACACAGTGCTGTTCACTGTTATTTATTTGCTCCCATGTCAATCTTCCCCACCCTGCCTCCACGGGCTTTTTGAGGACAAGGCTAGTCTCTTATTTATTTCTGTCTCCCTATTTTTAAAACTTAGTTCCTGGGATGTAGCAGGCTCTCAAAAATGTTTGCTAAGGGATGAATAAAAGTTTAATTCTGGATTTGTTCTATCTGTTTCTGGATCTTTATGTCCTCAACTGCCCCCAATAAAACTTAAGCCTTAATAATCCTGGGGGCCCCTCTAAGTGGCAACATTCTTTGATTTTACGAAGTGCCAGTTGCCTAAGCACGGTTGCATCCTTGAATCAATGGAGGGTGTGTTCCATGGCTCCGCAAGGATAGGAGATATTTCGTTTTGTTGTGGAGAAAAAAGAAAGAAAAAGAAGGTCTTTTAGGGCAACTTCAGGTTTATGAATGTCTCCCGTGCATATGCAGTGTCCACCTCATGAGACAGGGTTATGACTCTGGTGGAGATGCTGGTGGCACTGTGGCCGGCATTGCTGGTGCTCCCCAAAGCCAGGCTCTCCTGTCCTTCCTGGACACTTGGAAAACCACATTTCCCAGACCGCTTGGAGTTAGCAGGGATCATGCTGCTTGCTGAGTGCTTTAGAGATGGAATGTGCTTCTCTCTCTTTCCCAGCTGTAGCAAATGAGGAGGCCTCACATTCCAGGTGGTGAAGCTACTAGCTAGTGGGGCTTCCAACAGCCTGGTGCCTGAGTGACTGTATGGAGCAGAGTCCCGCTAACCCAGGGAAATACGTGGTATGATAGAGAAATAAAATTTTCTAGTGTTAAACCACTGTGATTTGGGTCTGTTTGTTACTGTAGCAAAATCTAACCCATGCTGACTGATAGAGGCATGCAATGGTTTATTGGCACTTTTCCAATAAGCTTGAAAGCCCTGAACTCTATACAGAGATATTTTTCATGCTGCAGCTAGAGCAGCTCTCAAATGCCTTGATAATCTATCACTACTTTCCATCAGTCAATGGCTGAAGTTAGACAAGGGGGCTTCTGAAAAGGGGCAAGGAGGGAACTGGGAGAGACGAACCAAGTGAGTTCTGGGGGACATCACCCTTCGAGTCAGTAGTTTTGATCTGTTCCCTGTTAATAAGTTCATAGACCATTATCATTCTAACCAGGCAACTGCTTGCTTTCTGAGTGTCTGGGGAGTTACTTCTCCTTTCTGAAAAGGGGGATCATTTTGCTGACAAAAGAGTAAATCAGCTAGCCAATAAATAACAGTCCCAGAAAACAAGAGTTGGAGTCTCAGGCCTGGAGCTAAGCTAGTGCCTCAAATGAGAGTCCAAATCGAGTCTGGGCATAAGCATAACCCTGAGAGTCAGGATAGGGAAGCCAGATTCCAGCCTCACCCCTCAGACATTACAGGACCAGGGAAGGAAAGTAAAGCAGCATGGTGTAGCAGGTCTGCACTTGAGTTCAGAGCCAATGACCTCCGTTTGAATCACAGCTCCCCACTTTCTAGCTATTGATTTTAGGGAAGTTGCTTTAACTCTCTGAACAAAGTTTCCTTAAGAGTGAAACTAATAAAACGGACCTCCTTGGACTGTTGAGGGTGTGAAAGAGATGATGTCTTTGGGGCAGGTGGGAATCTCAGGCTAGGAATTGACCATGCAGTCATTGTAACCCCTTTCCCTCTCTGGATCTCAGTTGAGTCTCTGTTTTACACGTCTGATACTGATGGCAGAACCTCTTCACTTTCTTCGTTCTGATTGACATGTTTATACTGATCTTATCCCAAAGGAAATGATCTATTTTCAGAGCCACACCCAGGAAAATGTGGGCTCGTAGTCTGCTTCAGAGCCTCAGTCTGGATACCTTTTATGCTGTATTCGTTACCTATTGCTGCATCAAATATTGCCCCAAATTTATCAGTTAAAAAAACGTACACAGTTATTAACTCATGGTTTCTGTGGGTCAGGAATCTGCGTGCGGCTTAGCTGGGTACTTCCAGCTCAGGGTCTCCCAAGAAGCGGCAATCAAGGTGTCAGCTGGGGCTGCAGAAACCTCTGCTTCCAACCGCATTGACGGAATGTGGGCCTCAAGTTCTTGCTGACTGTTGGCTGGAGGCATCGGTTCTTTGCCATGTGGACCTCTCCATGGGGCTGCTTACGACATGGCAGCTGGCTTCTGAGAGAGAGAGAGAGAGAGAGAGAGCCCAGAACAGAAGCAAGTCTTTTTGTAACCTGACCTTGGAAGTGGCATCTCGTTGCTTCTGCCATATTCTGTTCATGAGACATGAGTCTATATTCCCAACGCACAGTCAAGAGGAGGGGTTTCCACAAGGGCATGACCTTCAGGAGGTAAGAATTATTGGGGGTCATTTTAGGACTTGCTTTTCCCCAACCTTCACCTGGGGAGCAAGATATAGGTCTCTGCTCTCAGTTTCCCAAACCAGTCCTCTTTCTTTTGATCCTATTCCCCTGGGACTGGACCTGGGAAAGCAATAGGGCAGGATTCAAGACCCATTCTCAGAGATACAGCAACATAAAATCTTCCTTGCCTTCCTTGACCCTGACAATCTCCAACTCCTTGAAGGCAGGAAAACTCATTCCGATTGATTATAAATTCTCCTAAATCTATTATTAATGACATCATTTATATGCCCAGTCTTTTAAGGGCCTGACTTCTGATGCTCAAAACCTAGGATTTTGAAACTCAGAAAATGATTCTCTCAAACTCTTGTTTCTACCACGAGATTCAAAATCTTGTGCTGAAACTCCAAAGCAGAGAACAGATTCTTCTCCCCTTCCTGGATTTCCGCTATAACCTCCTTTCCCAAAGCAATGAACATGGCAAGCCTTACCATCCTGGACTGGCAGAAGGATCAACAGAAGTTTGGGGAGGGGGTTGGAAACGTAATTGTTAGTACCTGCAAATGTTATTTTGCAAAACACATAAAGCACTTGGCACGTTGTCATGCGCTCAATTCATATTAATTCCTTTTCCTCTTTGTCATCTGTGTTGGAAGTCAGGCAGATTCTGAAGGTGAGCAGATAGGGACATGAAAGGTGGGGGTGAAACTGTAGGGTCTCATGCAGGATCTGGACATTGGACTGGGGTATCCATGGATGGGGGTTTAACTGGCTGCTGGCAGCACAGTGACACTGAACCCTATTGCATGGTGGTAACCAACCTGAGGACACACACTTTATAGAATTCTTTCCTTCACTGTTTCACTATCCTCTGTCCTCTATTCTTGTTCCTTAAGGTCACTTCTCCAAATAAATGGCCTACCTGAAAGCTCTTGTTTCAGAGTTTACTTCCAGGTAGAGTGGGAACTCTGGCTAAGCTAGTGTCCGTCCATGGATCAGGTCTTATACGAAGCGTTCTGTGCATAATAACTGTTTTAGCCCATTCAGGTTGCTATAACAAAAATACCAGAGACTGAGTGATGTAGAAAGAGCAGAAATTTATTTCTTATGGTCCTGGAGGCTGGGAACTCTAAGATCAAGGCACCAACAGCTTTGGTGTCTGGTGAGAACCCACTTCCTGATTCACAGATGGCCATCTTCTTACTGTGTCCTCATATGGTAGAAGGTGGCGAGGTAACTCTCTAGGGTCCTGTTTATAAGGGTGCTGATTTTTTTATAAGGGCACTAATCCCATTCATAAGGGCTCCAGCCTCATGATTCATTCCCCTCACAAAGGCTCCACCTCCAAATATCATCACACTGGGGATTAGGTTTCAATGTATGAATGTCGGGTGGGGGGAGACACAAACCTTCAGCTGATAGCAATAACCCATTCAATTCTCATGATGCCTGATGAGGTAGGTTTTATTATCTCCATTTTACAGATATGGAAGCAGAGGCTCACAGTAGAAGTGATTCAGGCAAGGTCACACTGCCCGGAAGTGGCAGGATTGGGTTTGAGCCTGGGTCAGTCTAACTCCATAGGCCTTGCTCTGAGTCTGCTTTCCTGCCTGGAATCACATTCCCCACCAGAGCCTAGTGGGTCCCAGTTTGTGCTGGAGGTGTGTCCTCTGGGCTATGGAGGATCCTCTCACCAAGAGTTTCACAAGTGAGCACTGCCCTTGTCCTGCACCTATGGCCTGCGTCTGCCTCCCCCTACCCCCCCAATCCCCCAGGGGGAACTGATGTTCTAAAACTACAGATTCAGGCCCATCACCAAGGGCTCTGAGCTTCCCACCCTTCTGAAGTTTGAGTACTTTGAAACTAATTTGAGATTTGTTGGAAGCTGAGAAAGGGGAAAAATATGCTTGACTTGCTCTTTTTTTTCCTTTCTTAAAGAGACTCTAGGGACTTCCCTGGTGGTGCAGTGGTTAAGAGTCCTCCTGCCAGTGCAGGAGACATGGATTCGATCCCTGGTCTGGGAGGATCCCACATGCCGCAGAGCAACTAAGCCCGTGTACCAAAACTACTGAGCCTGCGAGCCATAACTACTGAAGCCCGTGCACCTAGAGCTCGTGCTCCACAGCAAGAGAAGCCACCACAATGAGAAGCCCGTGCACTGTAACGAAGAGTAGCCCCCGCTCGCCGCAACTAGAGAAAGCCCACGTGCAGCAACGAAGACCCAACGCAGCCAAAAATAAATAAATAAAAATAAATAAATAAAGAGCCTCTAAAGTCATTTTGGTAGCAAACCTGAGGCCCCTGCACCAGTCAGTTTCAGTCTCGAGATATGGGTGCTGGTGTCTGCCGAGGCTGGCTTTGTTTTGTCCTTGCAAAGACCAAATGAGTCCTGTTTTTTTTTTGTTTGTTTGTTTGTTTTTGTAGTACGCGGGCCTTTCACTGTTGTGGCCTCTCCCGTTGCGGAGCACAGGCTCCGGACGCGCAGGCTCAGCGGCCACGGCTTATGGGCCCAGTCGCTCCGCGGCATATGGGATCTTCCCGGACCGGGGCATCAGCAGGCGACCTCTCAACCACTGCGCCACCAGGGAAGCCCCTCATTGTAGTATTGATTTGCATTTCTCTAATAGTTAGTGATGTTGAGCAGCTTTTCATGTGCTTCTTGGCCAACTGTATGTCTTCTTTGGAGAAATGTCTATTTAGGTCTTCTGCCCATTTTTGGACTGGGTTGTTTGTTTCTTTAATATTGAGCTACATGAGCTGTTTATATATTTTGGAGATTAATCCTTTGTCCATTGATTCGTTTGCAAATATTTTCTCCCATTCTGAGGGTTGTTTTTTCATCTTGTTTATGGTTTCCTTTGCTTTGCAGAAGCTTTGAAGTTTCATTAAGTCCCATTTGTTTATTTTTGTTTTTATTTCCATTACTCTAGGTGGTGGATCAAAAAAGATCTTGCTGTGATTTATGTCAAAGAGTATTCTTCCTATGTTTTCCTCTAAGAGTTTTATAGTGTCTGGTCTTACACTTAGGTCTCCAATCCATTTTGAGTTTATTTTTGTGTATGGTGTTAGGGAGTGTTCTAATTTCATTCTTTTACATGTAGCTGTCCAGTTTTCCCAGCACCACTTATTGAGGAGACTGTCTTTTCTCCATTGTGTATCCTTGCCTCCTTTGTCATAGATTAGTTGACCATAGGTGCGTGGGTTTATCTCTGGGCTTTCTATCTTGTTCCATTGACCTATGTTTCTGTTTTTGTGTCAGTAGCATATTGTCGTGATTACTGTAGCTTTGTAGTATAATCTGAAGTCAGGGAGTCTGATTCCCCCTGCTCCATTTTTTTCCCTCAAAACTGCTTTGGCTATTCGGGGTCTTTTGTGTCTCCATACAAAGTTTAAGATTTTTTCTCCTAGTTCCGTAAAACACGCCATTGGTAATTTGATAGGGATTGCATTGAACCTGTAGATTGCTTTGGGTAGTAGAGTCATTTTCACAATATTGTTTCTTCCAATCCAAGAACATGGTATATCTCTCCATCTATTGGTATCATCTTTAATTTCGTTCATCAGAGTCTTATAGTTTTCTGCATACAGGTCTTTTGTCTCCCTAGGTAGGTTTATTCCTAGGTATTTTATTCTTTCTGTTGCAATGGTAAATGGGAGTGTTTCATTAATTTCTCTTTCAGAATTTTCATCATTAGTGTATAGGAATGCAAGACATTTCTGTGCATTAATTTTGTATCCTGCAACTTTACCAAATTCATTGATTAGCTCCAGTAGTTTTCTGGTGGCATTTTTAGGGTTCTCTATGTATAGTATCATGTCATCTGCAAACAGTGACAGTTTTACTTCTTCTTTTCCAATTTGTATTCCTTTTTTTTCTCTGATTGCTGTGGCTAGGACTTCCAAAACTATGCTGAATAATAGTGGTGAGAGTGGACATCCTTGTCTTGTTCCTGATCTTAGAGGAAATGCTTTCAGTTTTCACCATTGAGAATGATATTTGCTGTGGGTTTGTCATATATGGCCTTTATTATGTTGAGGTAAGTTCCCTCTATGCCCACTTTCTGGAGAGTTTTTATCATAAATGGGTGTTGAATTTTTTCAAAAGCTTTTTCTGCATCTATTGAGATGATCATATGGTTTTTATTCTTCAGTTTGTTAATATGGTGTATCACATGGATTGATTTGCGTATATTGAAGAATCCTTGCATCCCTGGGATAAATCCCACTTGATCATGGTGTATGATCCTTTTAATGTGCTGTTGGATTCTGTTTGCTGGTATTTTGTTGAGGATTTTTGCATCTATATTCATCAGTGATATTGGTCTGTAATTTTCTTTTTTTTGTAGTGTCTTTGTCTGGTTTTGCTATCAGGGTGACGGTGGCCTCATAGAATGAGTTTGGGAGTGTTCCTTCCTCTGCAATTTTTTGGAAGAGTTTGAGAAGGATCGGTGTTAGCTCTTCTCTAAATGTTTGATAGAATTCACCTGTGAAGCCATCTGGTCCTGGACTTTTGTTTGTTGGAAGATTTTTAATCACAGTTTCAATTTCATTACTTGTGATTGGTCTGTTCATATTTTCTATTTCTTCCTGGTTCAGTCTTGGAAGGTTCTACCTTTCTAAGAATGTCCATTTCTTCCAGGTTGTCCATTTTATTGGCATAGAGTTGTTTGTAGTAGTCTCTTAGGATGCTTTGTATTTCTGTGGTGTCTATTGTAACTTCTCCTTTTCATTTCTAATTTTATTGATTTGAGTCCTCTCTCTCTTTTTCTTGATGAGTCTGGCTAATGGTTTATCAATTTTGTTTATCTTCACAAAGAATCAGCTTTTAGTTTTATTGATCTTTGCTATTGTTTTCTTTGTTTCTATTTCATTTATTTCTGCTCTGATCTTTATGATTTCTTTCCTTCTGCTAACTTTGGGTTTTGTTTGTTCTTCTTTCTCTAGTTCCTTTAGGTGTAAGGTTAGATTGTTTATTTGAGATTTTTCTTGTTTCTTAAGGTAGGCTTGTATAGCTATAAACTTCCCTCTTAGAACTGCTTTTGCTGCATCCCATAGGTTTTGGATTATTGTGTTTTCATTCTCATTTGTCTCTAGGTATTTTTTGATTTCCTCTTTGATTTCTTCAGTGATCTCTTGGTTATTTAGTAACGTATTGTTTAGCCTCCATGTGTTTGTGTTCTTTATGTTTTTTTCCCTGTAATTGATTTCTAATCTCATAGCGTTGTGGTCGGAAAAGATGCTTGATATGATTTCAATTTTCTTAAATTTACTGAGGCTTGAGTTGTGACCCAAGATGTGATCTATCCTGGAGAATGTTCCATAAGCACTTGAGAAGAAAGTGTATTCTGTTGTTTTTGGATGGAATGTCCTATAAATATCAATTAAATCTATCTGGTCTATTGTGTCATTTAAAGCTTCTGTTTCTTTCTTTATTTTCAATTTGGATGATCTGTCCATTGGTGTAAGTGAGGTGTTAAAGTCCCCCACTATTATTGTGTTACTGTCGATTTCCTCTTTTATAGCTGTTAGTAGTTGCCTTATGTATCGAGGTGCTCCTCTGTTGGGTACATATATATTTATAATTGTTATATCTTCTTCTTGGATTGATCCCTTGATCATTATGTAGTGTCCGTCCTTGTCTCTTGAAACATTCTTTATTTTAAAGTCTATTTTATCATATATGAGTATTGCTATTCCAGCTTTCTTTTGATTTCCATTTGCATGGAATATCTTTTTCCATCCCCTCACTTTCAGTATGTATGTGTCCCTAGGTCTGAAGTGGGTCTCTTGTAGACAGCATATATATGGGTCTTGTTTTTGTATCCATTCAGCAAGCCTGTGTCTTTTGGTTGGAGCATTTAATCCATGTGTGTTTAAGGTAATTATCGATATGTATGTTCCTATGACCATTTTCTTAATTGTTTTGGGTTTGTTTTTGTAGGTCCTTTTCTTCTCTTGTGTTTCCCAGTTAGAGAAGTTCCTTTAGCATTTGTTATACAGCTGGTTTGGTGGTGCTGAATTCTCTTAGCTTTTGCTTGTCTGTAAAGCTTTTGATTTCTCCATTGAATCTGAATGAGATCCCTGCCAGGTAGACTAATCTTGGTTGTAGCTTCTTCCCTTTCATCACTTTAAGTATATCATGCCACTCCCTTCTGGCTGGTAGAGTTTCTGCTGAGAAATCAGCTGTTACCCTTATGAGAATTTCCTTGTATGTTATTTGTTGTTTTTCCCTTGCTGCTTTCAATAATTTTTCTTTGTCTTTAATTTTTGCCAATTTGATTACTGTGTGTCTCGGTGTGTTTCTCCTTGGGTTTATCCTGTATGGGACTCACTGTGCTTCCTGGACTTGGGTGGCTATTTCCTTTTCCATGGTAGGGAAGTTTTCGACTATAATCTCTTCAAATATTTTCTCGGGTCCTTTCTCTCTCTCTTCTCCTTCTGGGACCCCTATAATGCGAATGTTGTTGCGTTTAATGTTGTCCCAGAGGTCTCTTAGGCTGTCTTCATTTCTATTCATTCTTTTTTCTTCATTCTGTTCCATGGCAGTGAATTCTACCATTCTGTCTTCCAGGTCACTTATCTGTTCTTCTGCCTCAGTTATTCTGTTATTGATTCCTTCTAGTGTAATTTTCATTTCAGTTATGTATTGTTCATCTCTGTTTGTTTGTTCTTTAATTCTTCTAGGTCTTTGTTAAACATTTCTTGCATCTTCTCAATCTTTGCCTCCATTCTTTTTCTGAGGTCCTGGATCATCTTCACTATCATTATTCTGAATTCTTTTTCTGGAAGGTTGCCTATCTCCACTTCATTTAGTTGTTTTCCTGGGGTTTTATCTTGTTCCTTTATCTGGTACATAGCCCTCTGCCTTTTCATCTTGTCTTATCTTTCTGTGAATGTGGTTTTTGATCCAGAGGCTGCAGGATTGTAGTTCTTCTTGCTTCTGCTGTCTGCCCTCTGGTGGATGAGGCTAAGAGGATTGTGTAGGTTTCCTGATGGGAGGGACTGGTGGTGGGTAGAGCTGGCTGTTGCTCTGGTGGGCAGAGCTCAGAAAAACTTTAATCCGCTTGACTGCTGATGGGTGGGGCTGAGTTCCCTCCCTGTTGGTTGTTTGGCCTGAGGCAACCCAACACTGGAGCCTACCTGGGCTCTTTGGTGGGGCTAATGACAGACTCTGGGAGGGCTCACACCAAGGAGTACTTCCCAGAACTTCTGCTGCCAGTGTCCTTGTCCCCACGGTGAGCCACAGCCACCCCACCCCCGCCTCTGCAGGAGACCCTCCAACACTAGCAGGTAGGTCTGGTTCAGTCTCCCCTGGGGTCACTGCTCCTTCCCCTGGGTGCCGATGCGCACACTACTTTGTGTGTGCCCTCCAAGAGTGGAGTCTCTGTTTCCCCCAGTCCTGTTGAAGTTCTGCAGTCAAATCCCACTAGGCTTCAAAGTCTGATTCTCTAGGAATTCCTCCTCCCGTTGCCGGACTCCCAGGTTGGGAAGCCTGACGTGGGGCTCAGAACCTTCACTCCAGTGGGTGGACTTCTGGGGTGTAAGTGTTCTCCAGTCTGTGAGTCACCCACTCAGCAGTTATGGGATTTGATTTTACTGTGATTGTCCCCCTCCTGCCGTCTCATTGCGGCTTCTCCTTTGTCTCTGGATGTGGGGTATCTTTTTTGGTGAGTTCCAGTGTCTTCCTGTCGATGATTGTCCAGCAGCTAGTTGTGATTCTGGTGTTCTCGCAAGAGGGAGTGAGAGCACGTCCTTCTACTCTGCCATCTAGGTTCCGGTCTCTCCAAAGCAGACTTTTTTACAGCAGCTGCTTTTCCAGGAAGGGATGATGCAATGTGGACAGCTGATCTGAACCCTGGGAGGGGTGAGGGGTGCTCTGGTCCCAGAGCAGCAGTGTCTACAGAGACCTCAATGCACAGTGTGGTCTGTAGACCAGCGGCCTCTGAATCCCCTTGGAGCTTGTTAGAAATGCAAGATCTTCTGAGGGCCCCAGTTGTGCTGTATCAGAAGCTACATTTTAACAAGGCCCCAGGGTGACTTGAATGCACAAAAACCTTTGAGAAGTGCTGAGTAGAGAGGCAAAACCAGTAGCCTCTGACCACGCTCCAATCCCATGCTGTGAGTCCTCCAGGGAGCTGAGACTATGAATGAATTTTGTGACACAGGTGAAGAATACTGTGCGCCGTTCCCCATTTTCACCCCTTTGTTTTGACCTCATGTGCATTTTTACACACACACCCATGTGGCAATTCTTGCAACATTAATTTTCTGCAACAAAGTGTTTCATGGAACAAATTCCATTAAGCCATTTTAATCCAGGGTTTAATTTTCTCTACAGCTCAACTAAAACGTTTCCATTTTTCCCCATCAAATATTTATTTATCATAACATTATTTTCATGGGATCAATTATTTTCTGTTTAAATTTTACAACAAGCATGTGATTCTTCCATCTTTTTCCTTATACTGACTTTCTGCTGCTGATAACTTCTGCTGTTTTAAGGTTTTTGTTTGTTTGTTACCTTCTTTTGTGGCCTTTCTATCCAGTTCAAATCTTCTGGGTCAAATTTTGCAGATCTAAATTGTATCAAGAATACTTTTCTTCTGTCAACTTTCAGCCCGTTACAAATTCTAGTGTGTGTCATTTCAGTTCTATTAGTTTTACTTGCGGCAGATTATGTTCTACCAGTAATTTATGGCAGAAATAATCACCGGGGTGCAAGTAAGGGAAGAATTTCTATTTTTTTTTTTTTTTTTTTTTTTTTTTTGCGTTACGTGGGCCTCTCATTGTTGTGGCCTCTCCCGTTGCGGAGCACAGGCTCCGGACGCGCAGGCTCAGCGGCCATGGCTCACGGGCCCAGCCGCTCCACGGCATGTGGGATCTTCCCGGACTGGGGCACGAAGCCGTGTCCCCTGCATGGGCAGGCGGACTCTCAACCACTGCGCCACCAGGGAAGCCCGATTTCTATCTTTTTAACCACCCCCATCCCAACCCAGCCTTGTCTTCAGGACCTAGGACAGTGCCCGGGACATAGTAGGTTCTCCACAAACATTTGTACGTAGAATGAATAAAATTCACTAACAGTTGAACCAAAGACTGATGGTTTGTGTTTGTCTGATTGCGTCTGATCAGAACATTGAGCAACTTTAGGGGACAGAGATAGGTGGAGGCAGGTGGGAAAGGGAGGAGAAAAGAGAAGATGGAGAGAGTATGAACATACATGCACACGGACACACACATGTGTAGGCACACACACACACATGCACACCAATATACATATGTACAGAGACACACATGTGTATATACATACACAAGCCACACATATTTAGGTATGCTTATGTGTGTGTACACAGATATGCACACGCCCATATATACACACAGCCACACACGTATGCACACACAGATGTGCATATGCACACAATGCAGTACTCATACATGCACATAGCCACATATATACACACATGTTTGTACACACATGCACATGAATGCACATACAAACACAGACAGGTACATATATAAACACATACACAGATGCTCATACGTGCACATAGAGTTTACTGGCATATTGACTGGTAAACTCTTTACTGCAGTGTAGAGTAAAATGTCTCTGGTGCTAGAATAAGGAAATAAAAATGGCAGGATCAAAACAGCAGGCTTAACACACTCCTCTTTGGCGTGTTGGGGTCTCCATTTTACAACTAGTAATTAAATGTGTATTGAGGTGAACTGAACATTGGAAAGCCAGCTGCTGCCTTCGTTTGAATTTATTAAAAAATGGTACTTGGTCTTCTCTCTGGGTCAGACTGTGTGAAAATCACAGGGTATTGGAGATGAAGAGTGCTGGGTTCTTCTCAAAATCTCCCAGTCTGGTGGGGGAGGTGGATGTGGAAGCCAAGCAATTAAAATGCAGCGCGATAAGCGCTGTGTGGAAAATTCCTTGGAGCCGTGGGAGCTCAGGGTGGGGGGGATGATGGAGTTTAGTGGGAGCTGTTAAGGTCTGAGCCATGAGACATTTGTGCTGGATTCCTTTTGGCATGTTAGCTAACTAATTATAAAATAATTATAATGAACACTTCAGGGGAAGGGAAGGGATTGAAAGACAGAAGAGAGCTGGAAATAAGGTTGGAAGATGTGCAGTTAGAGACCTGGGTTGCCCAGTCAACCTGGATGAAGGGGGAGGTGGGGCAGCTGCATTGTCCTTGACCCGAGCATCCCGACCTATAAAACGGGGAATAAGAAACAACTACTTCTTAGGTTTGCTTCTTCAGGCTAGGTGAGAAAATGTGTCCAAAAGAGCTCTGGAAACCACCCACCGCTAGCAAGCTGGAGGTTTTCTTATTCAGAACAGGCTGCAAATATCTGGGGTTTGTTCTTCGATTAGACAGTGTCTATTGCAATAACTGTATGCAACAAACATGCTCCAAATCTTAGTAGTTTACTATCTCAAATATTATTTTTCTCACTCTGTAGAAAAATAGTAGGTAGGTCAGTAGGTCGCTTGGGTTTGGCGAATGGAGGCTGAATTCGGCTGAGCCTGCCTCCAGGCTGGAGACTCTGCACATCTCCATGTGCTCCTTGACCAGTAGCTACCTGGAATTTTAATCCAACTTGTGCTGGCAGAGGAGGAAGAGGGCAAGCCCACTTTTAAATATTTTTAAAGTCCAGCTGCCCATTGGCCATTGCCAATCACATGATCGAGGGAGGGGGGAACTGGAAACACTGATCTAATCTGCTGCAGCCCTCGGGGCAAGACTAGTGATGGTCAGGTGCCAGAGGATGATAGACGGGGTGCCAGTTCCTGGCGTTTCCCTTCCCTTTCCTAGCATGAGACTTGGGGTAAGTCAAGCTCTCTGAGCCTCAGGTTGCTTATCTGTAAAATGGGCATAATAAGAGTCCCCATCTCCCCTGAGGTGAGGATTGCCTGATTTATTACAACAGCCTTGTAACTAGTCCCCTAGATTTAACCTCGCACCTCCCCACCATCTCTTCTCTCCATGTCAGCTAGAGTCATCCTTTTTTTTTTTTTTTTTTTGCGGTATGCGGGCCTCTCACTGTTGTGGCCTCTCCCATTGCGGAGCACATGCTCCGGACGCGCAGGCCCAGCGGCCATGGCTCACGGGCCCAGCCGCTCCGCGGCACGTGGGATCTTCCCGGACCGGGGCACGAACCCGCGTCGCCTGCATGGGCAGGCGGACTCTCAACCACTGCGCCACCAGGGAAGCCCCTAGAGTCATCCTTTAACTACAAAAGTCACCCAGAAAGAAACCTCGTGTCCATTTAGGCAGATTAGTGGCTGCCATTTAGGCAAATTAGTGGTTGCCAGGAGCTGGATGGGAGAGAGGAAACAGGAAGTGACTGTTAATAAGCATAATATTTCTTTCTGGGCTAAAGAAAGTATTCTAAAATGGATTGTGATGAAGGTCACACAATTCTGTGACTATACGGTCTCTCTGCCCAGAATCTTCTTCCTTCAGATATTTGCCCCTCACCTCAGGTCTTTGCTTAAACAGGGTGAGCTTTTCCTGAACACCCCACTTAAGCTTGCACTGCACCCTGCTGGTCCCTCTCTCCTGATATATTTTCTCTAGTATTTGGAACAACCTGACATGTTTCATATTTTGGTTGTGCACTTTCTTTATTATCCACTCCTTTCTTCTCCTCTTGCCCATTCCTGAAATACACCAGGAGAATATAAACTTCCCAGAGGCAGGGATATTTGTCTGTGTTGTTCATGGCTGCCTCTGCAGATGGTACCTGGCACATAGCAGGCCCTCCATAAATATGGATGATGTAAACGATATAATGCTTATTAAGTGCTCAAGACCCGGCATGTATGAGTGGTGTAATCAATGTTCGCTTTTATTATCACTACTTATTTCAAATGAGCTCCTTAATTGCCAAATTTTCTGTCTGAAGTGACTCTGAGTTTGAGCCAAATATTTTCCCCCTGGGAGTCCTTGCTGGCACACACGTGTGGGTACAGATCCTGCTGCGTCTGTAGAGGCCACATTTCAGTCCCAGGTTCTTTCCTGCCGGGCAGAGCGAGCCATGACATTTATAAACCTCTGGGCTCTTAATCCCCTGCTGATCCTCAGAGAGCAGTAGTGCTTTGTTGCTAAAGACATTGCCCCGCTTTGAACAAAGGAATGAAGAAACATCTGGGCATCGGTCTCTGGGCTGTGACATCACGTGCATTATCAGGAAGAGGAGGTGGCGGCTCAGGGATGGGGATTGACTTGCCCCGTGTCACCTGCCTGGGGAGGGTGAAACCACACACGTCCCTGGGGTCCTGGTCCTCACTCTGCATTCCTGAGTTTTGGGACAGATCTGTTGGTTTCGAGGACTTTTCCTTACGTTGAGCTAAACTTTGTAACTCCTTTGTGTAAATCCTGCATGTTCTCACTACCAACTGGTCTCTCCTCCATGTCAATCTTTTTTTTTTTTTTTTTTGCGGTACACGGGCCTCTCACTGTTGTGGCCTCTCCCGTTGCGGAGCACAGGCTCTGGACGCGCAGGCTCAGTGGCCATGGCTCACGGGCTCAGCCACTCCGCGGCATGTGGGATCTTCCCGGACCGTGGCACGAACCCGTGTCTCCTGCATCGGCAGGCGGACTCTCAACCACTGCACCACCAGAGAAGCCCTGGAATTTGGATTTTGACGGATAACTAATGTATTAGTCAGGGTTCTCTAGAGCAAAAGAACCAGCAGGATATATATATATATATTTTTTTTTAATATTTTAAAATTTATGTATATAATTTATATACAAATTTTAGTAATATATTACATGACATATCTGATATTATAATATACTATTATTATATACTTATATTTTATATACTTTATATATAAGTATATATGTATATATAATATATACTTTATGTATTGTATATTTGTTATACATTATAGTTATAATATATAAATTAAATATATAATTATATAAACATATAATGTTAAGTATAACAACTATATATAATATATAACTTTACATATACCTATATAATATATATAGGATAATACCATATATTAACATATATTACATATAAATCAATAAAGGAGATTGTTTTCGAGGGATTGGCCCACACAATTATGGGGGCTGACACGTCCCATGGTCTGCTGTTTGCAGGCTGGGGACCCAGGGAAGCTGGTGATGTCATTCAGCCTGAGTCCAAAGGCCTGAGAATCAGGGGAGCTGACGGTGTAAACCCAGTCCCAGGGCCAGGAGAAGGTTAGGTAAGACGTTCCAACTCAAACAGTGAGGCGGGAAAAAGGGGCTATAGAAGAATTTTAAGTGCAGGTGTGATGTGACCAGAGTTGAGTTTCATAAAAATGAGTTCCCAGTGGGTATAATGGTGCCTTGGATCGAGGGTCACTATTCAGAGCAGCCGAGGTCCGGCTCAGAACACTTCAGAGCTTGTGACCAAGGTCTCTTTTCCTTTCCTCAGCCGGCAGTCACAGTCTGGGGCTGGGGGTGGGGCTCAGACTTGCCAAGGAGATCTTCAGGTTTCTAGAACCCCAGGCCAATGGCTGCCGGGGCAGAATGTGGTGGGGCTCTAAGACTGGTCTAATTACCCTGCCCGACAGAGCTGCCACTGACAATGAAGTCTCTCTTCCTTAGCTGGCAGAGTCTTCTTGGTACAAAAAGGTGTTTATGGTCCCCTTTGTTAGAAAGGCATTTAGAGGCTGTGAGTTGACGAGGCTGTGCGTTGACAAGGCAGGCATCCTGAGACGTGACTTTCCTTTTCATCTAAAGTTAAGGACCTTCTTCCCAGTCACTTCATCGTTGGTTTTGTTGATGAAAAGGGGAAAGTGATCAATATTTTTGCCTTCTAGGATCTCTGACCTTTGCAAACAAGGACGCTGAGGTACATGTTTCAGTAAACGGTAGGCCCTAAAATAACCCCTGGTCAGGGTCCTGCTGAATGAATGACCAGAGTGCTTCTCACATACTATGTGGCCCTGGGCAAAGTCCTTAACTTCTCCAGGCCTCAGTTGCTTAGTCTGTGAAATGGGAATACAAACACCCCCCCACACACACATACTCTGAGAGTTGTGAGGATGAGATGAGCCCTGATCTAGTCTCCTGTTAGAACTGCATTGTCCAAGGTGGTAGCTACTGGCCATGTGTAGCTATTTAAATTAAAATAAATTAAAATGAAATACATTTTAAAAGTTAGTCCCTCAGTCACAGGAGCCATATTTTTTCTATTCATTTTTAATTTAATTTTATTTTTTAACAATTTATTTTATTGAAGTATAGTTGATTTACAATGTTGTGTTAATTTCTACTGTACAGCAAAGTGATTCAATTATACATATATATGCATTCTCTTTCATATTCTTTTCCATTATGGTTTATCACAGGGTATTGTATATAGCTCCCTGTGCTATGCAGTAGGACCTTGTTGTTTATTCATCCTATATATATAAAATAGTTTGCATCTGCTAATCCCAAATTCCCAGTCCATCCCTCACCCCCACCCCTGTCTTGGCAATCACAAGTCTGTTTAGTATGATAATCTCTAGGTCCATTACAGGGGACATATTTTAAGTGCTCAATAAACTTATGTTGCTGGTGACTATGGTTTTGCGAAGCACAGATACAGAACATCTCCAGAACTTTCGCTGCAGAAAGTTCTATCAGATGGCATTGTTTTAGAGGAGGGCACCGATGGTATATTCTTTGTGGACCAACAGGTAGGCACTGGGGACTTGTTCAAGGGTGAAAATAAAAATGGTTCTGGGTCAGAGAGGCAAAAGACACAACTGCTCAGCGAAAACACTTGAGTTATTTGAAAAAGGTGGAAGAAAACCCCCAAACCTTTTCAAGCTGGCACAATTCCTGGGCAAGCGTGTCACCGATCTCTGCCGGCAGAAATGCTGGGGCAGTGCAGAGCATGCATACGATATCCACGTTACTACCAGATAAATTCATTAGGATGGATGCGATCACAGTGAATACCAAATGAAGTGGCAGTGGCAGGACAAGCAATTAAAATGTTACACAAACAATGCTCACCGGGCGGGACACCTCCCTCTGGCTCCCCTTGCCTGTCTGCAGGCATCACGTGGCAGGCAACTCATCCGAGCGGTGGCCACTGAAATGTCACAGCTCCTTTAGAAGGGGTCACTGCAGCGTAGAGACTGGTGGGGGCTTGAAGATATTTGGAAACAAAAGGGCCCAAGGAATTTGGATCTCAGCCTCTGGGTCTGTAGCAAGAAGGCTGTGGCTGTCAAGGGCAATTATGACCCCTTGCACTGGCACAGGATTTATCGTCGCAAATGTTCCGGGCATACGTTTCTCTCATTTGATTGCCAGCTACCTTTAGGGTTGTGGTGAGAGATAAATCCGAGAGAACTCTGAAAGCTGAAAGTGCTTGGAGACAATTCATTTTGTTCCCGACGTTTCAATTCTGGTTGCATCACTAGGCAGCTGGGAGTTCTTGGGCAAAGCGTTAGCCTCTCTGAGCCTGTTTCCTTATCTGTAAAATTCTTGCCTCAAAGTGTGGGTAGGTTGGAGATACTATGCTGGCACCCAATAGGAGCTCAGCGAGTGGTAACTGAATATTTTTAGCTTATGGAGGCTGAATGGATGGACATTTTCTGAGAACCTACTATGTAACAGGCATGGGAGTGATACCAAGATGGATAAGATGTGGTTCTTGTCATGTGCAGGAATCAGCAGCATGTAATTAATTACAGTATTCAGTGATCAGGACAGGGATGGATAAAGGTGTTTACAGGGTGCTATGGAAACACAGAGATGCACTTTTCTCCTAGGGAAGGCGGGAGGTGTCATCTGAGCTGGACTGTGAGAGAGTTGGCACTTGCTAGGAACACTTGGGGAGGGCATTGCAGAGGGATGGGCGAATAACACTGAGAGGGTGCAGAGGTGAGAATGCTTTCTGCTTTCAGAAAACTTGAGCTGGTCTGGTGGGTCAAGACCAGGGGGTACATATGGGGAGGGCTGGGAGATGAGGCCAGAGGACAAGGAAGGGGTCGTGAGTCAGAGTGAGGCGTCTGCATCAGGCTAAGAACTGTGCTTTCATTGATTATCGATGGAGGACTACGTTAGTTCTATGAAAACATTAAAAAATTACGCCCCAAATTAGCATCTTAAAATATCAGTAAACCGGGCTTCCCTGGTGGCACAGTGGTTGAGAGTCCACTTACCGAGGCAGGGGACACGGGTTCGTGCCCCGGACCGAGAAGATCCCACATGCCGCAGAGCGGCTGGGCCCGTAAGCCATGGCCGCTGGACCTGCGCATCCGGAGCCTGTGCTCCGCAACGGGAGAGGCCACAACAGTGAGAGGCCCGCGTACCGAAAAAAAAAAAAAAAAAAAAAAAACTATATATATATATATATATATCAGTAAACCTTTATTATCTCACAGTTTCTGAGAGTCAGGAATTTGGGAGCGACTCAGCATAGTTGTTCTGGTTTAGGGTCTCTTAGGAGGCTGCAGTGAAGATGTCAGCTGGGCTGCAGTCATCTGAAGGCATGACTGGGGTGTTAGGGTCCACTTCCAAGATGGCACCCTCACATGGCTGGCAAGTTGGTGCCGGCTGGTGGCAGGAGGGCACAGTTCCTCTTTACATAAACCTTCCCATTATGGCTGCTCGGGAATCCTTATAACATGATGTCCGACTTCCCCCAGAGCAAGTGATCCAAGAGAGAGCAAGGCAGAAGCGGCAATGTCCTTCGTGCCTTAACACTAGAAGTCACACATTTCTGTAATATCTTTTTGGTCACCGCTCGGCCTATCCAATGTAGGAGGGGGCTACACAAGTGTGACCACCAGGAGATGAGAATCCCCGGGGCCATCTTGGGGGCTGGCTGTCTTTCCAGGTAGTTGAGGGGTTACATCATTGGTCCCTTTTTAACCAATGAGGAGACTGAGGCATGAGGTTGAGTGCCTGACCCAAAGATCATGCAGCGAGATGAAACATTGGCATTGCTTGGTACCTTGCTGCCTCCTGAAGAGCTTTCTTCCATTCAAAACTATTTCATTAGGGTTTCTGAAAGTATCGCTGGAATAGCAAAGAACTCTGAATTCCTTGTGGGGAGTAACTAGGAAAATTTACACTTAGAGCGGAAACTAAACCCAAGAGAAACCCTTCCACCCAGAACCTATTGTTCAGGTAAAAACATACTGTTAGGGTTGCAAGGAGGCTGGTCTATCGACTAATATTTGTTTATTACAGTTTATTAATGTGGGTTTTCAGGAAGTTCATGATTAAAGTAGAAAAATAATCTAATGATCTGTGTCTGTAGCTACAGATAGATGGATGGATGGGTAGATAGATAGCTGATGGATAGGTATGTCGGTGGGTCAATGAATGGTTGAATGCTAGTGTAAGGCTACCAACTTCCTTTTGGGAAGGACTATTCTTTATTTTGAGGTTAAGCTCTTTCTGAATAATACTTAAAAAGATAAAAACAAGTCCCACACCTTGGAGTTGCCCTTGACTTCTCTCTTTTCCTCATACCCTATATTTGCAAAATACCCAGAATTTGGCCACTTCTCGCCATCTCTTGGACTACCACCCTGGTCCTGGCCACCAGCATCTCTTGTCTGGATTCTTAGAGTGGGCTCCTCCCTCGCCTCCCATTGTTCTGTTCTCCACAGCTGCCCGAGGGAACACATGAAAGCGTAAGCAGGTCACACTGTTCCTAGGCTCAAACTCCTCCAACAGCTCCCGGCTCAGAATAAACGCCCAATCCTTACCACTGTCTAGCCGGCCTCATGGGGCCCCGCTCCCTGTTTTCTCTCTGACTCTCCCCTCCTTCATCCGCTCTGGTCTCTGCTGGTCCTCACACACTCTCCTAATCTGTTTCCTCTTCAGCATCTTTGCTGTTTCCTCTGCCTGACATGTTCTTGGCCAGATTTCTGCAAGACCCACTCTCCCACTTCTCGGTGAAGACTCCTCTGGCCACGTTACCTAAAATCCTCCAGCCCACAACTGTGTTTTGTTCATGGCTATAAGCCCCAGCTTCTGGAAGAAGCCCTCAGTAATTATTTGTTGAATAAATGAACAATGAATAGCAGTCAAGGCCATTCCATTCATCATCCCATTTAATCTGGGAAAGTAGGTATGATTTATAACTGTCCTCATTTTATAGATGGGGAGACTGACAGTCTAGGAAGTTTCATTGGTTTGCTTGGTCCATGGTTGAGCTGAGGCTGAAACCCAAGCCCGTCTGTCTCCAAGGCCAATATGCTCTTTGCCTCTCACTGGCCTGTGTGAGGCGGACCTTCTGCCCTTGGACTTTGAGGATTCTGGAATGCCAACTTCAAACTCTAATTTTTCACCAAATAGACTGAGTCATCAGAGAGGTGACATTAGAGGCAGCAGGAAGTATAGAAAGCTATTAATTTTTTCTTTCCCCCTTTTTTTTTTTTTGCGGTACGCGGGCCTCTCACTGTTGTGGCCTCTCCCGTTGCGGAGCACAGGCTCCGGACGCACAGCCTCAGCAGCCACGGCTCACGGGCCCAGCCACTCCGCGGCATGTGGGATCTTCCCGGACCGGGGCACGAACCCGTGTCCCCTGCATCGGCAGGCGGACTCTCAACCACTGCGCCACCAGGGAAGCCCTCTTTCCTCTTTTTATTCCACAATATTGTGTTTCTTTTTGAAAGTCCTCTCACTGGCCTTTAATAATGGCCTCTCCCCGACCAAGTCACTCCACACACTCTTGTAGAATCCTTGCTGGCTAAGAGCTATCAGCTCCAGCTGCCTCGGGACTCTCTGGGAGAAAACTGACTTCTCTTAGTTCTGCTTGGAGGTGACAAAGCCATTCAGAGTCTCTCTAGACAGTAGAGGTGACTAAAAATAACTGAGCTGCAGTTTTCTTCACTTTTCATTTTAAAGAAAACATGATTGTATGCTAGAAAGAGTTTCAAATGGAGGGGAAAAGACTTTCCTAATTCTTCCATGTGTCTCAGCAGACACGTTGAATCGTGAGCATCTTCCAAATTATCCAAACCTCTCCGTATGACAGGACTTGATGAAATTTTGGTTGAGGTGCATCAGGGAGAGAGACAGGCATAAAAGACCACACACACACACACACACACACACACACACTCACAGAGCCTGGAACTCACACCTAAGCCACGTGGGAGTTAAGACTGGTCTTACCTGACAGATGATTCCCCATGAAGAGAGTAGGGAGATAACCACTTAATAAGCAATTAATAATAGTTTTCATCATGAATCAAGACCTTCACATTCATCACCTCACTTAATCTGGCAAGGTAGTTAGTATTTATTACTATCCCCATTTTACAGATGGTAAAACTGAGTCTAGAGAGGTTAATTGCTTGGTCCAATCTGTGGCTGATTTGCAATTCCAAGGTTCCACTCAGTCAGGGGAAGCCCCCAGTCCATAAACCTCTTCTTCATGTGTGAGTGTCAGCTTTGTTACAGGTTCATTCTCTTGGGTTTGCAACCTGGTTCTCAGCCTGGGGAGTTTTTACACAATGCTGATGCTCAGGCCCCAGCCTCAAGGGTTTTGATTTAATTGATGTCGGTGGGGCGTCAGTTTAGGATTCCAATGTGCAGTCAGTGTCGAGATGCATTGGGTTAAGTCTTTGCAGACTTGGAGAATCCCGCAGCGAGATGCAAATACTCAGTCAGCTGTGCTCTATTAAACCATGAGCAGGCGGTAATGTTACACCTTGCACTGAGCTGCAGCAGTGCTGGCAAGGAGCACACTTGGCTCTGCGTCTCTTCCCAGAGCCCTGATGGGTGGCCCTTTAAGAATAACGATGGCCCCTGTGGCTTGGCATCACCCAGGAGTGATGGAAAGAATGTTCTCCTCCTGCCTTTCTGCTTTTTATTTTAAAAAAATTCACTTTATGTTTTCCCAAGTTAGGAAGATGAGCACAGAAAGATAGACCAGAAGGTAAAGATTTCTCCAGGAAACCAAGGAAGTGATGTTGGGATAGCAAGGAGAGAGTCAGAACCTGGGGGCTCCTGGGTGGGCACCATACCACATTGGAAAAAATGATGCAGAGAGTTGAGTCAGGGGCCCCCAAAGACACAGAGAAAGAGAACTCTGGCAGGGCAGGGGCCATTGGTCTTGGTTTCACTGTATTTCCAGCTCCTGGGGGCAGTGCCTGGTACACAGCAGGTCCTGCATCAATATTTGTTATATTAATGATGAACGCACTTAAAAAAAACTATGGTTTTTCAAGAGCTTGTCATGAGTGGCCTCTAGGACTTTCCTTCTTGATTCTTCTGGATATCAGGATAAGGATGATACAGAAGTGGAATATAGCTCTATGGCTGGGAGGTGCTAAAAAGAGTGGAAATATATAACTTCCGGGCATCACTATGGGCCAGGAACATGACGGCCTTTAAGACGCAGGAGCTGGGAACCCTTGCACCTATACTTAGCCTTGCTCTGAGCGTGCCTTCAGGAAAAGATGAGATAAGATTGCCCCAGGGGCTGCACACTGTAGGACCATGCAGAGAATCTAGTCTGCAGATATTTTGTTTGGGTTGCCAATTTATTAATGTTATTTTAAATTCGTTACCAACACTTAAAAATTGGGAGATTTCCTTTAGAAGTCTAGATTTCTGGCTTCTCTTGAAAATTCAGAAGCTCTAGCAGCCCTGGGTCGGAATTCCCACTGGCAGTAATTGGCTATTATGGAATAGCTGCTGCCCCCTTCAGACAAATGGGATAGGCCCCCTTTCTTTGCCTTGACATCTGCCCAGGGGCTCTGCCAAGTATTATTACCAACCTGGCCCCTGTAGGCATCTGAGTTTGATGTTCCCTATGTTGTTCCTTTGCTTCTGACTGCCAGGTACATATCCTGGGCTCCTTTTCTCACTGAGCATTTGACACCTCAGCCAGCCTGTTTCTCAGCATCTCCAGGTGATTGTTTCACATTCAACCCAGGCTGCATCTGACACATCTCATCTGCCCGTTGTGACAGGTACTGCTGGATTGCTGGGTTTTTATTCCCAGCAAACATTCCCTCTTTTTCATTTTTTTTTCTTGCAAAAGGAAAAGGCAATGTGTTCGGCCTCAGGGGATGAATCACAGTTGGTCCAAGTTATTTGTGGAAATTCCAATTCATTTTGCTTGGGATTGGTTTTGGGGTGGGCATGTGACCCAGTTCTGGCCAATGACATCTAAGGAGAAGTTCTACCAGGAGTTTCCGGCAAAGATTTTTCTCCCTCATAAAAGAAAGATTCCTTCTTTTTGGAAAACAGTCATGTGGAGATGTGACACTTGGAGTTGTGGCAGCTGTGTTGTGACCATGAAGCAAGACCTCATTCTCACACTGAGAATAACAGAAGACAGGAAGATCCAGGGACCCTCATGATATCACTGAGCTGCTGCTAGGTTTCCTTATTATGAGCTTATTTTGCAAGCCACAAATGCACTTATGTTTCAAGATAATGTTGGGATTTTAAAAACAATTAATTAAAGCCAAACACATTTCTAACCCATACATTTCTCTCACCATGTGGATTGTAAGCTCCATGAAGGCAGGGCTGCATCTGTTTGTTCACTAGTATGTATGTCAGTATACTCAAGGCTTAGCACCGTGTCTAGTAATTTCAGAGTAGTAAATATGAGGTGAGGAATATATTTGACCTCATTTTACAGGTGAGAGTTCTGCGACTTAGAGGGGAGAAATTACTCGCCTATATTCCCAGCGATAGTCACAGATGGGAAATTGTGGAGTCTGGGTGGTCAGAGTCGAAAATCCATACTCTCTGGACTCTGGTCCATGCACTAAGCTCTACCGCCTGCCATCCTCAAGGGGGGGTGTAACGTCTGCAGCAAATGACATAGCTCTGACAGGTTTTGCCTTGAAAAATACAACAGATGACAGAACTATCCAGCAGAACTTGGTTCCCTTGAGCCCTGATTCACAGATGCTATTCTGCTGCCATTTATGGGTAGAGCCACAAAAATTAGCATCATGGCAACTGACAGTTAGAAGGAAACTTTGGCATCCATCCCTTTTAGCTGCCAGCCTAGGAACCCATGCTGTGGCAGCTCGAACATGGGCCTCGGAGACCAGTAGGCTTGATTTCAAAGTCCAGCTCTGCCACTCACAAGCTGTGTGACCTTTTGAGGCTTGGGTGAAAAGGCAGGGTAGTTATTGTGAGATAACATACGGGAAATGCTTTCTTTGCACAGTACTCAGCACACAGTAGGCACTCAGCAAACATTTCTGCCCATGCCACTCTTCTGTCTCAGTTCTGAGGTCAACTCTAAGTCAGGTTTTTATGTGTATAAAAGTTATTTTATTTTTTGTATAAGGCCAATGCGAAAGGGATGTGGAAAATTTTATTGAAGATTTCATAACTCTTATTTCTGGGTTCTGTGCCAGAGAAGTAAACCTCAGTTCTTCCCGTTGTGCCAGAGAAAGAACTAGAACCACCTTCCACCTAATGCACAGTAAAGCTGAGAAATTTTATGACTTAATTAAAAGCTGCAGAATATCTTCTTAGCTGCAGATGAACGACATTTAAATAGAAACTCATGTTCAGTTATTTCATTACCTGGTTAGGTAATATGCCTCCAAACAGCATGCCTTAGTAATTACTTTTCTTAAATACCCTGTTTACTGATTGTCTTATAACCGGATGATACACATACATAATTTTATATTTACGGATACGTGCTCTTTCCTGACAACTTGAACATCTAAATTAGGCAGCGCAAAATCAGATAATTGCAGAGAAACATTTCTTGTCTGGCACATGATATCTGCAGGTAAATAGCATAATTTTGTGCTATCTGTTTGGAATCAACTGAAGGTGGACGTCCGGATGTTTATCAGTTACACTTCCAACATCTTCTCATTTTTAAAAGTGAAATTCAAAGTTAAGGAAAATCTTCTAGCTTTGACAACTCTCGTCAACTGTCTGTGCCCTTGTTGTCATAAGCTGATGGAGCCTCTGGGTACAGGTGAGCATGTTTAACTACAGTAGCTACTGAAAGAAAAAAAAGGACCATCCAGCAAGTTTTTGCATCTCTCTCCTTGGGATAACAGATCTGGCTAATGAGATTGGCATATGACTCAGGTCTGGCCAATCATTGAGCTCTATTCCTCAGGCATCGGTAATTGGCTCAGTGGGTGAGCATGGGACCTTAGCAGAGTCAATGGACATTCTTTCCTGGAATTGATGCTGAAGGAAAGACAGTCTTGTTTCTGGTGGAAATATCAAGGAGTAAGTTGTAGGGGCTAGCAGGTATCGTTTTTTCCTGTCATGTAGAGAAGACCCATACTGTAGTGGAAGTTAATGAAGCCAAGGAGATAAAATGGAGGTGAGATGTTGATGAGGGAAGGAGAGAGAGAGAGAGAGAGAGAGGTGCTTTGCAGTGTCAAAGCTCAGTCCCATTACCTGGGGGCTTCATTCCTATAGCTCTTCTTTCTCTTTCCAAAGTATCCTTTCTAAGCCATGTGAACCAATAAATTCCGTTCCCCTGAGGATAGTTTGAGTTTAGTTTTGGTACCATTTCCCGCAACAAAAAGTTTCGGCTTCTCTCACAAGTTTCCCTATGCATTTTGAGGGTGAAGAGACACTCCCTTCCCTCTGTTCTCTAGGAGTGATCTATCCTGAGCACAGTGATCCAGGAGATCTTTGTGTGACCTGTGAAAAGGCAGAATTAGTTATTTCTTACTCATTTTATGAGTGTCCTCGGCCACCCCTAGGGATGGAGACTGAAGGACAAATGTGACAACTGGGCAGATTTTGGTAAGGCCATTTCTTTTCTTACAAGTCTTGCTGGATATATCAAGGGCTTCACACATGATCCTATCCTTCTCTACTCTAAAAATAGCATAAGATGGAACAAAGATTTCTCAGTAAAGATGCAGAGCCAGGTTCTATCATACTGATCAGCTGGAAGCAACCCAGGGACCCACAATCTGGACAAAATTTAATTAATTGTGGTTCCTCCATATATGGCGTCTAACTTGTCCCATGAAGAGTTTGAAATAATATTGTACATATTTTTGCTACAACATTAAAAACATTTTTTTATTGGAGTATAGTTGATTTACAATATTGTGTTCATTTCAGATGTACAGCAAAGTGAATCAGTTATATATATATACATATATCCACTCTTTTTTAGACTCTTTTTTTTGCTACAACATCGAATGCAACTATAGGATGGCGAAATTGTGAAAAACACTCTGTAAATTATGTAAAGAACCCTAAGTACAAAACCTGGAAAGAAATATGCCATCCTTTGACTCTGACTGGATGATGGGATTGAAGGACATGTTCATATACTGGATAATGTATTACTTTTATAATCAGAAAAATGAAATAAAACAAAATATAATATAGCAAAACAGATCTGGTTTGACTGCACTCTATCTTCTTCTCTCTGGTTGAACAAAGATGTTTGACCGCTTGCACTTTTCACTTGGCCGTGGGATCTGGGAAATTCAATACGCACTGTGACCTTGTAGCAAGCTCCTTGACAATTCTCTTCTGGGTCTTTCCCTTATACGTGGAAATATGCATTCCTATGTGAGTACCATTCAGAAATGGAAGGAGAGTAGAAAGGGCCATCGATGTGATATTGAGTGTGAAGGGACTAGGTAATTTTGGGAGCTGCTTTGCTGGAGGTGGGAGTGGGTGCAGGAAGCTCCTTGGACTGAGCAGTGGGAGACATGTTTCCAGGATAGAGCCTGAAGAGGATGCCAAAATATCCCTCCATCCTTCCAGTATGCAGAACGCTGATTTCATAGAGAGGATGTGAGTTGAAGACAGAAGGTTCAGATGAGTGACAGCAGGAGCTGCAGCATCGTAGAACCATTCCCAGCCTGGCCAAGTGCTCCCCCACTTACTCTCTCCTTCATCCAGCAAATATTGACTAAAACATCTCTTATGTACCAGGGACGGTGCTTGGCGTTGGGTTACAGAGGAGTGAAGCAGCCAACATCCTGCGGGGCCTATGGGTAAAGCAAGCCTCTGTAGAAATCAGTTGATCCGCCAGCACTAACAGAAATATAAAGTGAGCCACAAATGTAATTTTAGATCCTTACAGAATTATATAATTTTATACAGTAACAAATTTTCTTAATCACATGAAAAAAGTAAAAAGAAACAGATGAAATTTAAATAATGTATTTTATTTAGCTTGATATATCCAAAATATTATCATCTCCACATGGAACCAACATAAAAGGTTTCCAATGAGGTATCGTTCATTTTTTTTAAAATAGTTTTTTTTTTTAAAATCGACATTACAGTATGTCCCCGACACATGAATGAGTTCCGTTCTGAGAGTGCGCTCATAAGTCCAATTTGTTCGTAAGTCCAACAGTGTTAGCCTAGGTACCCAACAAACACAATTGGCTATATAGTACTGTACTATAATAAGTTTATAATACTTTTCACGCAAGTAATACATAAAAAACAAATACAAAAAATAAAACATTTTTAATCTTACAGTACAGCACCTTGAAAAGTACAGTAGTACAGCTGGCACACAGGGGCTGGCATCATCGAGTGAACAGGCAAGAAGAGTTACGGACTGGAGGAGGGAGAGGAGGTGGGAGGTGGTAGAGCTGAAGGATCGTCAGGAATAGGAGGCGGAGGGCAAGCTGCAATTCCGCTCATGGCTGATGCTGATGGCACAGGTTCTGGTTCCCTGCTGGATTCAATTCTATCTACGCTCTTGAAAAAACGATCCAGTGATGTCTGGCTAGTAGCTCTTTTTTTCTTGTCATAGATGACACGGTAGCACCGGATTGCATTCTGAACGGCTGCTGCCACCTTCGTGTACAGTTCTACGTTCGCGTCCTGTGCCTCAAAAGCTAACAGTGCCTCCTCAAATAGAATTAACTTACGTGGTTGGACATGTGAACGCACATTCGCATTTTTGAAAGTTTGCAACTTGAAGGTATGTAGGTAGGGGACTTACTGTATTTTTAGAATAGTTTTAGGTTCACAGCAGTCTTGAGAGGAAGGTGCAGAGAGTTGCAATTTACCCTCTGTCTCCGCACATGCATAGCCTCCCCCATTATCAACATCCCCTGCATTTGTTACAACTGATGAACCTGCATGGACACATCATCACCATCCAAAGTCCATAATTTACAAGGGAAAAAGCAGTGAGAGACAGAGAGAGGGAGAGAAGGAGAAAGCGAGAAAGATGCTACACTGCCAACCTTGACAATGGAAGAAGGGGCCACGAGCCAAAGGATGCAGGTGGACTTTAGAAGTTGGAAAGAAAAGGAAAGAGATTTCCCCTAGAGCCTCCAGGAGGGATATAGCTTCGTCAACATCTTGATTTTAGCCCGGTAAGACCCATTTCAGGCTTGCGACCTCCAGAACTGTAAGATAATAAATTTGTGTTGTTTTTAAGCCACTAGGTTTGTGGTACTGTATTATGGCAGCTATGAGAAATGAAGACACCAACCAAGCCTTTGAATAATGGAGGCATGAGGCTTCTTTGCTCCTGGAAAGACTTTATTTTCTAAATCTAACTCTTTTTTGAGGTGACAGAGTGTTTTGTTTTTTTAAAAAAATTATTAATTAATTAATTTATTTTTGGCTGCGTTGGGTCTTTGTTGCTGCATGGTCTTTCTCTAGTTGCGGTGAGCGGGGGCTACTCTTCGTTGCAGTGTGCGGGCTTCTCATTGCTGTGGCTTCTCTTGTTGTGGAGCATGGGCTCTAGGCACGTGGGCTTCAGTAGTTGTGGCATGCAGGCTCAGTAGTTGTGGCTTGCGGGCTCTAGAGCTCAGTCTCAGTAGTTGTGGCACACGGGCTTAGTTGCTCTGTGGCATGTGAGATCTTCCCAGACCAGGGCTCGAACCTGTGTGCCCTGCATTGGCAGGCGGATTCTTAACCACTGCGCCACCAGGGAAGTCCAGAGTGGGTTTTTTAAAAGGGAAAAAGTCTTTTTAAAAAAAAAAATTATTTATTTTCTTTATTTTTTTGGCTGCATCGCGTCTTAGTTGTGGCATGCGGGATCTTTTCTTGTGGCGTGTGGGCTTCTCTCTAGGTGTGGCACGCGGGCTCCAGGGCATGTGGGCTCTGCAACTGTGGTGCGTGGGCTCCAGGGCGCATGGGCTCTGTAGTTTGCGGCACACAGGCTCTCTCATTGAGGCGCATGAGCTCAGTAGTTGTAGTGCGGCAGGGATCTTAGTTCCCACATCCCCTGCACTGGAAGACAGATTCTTTACCACTGGACCACCAGGGAAGTCCCTAAAAACGGAAAAAGTCTTAAGGATTGGATGAGATGGAAGTGGCTCCGGGGGTAGTGATGGGGTTGGTGCCCCTGGATGAGAGAGGGGACAGGGTTTGAGGGCAATTCCGTGGGTGGTGAAGATCTGTGACCCCCTCAGGTTGCCTGTGCAAGGGTAAAAGATGAGAGAAGTGTTGAGAGCCTTTGTGGCCGGACTTGTGGTCTGTGAGAGGGGACCTCTGGCAATGGCTGCTTTGAGCCCATTGAGGCATCAGTATCCAAAGATCACTGAGAACAGGGTTCAACGAGCATCACAAAACAAAAAAATTGGCACTGGTTTTAAAACCCACATCCTTCTCAGGTCCATGCCTCTCCTGCATTCTCTGGGCACCAAGTAACTTGGAGGATTTCACGGAGTGGAGGGACAGCAAAACATGACCGAGACTTCATTTCTCACTACCTCGGCAAATGGAACTGAGTCTGATTCAATTTGATTTGGAAAAAATAAAATTTTTTGACCGGTTTGCCCCCGAGGGTTGCAGAGCATTTCTGAACCTGATTTTGACATTATTTCCTGTCTGCCAAGCATCTGTCTTGATAACCCGATGGCCAGGAGAGTTAGAAAGGGCATCCCTGTTTTGCTGTTTCAGCAGAAGTGCTAGCAAGGAGGAGGGATGCATTGGAGGGAACTCATGAGCCTTTGAACCAGCATTTATTGGAATAAGAAGGAAAGGAGTGGATTCCAGCAAGAGGATGGAGCCCTTTGAAGGAGTTTTGAAGTTGGGGTCCAGTACCCCAAGCACCATGTATACTTCCTGGCTGTGTGGCCTTGGACAAATCATACCACCTCTCTGAGCTTCTGCTTTCTTTTGGCAGAATAGGTATAATAAGAGGATCAGGTTCGCTAGGAAACAGACTCTGAGGTGGAGATTTGCCTGGAGGTTTATTGGGGAGAATTTTAGGGCTCAACACTTGCTGGGGGTAAAGGAAGCAGAATCTGGCAGCAGGAGTTGAACTGTTAGGCGGCTACAGCCGGTACCTCAGGAGATTACAGCATCACTGTAACTGAACAGGACCCTGTGGGGCTTTCCCAGGGCAGACCCCTTCCCCATACCCTCTGCTTTAGCTCTTCTCTGAAGTATCAGATAATAGTATCTGACGCATATTTCCTGAGTTGTTTTACTTATGCTAAAACCACCACCAAATGGAAGAAATTAACTACTTGATGATCATGAGCACGTAGCCTAAGGATTGGTAATGTTAACCCCCATGACACTGCCCTGTTACCTCTCCACCAGCCACTCAGAGAACTGTGCACGAGCTGATCCCTTACCCTGAGATGCTCCTCCTTCACCTGCCCTTAAAAAAAATGCTTTGCTGAAAACTTTCGGAGAGCTGGGTGTTTTTGAGCCACTCCTTCTCCTTGTATGACGCCTTTACAGCAAATGCTGCCCTTTCCTTCCACCCGGTGTCAGTAGATTGGCTTTACTGTGCGTGGGCAAGTGGACGCAGGTCTGGTTTGGTAACATCGTCAGCTACTTGGAGCTGGGGTGACCCTGCAGAGCTGTCCCACCTGGAGGCAGGAGGGCTGGGCCGCGCAGTGGATACAGGCTGCCCCCAGGGATGAGGTCGTTCTCTTCCATCTGGCGTGCGATTCCTGGGAAAGAACTTGGCCAATAATAGCCCCAGTAGCTGGAGGCTACTCAGTCCTGAAGGAGGGATCTGGGTAGTTCACACAGCATCCACCAGCAGCACCAGCCAGCGTGATTAGGGGGAGTAAACGCGGTCAAGAGCCTCAGGTGACTGGCATAGAGCATGGCACACACTAGCGTCTCATGTGCTGTTCGGTTTTCCTTGTGGCAGTTTGATTCTGCATCCCCACTAGGCTGAATGCTGCCCGGGATTTGACTGATTCTTTCCAGGAGCAGGCGCGTGTGCTGAGCCCTTTGAATGTACGCAGGACATTGAGGCCCCTGCTCAGACTTTATCCCTTTCTGGAAAAAGTGCTGCGTCAGCAGGATAGGCTGCTGGAGCCTCAGGAAGCACAGGGAAGTCGATTAAAGGCACCAGGAGTTTGTTTCCAAAGCGGCTGACTTTCCCCCTCTCTCCTGGGAGCTTCCAGGATCCTGGCCTAGAAGGTGGGCTTGTGGGGATGTGAAGGCTGACTCTGAGCTCCATGAGGACACACCTTGTGTGTTCAGTTTGTCATTGTATCCCCAGAATTCTCATGGGGCTTGGGACCTAGGAGAAGCTCAGTGAATATTTATTGGATGAACAAAGGAACAAATGAATGAATGAATGAATGATTCTCCAGAAGGTACTGGAAGGTCCAAACTCATCCTCCTGATTTTTGGGCCCCAGGAAGGCGAGTGTGTTGCCATGGAGATGTGACTGCCCATGGACCATCTCCAGGCGCTCCTTTCCCTTGAACTCTGGACCCCTTGGGGTTGTGTGTGTTCTCTGGTCTCCCAGGTATGAGGTTCTGTAGTGATGGAGAGGCAGAGCTTTCACACATGCCAATCCCCTGCCTGGTCACCTTCTTCTTCCTTGTTCCTCCTCACTTCGATGAGCACTGATCATCCCTAGGGCTTTTGCTTTTTACAATGCAGCAGCCGGCGCGATTGCTTGAAAGTGCTCATCAGATCACGTGCAGTCCCAGTTTACCCATCAGTCGCTCCCCACTGCCCTTGGGATAAACTCAGAAGCTCCATCAATGCCTTCCCAGGCTTTGCTGTCCCTTCAACATCATCTCAGGACACGGTCTCCCTGGATCACGTGAGATAAATGCTGGCTCAGGGAATAATTAGGACAGTAGCTCAGATCACAGGTACTTCCCGGGGAGCTACAACAGCTGGACTACAGTTGCTGCCACTGGACCTGTTGTAGCAGATGCTGGAGGTGCCCTGCACGCACCCCTCGGCCTTGGCTGGGGTCTCTGCCTCCGTGTGTCCTGATGGTTTCCTCTGGTGCCCTGGGGTACTTCTCTGTCCACCCGCTGGGGCATCCTTGGCCTGTGCCATTCGTGGGCAAGTATGCTGGAGATTCAATGCTCCAGGAACAATCCTCAACAGGTGAGGGATGGCGGTTGTATTTATGTTCATAAATGAAGGGAAGGGTGACTAGTGGCTGAGCATAATGTAGACATGGCTCAGCCCACCTATGTGACGTGTGAGGAGTGAAGCTTCGAGAACCCCAGCGGTTCTGAGGAGGGCCTTGCATGGCTCCCAAGCTTCCGGGTGACGGGCACTGCACAGAGCCCTGCTGGAACCACTTTACCAAGAACACTGGGAGGTCATTTCCAAACTGGAAGCAGAAAGGAATGGAGTGGAATGTCAGGCCTTATCGTGTAATTTGGGGCAAGTTACTTCTCTCACCTCGATTTTCTTCTCTGGGGGACAATCATATGATTAATTATCTGAACAGGGACACAGAGGGCATGAATGGGACACTGGTAAATTATGCCAGAATCATGGTATTGACTGGGGCATGAGGTCCCCTTACCCATCTGCTAAGGGGGGATACTAACGGTGATGTAGTGGGACCCAAATTAAGACCTATGTTCCTATTTTAATCCTTGCAATTATCCTATGAGATCATTGCTATTATTACCCCACTTGACAGATGAGTAAACTTGGCACTGAGGGAAGTTCAATTCAGGTATGTGTTCAGTGCTCTTGACGGTGATGCTGTGAAGGTGGGGGGAGGGGCAGTGCTGCCGGTGCTGCCGGCGCTGCCGGGTGGCTGCCAGGTTTCCAAGTTTTATGCCACATGTACTGAGTGCTGGCTGCCTGCTGGCATCTTCCCCACGTTGTCCCATGAGGTCCAGGCACTGATGTTATCCCCACCTGCAGACCTAACCTCATACCAGTGGACTTTCCTGCTTCAGATTCTGAAATTACCTCCCAGTGTATTTGTTTTGCGGTACGCGAGCCTCTCACTGTTGTGGCCTCTCCCGTTGCGGAGCACGAGCTCCGGACGCGCCGGCTCAGTGGCCACGGCTCACGGGCCCAGCCGCTCCGCGGCATGTGGGATCTTCCCGGACCGGGGCACGAACCCGTGTCCCCTGCATCGGCAGGCGGACTCTCAACCACTGCGCCACCAGGGAAGCCCCCTCCCAGTGTTTTTGGTAAGGTGACTCCAGCAAAGCTCCATGTGATGCCACTTGGTCCCCTGGAAGCCTGGGAGCCCTCCAGGGCCGTTCTCAGAACCCCCAGGAACCAGAAGATCATTCCTCACAAATCACATGGACAGGATGAGTCATGCCTCCATTATCCTCCGTCATCACTGGCCCTTTAATTATGGATGTACAAATGGAGCCTCTTATTTTTCAAGGCCATAAAACTATCCGTTTAAAGCAGCTCCTGCTCAGCCCATCCTCACAGATAAACATAAATAAATCATACCACTTCCCCGTGAATTATGCATTGAATACACATCTGTAGAACTTCCCCGTCCATAGGAGGACTTTGAACCTACGGGGTTTTAACTGGACACTCAATCAATTTTCATATCTCTGTGGATAGAATTTAAAAAATATTCCTAGCATTATGTCAAATGTCTGTCCTTGTTACATGATAAAAAAATAAAACCTTCCCTCAAAGCCCTGTGATTTTGATCCCTGCTGCTCGTGTTCACTTGCCATGATTCAGATCTCAGCCCAGGTACCGATGATGGAGAGATTAAGATGATTCTCTGCCAGCCAAGCGGCGGAGAGTTCAGATAGCATCGGAGAGTAGGAGAGTCAAAGGGAGAGAAATGATCAGTGACAGAGGAGATATGCATGCGTGGTGTGAGCCAAGAAGCTCTGGCAGAGGGTGTCTGGGATGTGGAGAGAAGGGTGGGAAAGAGGGGAGAGAGAGAGAAAGAGAAAGAGAGTGCATGGTGGGGGAGGGGAAATTATCCCCTCTCCGCCAAGTTCTTTACCTCCAACAGGTCATTTAGTTCAATCTCCCATTTCATGACTCCATGGCTCCTTTCTGCAGGTGAGAAAACTGAGACTTAGGAAGGTCATGGGATTTTTTTCCCCATCTTTGTATTTAAGAAGTAGAATCATACAGTGTTTGTCTTTTTGTGACTGGCTTATTTCACTTCGCATTATGGCCTCAAGATTTGTCCATGCCGTAGCATGTGTCAGAATTTCCTTCCTTTTTGAGGCTTAATAATATTCCACTGCGTGTACCTGCCGTAGTCTGTTTATCCACTCTTCTGTCGATGGGCACTTGGGTTGCTTCCATCTTTTGGCTATTGTGAAAAATGTTGTTATGGGTGTACAATTATCTTTTTGATACAGTGCTTTGAATTCTTTGGGGTATATACTCAGAAGTGGAATTGCTGGGTCATATGGTAGTTCTGTTTGTTTTTTTTTAAGAACTGCCATACTGTTTTCCAGAGGCTGCATCATTTTACATTCCTATCAATAGGGTCATGGGAATTTTCTACTAAGTGGCAAAACCAGGATTCAGACCTAAGTGGTTCTGGCTTCCAACCACTTGCTCTTTCTCACATGAGGAGGGTTTGATGGTCAGTTTTGTGAAATCCTTTGGCCACATTTCCCGGATAGGTGACAATGTGCTGCTTCTTAATGAGTTGTAGGGGGTTGATGAGTGAGAACCTGCTAATATGTTGGTAAGTTTCCTACTTAAATGCTATAATTTCTCTGGGGTCTCTGTGATAAGATATAGACCTTATATCTTGTGAGGAAATGAGCTCCATGTCAGTGGAGATAATCAAGGACAGCCTTCTGGTAACTCCTTTGGGATAAAACCAAGTGAACTCAGATATCCCTATAAGTGCACTCACAGCAGTATTTTAGCCTCTGTGCCCAGCCACGGGGAAAAGAAACGCTCTTCGGGTCCCTTCAAATCACAGCTATTTGCACATCTCTTAGGATATTTGTCCCCTTAACCTTCATACTTGGGCAGTGTCAGGAATGTAAAGAACAAACTCAAGAGTTGAAATGATAAAGATCTGGCTGTGACTTCCAGCCATGTGACTGGATGCAAGTTCCTATGCATCGCCAAGACTGTTTTCAATCTGTAAAATGGGGAAATAATAGTACTTCTCACCTCTTATGACATATATATGTATCCCCCTAAATTCATATGTTGAAGTCCCAACCCCCTGCATCTCAGATTGTGATTGTATTTGGAGATAGGGCCTTCAAAGATGTAAGTACGGTTAAACAAGGTCATATGGGTGGGCCCTAATCCAATCCGACTGGTATCCTTTTTTTTTTTTTTTTTTTTTTTTTTTGCGGTACGCGGGCCTCTCACTGTTGTGGCCTCTCCCGTTGCGGAGCACAGGCTCCGGACGCGCAGGCTCAGCAGCCATGGCTCACGGGCCTAGCCGCTCCGCGGCATGTGGGATCTTCCCGGACCGGGGCACGAACCTGTGTCCCCTGCATTGGCAGGCGGACTCTCAACCACTGCGCCACCAGGGAAGCCCTGGTATCCTTTTAAGAAGAGGAAATTTGGATACAGTAGACACTCAGAATGTGCACACACACAGAAAAGACCTTGTGAGGTCACAACAAGAAGGTGGCCATCTGCAAGCCAAGAAGAGATGCTTCAGGAGAAGCCAACATTGTCAATGCCTTGATCTTGGACTTCCAGACTCCAGAACTGTGAGAAAATAAATATCTGTCATGTGAGCCACCCATGTTGTGACATTTTGTCATGGCAACCCTAGGAGAATAACACGCCATCTCAAAGGGTTATTATGGGAATTCAGTGGGTCATAGTACATAAAACACCCAGCATGGTACAAGCCCTTAGTGGACACTCAGTGTGCTCTAGTTTCCCTCCTGCCCATAATCCTTATGGGTCTTATTGTTCCCACGAGCTTCTGGGAACTCCTTGCTAGCTCCTTGTTTCCATCTTAGTACCCCAGCACATAGTCAGTGCTCAATAAATGTTTGCTGAACTGAATTGCAAATGCAGCACGCAGACATGGTCACTTTCCAAAGGACAGAGGGTCCAGCCCTATCCTCCTTCCTGAGCCCCACCCCACTGAGATTTTTTCCCCTCATTATGGAACCTCACCTAGGAGGTCTTAATTGCCTGGGGGCAGCCCCCCTCTTAACAACAGCCACCCTGGGTTTCTCATAGATGGTCCCATGAAAGTCTCATAGTAACCCTACAAGGTAGTAATAGTAATATCATTCCCACCTCTGTAGATGAGGAAACTAAGGTCTCAAGAAATTAATTGTCCTAAGTTATTCACCCACTTAGGGAGGGGTGATGCCTAGAGTCAAACCTGAGTTGATCTGATCTCAAAATTCATGTGCTTAACCACTAACCAAAAGGACTTAAAATTTAGATTCAATGGTTAATGAAAACAACAACAGTAATAAGTACTGTCTATTGATTACTTGCAATATGCTAGGCATTTTACTAAGTTGTTTACCCCCATTTTCTCGTTTAATCCCCTCAACAATCCATAGGTAGGTATGATCCTGCCTTCCTTCTACAGATGAGGAAACTGAGGCACAGGTGACCTGCTCAAAGTTGCATAGCTAATAAGGGGCGGGAGAGGATGTGGACCTGAGAGCCTCTCCTCTTAATCCCAGTGCTGCATTGATAATTACTGAACACCTACCATGGGCACCCTCTGTGCTCAGATTCCTTTTATGTTTTAGCAACATAATCCTTTTGCAGGGAGGCCCAGAGAGGTGGAGAGTATTATCTGGAGGTCACACAGCTGGTGAGTGGCTGAGTTGTGACTTTAGCCCCCTCAGACCCCAAGTCTTTCTATTGGCTCCATATGTGCTCTTATCACTCCATTTCTGCTTTTTCTGACCTCATAGCTGTTCCCAGGTGGCCTCAAGAACTTCTGCACTCTGAAAGATGGAGTCTTCTGGTAAGTGACCGACAGGCAGGCATTCACAGGGGAACTGGCTTGGAATGGCTCCAATGCTTATTTACTCATTATTTTGATTCTGAGCTTCTGCAAATTGAGGACTCAGCAGCACGAGGATTAGGCAATTTTCTTGCCTCCCATAATGTACTTTCTCTGAACTGGTTCTTTCGAGACAATTATTTGAGGCCTTCAAATTGCTCCCGCAAGCAAGCTGAGGGAGTCAGATGACACATCTTCATATTCAAACATGTCTTAGGGCTCCTTTCATCCCTAACTTGGATTCACAACTACAGGAAGGGAAAGGCAGCCCCCAAAGAAAAATTGCTCCTTAGACCAAAGAGAGGATCTCCAGTGCAAATCTTCTATGTCAAAACATACACTAAGCCCCTCTGTGCTCTTTCATATGTTATCCTCTTAAATCCTCATTCTGACCTCCTGAGATGGGTACTATTATTTCCATTTCCCAATTGAAGAAACTGAGGATCCTAGAGATGAAATAAAATTTCCCAGATAACAGAGCCAGTTTCCAACCTTTGCCATCTTTCACTCATGTCTCCTCTCTTTGAATTTTCAGAATATAAATTGCCTCTCTCTTCGTTTGGTGTTTACTAAGATGTAGTCTTATCTTTTATTTAACTGCTTTGGAGAGGTGGCAGAGTGTAGAGGTTAAAAGGATCAGTTTTCGAATCAGGGAGATGTGGGTTTGAATGCTGTGTCTACCTCTTATTAGCTACATATCCCATGAGCTATTTAACCTCTCCGAGTCTGTTTCTTTTTTCTGTAAAATGGGGATAAAAAGAGTACTTAACTCATGGAGTTCTTTGCAGGAGAATAATGGATTTAAAGTGGCTAGAACAGTTCTTGCACATTGTTGATGCTTAAGAGAGCTTAGCTGACCTTGTTGTTTAGGTCATTATTGTTAATTTGTGCGGACATGGTTGGGAAAAATGCTGGGAGGAGAGCCAGGCATCCAGGTGTCAGTTGTAAAGGATGCAAATTCTTGCAAACTTGCACATAGCTTGTGTGGTTCAGAGACTCAAATTCTCTGAGTTTAGATCTTATTTAAATTCTGTCCGATGGGGATCTCGAGTCTGGCTCTGTTTGCTTGACAGGAGACCTGTCGGGGCTCGGATGTCACTAAGTGCCTCCAGACAGTGCCAGGCAGCCAGAAGATGGTTCATAAAAGTGTGTTGAATGATTTACAAATAATGTAACTTTACGTGAATGCTTTTAAAAAATCCCAAAGTGCTTTATAGGTGTAAAGGACTCCTGGATCAATAGTTAACACAGGGAAAGAAGGTAGATTAGAGCAAATCAGAAGGGAGAAAGAAAATCAAGGAAGGAGGGAAGAGAAGAGAGTGCTATTTCCTTATGCACCGTGATGGTAGTGGCTAAGGGTAGGGGGTCTGGAGTCGGATGGTTGGTTGGAAGCCCTACTTAGTCATTTTCTATCTGTGTCCTTGGATACATTACATAACCTTGCTGGGACTTTGTTTTCCCAACTCTAAAAGTGCACCTGTATCATAGGGCTGTCGTGAGAATTAATAGGACAATAGCCTGTGACGTGTTTAGCACAGAGCCTAGTACGTAGTGGTTGCTTCATACTAGATTATCGTCACTATTATGGATACTGAAGACTGTCCCGGGGGGAGTACTTAGGAGACTAGCATGTATTAAGGACTGATTTTCCATCCATAGTTTATCTAATCCGTACAGCAAACCAAGAGGGTGATGCCATGATTATGCTCTGCGTGTTTACAAATGAGGATCTGAGGCTCAGGGAAATGAAGTAACTAACCTGAGGATGCACAGCTGGGAGATGGTGGCGCCTCGGCAGTTTGACCCCAGCTCTGTGTGAATGCAGAGAACTTGGTTCCTGTACCTCAGTGCAAGGACAGGAGCTTTGACAACTGGAGAGGAAGAAAAGGAGGCAGAGAGGGAGACCAGAACAGCTGCAGACCATCCCAAGTGAAGGGAGCTGCTGGAGCTGGTCTTGTGTCACCATGGAGAGGATTCCAATTGCTCTGAGAAACTGCAAGTTCTGTGGTATTTAAAATGCTTTCCTTTCTTTCAGAGTCTATCAAGACTTTTACAGTTTCTTGGCCTTTGGAGGGCTCCTACAAACTCTTAGGAGCACAGCATGTGAAGGAAGTATCTGATTTTCAAGACTCTATTGGGATTAGGGAGACAAGGTGGTCCTTGGAGGGCTGGCCCTCCAAGAGATGTCTTCCTTCATGGACCACCTGCTCAATTACTCACCTAGATCCCACCACACACCCTGCGTTGCTGCTAGCTTTCTCCCCATGCTGTTTCAGCTTGTTCTGTGGCCTTACCTACCACTATCATCTTCCTGACACCATATAAAGAACAGGGACAAGTGAAAGGTCAAGGCCATGGTTTTATGTGCCTTTCCCTTGGCAATCTCTCCACCACTGGAACCCTTCAGGGAGTTCTGACAGCACTGGGAGCTGCCTTTGGAGTCCCCTAAAGCAAGTCACTTGGATTCTTTGCCACAGCTGTTATATACTGGTAATTACAAAGACTGAGGACCGTATGATAAGGTGCTGTAACATTATGACAGGTTTACAGCAATGGTCTTTTGGGATGCATGTTTGAAAGACATGTATGAAAAGAAAGGAAGTTGTTTCCCCATTTTCAGTCAGAAATTTATACAGAAGATTTCCATGCATCAGAAAGTCTAAAAAGGGGGACTTCCCTGGTGGTCCAGGGGTTAAGACTCCGAGCTCCCAATGCACAGGGCCCAGGTTCAATCCCTGGTCAGGGAACTAGATCCTGCATGCCGCAACTAAGAGCCCGCATGCCGCAACTAAGACCTGGTGCAGCCAAATAAATAAATACATACCTAAATAAATAACAATATTAAAAAATATCAAAGTTCAAAGAAAGTCTAAAAAGGGATTTAAAGCCTCTATGTCCCCTTCTAAGAGGAGATTGCCCCAAGCCTCAGAAAGTCTAAATCTCTATCTCACTCCCTCCGTGCACTGGGTCATCTAGGGTAGGTCATTTTTTTTCTTTCTTTTTTAAAAACTTTTATTTTGTATCGGACTGTGGTTGATTTACAATGTTGTGTTAGTTTCAGGTGTACAGCAAAGTGATTCAGTTATACATATACATACTGTCTATTTTTTTTTCAAATTCTTTTCCCATTTAGGTTATTACAGAATATTGAGCAGAGTCCCCTGTGCTATACAGTAGGTCCTTGTTGGTTATCTATTTTATTTTATTTTATTTTATTTTTTTATTTTTTGGTTATCTATTTTAAATATAGGGGTGTGTATATGTCAATCCCAGACTCTCTAAGAGAGGTCTTAAGTTCCATATGTTTGGCATCTTCTTGCACCAGGTACTTGGGCTACCTGAATCTTCGAATCATTCCATGTAAACATTCCATTCCATTAGTTCAGAAAAACCCAAATGAACTTTTTGGCCAACCCAATATAATCCCTCATTCATTGTAAGGAGACTAGATTTTGGAGAGGGACAGTGGCTTGTCCTAGGTCATACAGCTGGCAAGGGAAAGAGGCACAACTTCAACAAGATGTGTATGATTCCTGATACTGTGGTGCATTTCTGATACCGCAGCCTAGGAAATCATGGTTCTTCGAGTTGAAAGAATTGATCAGATCACCAGGTGAGTACGCATTGGAACAGGAGTTCCAGTGGTCCTGACCAGTGTCCTCTGGTGAGTATAGAGTTCGAGCTGAATCAGGCGCCCTGGAAACAGTCATGACAGTCGCTCCTGCCGGGTGCTATCTAGAAGAGCTGCCCAGGCGTGGACGGAGTGAGTAATGCGAAATCTGTTCCTAATCAAGAGCGATGACACCAGGGACAACCACACTGCCGTCTGCACTTTCACAAAGGAATGGCAAGACACTCCCGGCCCACTTACCACACTTCTGTCATGCTGATGTCCTCGTGGTTCCAGGCACCAGGGCTTTGCACATACTGGTCCTTCCTTCTTCACCTCCCTGCTCTCTCTCCAGCTGACTTCTACTCATCCAGAACAAGGGCTGGAGATACGTGATGTCCTCTTTCAGTTAGAACTGGCTCTAGAACCTGTGATGGGGTAACAGCTAGGGAAAAGAGGAGAGGTTCATTGCTCTCTGAGTGTGATATAAATCCTGAGGAACTTGGGATTCTGATGGAGGATGCTGGAGGAGAATGCAAGCATCCTTGAGACTCACAGTTCGGAGACAGAAGTATGGCAATAGCTGGGGCTGTTGGGACTTGACTCCATCGGGGGTTGTTTCAATATATGTGAAAGGTTTTAAGAGAAAGACGTTTTAAGAGGCCACTGGTCAGGACCGCTGGAACTCCTGTTCCAATGCCCATTCACCTGGCCACCTGGACCATTCTCTTCAGCTCCAAGAACCATGACTTCCTAGGCTGGGGTATCCATAACTTGCAGGGCTTTTGTGACTTTAAATGAAAGGCAAAGCTTATTAAATGCTTAGAAAACTGCTGGAAGCATTAAATACACAATTGGTATTATATTCCTGATTCTCTTGGTCTTGCTGGAGAAGGAGCGCTGCCGGCCTCCATGGTTTTAGGAAGTACTGAAGGTCAATGAATCTGCAGAAGATATGAAGTTGGCTGGTCTGTGTTCTCAACATGTCTGAAGAGCCCAGGAGGCCTGGGCTGGTCCTGGTGGCAGCGTGAAGACGACATCTGTTAAATACAGAGCATGACCCATTTGCAGCGGACACCTCAGTGGGTACCCAGGGGAACTGGAGCAGGGTCCTGGGTTTGAGTGCTCTGAAGGGGAGCCTGACTGGAGGAAGCTCTGCCCATCTTCCTGCTGTTTCCCAGAAATTCCAGGCTTGAGAGTCACTTTCAAGGGAAAGGACAGTCCCACCAGGGATTGGAGAGTCCTGTCAAGGGGAGCAAAGCATCAGTATAAACAGACTGGGTTTCTATTGAGCTCCCCATCTATTGTTTATGGATAAGGATATGTGATGGGGGTGAGGTTGATTTTAAGGGGCATGGACCCAACGGGCCTGCTCCAGTGCAATTATTACTGAAATACCCTTTTCAGACCCAACCTGAAAAGATTGGGTCTTTCCAGCTCGTCATCTTGGCATGCTGGGGGGGGGTTGGTAAGAATGTGTGTGTTTGTGTAAACTCAGCTATTTTCAATTCCTGCTCCCTCGTCTCTTGGCAGGAACCCCCGGGGCCACCTGGCAGATGGCTGCTGGTCCTTATCTGCAAAGAGCTGTCAGTCATGAGATGCCTCAGGGCTGACGATGCTTCACAAGGGTCCTTCTACTGCCTCAGGGCAATTGGATCTAGGAGACTCCAGAATAAAATTTAAAAGCGAGAAACAGACCCAGACACATTCTAGGTCTCCAGAAACTGCTTTAGGTGGCTTCTGTTTCAAATGGTAATAATAGTACTAATCACTGTTACAGCACACCGATGCCCCTCCCACTTCATAACACGGCAACCCCGATAGAGTAGAGAGATCAATGACCTTGGAACTGCGCTTACTAAAGTCAACTGCGTTCATTAAGTTCTGTCCCACATGAGTTTGGGGGCAGTGGAAGGGAAGTCAGGTTTAAATGAGCTAGATTCAAGAGAGCAGAGCAGCAATTTTAATAAACAAAACAAAATTTCAACAGAATAAGGTGCTAATATAGGGGATCCGAGATCCCTGGAGGGCAAATGACTTTACAACAACAATGATGGGAATTATTTACTTGTTTGTTCACAGAAAAATACATGTGTTGAAACCCTGCATTGTGCCAGGTCCTCTTCTTGGCACTGTCAACACAGGCATGTCCTGACCTGCAAGGTCTAGCAGGAGAGACAGTCTTTCAACAAAAGATTTCCCGAATAAATGTAATTACGAGGAAATGTTCATGGTGCTCTGAGATTGCACAAAACGGAACCAAGTCTAAAGTGAGGGTTTAAGGCAGTGACATTTAAGATGAGCATTTACTATTTTTTAAAATCAATTTTATGGCGGTATAATTTGCATCAAATAAAATGCTTCTTTTTACCACAATCAAGATATAAAACATTTTCTTCACGCTCGTGCTCCTTTGTGGTCAAGCTTCACTTTTCCACCCCTAGCCAGGAGCAATCACCAATCTACTTTCTTTTAAAAAATTTTTTAATTGAAGTATAGTTGATTTTCAATATTATGTTAGTTTCAGGTGTACAGCAAAATGATCCATATATATATATGTATATATATACACACACATATACATATATATGTATATATATATATTCTTTTTTAGATGCTTTTCCTTTGTAGACTATTACAAGATATTGAATATAGTTCTCTGTGTCATACAGTAGGCTCTTGTTAGTTATCTATTTTATATATAGTAGTGTGCATATGTCAGTCTCAAACTCCTCATTTATCCCCTCCTTTCCCCTTTGCTAACCATAAGTTTGTCTTCTGTGTCTGTGAGTCTATTTCTGTTTTGTAAATAAGTTCGTTTGTATCAGTTTATTAGATTCCACGTATAAGCGATATCATATGAAATTTGTCTTTCTCTGTCTGGCCTACTTCACTCAGTATGATAATCTCACACTGCAAATGGCATTATTTCATTCTTTATTGTGGCTGAGTAATATTCCGTTGTATATATGCACCACATCTTCTTTATCCATTCATCTGTCGATGAACACTTAGGTTGCTTCCATTTCTTGGTTATTGTAAATAGTGCTGCAATAAACATTGGGGTGCATGTATCTTTTCGAATTATTAACCGAGGGTTCTTGACCTCAGCACTGTGGACGTTTTGGATCAGATAATTCTTTGCTGTGAGGGGCTGAATTGTGATTTTAAGACCTAGGGTCTGTCATGCAGCGTGAAGTAAGTCAGAAAGAGAAAAACAAATACTGCACGCTGACACATATACATGGAATCTAAAAAAGAAAAAGGTTCTGAAGAACCTAGGGGCAGGACAGAAATAAAGATGCAGACGTAGAGAATGGACTTGAGGACACAGGGAGGGGGAAGGGTAAGCTGGGACGAAGTGAGAGAGTGGCATGGACATATATACACTACCAAATGTAAAATACCTAGCTAGTGGGAAGCAGCCACATAGCACAGGGAGATCAGCTCGGTGCTTTGTGTCCACCTAGAGGGGTGGGAGAGGGAGGGTGAGAGGGAGACGCAAGAGTGGGGGGGATATGGGGATATACGTATACGTCTAGCTGATTCACTTTGTTATAAAGCAGAAACTAACACACCATTGTAAAGCAATTATACTCCAATAAAGATGTTTTAAAAAAAGAGAGATGTTTAGCAGCATTCCCAGCCTCTACTCACTAGATGCCAGTAGAATATGCTAACTTGTTACAAACCAAAAATTGTTCCAGATATTTTCAAATGGCCCCCAGGGGAGCAAGATCACTATAGTGGAGAATTCCAGAATTTCAGATAAATGAATCACAGAGTATGTTCTCTTCTGTGTCTACTTCTTTGGCTCAGTGTAGTTTTTGAGATTTATCCCTATTGTGTGTCTAGTTTGTTCCTTTTTTATTGCTGAGTATTAGTCCATTATATGGATGTACCATAATTTGTTTATCCATTCACCTGTTGATGGACATTTGGGATGTTTTCAATGTGCGGACATTATGAACAAGTCTCCTGTGATCATCCATTTATAACTCTGGGTGAACATACGTTTTTATTTTTTTGTTTTGTTTTGTTTTGTTTTGTTTTTTGCGGTATGTGGGCCTCTAACTGTTGTGGCCTCTCCCATTGTGGAGCACAGGCTCTGGACGCACAGGCTCAGCGGCCATGGCTCACGGTCCCAGCCGCTCCGCGGCATGTGGGATCTTCCCAGACCGGGGCATGAACCCGTGTCCCCTGC